>NW_028227269.1:82590000-83190000 GCF_978045245.1 Mus caroli | reverse complement strand
CGTGACATCCTTGAAGGATGCTCTTCAGAATGCATTTTATTAACCAGAAGTCGTCCTTCAGGGCACCCACAGGTTGCTAGAATTAGAAGTGAGCCTTCCCGGGCTGGTGAGATGGCTCAGTGGGTAAGAGCACCCGACTGCTCTTCTGAAGGTCCAGAGTTCTAATCCCAGCAACCACATGGTGGCTCACAACCATCCGTAACAAGATCTGGCGCCCTCTTCTGGAGTGTCTGAAGACAGCTACAGTGTACTTACATATAATAAATAAATAAATCTTAAAAAAAAAAAAAAGAAGTGAGCCTTCCCTTGCCCTGAGCAGGATGAAGGGCTCCTTTGGGCTATTATTGTTTAGCGGTATGTGATGGATTTCGGCACTTTCAGCACGGAACATTTTTATGTAGACCAGGCTTGCCTCGAACTGAAGTCTACCTCTTGTCCTGCCCCTCAGCGCTTCCTAGTGAGCACCACACCCGGCAGAGCCATTTTCTATTTTTTTTTTAAAGCACAGTTGGGAGTTTATTAAGAAAGAATCTTACTCGAGATCTAAGGACAGATCTTAAGAGAAAGGCTTAGGATAAAGGACTTGACCTAGAATAGGTTAACCTCTCAAGATAGTTGTCAGGCATACTATTCTTAGAGAAAGAGTGATGGGCGTTGCACTAAGTCATGGTGGCACACATCTGTAATTCCAGCTCTCTAAAGCTGAGACTGAAGGATAAGGTTCAGAGTTCAAGGTCAGCCAGGGCTGTCAGGCTAGCTTCAAGGTTATCGTGGGCCACAGGAGAACTTGACTCAAACAACAACAACAAAGACAAAACAAAAACAAAAAAACCATTACAGAGACAGAAGTGGGTTCTATAGACTCAGGCATATCTGAGAGATATTAGCTGGAGAGATGATGGCTCAGTGGCTAACCATTGCTGCTCTCCCAGAGGACCTGAGTTCTGTTCCCAGCACAAGCATCTGTCACTCCTGCATCAGGAGATCCAAACCCTCTTCTGGCCTCCTTGGACACTAGCCATGCATATGATATATACGCACATGCGGGCAAAACACTCATGCACATAAAATAAATATTTTAATTTTTTAATAAGAAAAAGGTTCAGGTGAGCCTACCTCTTCAAAGTTAACTCTATGACTATAACGTAAATTTTCACCTGTAAACGGGGAGGGGAACCTCCAGACCCCAGGAATCCAGAGCTAGCACAGGGAACACAATTAAGACCCTATCTCAAAAGATAATAATAAAACCAGGCATGCGTGGCACATACCGGTAATTCCAGCACTTGGAAGATAGAGTTCAAGCCCAACCTGGGCTATGTAGTGAGTTTAAGACCAGCCAGGGCCTGGAGAGATGGCTCAGAGGTTAACAGCACTGACTGCTCTTCCAGAGGTCCTGAGTTCAATTCCCAGCAACCACATAGTAACTCAAACAACCATCTGTAATGGAATCTGACGCCCTCTTCTGGAGGGTCTGAAGACAGTGACAGTGTACTCATACATAAAATAATATTCCCTCCATGTTTGTTTTGAGAACATACATCTACTACTGACATAGCCTTGACAACTTCCTAATACCTAAATGGTCTTTATACTGTATAATCATAGTGTCAGCATCTCTATTAGTTATATTACAAACAAGACTATTATCACATAACTGAGGAATAGCCTTACAAACTTCTGTAAAATATACAAAGTCTGACCATAGTATTTGGCTTGGGTACAGCAAGATACAAAATGTTCCAGGGTACAGTCTCTTGTTTTACTTTCCCTTAAATAGGGTCTCCTGCCTCAGCACCACGAAGAGCTGGGAATAGATATGGTTGGAAAGCTTGCATTACAACTAAGTTTTGAGTAATTGCCATACAGTTTAGATAGAACAGCAAAAACACGCAGTGGGAAAGCTATCAAAGCCCCTTTAAATAGGGATTAAATTCAGAGTCTCTTAAATTTTTTTTCCCAACAAAACAGTATATGGGAACAGACTGATGAGAGTCTACTAAACTGGTGTCACAGAGGTCTGAGAAACTCTAAAATTATTTTTTCTTTTTAATATGGAAACTTTTCTTTTTTAAATTAGTGCGGGGGTGGGGGTGGGGTCGGGTGGAGAGATAGCTCAGTGGTTAAGAGCACTGACTGCTCTTCCAGAGGTCCTGAGTTCAATTCCCAGCAACCACATGGTGGCTCACAGCCATCTGATGCCCTCTTCTGGTGTGTCTAAAGACAGCTACAGTATACTCATAAATAAATAAATCTAAAAAAAAAAGAAGCTAAACCCAGGACCTTGAATTTGCAAGACCAATACCCCACCGCTGTTGCTTGCTTTAATTTTGAATACAGTATACATTGAGATATCACCTATATAAAAAACAAGTCTTCAAGCTCCTCACATTTAAAAAGCTAACAGAGCAGAGAGGTGGTGGTGCAGCACTGGAGAGGCAGAGGCAGGCGAATGAATCTCTGTAAGTTTGAGGCCTACCTGATTTACAGACGGAGTTCCGGGAGAGCCAGGGTTACACAGACAAACTCTGTCTCAAACAAACGGAGCTAATGAAGATCTTGAAACTACAAAAAAGTTGAGAACTGCTGTCTGTACTATGTAGTAGATGGTCTTTCACAGAGGCAGCAAGGAAGACAAGCCGTCTGGTGCAGAGAACTGTTGAATGGAGCCTGCTTGTATTCTGACCCTTACAGCAGGACTCAGTTGGAACTACTGGGGATATAGCTCAGTGGGTAAAGCACTGCATGCAGGAGACCTTCCGTCCAGTCAATCAGTAGTGTGGAAAAGGAAACAGATGGGGAGAACGCTCAGTTGGTACAGAACCACACAGGCCTGAGCTCAGATCATCAGGATCCAAGTTAGGAGCCAGGGGAAGCACACACCTGCATAGAGTCAAGAGGAACCCTGAGGCTTGCTGGCCAGTCAGTCTGGCTGAATCCCTGAGCTCCAGGTTCAGTGAGAGAACCTATCTCAAAAAGGAGGATCCAGAGCGGTACAGGGAAGACACCCAGCATCAACCCCTGTTCCCCCCGCACCCCCCCCCCCACATACTCATACACTCACACTCAAAGAGATGGCTCAATGAGTAAAGTGCCTGCTACCAGGCCTGATGGTCTGAGTTCAAATTCCAGGACCCACATGACAGAAGGAGAAAACAGACTCTGGGAATTGTCATCTGACCACCACATATGTGCTAAGACATGTATGCCCACTACATACAAAATAAATATAATATTTTTTAAATGAGTCCTGGGCTCAGTGGTTAAGATGTCCCAGGTATATATCCTAGTACCCACATGGCAGCACCTAACCTCCATAGTCCCAGTTTCAGAGAATCCAACCCTCTTCCGACCTCCACCGGGCACCAGACATGAATGTGGTGCACAGACATATATTCAAGTAAACCCTCATACACATAGAATAAGCAATAAATAAGCGGGTCTCTGATTTTAAAAGGGAGTGTAAGGGGCTGCTGGGAGGGAGCTTGCCTAGCATGCAAGAAAGCAGCCCTGGATTCCATTTCTGCCAGCACATAAACACGGTGGTGAATGCCTGTAATTCCAAAACAGGACCCCTCCCCCCCATTCACCTATAATTCCAGCACATGAGAAGTGGAGGCAGGAGGATCAATGTCCAAGGTATGTGAAGTTGGTCTGGGATACTTCAGACCCGGTCTCCAAAATGAAACAGGCTGGCACTACCGCTAGCCCCAATTCACAGGTGGAGAAACTGAGGCATTTGGCAGCAGCCTAATTTGTTCAAGGTATCACAAATAAGCTAGCTAGCCAGCCTCCCCTCCAACACAGGCCAATCTGCCTAACTCCAGTAACTGCCAAGAGGAGGCACTCCTTTGAGAAGAGCTTTTGAAATTAGAAAAGAGAATATTTTCTTTTCTGGCTTCTCAGACCTGGTCCTCAGAGCTGAACACATTGTTTTAATTAGCCCCCATTTAAAAAATGAGTTTGCATATAAGTGCTTAAGTTTATCAAGCTGTATGCTTAAAAGAAATGCACTGGAATGTGAATTGTGGTTGGGTCAGGGTGAAGAGGAAAAGAATTTTAACTCGCTGAAGGAACCGCCAGAATTTTACCTGACGGCAAGAACGGAGAGCCTTTCCAATAGTGATAATCAGAAGCATCCTTGGGTAACATTCTAAGCTCTAAAGATCTTCAAAGTGTGTATATACTAAAGGAAAAAAAAAATACAGCCCAGTGGTGGCAGCACATGTATGCCTTTAATCCCAGCAGAGGCAGGAGAATTTCTGAGTTCCAGGCCAGCCAGGGCTACACAGAGAAACCCCGGACTCAAAAAGCCAAAAACCAAAACTGAACCTCCAAAACCAAGTTCTAAAGACAAAGAGTTCTTCGCTGTCACATATATATTCCAAGAAAGGGGATAATATTCCTTCTGTTTTCTTCCATGATGTCACTTTCTTAAGTGGTGTTACACAGCTGCATGCAGACGAGCATTTTGAGATACTTTGCAAACAAAATTAGGAAAATAGCTGCCACTTACCGACTCTGCACTAACCCACTTAACCAAAGTCTCAGAAAGAACAATTTAAACTGTGCGCGTGACTCTTCCTGCCTCCACTCCCGAGTGCCTGCTCAGAAGTGCAGCGTGATGTTTCCCCCCATCCCCCCACCCCCGGTGATCACAAGTGGGCTTTTGTTGGGGTGAACATTTGATTCCAGGTTTTCTCAGAGGTAATTTTATTACTTTGTGGGTCTCACCTTCCCTCCGCAGCTCTGTCACACCTACCCGGATCAATATTCCTGGCTCACACCTGGAGAAGGAGGCGGCTCAGCAGGGGTTAAGAAAGCAGAGCTATTAAAAGCTGCCAAACCTTAGGCGCCGAACCACTGCAGTCCTCCGAGGCGTTTGTTTAAATGATCCAGAGAATCTGACATTTTGAGATACACCTAGTCACTTTGTAGACAAGGAAACGGAGGTCGAGAGAGTAAAGCTGACTAGCCTGAGTTCCTCCAGTGTCCAACACAGCGTCGAGATGCAACACACTTCCAGCGCACAGACCTTACCCACTCCCTACCCTACCCGGGCCTACCCTACCTCATCTTCCCTGGCCTAGTCACATCCAACTCCACCCTATTTCTTTCCTCCTTTCTTTCTCCCCAAAAGGAGAAGTTAGTAGGTAAGACCCCACTTCTGGCCTCCTCAAAACGCTAGCCGAGAGCAGCCTGCTATCTCAGCGCTAGCGAGGCTATCGAGTTCAAGTCCAGCCTACGCTCCATAGGAAGAGGCTGTTTCTAAAATAATCGCACCATCCCTCAGCCAGGATGGACCACTCGAAGGCAGCCAGTGTGGAAAAGGCAGGCGGCTGCAGGAGGAAGCCCTTAAGTAGATAATCGGTGATGGAGTTCAGCTGTGGCGCTTTGGTTAAAGGTGCCCTCCCTGAAAGGCACTCAGGGCCAGCGTAACTACTCCCAGGTGCACCGAAGAAGGAATGAGTCCAGTCTATGTCTGGCCTCACCGAAACCCCCACATAGCTGTTGGAAAGGGTCTGTAAAAGTACTAAGCCAATGAGGCGCACCCTCCCTCGTCCCCCTACCCCCGCGATACAAACTTCAAGTTGGAGGGGAGGGAGCAAAGCCGGGGCATCAGTTTCTAAACGTGTTAGCGCCTGGAAAGGACTCCGGACTCTCATAGGATAAGTGGATGGGAAAAGCACTCTCACCTTTACTCGGGCTAGCTTCCCTGTCGCATCAGCTCCCCATTTGCAAATAGATGGAGCTTCAGAGCCGGGTTCCAGCCTCCAGCCCCCGTATTTTAGGAGGGGTAAATCAGGGCTCTGTATGGGACCCGGAAGGGAAAGGCTGGAGGGCCTGCCTGTAGAACAAATTCATTCCCTACCAATTGTAACCTGGGCTCCAAGGAACCCAACTGGAATCCAGTGCTCTCTGGAGACCTCCCCCACGCTCCCTGTCCCTCTCAAAGCACACTGCAGTCTCTGTAATCTACTGAACCCACAAGTATGTGGGCCACGTGGTTAAGGCTCAATAAGGCAGTAGAGTTTGATATCTACCACTACCAACCTGGACAGCCAGCTAACTCTTTAGCCAGCCTCGCTCCAATCACCGGAGCACACCCGCTTGGCTGCCCAGGCTGCATGACCAAGGGACTGCCAGCCATCTTGGTTCCCTCCCCTGTGTCCTGGAGACCCAACTAGGCATAGGAGGACACTGTAGAGAATCACTGGCAGGTCTTTAAAGATGCTAACTTCCCAACAAAACTCCCACAACCAAGTGAGCGCTAACGGGTGCACCTGAGGCCATCAAACTAAGAGCCTCCTCCGGGGTTACCCCAAGTTCAGTCGCTTGACTGGACCCTATCTATGTCTCTGGAAGGGACGGAGAAGAGTGAGGGCCACCAGTCACCCTTGGGGGGGGGTGCCAGGAGACGGTGGGTGGTAGAGAGCTGGCCCACCTGGAGCTGCAGAAGCCAGGGACCTAACCTGAGAAGCTCTTTGTGGTCTGGGGAGGAGCTTGAGGCTATACCATTGCGCTTGCCGGGTGGGGAGGGAAGACAGGATAGTCGGTGGGGGTGGGGAAAGGGCTGGAGGTGTGGGGGTAGGGAGAACTTAAGACAATGCCTGGCGTCCCTGTCCCTACACTTCCGTAGCATCTTCGACCTAACTAATCCCTTAGGATCCTGAAGTCAACCCCTAGGTGACTAGGGCATCAAGCTGAATGAAGCACCGACCCCTTCTAGTTTTGAGAAAATATTCTACTTTACTGACCTCGAGGGTGGTCCAGAGCCCTGGGGGGCATCCACTCTTCGCTCCACCTTCCAGCCTGGGTCATTTAAGGCACCCTACCGGGAGAGGTCTTCCCGGAGAGCGTCCCTTGCTGATCTCCACTCTCACGGCCAAACCAGTCTCATTTCTGTAGTGAACCATTGAGCATGGATGGTCTACAGCCAACTGGCTGGTGGGGGAAGTGATTTAAGCCACTCCCCCCAGGAAATCGCCTACCTCCAGGGCTCTGGTCCCAAGATGAAAGAAGTGCAAATTCGGGGGTCACTTCCAATGGTAAAGTGATAGCAGCTATTGTCTTATCCACTGTTTCCCGCTGGGCCTGTTAAAGTGCCCTGACCTAGTTCTGAAACAGACCCCTTGCGGACCACGGAAAACTTAAAAGAAAATTGAAAGATTTCCTAAGAGTTTTGGGGCGGGGGGGGGGGAGGAGAAGGTTGTGGCTAGATAGAGGGAAGGGGAAAGTTTGTGGTTAGGCTTGAGGGTTGGGGGTGACAGCTTGGTGTTGCCCCAAGCCCCAAAGGAGCCATGGATGATTGAGTAGAGTAAGATTTTGGTGTTTTTCGAACCCCTAAAATGCATCTCTGCCTGAGCCCGCTTGCCTAAGTAGGTCCTACAGGACTAGAACAGTCAGGCAGTGGAAACGGCTCCCCGCCCCCATCTTGGTGCAGGAGTATTCTTCGCAGTCATCTCCCATGTCCACTTATTCTTGGCTCATCTCTCAGGTTTGGGGCTCAACATCTCTTCTTCCCAAAGCTTGCCAGTGCCTAAACTGCATCTGGCAGGAGCTGGGGGGTGGAGGGGTAATCCCAGCACACCTAAACTCTGGGCTCACAGGAAGATAGGGCTGTACTGTACCAAGGGCTTTAATCCCTCCCTGCGGTGCACCTAGGGGTTTTAAATAATCCCCAAAGGATCCAATCCCAACCGCCTGTCTAGTCTTCAGCAGGGGGGGAGGTGAAGGGCTCCAGTGGCTGCCTTTGGAAGTGGCTTCCCTCCAGGATTTTCCTGCCTGGCTTTAACCCTTTGGAGTGCTGTGACTGGCTAATGTCTCTCCCAGCTTCCTCCTTCTCCCCTCTTCAGTATTCTCCTGCACATTATACCCAAAGGCGCTGTTATCATTTTTCCCTGTCCCAGTTATGGGCTCTCTTATCACTCAGAAATCCCTTCTTAGACATCAGTTCCACTGAAGGGCTGTTACCAGCGCCACCCACCTAGATGGTAATGGCTTGAGGCCCTGATCTAGCCTTGGCATCTTGGGTTTGGATGCCAGCCTTCGGCAAATTGTGAACCCCCAGAAGCCTGACTTCTTGGTTACTGGGGCATAGCATTTGATGTCTTGATCAACTGAAAGTATTTTGGATTGTGCATGGCACAAAGGGCATATATTCAAACTCTCAAGCCCTCTGGTGACTTGAACTTGCTTTTTGGGTTCCTGGTGTAAGTTTGCAGTATTTTTAAAGTTTGAGAGAGTAGTGGGAGTCTCACAGAAGGAGATAGAATTACAGGGAACTTTTTTCACACATCTTCCTGTGCTGCTTGACATTTTATAAGGGACTACATTGGTTGCTATCATTTTTTTTTAAGTAATGAGGATAATTGAAAATTCTTTAAAAGGCTAATGGAATATTTTAAGGTGTGTGTGTGTGTTTTTTTTTTTTTAAAGAAGCTTTAGTGGAAAAAAAAGAGCTTGGGGGCTGTTCCATGACAAAAATATTACTTATAAAAGAAAAAAATTACATGTAATTTTATTATCTAAAGACAGCTATTATGAACATCTTGGTATATTTTGTTCCTAATCTACTTTTTCCCCCTATGATTACACAGTTTAAGCATTCTCTTTTTAAAAGATTCAAGTGGCACAGAATGAAAAAAAAAATATAGAGAGAATAAGAACCATCAAGATGGCTCAGCCACAAAAGGCCTTCAGGCCTGTAGTAGACTGGAGTTTGGTCCCTGGGAAACACAAGATGAACAAAGAGAAAAGACTTCAACAAAGTGTCCTCTAACCTCCACATATATGCTGTGGTATGTGCACTCCCCAACACACACACACACACACACACACACACACATACACAGACACATAGACACACAGACATACATGCAGACCAGACACACACACACAAATCAATAAGTTTAATAAAATAAATATTAAAACAGAGTAAGTTTATCAGACTCTTCCCACACTCAGCCTTCCACTGTCCTGATCCACCACTGTCTTCTCTGTGTACTGCAGTCTGAGGAAATTTTCTCTGGTTGAATATTCTTGTTCTATGTTAAGGATTTAATTTTTTTTTTCAATTCAATCCTCACCAGGATTGACTTTTTAATTCAACCTAGGGCTTCCCTCGTAAGCAAGCGCTTGACCACAAAGCTGTGGCCCCAGCCTCCTCACTTTTACTTTTGAGACTGGATCTCACTACATTGCCCAAACTGATCTTGAACTCACTTTGTAACCCAGGCAAGACCTTAAGCTTTCAATCTTTCTGCTTCAGCCTCCCGAGGTCCACCAGACACAGCTAAGATGCACACATTCAATGAATGGACAGTGATGGCAGGTGGAGCTCTGTGAATTTGAGGCCAGCCTGGTCTGCAGCGAGTTCCAGGACAGACAAACCTGTATCGGTGAGACCCTGTCTGCAAACAAACAAACAAACAAACAAAAAAATCACATGTTTAAAATATATATAATAGGGCAGGTATAGTTATAATAGGGAGGTAGCTCAGCTTTAAACCTCTAGCCTGACAAACCTGGTCCACTTGATCCCCAGGACCTATGTAATGTAAAGGCCTGGTGTGATGGGCCAGCTGGCCTGGAAGAGGTCATGCAAAGAGCAGACACAATGGACTGGAACGCAGGGACTGACTGCTGAAAAGACAGACATCCTCAGACCCGTGTGCCCTGGCACATGCCCACATTCACACACATACACACACACATACACACACACACACACACACACACACACACGTGCAATAAATAAATAATTAAAATATAGGAGCCGAAAGACCACTCAAGGATCAAGATACTCCCTGCCCTTCCAGCGTCCTAAGCTCCATTCCTAGGACCTGGGTGACCCAAGTCCAGGGAGCTGACACTCCCTTCTGGCTCCCTCAAGTAAGTACACCCATGTGGCATAGACTCACACAGGCATACACAGATAGATACACATAACATTTAAATTACGTAAATATATATACACATGGTATTCAAAATGCTTATACAGTTTGGCTCAAAACTTTATGAAAAGATTTTAAATTCAAATGGTAATCTGGTTCTCTGGCAATAGTTGTTTTTTTTTTTTTTTTTTTTTTTGTTGTTGTTGTTGTTTGGTTGGATTTTTTTGGTTTTTTTTTTTTTGTTTTGTTTTGTTTTTTTTTTTTTTTTTTGATTTTTTGAGACAGGGTTTCTCTGTATAGCTCTGGCTGTCCTGGAACTCACTCTGTAGACCAGGCTGGCCTCGAACTCAGAAATCTGCCTGCCTCTCCTTCCTGAGTGCTGGGATCAAAGGTGTGCACCACCATGCCTGACTTAGTTTATCTTGCTAAATAAATACCACCTGTCTCGGCTAGTTTTAAGTCAACTTAAGTCCTTTTGGTAGAGGGAATCTCAATTGAGAAAATGCTCCAGTAGATTGGCCTGTGGGCAAGGCTGTGATTCATTTTCCTAACTGATGATTGGTGGGGGAGGACCCAGCTCACTGTGGGTGATGCCATCCCTGAACTGGTAGCCCTGAGCTAGCCATGAGGAGCAAGCCGATAAGCAATACCTCTCCATGACCTCTGTATCAGTGCCTGCCTCCAGGTTCCCGCCCTGCTTGACTTCCTGCCAACTTCCCACTGAGATGAACTGTTGTTAGCTGAAGGGGTAAGACAAACATTTTCCTCCCCCAACTTGCTTTTGGTCTTGGTTCTTATCAAAGCAATATAGAAACCTAAGACACCACCAGGTACCGTTCTTAGTGTATTATTCCAGAGATGGATTTAAAAAGTGAGGAAGTGGGCTGGTGAGATGGCTCAGTGGGTAAGAGCACCCGACTGCTCTTCCGAAGGTCCAGAGTTCAAATCCCAGCAACCACATGGTGGCTCACAACCATCCGCAAAGAGATCTGGCACCCTCTTCTGGGGTGTCTGAAGACAGCTACAGTGTACTTACATATAATAAATAAATAAATCTTTAAAAAAAAAAAAGTGAGGAAGTATCTGGGGAGGTGTGGCTCAATTATCCAACATGTACCAGGCCTGGGTGCAATGGAACATTCCTGAAATCATAACACTCGGGAGGTGCAGGTATGGACTGGAGGATTAAAAAGTTCCTTAGATACTGTCTCAGAAGCAAAAATTATGTCAGAAAGAGAGCAGAGCCAGATAAAAAGGACTTTCCCTCTTTCTTTTTCTTTTTTCTTTCCTTTTCTTTTTTTGTTTGTTGTTTGTTGATTGGTTGGTTGGTTTTTTGATTGCTGGGATTATGTTCCTCATTTTTTTTTATTTGTTTTTACCCAGAGATAACATCACCAATGAGATAGTTTGAAAACCACACTAAGTAATGTATACTGTTACAAGTTATTTAGCCACTTTATAAATTAAAGAGCAGGGCATGGTTGCACAAACCTTTAATCCCAGTATTCAGGAGGCAGAGACAGGTAGAACTCTTGAGTTTGAGACCATTGTGGTCTACAGTGTGAGTTCCAGGACAGTCAGGACTACACAGAGAAACCCTGTCTCAGAAAGAAAAACAAACAGATAAACACACAAAAAAACCACAAACAACAATTGGCTGGTAAGATGGCTCAGCAGGTAGAGGGAATTCCTCTAGGAGTGAGGCAACCTGAGGTCCATCCTCTTAACACACCATAGGAGGCCACCAACTCCGTGAAGCTGTACTCCGAGCTGTCATGCTTGTCACAGCATGCTCACACACATATGTATGTCACGCACACACACATTACATATTATTTTGACTCAGGTTTTGAATGTACAGTCCATTGCATCACGGAAGATGCAGCAGCAGGAACAAGAGTCAGCGTGCTCATATCAGACAAAGAGAAGACAGTTATCCTTCAGAACACTATACCTAACATTCTACACTATACAATTCTAACACTATACAATCACTCTGGGTTGAGGCTGATGCTCAGTTGGTTATTTGTCTAGCAAGCACTAGGTCATAGGTTCTGCTTTGGTCTGACACCCCACCCTATCCCACCTCTGATAGCTGTAGCCATTCTGTTCTATGCCTGCCAGCTATTTCATATTGTTGCTGTAACATGCCTGCCATGTCACTGACACAGAGAAGTGACTTGGCTCAAGGACATGCTGACCATATACCCTGTTTGTTCTGTGTGTTTTGAATGTTCTGTGTGAGGTTCACTGATCTTAAGAAATTCCAAGAAGCTGTACATAGGACCCATCAAATCAAAGGTCAATATGAATTGTTAGGTCCAAAATATCTTGAGTCAGAGCTGGCCACAAGGCAGCCCTTCCTGCACCTATGAAATGAGCTCACTGTGGTTTTCATAACTGACACTGAAGAATGCTACTAATAAGCCCAGAAGTTACGATTATAATACTCAAGCTCTGTTATCTCAGTGTTCTGAAATTCCCCTGTTCACCACCCATCCACCACCTCCCTTACCTTACTCAGCACCAATCAGCTTAAAGGTTAGCTGACAATACTTTGCCTAGGAAGCCAACTGCTCCCCTCCTTGCCCGTTGAATTTTTGAACCTGGTTTCTCATATAAAAGGCCTGCCCTGAGGACAGACTGGTGCCACACTGGGTTTTTCCTTCTTGTGGGCCTGGATGTCCAGTATTATATGTATGTTCAATAAGCTATTCTTGCTTAACTGAGATTGGTGTACGCATGATTTTGTGTCAACTTCCAGACCTCAACAGATTCAATCCCCAGTACTGATAAACAAGTATGGTGTCCCAGGCCTGGAAAGATTAGAGACCCCTAGATCTGAAAACAAAAAACAAACAGAAAATCAAAAAATATGCTATTTGGTGAGAAATATTATTAATTTACTTATTAATATTAAATTTACTAATGAGGGAGGAGGCACCTAAAATCCTTGAACTCCAGAGGCTGAGGTTGGAGAATTGCCATGGGACCTAATCTAAGTTAAACAGCAAGTTCCAGACCAATGTTAGCTATGGAGGGAGACTTTGGCTCAAGAGAGAGACAGAGAGAAACACAGATACACACACACACACACACACACACACACACAGAGAGAGAGAGAGAGAGAGAGAGAGAGAGAGAGAGAGAGAGACTATGTTGACTAAATTCTCAGCACAACAAAAAGGCTGGGTGTGGCATTGCACACCTATAAATCTAAACACGTGTGAAGCGAGGCAGAAAGATTTCCCTGAGTTCTAGGCTAGCCTGGGCTACATAACAACACCCTTTCTCAAAAACAGACAGTGAGGTATCATAAAAGTAAAGATGCTGAAGACCTGGCCATTAAGTTATTAAACACCAAAACCTTCCAGATTCCCAGCAATAATTAAGCCAGTGTCTACAAGCAGACATCTTTAGTCAATACATACCTGGCTTTAAACAAAATCCAGATTGAGGAAGCAGATAAATAAAGAGTAATCTGTCACTTATAAAGGGGCGTGCAAAAGAAAAGCTTCCTTTTAAATAAAGGAACAGAGGTAGGCAATGAAGGGTTTGAAGTTTCAGCTTCCCAGGATACCTTTCAGGGGAGTTCACAGTTTACCTGTTCTGGCATCAGCTACCAAAACCACTTTTGTGAGGAGTAAACTATTTGTTAGAGACCAGTAAGCCGTGAAGAGCCCCAGGTGTAGACTAAAATTGTAATATCAATTCCTGCTTTGCCCTGTGTGACACTCACTGAGCAGGCTTTCTAACCCACAGGAGCCAGCTTCCCACTTAGAAGATGAGAGGTTGCTCTCTCTCTCTCTCTCTCTCTCTCTCTGTGTGTGTGTGTGTGTGTGTGTGTGTGTGTGGTGGGGATGGAAACAGGCTGCTGGTAAAGTGTGTAGTTGGGTTCCAACACCAAGATGCTCAGTTCATGTCCCACAGATAAGCTAATTCGATTCCCTACCGCCTACACTGTCTGTGTCTGTGTGCCTGTGCACGTTCCTGTGCCTGTTCCTGTGTCTGTGTCTGTGTCTGTGCCTGTTCCTGTGTCTGTCTGTGTCTGTGTGTGAATACATGGGAGTGGAGGGGCTTGAGGAACTCAGAAGAGGATGTTGGATGCCCTGGAGCTGGAATTATAGGTGCTTGTGAGCCACCCAATGTGGCTGTTAGGAACTGATCCATTGAGCTGTATCTCGCACCTGCAGTTTATTTTTAAAGACAGGTTCTCACTTTGTAGCCTTGACTAGCCTAAAACTGGCTTCAAACTAGGCTTAATCTCCCTGCCTTTGCTTGCCTCCTGAGTGGGATTACAGGGGATTCCTACCACATCCAGCACTAGAGAGATTTAAAGAATTCATCCCTTTTGTTACTAGTCATGGTGATGAAAGACTGTCTCAAAGAAAGAAAGAAAGAAAGAAAGAAAGAAAGAAAGAAAGAAAGAGAGAGAGAGAGAAGAGAGAGAGAGAAGAGAGAGAGAAAGAGAGAAACGAAGAAGACAAAAACAATGAAAAGAAAAACAAGGAATTTGTCCATCTTTCCTTTGCATTACTTCAACCACTCTGTGATTCACTAAAAAAAGTGTTATAACCCATCATTCTTTCTACCATTCATTTATTAAGATAACCATTCATTCATTTTTTAAATATTTTTTATTTTTTTTAATATTTATTTATTTATTATATGTAAGTACACTGTAGCTGTCTTCAGACACTCCAGAAGAGAGCATCAGATTTTGTTACGGATGGTTGTGAGCCACCATGTAGTTGCTGGGATTTGAACTCAGGACCTATGGAAGAGCAGTAGGCTCTCTTAACCGCTGAGCCATCTCACCAGCCCCTATTTTTTTATTTTTAAAGATTTATTTATTATTATTTATAAGTACACCATAGCTGTCTTCAGACACACCAGAAGAAGGCATCGGATCCCATTACAGATGGTTGTGAGCCACCATGTGGTTGCTGGGAACTGAACTCAGGACCTCTAGAAGAATAGCAGTGCTCTTAACCTCTGAGTCATCTCTCCAGCCCCATTCATTTATTTATGGCCGGTGTTAATTGGGCAGATATTTGAGGAGCCTAATGTTGTGCGTTAAGTCCAGAGACCACCAGCACATGGCATTCTCAAAGCAGAAAGTCTTCATTTCCCGAGGGCTGCTGCCCTGGAACTTGCCCAACATGCAGCCCTGAACCTTACAACCCTTTGTCTTTTTGTTTGTTTGCTTGGTTTGGTTTGGTTTTGAGACAATCTCTCTGTGTAGCACTGGCTGTCCTAGAACTTCCTGTGCAGACCAGGCTGTCCTAGAACTCAGAGATCCACCTGCCTCTGCCTTCTGAGTGCTGGGATTAAAGGCAGCAGGCAGGGTTCAGAGAAGTGATGGGGAAGAAGGAGTGCTGGTGGAAGCATCAACTGACAGTGTAAAGAAAATTCCTAAGGAAATTGGGTACTTGATAAACTAATAAAAAAATAAAATAAAATAATTGAGTGGAGGTAGCCTGTGTGAGTGGGTAAAAGCTGCTCCCCGAAGCCATAGGTAATTAAATGAAAATCCCTATGTCAGGGCATGGGCTATTGCCATATGAATTGTTGGCCCAAAACAATATAAGCAATTGCTACTACTGAGCTACTCTTGGTTGGGCTGAAGACCTGGATAGGACTTTGTTTGTTTGTTCAGATTTTGTTTATTGTTTTTTTGAGATGGGGTTTCTCTGTATAGCTCTGACTGTCCTATATCCCAAGTACAGGGATTAAAGGCAAGTGCCATCCTGCCCAGCTAGATAAGGGTATTATCATAAAGACACCACATATACCGTGGTCAGAGGAAATAGTGAAATTAAGCTGAACTGAGCTGGAAGCTTTCTGCCTGCTGGCTAGTCCTGGCAAGTCACAGTCCCTTGAATGCTGCAGAGGAGAAATGTTATCAGCAGTTTTACCTGTTGTCTGATCTTGCTACAACCCTTAGCAGCCAGGCCAGGCGAGCTCACTGGCACAGTATCTGCAAGTCTGTTCTGGGTGTTACCATCTGCTTTCTGGTTGGATTTGATGCTCCCACAGGGAAAAGCATGTCCGACTCTGTACGCTCAGTCAGAAGCCTATGGCTGGAAAGGATGTAAGCTCTAGTGGGGAGCTACTGCCATGGTTGTTTTATTAGATGTGCATGGTCTGCCTGTCAAATTGCCTTCTACACGACTGTGTTTATGCTCAGAGAATATTCCTGATGCCAGCCTTTGTCAGAAAAATGTCTTGCTGTTTTGTTTTGTTTTGTTTTTTGTTTCTTTGTGTTTTTATTGTTTGTTTTGTTTTGTTTTTGTTTTTGTTTTTTGCAGTGATCTGAGGTGACTATTCAGACTCAACTGATAGAAGTACTGAGAATAAATGACTATGAACAAACACCCAGCCATGAACAGGGCATCTACACCATTTCCTCCAGTGCTTTGGGAATATCCTGGAAAAGGTGATGAAAGCAATCAGAGGAACCAGGGTGAAGGTGGGGACCCTGACTTCTGGACATAATTTTATTCCTTTCCTTCTTCCCTTCCTCCCTTTGAGACAGGGTCTCTCTGTGTAGCTTTGGTTGACCTGGAACTCACTCTGTAGACCAGGCAGTCCTCAGATTCACAGAGCTCGTCTACAAGGCATTAACTCCATGCTAAGCCACTGTTGCCTTCTTGAGCTCACTGCATGGGAGAAGGAAGAACAGTTTCTTCAGTGGGGTAGCCACTGGTATAAGACCATGTACCTATAAATAAACTCTAATCTGCACTCCTGTAAGTAACTCAGTGGAACACACACATGTATACACACACACACACATATACACACATACATATACACTCATACACTCATGCATATACACATATATACACACAACACACAAAATACACATAGCACACACATACCTACACATAAACACACAACATACACATACATACATATACAGCATACACACATACATACACACATACACATATCCACACATATGTACACACACACATACACAGAAAGTGGGCTAGTTGGCAGAAGATGGATTTGTGCATTAGCAGCAGTGGGAGAGGACAAGAGACAGTGACTCATGGAGGGGTGCCTGTGATGGAAATGCATTGTGCCCAAGTATGAAAGTGTCACAATAAAACCCAGTATTGTACATACTTAGTGGATGCAAATTCAGACAACTTTAAAGAGTTACTGTAGCCGGGCGGTGGTGGCGCATGCCTTTAATCCCAGCACTCGGGAGGCAGAGGCAGGCAGATTTCTGAGTTCAAGGCCAGCCTGGTCTACAGAGTGAGTTCCAGGACAGCCAGGGCTACACAGAGAAACCCTGTCTCGAAAAACCAAAAAAAAAAAAAAAAAAAAAAAAAAGTTACTGTAAATATCTGTCACGGCCAGCACAGGGGGGTGCACAGTAAAGCTAAAGAAGAGCTGCTGTTACTTTCCGCTTCCAGGACAAGAGTAAATAGTTCTCCATCTAAGTCCTAGACCCAGTGCTGAGAGTGTTCCCAGGCTAGAGTCGGCATCTCTGGGTCTGCCCACCGCTCCAATCTGGCATCATGAATGCCTTTCAAGTCATTGACTTTGTGATAAATTTGTATATAGATATTTAAAGTATCTGTTTAAAAAAAGAACTCTAGCCGGGCATGGTGGCGCACGCTTTTAATCCCAGCACTTCAGAGGCAGAGGCAGGTGGATTCTGAGTTCGAGGCCAGCCTGGCTACAGAGTAAGTTCCAAGACAGCCAGGACTACACAGAGAAACCCTGTCTGGGGGGGGGGGGGAGACAATTTATTTATTTATTTATTTATTTATTTTTCAAGACAGGGTTTCTCTACACAGCTGGCTGTCCTGTAACTCGCTCTATAGATCAGACTGGCCTCATGCGCAGAGATCTGCTTGCTTCTGCCTCCCCAGTGCTAGGATTAAAGGCCTGTTCTTGCATCCGTTTTCAGATAGGGCCTTACTATGCTGCTTTGATTGGTCTCAAACTCACAGCCCTCTTGCCTTCATGTTCCACTGCTGGTTCCCCCCACACCTACTTTCAATTGTTACACATTAATCTATTATTGTTAAGGAAATCTTAACAATTAAAAAAAAAAAAAAAGAATTGAAGTGGTGTGGGCTGGAGAGATGGCTCAGTGGTTAAGAGCACTGGCTGCTCTTCCAGAGGACCCAGGTTCAATCCCAGCATAAACAGAGTGGGTCGCAGCCATCTGTTACTCCAGTTCCAGGGGACCCAAGGCTACTGCACACTCATAACGCACATGTAACCTCAAAGAATTCTCATCTAGGGGCAGAGGGGCTGGCTTTTTGAGATAGGATCTCCTTTATAGCCTAGGCTGTCCTGGGAATCAACATGTAGCTCATAATAGCGGCTGTCCCCCTGACTCAGCTTTGGAGAGCTGGGGTTATGACTTCCTCTTGTGAATTATTTAATGCAACCTAAAGGATGAAGGTAGTATAATAAACCTCTCAGAATACATGGTTCAAAGAAGCCATAACTATCAATATGTTTTCATTACCATATCTTGCTGTTTTAAAAAAGCAAGTCCGGGCTGCTGATGGCTCAGTGGGTAAGAGCACCCAACTGCTCTTCCGAAGGTCCAGAGTTCAAATCCCAGCAACCACATGGTGGCTCACAACCATCCGCAACGAGATCTGGCGCACTCTTCTGGAATGTCTGAAGACAGCTACAGTGTACTTTACATATAATAAATAAATAAATCTTTAAAAAAAAAAAAAGAAAGAAAGAAAAGCAAGTCCTTGAAATCTTATTAATCCCTCTCTTAATTATTTTTAAAGTATCTACTATTCCTGTTTTGCCTCTAAGTATGTCTGTGTATTATGTGCATACCACGCAAGGCACATGTACTGTGTGTATACACAACAAACAAACAAACAAATGTAATATTTAAACTTTAATATGTATAATTTCTTTTTTAAGATTTTCATTATTTATTTTTTTTATCCACACCCCCCCCCCAAAGGGTTTCTCTGTATAGCCCTGGATGTCCTGGAACTCACTTTGTAGACCAGGCTGGCCTCGAACTCAGAAATCTGCCTGCCTCTGCCTCCCGAGTGCTTGGATTAAAGGCGTGTGCCACCACGCCCAGCTCTCCCCCCCCAACCCCCCCACCTTTTCTTATCTCATCTTTATCAGAATACAGGAAGGTAATTATTATTATAATGACCATTTTCACAGACTAGGAAATTAAAGCGCTAAGACTTTAATTTGTCCCTGGTGTATGTGTGGCCTGAGGCTAGCTTTGACTTCCTGAAGCTTCAGCCTCTACAACCAGCAGGGAAACAGAGGCACCACCATATCCACCCTAGAGCAGAGATTTCAATTTGTGTTTAAACTGGATGTGGTGGTGTGCACCTTTGATCCCAACACTCTGGAGGCAACCTGGTCTACATTGCAAGTTCTAGGACATCCAGGACCACAAGGTGATTGTCTCAAAATAATGGAAAAAAGACAGAGAAACCCTGTCTCAAAAAACCAAAAAAAAAAAAAAGAAAGAAAGAAAGGGCAGGGAAGATGGCTTAGGGAGCAATGGGGCTTGCCTACAAGATGGAAGGAGGCTGAAGGAGAAAAGACTTTATAAAGTTGTCCTCTGTATAAGCTGTGGCATGTACCCCACCCCCAACACATACAAATAATAAATTCATAAATGTAAAGAAAAATGTTTTGCAGAGCAGTGGTGAGATATGCTTTTAATCCCAGCACTCAGGAGGCAGAGGCAGGTATATCTCCAAGTTCGAGTCCAGCCTGGTCTACCCAGAGAGTTCCAGGACAGCCAGAATTACACAGAGAAACCATGTTTCCAAAACAAACAAACAAACAAAAAAATTAAGTAATAAAATGCAAAGAAAGCATTTATACGGTGATTGTCACAGGGAAAAGGCTCTGCTTGTGAAATAGTTATTCTTAAATCAGCTGGCTATGAGAGGTGGAGTGTGCCTATAGCCCTCCAAACAAGGCAGAGGCAGCAAGCAAGAGATCGCTGGTCAGTTAGGGTGATAGAACAAGACTTTGTGGGTCTAAGAAAATCCACAAAGGAACAGGACAAACTAGCAGAGACCTGTGTGTCTGTGCGCTGGATGGGTGTCTGCCACCAAATACTTTTTTCCTGTGTTGTTAGGCTTTGGACCTCCGGCAAGGGTGGTAATAAGAAATGGAGGTGTTGGGGCTGGTGAGATGGCTCAGCAGGTAAGAGCACCGGACTGCTCTTCCGAAGGTCCAGAGTTTAAATCCCAGCAACCACATGGTGGCTCACAACCATCCGTAAGGAGATCTGACTCCCTCTTCTGGAATGTCTGAAGACAGCTACAATGTACTTACATATAATAAATAATAAATAAATCTTTAAAAAAAAAAAGAAATGGAGGTGTTGAGCTGGGTGTGGAGGTGCATGCCTTTAATCCTAGCACTTGGGAGGCAGAGGCAGGCGGATCTCTGAGTTTGAGGCCAGCCTGGTCTACAAAGTGAGTTCCAGGACAGCCAGGGCTACACAGAGAAACTCTGTCTGGGGTTCATAGGAAAAGGAAAAGGAAAAGGGAAAGAAAAAGAAAGAGAAAAAGAAAAAGAAAAAGAAAAAGAAAAAGAAAAAGAAAAAGAAAAAGAAAAAGAAAAAGAAAAAAAGAAATGGAGATGTAATACTGTTGACTCCTGCCAGGACCTAGTCTGCGGTACCACTTACCAAGGTGGGAAAACCTAAGAGGCAAGGGGTGGGGCTCTAACTGGTGTGCATGGAGGACCTGAGCACCTTTTCCCAGACTCCCATTCACAAAAGTGACATTTCCCCCCAAGCAGTTGGCTTGTTGTGGGTGGATTGTTTTAAATTTTTATTTCTTTTATCATTATTAATGATAAATCTTATTGTGATTAATGATACATGGTAATGGTCTTTGATACATTGGCCCACGACTTCAAAGTTGGAAGCACTGTGGACCCATCTTAATAGATCCTGATTTTCCCTGAAGGTGGGCCTAGGTCTTGCAAAACAGGGAGTCATACCTGTGGCATCTGATTCAAGCTGGGCTTCGAACCCCTCAGGGCAGCTCCCAGAACTAAAGGATAACCAAGTCTTCCCCCAGCCTACCCTTGGAAACATAATGTGCATCTCAGAGGTTAAGCAGGGCCAGACTGGGCTAGTCCTGAGGACAGGAAAAGCCAAGTTGATGCTTGTCTACAAATCTGGGAATATCGGTAAACAGCAGACTGGCAGAATTTGGATAGGGTAGCAATCCTCAGTCTTGCACTCAAGGTGTGGAAGACCTGGATTCGCATCTTAGTGCTACTGCCGACCGACCTGCTAACATTGAAGAGAGCAGACCCGAGCCATTTCCTGTGAGCACTCAGTGAGTAAGTTACACGTACTGGTGGATAAATAAACTAGCTGAGAAAGACAGGGACCAATGTACTTCAGGGAAGCTACCAAGGCCAGAAATCAGGGCAGTGAGATCTGGCAAAGAGCTTCGGGTTACCCTGCACCCCTTTCCGCTGGGCTGCTGTGTACCCACTGCGCTGTTACCCTATACAAAATAATCTGCACCTGTAGTCTGAGCTATGGACGCTCATATGCACCAGGCTCCCTGCCGGTTCCACAGGCAGCAGCCACCCTCAGCCTTCAGGGAACCTCGGGGAGGATCTTGGGATCTCCTAGCCATGGAGTGAAGGAGGAGGGAGTGGGTTGGGCAGGCGGCAAAGTGTGAATGGTGTAGTGGAGCCTCGGCTCCAGCTGTCTGGCACTCCCTGGAGCTGGCAGAGGATGAGCACGGAGCTCTAGACTCTGGACGCCTTTTGTCTCTGGGCTCAGCTATGTAAAAGGTGGGGGAAGGGGTAAGAATTGTTGAAAGGTGTCCATTCACTGGAGCCCCCGCTGCCAGCAGGTGCGACAATGGGGGAGGGTCTCGAAGACTCAGGCCTAGAAGGTTTAGAAATGAGAATGGAAACTCAGCATGCCCTGGACCAGACAAACAGATTTCACAGCTTCTCGCCTGCCAGCCTGTGAACTTCCAAGCCACGTAGACTCCATCCTGCTTATTAGAATTTGGCCACAAACTGAATCCCCCACCCACCCCTCAATTGTCATTCCAAACCCCTATCTCTCCAATTCCTAAATCCCCCAATGCTTCCTAGGGCCCATAACTAAGGCTGGTGGATTTTTCTGAAGTTTGGGAGTTGTCTTGTTTTTATTTTTCTGTGCTTTTTCTTTTGGTTGAGATTCAAAACTCCAGGCACTAAAGACTGAGTGGGCAAATTAACTGACTTCCTAGATAAAGCAGTGTCTGGGAGTAGACGGACTTAGACCAGGGTCCAAATTGGAGTCCTCTTTCCAGCTGGGTAAACCCCAGACAAGATAGCAACTCTGTTTTCTTTCCTTTCTTCCTTCTTTCTATTTTTCCTTGCTTCCTTTTCCGTCTCTCCCTCCTTTCTCCCTTTCTTTCATACTTATTTTTTTTCTGCGATGGAAACAGAAACAGCTATGAACAAAGAGGAAAACACTCCCCAGAACTGAGGAGGACTAGGGAGACTGGACAGGTCCAATACTCAAAATCCGTTCAGAGTTCCACAGTAAAATACACAGCACACTTCACCTCCTCCTCAGAGGGTTCGTACACAGGAATTTCTGGATTATTCTGCTTTCTTGTTTCTTTCTTTCTTTCTTTCTTTCTTTCTTTCTTTCTTTCTTTCTTTTTTTTTTTTTTGATGCATTCTTGTTTCTTGAAACAGGGTCTGATTCTGTAGCCCAGATTGGTCTGGAAGTCACTGTGTAGCCCAGGCTAGCATCAAGCTCAGTATACACCTCCTACTTTAGCCTCTTGAATGCTAAGGTTATAAGCATGAGCCACAACTCCTAGTTTGAGTTAATGTTTTAAAAGCTCTTGATACAACAGAGCAGTGGTGGCTGACTACCACTTCCCTTAATAATCACGGATCACAGGGACATGAGGCACAAACTCCAGAAAGGGTGGGTTTAACTATGTGTGTGTGTGTGTATATATACATATACATACACACATACACATATATACACACACACATATATGTATATAATTGTGTCTGTCTGTCTGTGTCTATATATCATACGTACACCTGCCTGTAAGCCTGTGCTATGTGTCCCTACATTCTCATCTGGAGGCTGAGGGCCACTGGGGGGGGTGGTCTTCTTCCACTGTTCTCCCCCATTTTTATTTATGTTTTTAATTATTTTATTTACTTAGCTTTCAGTTTTGTTTAATTTGTTTGAGGCAGGGTCTCACTATGAACCCCAGCTGACCGGGAACTCTATATAGACCACCCTCTGCCACCAGAGTGCTGGGATTAAGGCGTGTACAACCGTCCCAGCTCTCTGTCATTTAAAAATTGTGTGTGTGAATGCATGTGTGTGCCTGTGTATGTGTTCACTCGAGTGGGTGTGTGCCCAAGAGTGAGTGTGTGTATGATGTCCATTATGGGCACACAATGTGGAGGGGTGAAAGGACAATGTTGTGGATTCAGTTCTCTTACCTTCTTGTGGGTTCTGGAAGTTGAATCTGGTTCTTAAGCTTTAAGGTGCGTCTTTACCAACTGAAGCATCCCATCAGCCGCTTCACCATATTTTCTGAGGCAGAGCCTCTCACAGAGTCTGCAGTTCGGTGTTTGGACTAGATTGGCTGGCATCTGTCCTCCAGGTTCTGTCTGTCTCCTCCCCTCCCCTCCCCCTTGCTTTCCCACCTGGAGGCTAACTGGACAGTGGAGCAGCCAACACACAGACTGTGGTGGGATGGCTAAAGACTGTGATGAGGGGGCTGGTGAGATGGCTCAGTGGGTAAGAGCACCCGACTGCTCTTCCGAAGGTCCAGAGTTCAAATCCCAGCAACCACATGGTGGCTCACAACCATCTGTAACGAGATCTGGCGCCCTCTTCTGGAGTGTCTGAAGACAGCTACAGTGTACTTACATATAATAAATAAATCTAAAAAAAAAAAAAAAAAAAAAAAAAAAAAAGACTGTGATGACCTACAACATTCTGGGAATGTCACATCTGGGCTCTGTAGGGGCACTTTTCCCTTGTATTTTCTTTTCTCTCCCTGTATAGGGATGAGGGAGATCCTTAGCAATTGGCCTGTCCTTTTATGGAGGACACTTTTATGTCCCCACTGGAAAGACAGGCTTTTTTTTTTTTAATGTGTCTGAGTGTTTTGTTTGCATGTGGGTCTCTGTACACCACATGCATACACTGCCTACAGAGGCCAGAAGAGGAGGATGTCCGATTCCCAGGAACAGTGCTGAGCTACCCAGTGTGGGAACCAGAACTGGAACTGTGATCCTCTGCAAGAACAGCAATCTATCTATCTATCTATCTATCATCTATCTATCTATCTATCTATCTATCTATCTATCTATCTATCTACTTTACATCCTGACCCTGTCATCCCCAGTTCTTTGTTTCTAGGCTGGCTTTGAACTTCTGATTCTCCTTCAGCCCTGGAGAACTATTAAGACAGGACAGAAGGGGGCTGGTGAGGTGGCTCAGTGGGTGAGAGCACCTGACTGCTCTTCCGAAGGTCCAGGGTTCAAGTCCCAGCAGCCACATGGTGGCTCACAACCATCCGTGATGAGATCTGGCGCCCTCTTCTGGAGTGTCTGAAGACAGCTACAGTGTGCTTGCATATAATAGATAAATAAATCTTGAAAAAAAAAAAAAAAAAGACAGGACAGAAGGCTGGGGAATTCTGTTGAGATGCAGAAGGGAAGGAACCTCTCATCCCAGAGTTTGACTGAAGTCTCTCAGTAGCTGAGAACCAAGAATTCCCATACAGGTAATAATCTTTGCCTTTCCTCCCTCCCAGCTGTAACTTACAAGTTTCTAGGGCCCGCATCAGAAACCCCTTTTAAAGACATGTCCTAAACCCCATATGCAGTCCTCAGGGCCCCTATGCATTTTCTTATCAGATTGTAATCCCACCTAAACCACCCTAGAATCTCACTTATTAAAAAGGGGAGCAGAGCAGAGAAGGGCCCTTAAAACACCATTGGGTAACCACATGACAGAAACCTCTGAAAACCTTCAATTATATCAGTTACAGATTCCCACGTTCTGGGCAAGGACTATACCACAAACATCTCAGCCCTCTGCCATCTCTCCCCACTTCCAGAGTCCCATCACATAAAGAGCCCAATTTAGCTTTGACCTCCTGATCCCTCTGCCTCCTGCTATCCTAAGTTGAGATCATTAATTCAATCTATTCTGTTCTGCAGAGTGGGAGATCAAGCCCAGGGCTTCACACATTGGAGGCAAGTGGCTTTCCAACAAGCCTCCTCCCCACCTTTTTTTTTTTTTTCTCGAGACATGGTTTCTCTGTATAGCCCTGGTATCCTGGAACTCACTCTGTACACCAGGCTGGCCTCGAACTCAGAAATCTGCCTGCCTCTGCCTCCCAAGTGCTGGGATTAAAGGCGTGCACCACCACGCCTGGCTGCCTCCTCCTCTTTTTAAAAGATTTCATTGTTTTGTGCTTTTACTTCATTGTGTTGTGTATTTGGTCTAGTGGTGATGGAATCTTTATAAAATCTGGAACTGTGGAATTTGCTATACAATTTAATGTGAAGTTTTTTGTTTGTTTGTTTGTTGTTTTTTTTTACTTTCAGTACACTCATCACTCCCTTCCCCCTTGTTCGTCCCCTCCCCCCACCTGCCCCAAGGTTTCTTTTTGTAGCTCTGGCTATCCTGGAACTAGCTCTGTAGATCAGACTGGCCTTCTCAGTGCTGAGGGCTGGAGTTAAAGGCATGCACCGCCACCTCTCAGTCTTTTTCCTTTTTAGACCCTTAGCTTTGGTTTCTTTTCTTCCCACCATCTTCCCATTGATGCCCCACAGGCATGGTTTTATACAGACTGATTTTCTTGGCATTTCGGGGCTCTGGGTTAACTTCTGGAACCAGCACTTCCCAGGGCATGCTCATGCCTTGCTTTGTTCTCAAAATATGGAAAGCTGAAAGCGAGGTATCTCAGGTCTGGTCTAAAATGCACACACTCCTCCTAGTGGTTTCTTAAAGAAGCACACTGTTGGTTTTGTTTGCTTTGTTTTGTTTTCCTGCTTTGCCCCCTTGAGGAAATTTCCATCTGATTGATACATTAGTGTCATTAATCTTCTCTTTGGGGCCCAGGACTGACTCAAGCTCCCAGCCTGACAGGCCAGACTCATGATAACTTACTGTTAACTGATGCATTTCTGGGAAGCTGGTGTGAATCTAATGTGATAGAATATATAGAATATATATTTCTGTATCTCTGAGAGATACAAAAATTAGAAATGAAAGTTATGAATCCTAATAACGAGTAATCCTCACTCTCTATGTGCCTTTTGCTGTGTTAATCACCTTCCTAGCAAGAGCCACCTTAACTCTCACCACAATGAGGAATGTCCCAACTTCTCCGCTTTGTAGATAAGAAGTTCAAAGGGACTGTGGAGCCTGGGCAAGATCACCCAGCTGAAAGGTTTCCAGACTGAGCTAAGGAAAAATGCAGGATACCCAGGACATTTTAAATGGAACATAAGCAATGCAGAATGTTTTAGGATAGCATGTCCCAAATACTGCGCACAGCATTGTATTGGAAGCCCTATCCACCTGGTCAGTGATGGAATATGGAGGAATTCCAAGTCTCCTGATCCCCCAAGCTCACAGTGTTAGGACAGTGGAGTTCTTTCATGGGATTGTTTGGTTTTTAATTTCTATTACATGGTATGCATGTACGTATGCACTCATGCTTCTGTGTGGATGTCTGTGGATGTGAACGTGACACCATGCAAATGTGGAGGTTAAACAGCCTGTCATGTGGATGTTGTAAATCAAACACTGATTCCATGCTTGTCAGCTTTACTTGATGAGCCATGCCCCCTGCCATATTTGTTTGGTTTTTGAGATAGGATCTAAGGATGTGGTCCCTGTAGCCTGGAACTCACTGGGTAGCGCAGGCTGGCCTCTAACTGACAGTGATTTTCTTGCTTTGATTTTCCTGCTTTGGCCTCCCAAGGGCTGGGACTAGGGAATTCTTTCCAAAGCAAGTAACCTACTTGCTCGGCGAATATCAGCTGAATGGCTTGTTGCTGTTGTTACTTTTTGTGCTCCAGTGCCTTACAACCAATATCAATGCCAGGACATTCTGGGTGATTTCTACCATGAAGGCTGCAACTTTCAATTGTGTGTGTGTGTCCGTGTCTGGTGGGCAGTTCCTGGGTGTGCTATGTGGGGAGTGTATACACTAGCCAGTGTAGGTATTCGTGGAGGCTCAAACAGATGTCTTTCCTCTGTTGTTCCTTTCTTTTATTTGATTTATTATCATGTGTGTCTAGGTGTTTCACCTGCATGTATGTCTGTGTACCATATTTGCGAAGTGCCTATCCAGGCCAAAGAAGCCCTCAATACCCCTGAAACTGGAGTTATAGAGACAGTGATGAGCTTCCTTTTTTTTTTTTTTTTTAGGTTTTTCGAGACAGGGTTTCTCTGTATAGCCCTGGCTGTCCTGGCACTCACTTTGTAGACCAGGCTGGCCTCGAACTCAGAAATCCGCCTGCCTCTGCCTCCCGAGTGCTGGGATTAAAGGCGTGCGCCACCACGCCCGGCTCGATGAGCTTCCTTTTAGGTACTGGGTACCAAACCTAGGCCCCTGGAAGCCAATGTTCCTAACTGTTGAGCCATCTCTCTATCATGCTTTAAATGATGTTTAATTTTCGATGTTCGTGTCTTGATGTATCTGGCTGGTGTTTGTTTGCTTGCTTGCTTAAAAATCAAATCTTAGAAAATCATACCCTGAAGTGTTAAGCTCTTCCTCCTGCAGAAATCTCAGTTACCATCCTCTCAGGGTTTTTTTCTGGACCTTCTGTTTCTGTGTCCTAAGTTGGCTGTCCCTCTCTATCATTCCGAAACATTGTTTTCCATTCTGGGGAGCAGAATGAGGGTAGAATTTTGGTCCTTCCTTCTGCTAAGGGATATTTGACAACATGGTTTTATTGGCTGGGTAAAGGACAGCTCCGCTGCTGGCATCTTCCAGCTGCTCAGTCCTGAGACATTGCTCAGTCTCCTACAACTCACCCTACAAAGACCAGGCGCAACAGTTGCAATAGTCGTTAGTGTTGAAGTTGGGGGAGCCTGTTTGCTTTGTTTGTTTGGTATCTTTGTCATGGACACCGGGCTTTGTAAAGACAACCGAGCTTGCCACTGAGCAAGTCTAAAAGGCTCTGAGGGCAACTGGTAATTGTTACTTTGTTGACTTGTTGAGTGTTTGTTCCAGAGTTGACCATAAGGATCAAGGGCTAGGAAGATACATTTAGATGCAAATGTGAAATGCCATTATTGTTTCCTTGAATCTCTCATTGGGCACTTTAGTCAGTTGATAAGCATTTCATACATTTCTTGTTTAAGGATAGATCGCAGCACTTGGAGGCAGAGGCAGGCAGATCTCTGAGATCCTGGCCAGCCTGGTGTAGAGAGCGAGTTTCAATACAGCCAGGGATACACAGTGGAACACTGTTTTGGGAAGAAAAAAAAAAAAAACAGAACAAACCAAAAGACAAAAAAAAAAAAAAAAAAAGCTGCAATCTAAACCAAACCAAACCAGAAACCCACTATAAATCAGTAGTGTTGAAAACTGCAAATGTAGAATCAAGATCCCCTACCCCTTTTTTTCCCCTGAGGCAGGTCTCCTGTTGTCCAGGCTAATCATGAACTCAGAGCTTTCTATGTATCTGAGGCATATCTTGAACTCTTGATCCTCCTGCTCTACCACCTCAGTTCCAGAATTACAGGGTTGAGTTGCCATATATGTCTGGGAAAGTGATTTATATGTTTATTTCTGTAGTGCTGGGGCCTTATGTATGACACACAAGTCGTTTACCACTAAGTCACATCTACCCGACTTAAAAGATGACGCTGGCCAGGCGTGGTGGCGCATGCCTTTAATCCCAGCACTTGGGAGGCAGAGGCAGGCGGATTTCTGAGTTCGAGGCCAGCCTGGTCTACAAAGTGAGTTCCAGGACAGCCAAGGCTACACAGAGAAACCCCGTCTCGAAAAACAAACAAAAAACAAACAAACAAACAAATTCACTCTGGGGAGAGATGGAACGTCCTGGAGAGATGGCTCTGCGGTTACAAGTACTGGCTGCTCTTTCAGAAGCTCTGGGTCTGTAACTAGAGTTCCAGGGACTCCAATGCCCTCTTCTGGTCTCTGCAGGCACCAGGCACTCACGTGGTACTCATACATGCAGACAAAACATTCCTATACATAAAATACATTTTCAAGAAAATCTTGTAAATCGTGGTGGGACCAGGGAGCCGGCTCACCCGATGAAGGCTTTTCTCGCCAATCCTGACAACCTGAGTTGGCTCCTCGGGAGCCCTTACGATGGAAGGAGAAAATTGACTCTTCAAAGTTGTCCTCTGACACTTACGCCCTGGTTCACAGTTCACGTGAACACACACATAGCACACTAAATAAATATGTATTTTTTAAATTAATTAATTAAAAAGAAAAAAACAGATCACGCTGTCTTCTCTGGGAGAAAGTTACACTCGGAACTACCAGTTGGCAAAAGAAACCTCCCAGCCCCACAGGGGACGCTCTGGCCACCCGGCCAGCTCTATAACCTCTTGTTACTCTCTTGTTCTTCAGGAAAGGCTGCGCTTCCGGGAACGGCAGCAGCTCCCGAGCCGTCTTCTCTATCCAGCGCGTCTCTGTGGTCGCCGGAGTCCCTCCCCTTTCCTCCCAGGGCGGGGCCCCGAGCTCTAAGGACTCTGCCCGGGGAGGACACCGGGCTTGCTCGGTCGCCTCGTCGCTTGCATCCCGGGTCATGGCGGTCCCGGGACCCACGGCCCGAGCTGGTGCCAGGTGAGCAGGGCTAGTGAGGACGGCCGGGTTGTCAGGGACGCACTGCCTGGGCGGTGGGGAAGGGGCTGCTTCCCTGCAGGTCCTTGCAACTTTCCTTCAGTTTGGGCTATTTGGAACCCTGGCTGCACAGAATGGGGTTGACGCTGCCTCACTCTAGGTACTGCGGACCCCCCTCTTTTGGCATCTTCCTCCCTTAGTTTTCATTCTCAATTCTGATCCGCTCTTGGCACACCCTCCTTTGCATTAATTTTTTTTTCAGACCCTCTTACTTAAATTGTCCTGTTACCTTAAAATATATGTTGACTTTGGATTCACGAATCATGTTGTGATTTTTTTAAAAGACAAAAGAAGTTTTTAAACTGAGCATTGGGTTTTTTTTAGGTCATCCATGCTATATGACTTTTCACTCCTGAATGGTGCTCGGTGTCACCCTGGATAGATTCTATTTCTCTAGTAAAGGATGCCTTGCCGGGCGTGGTGGCGCACGCCTTTAATCCCAGCACTTGGGAGGCAGAGGCAGGCGGATTTCTGAGTTCGAGGCCAGCCTGGTCTACAGAGTGAGTTCCAGGACAGCCAGGACTACACAGAGAAACCCTGTCTCGAAAAACCAAAAAAAAAAAAAAAAAAAAAAAAAAGGATGCCTTGATTACTTCCAGTATTTCAAGCACCACAAAATACACCGTAATGAATATCCTGGCAATTGTCTCTTGGTAGATAGATACTGATGTTTTCTCTTTAGGTTATCCACCTCAGGATAGGATGCTGAGCTATACTTAATTCTACAGGAATTTATAGTTCCTGACAGCAATATATAAAGGTTCTAGTGTCCCTTATAACCATCCTCATATTTGGTATTGTTTAGTTTATTTTTCCTAATATGTATCTGATGTATGTAAGATGGTATTTTTTAAAGGTTTATTTATTTATAATATGTAAGTACACTGTAGCTGTCTTCAGACACCTCAGAAAAGGGCAGATCTCATTACTGAATGGTTGTGAGCCATCATGTGGTTGCTGGGATTTGAACTCAGGACCTTCGGAAGAACAGTCAGTGCTCTTAACCGCTGAGCCATCCCTCCAGCCCTGTAAGATGGTATCCTATTGTGATAACTTTATTTTTATTTTATTAGTGGGGGGGGGGCGCATGGACATGCATGCGTGATATGTGTACCATGAGTGCCATGACACAGGAATGGAGATCAGGGAACAGGTTTTGGAGTTGGTTCTTTCCGCAGTGGGATCTGGGGCTGGAATTCAGATCTCAGAGACAAACACTTTGACCTTTTACTGGCTGAGCCATCTTGTCAACTACACTGTGCTAACTTAGTACATTTATTAGGCTCGTGGATTGTCCTTTGCATAGACTGCCTGCTTATATCCTCACCCCACTTTCCTATGAAATATCCTGATGTGCTGGGTACATCACGTGTTGGCGCACGCCTTTAAGTCCAACACATGGGAGGCAGAAGACAGTCAGATCTCTGTGAGTCTGAGGCCAGCCTGGTCTACAGAGCAAGTTCCAGGACAGTCAAGGCCACACAGAGAAACTGTGTCTTAAAAGACCAAGAAAGAAAGAAACACCCTGACATGCAAAGATTCCTTGCATGCTCCAGCTTGTAACTCCTTATCAATTTCATTCTGCAAATACCTTCTCTCATCTCACCAAAGACTGTGGTACTACGTTTAAAAAAAAAATACGTAAGTCTAAATCAAGTCCACCAGTTTTACCCTGTATAGTTTGTACGTTTGGGGTCTTATTTGAGAAATGTCTTCCTACTTCATTCATCATTATTAAGGTATCTTCACTAATTTATTTATTTATACTTTTCCCATTTGCTTCTGGTAGGTTAGTAATATAATTTTTCCCACAGCCATTCTCTATTCTACCATCTTCAGCATTCATAAGTCTTTTGTTTGTGTGTGCAAAGCCTGGACCCTATGAAGAATAGCGAGGCTAAGCTCACTACCTTCTGTAAGGCTCAGCTATCCTCTGAGCCTTCTCCCCGTGTCCTGACTTCTGCAGGCCCAGATTAGATCTGCAACTTGTCCAGAGGTTCGTGAGGATACAGAAGGTTTTCTTTCCTTCTTGGTCATCGCAGAATGTCTTAATGTTCATGACGCTCTTGTGCGTGACCCTCCTGGGTGAGTGAATGGGCTTTGGGCAATAGGGAAGAACCGGGCTTTGGGGTTCCTTTCCTTGTCTCTAACAGGAGGAAGTGTCTTCCTTTCCCCTTTGACTTCCGCCTCCTCTCCCTCCCCACAGAGCAACTGGTGATCTACCAAGTTGGCTTGATCCCCAGTCAGTATTATGGAGTCTTGGGAAACAAAGACCTGGATGGATTTAAGGCACTGACCTTCCTGGCCGTGACACTTATTGTCCTCAACTCCACCGTAAGGACTCTCCTTTCCCCCGTGGCCCCCTTTCTCCAGTCTAGTAGGATGCCTGGCGGGACTGAGTGTTCAGGAAGCAGGGACTTTTTCTGGCAGCTCTGGGTCTTTTTCTGCCCCTTTCTAGGAATTAGAGCCATGTTTCCCCTGAAGGTCAGGTCCCGAGGCAGGGCCTTGATCTTGCTATTGGCTTTGTTGGGATGAACTTTCAGTAGAAACAGGCAAGGTCCCTTCCTCTCCCAGAACTCTCACTTCAGGGAGCTCAGAACACTTTGACACCAGGATCGGCAACCAGAGAGCTCTTACTTCTCTGGCAGCTGAGCTGTGACTCAGCCTGGAGTCATGCCTCCAGCCCTCTCACTTGTTTCCTCTTGTCCAGTAGCCGCCTTCCACTACTCGAGTTGGCAACAGCCTCCTTGTTTTTCAAGATACCTTCATTGGCACCTCTCTTGAGTCCTCCTTAATTTCCTTTGTGTTTCCTCCGTTAAATTCAAGCCTTTCTCTGTGGGTACTTGCTCCTCGAGGAGACAGCTGCCGGACCCCTCATACCTTTGCTCATTGGCTGGATTGTGAACGTCTTGTCCTTTTCTTTGTGCTCATGAGGCTCTTCAGAAAATGGCAGGTGGTGAGGCAAGACTCTACCAAGACCCCTCCTGATACCCTCTGTCAGGCAGGACTGGCAGTTTCTTGGGGATGGGCCTTTCTTTCTTTTCTTTCTTTCTTTCTTTCTTTCTTTCTTTCTTTCTTTCTTTCTTTCTTTCTTTCTTTCTTTCTTTCTTTCTTTCTTTTTTCAAGGCAGGGTTTCTCTGTGTAGTCCTGGCTGTCCTGGAACTCACTCTGTAGACCAGGCTGGCCTTGAACTCAGAAATCCCCCTGCCTCTGCCTCTGCTTCCCAAGTGCTGGGATTAAAGCCGTGCGCCACCACTGCCCGGTGGGATTGCCCTTTCTTGTCGTAATGTGTCCACTCGGGTGTGCTAGGGTGGGTTCCCTGTCGCCAGCAGCTCCCCTGCTCTCAGTGTGAGACATTCATTGCAGGGAAGGACTTGAGGCGTTTGCCTTCAATAAACTCTTTGCGATTGTTGAAGGACTAGGCACGTGAACGAATGGGGAAAGGGCAGTCACATCACGTGATCTGAAGCCTTAAAAGGAGAGTGTGTGGAAGTGATCACTGTGGATTCTGCCCCATCGGCAGAAGCTCCTGCCAGCTCTGAGCTTCGAACCCAGACTGGCAGGAAGCCATCTCTTCCTCCTCTCCCTCTCCCCTGCCTCCCTCATGCACAGCTGAAGAGCTTTGACCAGTTCACCTGCAACCTGCTGTACGTGAGCTGGAGGAAGGGCCTCACGGAGCACCTGCACCACCTGTACTTCCGGGCCCGCGTGTACTACACCCTCAACGTGCTGCGGGACGACATTGATAATCCGTAGGCATCCCTCTCCGTCCCTGCTGCCTCCCTCCTGGGCTCCCCATCCAAGTAGCTTAGCCCCTCGCACTCCTGACCACACTCTTCTGCAGGAGGCCCGTGTTGCTGCTCAGAGCTGTGAAGGGAGGGTGTTCTGAGAGACGGAGGGGGGGGGGGGCTGACTGGGGAGCTAAAGGGAAACAGCTGGGAGTAGTTCTCTTTAGTCCATTTCCTGTCTTGAGTTGAGATGAGGCAAATGAAGAGAGCATCCTTGCCAGGTAACAGCTTCTTGGCTGTGCAGCAGAGAAGAAAATGAAAATTACTATTGCTGTCTGGGATTCAGATCCCTGCCTCTAGCTCATTCAGTAAGCCCCCAACACGTCTTCTGTACAATGAAGACCATAAGAGTTCCTGCCTCAAAGGATGTAGTGAGGTTGAAACACTGTCCCTGTCGGGCACAGTGTAGTGCCTGACAGGTGCTTCCGTGTCAGCTGCCATTTTAGAGGTGAGGGATTGTAAGCAGCCTGTCTTAGGGTGGCTCTGATGCTGAGGTGGGACTTGGGGGATCTCCCCTTCCTGCTCATCACAGCAGAGCAGCTACTTTGTTGCCTGCCTGTGGTAACTTTTCAGCTCAAGCGTAGTTGAACGTCCTTAGAAGATGGCTTTTTCATTATGACTCGGCCCTGGTGAAACTTTCACCACCAGACCCTGACCTGGGGGAGTCTCGGGTCCACAGGGAGGTAGGGAGATTGAGATTAAGGAGACCGTGTCCCTGACCATCCAGAAAGACAGCTCTACCCTCTTTTTTTCCTTTGGTTCTGTGCAGAGCTGACTCAGGCCCTTGGGTCTTCTGGTGGCTACCCCTGTCCCACCCCCTGTAGGGTAAATTGAGACAATTCTCTAGATTCCTGGTTGGAACCTAAGGCCTATTTGTCTGAGTCCACCTAAGTCAAGGGTAGAAGTGGAAGTCCCCGGCTCACTGGGCTCAGCACCTCTGTGTTGTTGGCTATAGGGACCAGCGAATCAGCCAGGATGTGGAGCGATTCTGCCGCCAACTCAGCAGCGTGACCAGCAAGCTGATCATCTCCCCCTTCACTCTTACCTACTACACTTACCAGTGCTTCCAAAGGTGCAGCCTCTCCCTCCAGGGGCCCTCCACCCCAGCCTGCTGTTTACCCAGTCTCCTACATAGAGGGCAGGTCAGGGTCCAAGGGAGTCTGATCTTTACCACCTGCACCCCAGGGAGCCTTCTAGTTCACGTGCTCATGTCCCTGCCCCCTCTCTGGTCTTGTGATACATCACCGTCAGGGATCCAGACTTTAGCCAGGTGTCAGATGTCACTGTCACTCATCCCGAATTGAACTGAACGAATTGAACTGAACTGGCGAGGCAGAAATAAGGGTCCCAAAGCTACGTCTATGGCACCCCACATTGTCTCATATCCTCGCTTTTCCTCTCTCTGCCCTTCAGCACAGGCTGGCTTGGGCCTGTGAGCATCTTTGGATATTTCATCCTGGGGACCATGGTGAACAAAACTTTGATGGGGCCCATCGTGACGAAGCTGGTGCAGCAGGAGAAGCTGGAGGGGGATTTTAGGTGTGTTCTCATGGTTAAGGTTGAGGGACTGGGTAAGACTTCCTAAGTGTAAACGCCCTAGCCGTGTGTAATCTCATGGGGGGAAACGGGTTTCATAGGCCTCTTGAGGTTTCTGGTCCCTCACCTCTCGAGTGAATGAAATGCTTGTCTATTGAGAGAGCTGTGAGGATTAAGGAGAGTGTGCATGTGGAGCAGTAAGAAAAGTGTGGGCTGGCCATCAGCATCTCCTGGGGGATGCCCATGATCTAAGTGCCCTGTCTGCTGGGCCAGCAGCTGACCCACATTCTGCACCTGCCGGGTGCTTCCTGCCTTGGTTAAGTTAGGCTCTGGGGAGGAGGTCCCGTTGTCAAGCCTACACCTGTCCCATCCCAGAAAGCTGAGGTCAGCACCGTTAGTACAGCTTCTGCTGCCACACCCAAGCCCTGGGGCGTTCATCTTGTGACAGCCCAGGGGAAGGCGGCCACAGTGTCGATGACGCAGAGATGGGCTCTGTGTTGTATGGGAGTGGGTTTCCTCTGCTTCCACGGTTCCCCATTGTTAGCACATATTTCCCTTCCGTCTGTCCAGATTCAAGCACATGCAGATTCGAGTGAATGCAGAGCCTGCGGCTTTCTACAGGTGAGTCTAGTGGAGAAAGTTCTCGTTCTCCCCACAGTTAGGGATAAGAAAGGAAAGATAAAAGCCTACTACCATCGTGGCCCTGTAGAGCTTGTCACTCTTAGCTGTGACCCTTTCCCCACCCTTCTCCCTGTCCTTAGGTATAGGCACTGCTTCTGAAGCTGGTGACTTCCTTAGTTTTGGTGGTCTAACTATAGGGCTAAAATGAGTGGGTGGCTTCATCTCGATAGAGGCATTGCCTTAGTCTCTTTTCCTGTCTGAAATGGCTTATTTTTGTCTCTTTAGCATGGTGGGTGTGGGGAGATAGGCTTCTCACAGAAGGGTACATCTGCTCCCCACACTTGCTGGAGCCAAAGACCTGGCATTTTGCAGGCAGTGTTTGTGACATCTCTTCCCTCCTGGACCAGGGCAGGTCCTGGTGTGCCTGTTTGGCCTGGAAGCACAGGCTGTATTTAAGAAGTTGAATCGTCCCTTGGATTACCTGTGTATGGGGTGAATTTTAATAGCCTTAGATCCTTTGCCCTCTGTCAGTCTCAACTGCAGTTAGCAGTCATTTCCTCATTGGGACACCAGGATCACTGAGAGTTTGAGATGAGCAGGTAGACATGGTGGCTCACAGCTATAGTAGGCAGGTAAGGAGACAGAAGCAGGCAGATCTCCGTGAGTTCAAGGCCAGCCTGATCTACATAGTGAATTCAGGCCTACCAGCCCTAAGTTCAGTCCTACAACTATATAAATCAGGTGTGGTAGCACACACCCGTAGTCCTACTGTTCAGGGGGGAAAAGCAAGGAGAATCAAGAATTCAGGGTCATTCTTGGCTACATAACAAGTTAAGAGCTGGCCTGGTTGCATGATAGTCTGTCTTAAACAAAAAAACAAAACAAAACAGAAACCAGAACCTTTTCCCCATACCACCCCCCCCTTTTTTTTTTTTTTTTTTTTTTTGAGACAGGGTTTCTCTGTGTAACTCTGGCTGTCCTGGAACTCACTTTGTAGACCAGGCTGGCCTTGAACTCAGAAATCTGCCTGCCTTTGCCTCCTGAGTGCTGGGATTAAAGGTGTATGCCACCACGCCTGGCAGTTTTTAAATTTTTTAACTTATTTTTCATTTGTATTTACTTTATTCCTGTGTATGTCTTGTGTGTATGTGTGTGTGTATGTATGTGTGTCTGCTGGTGTCATTGGGGGGCCAGAAGAGAGCACTGGATCCCTGGAAGCTGGAGTTACAGGCACTTGTGAGCTGTCTGAGAGGGTATTGGGATTAGAAGAGCCACAAGTACTCTTAACCTCTGAGCCAGCCTCTGGTCCCAGCCAGCCCTCTGGCCCCTGGCTCAGTGGTTAAGAGCACTTGATGTTCCTTGTTTTTATTTGTATTTCAAAACAACAGCAAAACCGGTGTCTCTCTATTTGTCCCTGGCTGTCCTGGAACTCACTCTGTAAACAGACTGGTCTCAAAATCGCAGAGATCTGCTTTCCCAAGCGCTGGAACGGTCATGCACCACTACACCGGCCTAAGTTTTAAAGATTTACTTATTCTATGACTGTTTTTCTTGCACATATATCTTTGTACCATGTGAGTGCCTGGTGTCCACTGAGGTCAGAAGAGGCTGTCAGATCTCCTGGAACTGGAATTACAAGCAGGCGTGAGCTGCCGTGCACTTGCTCGGAATTGAACCCAGGTCCTTTATAAGAGCAACATGTACTGAGCCATTTCTTCAGTTCCCCATCAATGGAACTTTTTTAAAAAAAGACTTACTATTTATGTATTTATTTATGCTCTATCAGCATGTACACCTGCATGCCAGAAAAGGGCATCAGATTCCAGTATAGATGAATATATGTAAGCCACCATGTGGTTGCTGGGAATTGAACTCAGGACCTCTGGAAGAGCAGACAGTATTCTTTTTTTTTTTTTTTTAAAGATTTATTTGTTTACTATATATGTAAGTACACTATAGCTGTCTCAGACACACCAGAAGAGGGCATCAGATTTCATTATGGATGGTTGTGAGCCACCATGTGGTTGCTGGGCTTTGAACTCAGGACCTTCGGAAGAGCAGTCGGCGCTCTTACCTGCTGAGCCATCTCACCAGCCCGCAGACAGTATTCTTAACCTCTGAGCCATCTCTCCAGCCCCTTCAATGGAACTCTTAAATTGTCTTCTAATTTACTATGTAGGTTTTACTTGTTCAAAGTTTTTAGTTTAAAGTTTTGTTTTTTGTTTGTTTGTTTGTTGTTTTTTTTTTTTTTTAAGGTGTTAGAAGCCCAAGTAACTTATTTTAGTTGAAACCAGCCAGAGCTTTGGGTTTGAACCAGGCCTGGAAAACTTGAGTTCATGACCATAGAGTGGATCGTGAGGCTCAAGCCGTGGATGGGTGCTAATGAGAGAACGCGTCTGAGACAAAGATTATTTGCATGGGCTTGGTCTCTAAAGGAGGCTGTGGTGGGAATGAAGGTGTCCCAGCCTTGCTGAGTCCCTGTAGACACCCCATCCTTTTCCATCAGAGCTGGGCTCGTCGAGCACATGAGGACAGACCGCAGACTGCAGAGACTCCTTCAGACCCAGAGAGAGCTGATGTCCAGGGAGCTCTGGCTGTACAGTAGGCAGAGGGGTCCTGGGAGATGAACCATGGGCTGGGGATGGTCCAGTTAGCTCTTCCCTTGCACACCTCCCTGCTGTCGGCCTGCTCTGAAAGAATTGACCGTGGGGAGCCTTTGCCTTCGCTGTGGGATCCTAGGGGGATGCAGATCTGGAGGAAGCCTGACCTTACCTGACTTCCTGCTTCCCATCCTGAGAGTTGTGTCCCTGCTGAACTCGCGAGTGTCTCCAGTGTCTCGTGAACTCTGTCTCCTACAGTTGGTATCAACACCTTTGACTATCTGGGCAGCATCCTAAGTTATGTCGTCATTGCAATCCCCATTTTCAGTGGGGTCTATGGAGATTTGAGCCCCACAGAGCTTAGCACCCTGGTCAGCAAGGTGAGAGGCTCTCCTGGTCAGCCCTGACATGGGGGTCCAGTGCCTGGGCCTCACAGACTGTTCTCTGTCCTGACCAGAATGCCTTTGTGTGCATCTACCTCATCAGCTGCTTCACCCAGCTCATTGACCTGTCCACCACACTCTCAGATGTTGCCGGTTACACGCACAGGTGAGCAGAGTGTGTGCCACTGGGAAGCGAAATGCTGAATGGGAAAAGGGCATCACGGAACTGTGTGCTGATGTACGTGAGACAGGGAGGAGTTTGCCCCTCACCTGGCATCCAGGGCCTGCCTTAGGGTCTTTCTTCTTGCCCAGGATTGGAGAGCTTCAGGAGGCCCTGCTGGACATGTCCCGAAAATCACAAGACCGTGAAGCCCTAGGCGAGAGAGAGTGGGATCTGGACAAGTGAGTACCGAGCTATAGTGTATGGGTATGGATTCAGTGATCACCAGCTGGCTTTAACTCGGAGCCCCTCCCAGCTGTGTAGCCAGGTTATAAGGAGCAGGTGGGAGCAGTCTCCATGCTCTGTATCAATTGTCTTGTAGGTGTACATGTTAGCTGACATCTCCATTCTGGCTTTACAAGGCAAGCAAATGCACACACCTGCCGGGCACCATAGCAACACAAAAAGCCAGGCATGATGGCACATACTATTAATCCCGGTACATAGGAGGCTGAGCAGGAGGGTTGTAGGCCACTCTGAAAAACTACATGAGACTCTGCCTCAAAATAAATTAAAAACAGAAAGAAAAAGAAAGAAAGAAAGAAAGAAAGAGGGCTGGTGAGATGGCTCAGTGGGTAAGAGCACCCGACTGCTCTTCCGAAGGTCCAGAGTTCAAATCCCAGCAACCACATGGTGGCTCACAACCATCCGTAACGAGATCTGGCGCCCTCTTCTGGAGTGTCTGAAGACAGCTACAGTGTACTTACATATAATAAATAAATAAATCTTTAAAAAAAAAAAAGAAAGAAAGAAAGAAAGAGAGAGAGAGAGAGAGGAAGAAAGAAAGGAAAAGAAAAGAAAAAGAAGAGAGGACTGGGGAGATGACTCATTGGGTAACCTAAGTTGAGGACCTGAGTTCAAGTCTCACCCTGTGTCTGTAATCTCAGTGGCGGGTGGTTGGGAACAGGCAGGTCCCAGAGGTTCACTATCCAGTCAGCCTTGGCAAACAATGAGCTCCAGGTTCAACGAGAGACTTTTTCTCAAAGAAGGAACACACTGACGAGACCTGTGGTATCACGTGTGCATACATGTGTGCATACACTCGTATGTTATTACTCAGGACAAAAATAATATTTACAAAAAGAACAAAAGACAGAATGTCACACTCCTCGTCTCCTCTTCCTGCTGAGTCTGGCCGCTGCTGCTTTCTTAGTGTCTCTTGTTTCCCATGCCTCCCAGACCCAGAGCGATGGATGTCTTTATTCCTGTATCTTCAGGGTCCCTAGATGTTTCTCACTTTCCTGTCCTTCCCCGATCCCTTTAGCTTTTTTGTTTGTTGTTATTGTTTTTTGTTTTGTTTTGTTTTGTTTTCGAGACAGGGTTTCTTTTTTTTTTTTTTTTTTTTGGTTTTTCGAGTTTCTCTGTAGCTCTGGCTGTCCTGGAACTCACTCTATAGACCAGGCTGACCTTGAACTCACAGCCACCTGCCTCTGCCTCCTAAGTGGTAGGATTAAAGGCATTCTCTGCTACCACCAGGCATCCTGTTCCACCTTCTGGGCAAATGACTTAACTGCTCTGAGTATCATTTTCTTCATCTCTCAAAAGGGTAGTAATGAAATCTCCCTCCTCAGAAGTAAAGAACAGATACATTCTTGGAAAATGACTGGACGGTGGCCACCTAGGAATCTTTCAAAAATGAAGATATGACCCATGCCTCTAATCCCAGCACTCAGGAGGCAGAGACAGGTGGATCTCTGAGTTTGAGGCCACCCTGGTCCACATAGTAAGTTTCAGGACAGTTAAAACTACACAGTGAGACCTGTCTCAAGAACAGCAAAGAAGAAAATAAGACAAACAAAAGCCCCACCAAGGGCTGGAGAGGTGGCTCAGTAGTTAAGAACACTGGCTGATCTTCTAGAGGACCAAGTTCAATTCCCAGCACCCACATGGCAGTTCCATAACTGTAATTCCAGTTCCATGGGATCTGATGCCCTCACACAGACATACATGCAGGCAAAACACCAAAACACCAATGCACATGAAATACAAATAAATAAAAATTTAAAACACACACACAAACACACAAACACAATGACTAGAATAAAGCTGAATAGCACAGGGCAAGTCACTTAGCCACCTGACTTGATTTCCTCTATCTGCCAAGCCAGGCAGCATTTACTATCCATGGATGCCAAGAGTGGTTAAGATCAGTTGTGTAGGGACTTCACCCAGTGGGTCACAGGTTAGTGCCCCAGCTCCACCTCCATGTTAATGCTTAGGCTGCCATGACGATATACCACAGCAGCAGACTTGAACAGCAGCAGTTCTGCACACTAGGAATTCAAGGTGTAGGTTAGAGTTGGCGAGGTTGGTTTCTCCCACACATCTTTCCTTGGCTCACTTTCCTGTGTGCCCTCACTTAATCTCTGCGCATGCCCTATCCCTGAGGTCCACTCTAACAACCTCATTTTAACCTCACTCCTTCTCCCCATGCTTCACTCCGAGGCATGTGGGTTTGAAGGGCATAGTTACACCCCTAAGGCTCCCGGGACAAAGGGGGTGCCTCTAGACCTCTGCTCACTCCCCTTGGACTACCCATATGGCCTGTCTCTCCACCTCTCTTCCCTGCCTTTAGAACCCCAGGGTGTCCGACAACAGAGCCATCAGACACAGCTTTTCTGCTCGATCGGGTTTCCATCTTGACCCCCTCCTCTGACAAGCCCCTGATCAAGGACTTGAGCTTGAAGATCTGTGAAGGGCAGAGTCTGCTCATCACAGGCAACACGGGCACTGGCAAGACCTCCCTGCTGCGGGTGCTGGGAGGCCTGTGGGAGAGCATGAAAGGTGAGCCAGGTCTCCCTGCCTCTGGTACAGCCTTGGCCACAGGGGGGCAGTGTGGTGGGAAGAGGAAGAGATGGAGAGAAGAGGCAGTTACCTTGTCTGCGGGGTCTCCCAATGGAGGCTTCTGTGGGCTCTGCAGGCTCAGTGCAGATGCTGGCTGATTTTGGGCCCCACGGGGTGCTGTTCCTGCCTCAGAAGCCATTCTTCACTGATGGGACACTTCGGGAGCAGGTCAGCACGGTCAGGGGTCCACTCCTCCAACCTCATGCCACCCACTTACATCTAGGACTTCTAACAATGTGACAGGCCTCAGGCCCTGAGGGGGGGGTGCGGGGGGGGGCGGGTAGGGGCAATAGCGCCCATGCCTGGGAATTCCCAGGTTCTGAGAACATGCTGTGCATTATTTATGGGCCGAACCCAGAGCTGCTTCCTAGGATAGCTTTCCGGTTGCTCCATGTGTTTGTTAGGCACTAGAGTTTACCCTCAGGAGGCTCCAAGACTCTTGCCTCCTAAACACACTTCTGAAGGTTGTTCCATGAGTTACACTGTATCACTCCTGACCGCCCTCTGGGTTACATTGTATCTCTCTTACAGACCCTGCAGGCTGGTGTTCCAGCTCCCCCTGGGGGTGGGAGGAGGCTTGCTTCTGTGGGTGGCTCCTAGGGATGCTAATGATGGGACTAAGTCCCGCTCTCTCATTACCCACCCTAACCAGAGACATTCTTGCTTTCAGGTGATATATCCCCTGAAGGAGATCTACCCTGACTCAGGTGAGCTGTGCCTCCTCAACTCGTGTCCTCATCTTCATTGTCCCTGCTCTGCCTGACCAGCCTCCCCTGTGCCCACTGGGAGAGTGTCCAGCCAGGCTGCTGGTTTCTGGTTGGGTCTTATCCTTTAACTGCTTAGTATTTTGGGGTCCTCTTGTCCCCTCTTCCTTTCCTGAAGAGACACTCATGGAGAAGGGAAGCAGGTGTCCTTTTGCGGGCCCTTGTGCTGTTAGCTTTGTTCTGGGAGTCTGCCCTTGCCGGGATGCGTGCATACCATCCCTCCTGGCCAGCCCGAGCGAGGCCCTGGTATGCTGAAGACGTTTCTGTTTTGCAGGTTCTGCGGACGATGAGAGAATTGTGAGGTTCTTGGAATTGGCAGGCCTGGTAAGTGGGACAGGGGCCCTGAGGTCTCAGGCCCACCTGAGAGCATTGGCCACAGGTAGTTGGTGGCCAGCAGAGCCACTGCCATCTCTGGGCTGAAGACTGGGCAAACAGTGGGTGTGCAAGTTGGCAGTGGGAGCTGCAGACGGGCAGTAAAGATCTGTGTTCTTGCTCTGTAGAGATATTGTTTTAATTGTGTGTGTGTGTGTGTGTGTGTGCGCGCGTGCACATGCGTGCATGTGTGTAGGTGTGTGTGTAGGCCAGAGGACAATGTTGAAGTCAGTTCGCTCCTTCTACCTTCCTGTGGATTCCAGAGATCAGGCTTAGGCTACCAGGGTGGTGTGGCAAGCGCTCCACCCACTGAGCCATCTCACCTCTGCCAAAAAAAATCTTAATGGTAAAGCTGATGGGCTGTCTGCTTCTTCTTGTCCCCGTACTCCAGCCAGCCTCAATGGTGGAGGTGATAACACCCACCTTGGCTCACCACTGCCGTGTCTGTCACAGAAGTGTTTGAGGTGGGGAGGTAGGATTGCAGAAAACACTGGACACTTGTGTGGACTCTGGGACCTCTGTCTGTTACAGTCCAGCTTGGTGGCAAGGACTGGAGGTCTGGACCAGCAGGTGGATTGGAACTGGTAAGGATGAGCGATTCCAGGCAGCGCTCCCCCCCCCCCCATGGGTCCATTACAGAGTCCCAGCAGCCCTATAAAAGGACTCAATGGCTCCTGACCCCAGCATCCCGGTGTTGGGCTGCCCCACCAGTTCAGGATCCGTATCCTGGGGCCAATCTCTATAGCAAACTTGCTTCTTTCACGATGCATTCTTGGCAAAAGTCAAGCTGTCACCTCCTTTCAGGGCTCAATCATTATTGCTTTTTCTAGGTATGATGTCCTGTCCCCAGGGGAGATGCAAAGACTTTCCTTTGCCCGTCTCTTCTACCTGCAGCCCAAGTATGCAGGTGAGGTGCCCACCATGGGCGCACATGCCAGGCGCTGTGTGTACTCACGGGTACTTGTAGCATGTGTTCACAGCCTGGACACATATGTGCACTTATACATGACTGGGTATCCCTCCCTGTGTCCTCTACCCGTGATGAGCAGAGCTTGGCCCCTTGGCATAGTCCTGAGAGTGTAAAAGCGCTTGTTAGGCAGCCTCAGTTAGAGGGCTTGTGATTGTAGCTCCCTGGGTTCTGCCACAGATGAGTGGGCATCCCCGAGCTGTGCCTGGCAGGAATATGTATATGCATATTGTAGCAGGTATGGACACTTCTGAGCACAGAGCCTCGGATGAATTGAGAGTCCCGGGTTGTACAGTCTTGGGGCACAGTGTTATTTGTCTGCAGGCAGCTGTGAGATCTGAGCCATGCTCACAGGCGTGATCTCTATCCTGGCGTGACTCTCCTGTCAGTCCACCACATCTCAGGGTGAATGGGTTAGAGGAGTGACAGAGAGGGCAAGGGCAGTCTGTGATCTCTTGCCACCACACGCTGCTCGTCAGTGCTCGATGAAGCCACCAGTGCCCTGACAGAGGAAGCAGAGAATGAGCTCTACCGAATCGGTCAGCAGCTGGGGATGACATTTATCAGCGTGGGACATCGTCCCAGCCTTGAGAAGGTACCCATGCCACAGGGGTGGCCTGCTGAGGAGAAAGAACCCAAAGGCTGGACCTGGGGGTGTCGGGTGGCAGAGGGATTGGGGTGACTGCTCTGGCAGCTGTCTGACCTCAGTGGGGTCCTGGGCTCTTGCAGTTTCACTCCTGGGTTCTGAGACTCCACGGAGGAGGAAGCTGGGAGCTGACTAGAATCAAACTGGAATGAAGGCAAGCATGCGGGTTCATCTGAGCAGCGGAGCTCTGGGGCCTGCGGTGCCCACAGACAAGGAAGCCCGATGAGCCGGGAAGGAGCCACAGATTCACCTGAGGTCCTACACAGGAGCCCTAGCAGCCTCTAGCCCCGCCCACGGGTAGCCCAACAGGGAACACTGAGGTCTCCCCAGCGCTGCTCCCATGACCTCTTACGAAATACTTCAGATGACGTTTGCTGCTGAAAAACTGAATGAACTATAAGAAGTGAAGGACCAGGGTAAGAAAACGATCAGACTCAAGAAAACTGGTGACGCCAGGCGTGGTGGCACACGCCTTTAATCCCAGCACTTGGGAGGCAGAGGCAGGCGGATTTCTGAGTTCGAGGTCTAAGTTCTGGTCTACAGAGTGAGTTCCAGGACAGCCAGGGCTACACAGAGAAACTCTGTCTCAAAAAAAAAAAAAAAAAAAAAAAAAGAAAGAAAGAAAGAAAGAAAGAAAGAAAGAAAGAAAGAAAAAAGAAAACTGGTGACATTTCACAATGATAGCCTTTTTAAAAAACTTTAATAACCATTTAAATTTTATAACTTTTTAAAAAAAGAATAAATATTAAAAATATGGTTTTTCTTCTACTATAGACTGATTTTTTTATTTAAAGATTTTTATTTATTTATTATATGTAAGTACACTGTAGCTGTCTTCAGAAACTTTTTTTTTTCTTTTCTCTCTGGTCCTGCTTGCTCTGGTCCAAAGATTTATTTATTTATGTGAGTACACTGTAGCTGTCTTCAGACACTCCAGAAGAGGGCGCCAGATCCCAGGACAGACGGTTGTGAGGCACCATGTGGTTGCTGGGATTTGAACTCAGGAGCAGGGACTGCTCTCTCTCCAGCCCCTAGAGTGATCTTTTATAGCATCTCTACACTTGTCCTTTAGGGTTTGAGGCACTCTCGTGCCCTATACCTGCTGTGTCTTTCCACTCAATCTGTGTCCCTCCTGTCCACCCAATGGCCTGGAGACAGCGGGTGTGGCCAGTGCCAAGACCACCGACTCTTGGGATCCTCTGTCTTTAATCTTTTGTTATCTGTTTCATTACTTCAGATTGAACCTAGGGCCTTATGAACCCTACGCGGTGTGATACCACTGATACACCTCTTTATTATCTAATTCAAGAAAATTATCCCTTCCCCTTACTAGCTAAAATAAGGTTGATAGATGTCTTCTTTTGTTTTCCCCAACCCCCCCAAAAATCTGTATTATGGAACAAGAAAAAAAAAATTAAGCCCAGTACATACCTGTCGCCCCAAAGGGATGGTGGCAAAGACAGATGAATCATGAGTGTGACACTCTTCTGGGCTGCATGGTAAGACCCCTATAAATTAAGTAGCAGATTCCCAAAAGTATAAGATATAAAGTTACTAATGTCAAAGATGTTTTCTTTTGTGATATTTCTGTAGTGTGTGTGTGTTATCACACTACTGCGAGGTGGGACGTTTTTGTTTTTATTATTTATTTTATTTTTATGTTTTGTTTTGTTTTTCAAGACAGGGTTTCTCTGTTTAGCCCTGGTTATCCTAGAACTTGATCTGTAGACCTGGCTAGCCTTGAACTCAGAGATCTGCCTGCCTCTGTCTCCCAAGCTGAAGTTAAAAGCGTGCGCCACCACCACCACCACCTAGCCACTTTAAAAAAAAAAAAAAAAGACAGTCTCACTGTGTACCCTTGGCTAGTCTGGAATTCACTCTTTAGACTAGGTTTAGACTTGAACTTAGAGATCTGCCTGCCTCTCCCCTGAGTGCAGGTATTAAAGGCTTGTGCCACCATGCCCAACCTGGATGGGACCTTTAAAAAAGAAAAGAAAAGAAAAAGATTGTGTGTGTGTGTGTGTGTGTGTGTGTGTACATGCACATGTGCACTCATGTAGTCGACTGACAACTTCCAGGAGTCCATTCTCTCCTTTCCCAACCGAGTCCCTAGGATTGAACTTAGATGGTCAGGCTTGGACAGCAGGTGTCTTTACCCATTGATCCATCTCCCTGACCCAGAGGTGGGCAGACCCTTAGGGGTGATTAGGTCCAGAGTACTCTGCCCTCATGAATGGGCTGAGCCAGTCCCATTGTGGAGGACCTAACTGTAAAGGTGCATGGCTTCATTCTCTCTCCCTCCCCTCCCCCTCCCTCCTTCTATCCCCTGGATTCCTACCTGGTCACTTGTTGCCTTCAGCACCATGACCCAGCGAGAAGCCTCTCACCAGATACAGCATTTTGATCTTGGCATGCCCAGCTTGCCAGTCCTGGGACAAAAAGCAATCTGGGCGTGGTGGCCTGTGCCTATAATCCCAGCACTCAGGAGACTGGGGCTGGCCCATCAGGAGTCTCACATACTTAACTAGTTTGGAGCCAGCGTGGGTTATATGAGATCTGGTCTCCTGAACACAAAACTAAAATCATAACTAGAGAAATCAGCTGGGCTGGAGAGATGGCTCAGCTGGCAATTAAACACAGAGGTCCTGAGTTTAATTGCCAGCAACCACATGGTGGCTCACAACCTTCTGTAATGGGATCCAATGCACTTTTCTAGTGTGTGTCTGAAGACAGCTACAGTGTACTCACATAAAATAAATAAATAAATCTTTAAAAAAAAAAAATCAGCAAAACTGAGAACATACTCCAGGGGAAGGAACTTGGTGTGTGTCGTCTCCCAGTGTCTCCTTGGACATTTGCCGGGCCTGCGAGGTGATGTCATGGGTGATGAGTCCACCACACTTGGGAAAGTTGAAGGTAAGAGTCTACATGTATTAAACCCATGTTTGGGTCCACTCTGACTTTCTTCCCGTCTTCAGGAAATACTGTTTTCATGGAAGACTGTTACCCCCCTGAGTGTAGGTATAGGAATCCCCAGATGAGGTAGGACTCTGGCCTGGCTCAGAAGTCTGTTCCCTGCCTTATTTGTCTTTCTTTCTTTCTTTCTTTCTTTCTTTCTTTCTTTCTTTCTTTCTTTCTTTCTTTTTTTTTTTTTTTGTTGTTGTTGGTGGTGGTGGGTTTTTTTGTTTGTTTGTTTGTTTGTTTGTTTTCTGAGACAGGGTTTCTCTGTGTAGCCCTGGCTGTCCTAGAACTCACTCTGTAGACCAGGCTGGCCTCAAACTCAGAAATCCGCCTGCCTCTGCCTCCCGAGTGCTAGGATTAAAGGCGTGCACCACCACACCCGACCCTTTCTTTCTTTTAAAGATTTACTTGTTTATTTTATGTATGCAAGTACAATGATGCTCTCCTCAGACACACCAGAAGTGGGCATCAGTTCCCATTACAGATGGTTGTGCGCCACCATGTGGTTTCTGGGAATTGAGCTCGGGACCTTTGGAAGAGCAGTCAGTGCTCTTACCCTCTGAGCCATCTCTCCAGCCCATGCCTTGTCTTTCTTGATACCCTGCACCCTACCTACCCCTTCCCAGAATCTTTCTCCTTTGACACACATGGAAATCATGGGCAAACTTTTCGCTGAACCGTAGCAATTTATGGGAAGACATGGGATATGGGTAAAAGAGACCCTTGAAGAAGAATGTGGACCTTTGAACATACTCTGTCTGTTCAGCTCAGTACCTGTCTTAATGATCTAACTCCTATGTCAGAGGCCAGAAGAGGACACCAGACCCCCTGGAGCTGGAGTTACAGGCAATTACGAACCGCCTGATATGTGCTAGGAACTGAACTAGGTCCTCTGGAAAAACAGCAAGCACTCTTGACGGCTGAGCCTTCCCTCCAGGCCGCTAAGCTGATTCTGATGAACCACTTCTGTTTCTGAGCAGGTTCCAGCCCTAAATCTGAGCCCCAGCACAATACACAAACCTGCTGTGCTTCACCCATAGGCTTGAGAATAAGCATCCCATTTCCTGAGTCCGCCATGGCCACTGTGCTCAAACCCCTTCCCAGGCTTCTAGAGGCACCAAGCAAGAGAGGAGGACGCTGCTCCGTGGTGGCGCACACCTTTAATTCTAGCATGAGGGAGGCAGAGGCAGGTGGATCTCTGAGTTCAGGGCTCACAGAGAAACCCTGTCTCAAAGTACCAGAGAGAGAGAAAGAGAGAGAGGGAGAGGAGAGAGATTTATCTTTCTATTGCTGTGAAGAGACACCATAACCAAAGCAACTTATAAAAGAAAGCATTAATTGGAGGCTTGCTTACAGTTTCAGGAGGCAAGCTTCATGGCAAGAGGCACGGTAGCAGGCGGGCACGGATCTGGGGCAATAGTGGAGAGTTTACATCTGATCCACAAGCAGGAGGCAGACAGACTGAGCCAGGCAGATAGACTGGGCCTGGCATGGCCTTTTGAAACCTTATAGCACATGTCCCAATCTAATAAGAAACCAAGCATCCAAATATATGAGCCTATTGGTGGGGGGGGGCTGCGCATTCTCATTCATGATACGACAGAAGGAAATGTCTACCTGATTGTACAATAGGACAGCCTGTATCCTTTGCAGCTGAACACAAGGCCACCTACCTGTCAATCCTGACTCTCTTCCTGAGGCAGAGACTCCCTGAGGTCTATGCACAGCCTAGCTCAGCCCACGCTGGGAGCAGAGCAGTGAAGATTAATGGGAGGGATCCCAGGCACAGCGGAGAGGAGTAGGGAGGGGTGGGAGGCTGCCAACCAATGGGAACCGTTAGTGTTGGAGGGACTGAGGAGTAGTGGGACTAAAACAGTGAGCATCTTTGGTTCTGCTCAGCTGTGACCAGCAGGATGCACTGCCACCCTGGATGAGGAACAGTATGAGGAGGGTCAGGGTAGTGAAGAGGACATCAGGGCGACCTACACACAAAAGAGGCCACTGGCTTTAGATCAGAGAATGCCAGGTGACTAACTTGGTAATCAGAGACTTAGGGGTTGGTTGGAGTCAGGGTAAGGGACAGGTCTGACACTTGCTCTAACCCAAAGATGTCACCTGCTGAGCCCTGAGTTACAGGTATGCTCCACCACATCTGGCTTTATTTGAGAGCTGAGATCCAGTTCCTAATTCCTCTCCCCTGATTTCCCATTACTAACACCTGGCATTTGCATGCCTCCTTAGCGATAAGCCAGGTGCAGCACCCCAGGGGTGCTTATGAACTCTTGTTGGATGACAGAACATAGCTACAGAACCCAATGTGGTCAGCATAGCCTGAGTCTGGATGTGGCCTCCTGTTTTGCTTTTGTGCTTCCCCAGATATAAACTATAGTGCATGTCAGACAATTGTGTTTCAACTACTCTGTCCTGAGGGATGTGCTTATTGGCATTTATTTACGTGGTTTTTTTTTTTTTTTTAATCATGGCTTTTCTGAACTCAAACAGCCTTCCTTGGGTCACTGCCTTCTTTGTTACATTTGTGTATAAAAGCACACTGAGACTGAAGCAAGACTGTCGACAGCATCAGACTGTGGTGGCTGTGGTGGGCTCCGTTCTCTCAGGTCCTCTGATCCCAGGTCCTGGGGAGGATCACATGTGGGTCTGCTCCGGGTGTGAAGCCTTTCACCTCCTGTCATTCATCTTGACGGGCTGTCAGCAGTCTCTTCTGCTAGGGAGTTCCACGGTGTGAGCCAATTTGAGACAATCTTATGAGATTGCTTGAGCCCAGATACCACCTATCTAGTCTGCTCACAGCGCTCTCTCATCTTGTAATTCCATCCAAGACATCATCAACTTGAGGGTCACAGCTGTCTGCAGGCAATTTCATGCACCTTCTGGGGGCTCTTTCTTCATCATCCTTCTTCTTTTAAAGGTTGTGTGTGTGTGTGTGTGTGTGTGTGATACCTTTTGAGCACAGAGGTCAGAAGAGAGTCAAATCTCTCAGAGCTGGAATTACAGGTACCTTGCAGGGCACCTGGCTTTTTGTTTGTTTGTTTGTTTTCAGTTTTTTGAGACAGGGTTTCTCTGTATAGCCCTGGCTGTCCTGCAACTCTGTAGGCTGGCCTTGAACTCAGAAATTCACCTGCCTCTGCCTCCCGAGTGCTGGGATTAAAGGCATACGCCACCACACCCAGTGTTTATTATTTTTATGTGAGTACACTGTAGCTGTCTTCAGACACACAGATATCATTATGGATGATTGTGAGTCACCATGTGGATGCTGGGATTAGAACTCAGGACCTTCTGAAGAGCAGTCAGTGCTCTTAACCACTGAGCCATCTCTCTAGCCCCCCCACCTGGATTGTTCTGTGGGTGCTGATATCTGAACTCTGGATGGTAGAGTTGAGCACACTTTCAATGGCTGAGTCACCTTTAGCATCACCTGACACATTTACCTTTTCTATTTGCTGTTGTGAAGGTTGAAGGTGAGACTTACACAGGTATGTACTAAATGAAGAGAGGCTGGGGGCTGGGGGCATCTCCAGAGAAACGGGCTTGATTAGAAAAAAGTGCTAAAGGGAAAAGATGTTTCCTTTCTGTGTGGGAACTAGCAAGGGTTTGTAGGGAACAACTCAGGAGATGTAGATTGGACTTGCAATACAGAATGGTCCCATAGTAAATGTAGTGTGAGCTCAGCATTGAGAGACAAGCCAGCTGGTCCTTAAAGTATGCAGTAGTTTGTTTTTCTTTTCTTTTCTTTTTTTCTTCTTTCTTTCTCTCTTTCTTCTTCTTCTTCTTCTTCTTCTTCTTCTTCTTCTTCTTCTTCTTCTTCTTCTTCTTCTTCCTCTTCCTCTTCCTCTTCCTCTTCCTCTTCCCTCCCTCCCTCCCTCTTTCTTTCTTTCTTTCTTTCTTTCTTCCTTTCTTTTGGAAACAAGGAGGTCTCTTTATGTAGTTCTGACTGTCCTGGAACTTGCTATGTAGGCCTGCTTGGCCTAGAACTCCGTCTGTCTCTGCCTCACAAGTGCTGGAATTAAAGGTATGTGCTACCATGCCTGGCCAAACTCGAGTGATTTTAGAAGAGGGAACCTAATTTGAGCCTAAAAATCTTCGTGGGTTTCCTTTTAATGCCACACATGCAAGCAACTGGCCCCACCTCGAGAGAAGTCCTGGGCCCATTGCCAGCAGTCTTTGCATGAATTTTATTCTTGCTTGTGTCTTTACAGAAAACAGCACAGAAATTATGCTTTGAATACCTAAAAGTTATGACAATTCAGTGTTTCAAACACCTCAATGTCCAGCTTCTTCCTTCTCACCTTATGTACACTATTTACACACCAGGACTATAGTCAACATCTCAACCCCAAAGAAGACAAGAACTCAGAAGTGGGAGAAGTCTATGAAGAGAGCGAAGAAGAAACCAACTGTCAAAACAGATTTAAAATCACAACTCACTGCCCAGGCCTTTTTTGTGAAGTGGTCCCTAAAAAGGTAGGTGGGGTACCTAGCTTCACAGGATAAAGGGGGTCTTGCAGCTGGCCTGGGAATCCAGGAGCAGAAGACCCCATAAGGCTCTGCACCCCTAGTACATGTATAAAACCAGGTGGAAGGGGCATCTGCAGACGGGGACATCTGCAGACATGCCGTCAGTATGGACAGTGCCACTCCTTTGCAGGCAGAAGGCATTCAGTCCAACATGGCTCCTTATCTATGGACACCTTTCTGGGCATACAGCTGGCATGGAGCTATGAGCGTCTGTAGCTTAGTCTGGGTTTTTTACTAGCTACCAGCCTTGTTGTTCTTTGAGCTTTCCCCGTACCTTTCATGTTATACAGTGTGCATGCATGTGTACGTGTGTGTGCGTGCATGTGTACGTGTGTGTGTGTGTATAGATAGATAGCATGGGTCTGATTTTGGCTTGGCCTTTTAGGAATGCCTAGGTCAAAGTGAGGCCATGTCCGGGGCTTTTAAGCTGCACCCATTTTCTCCAAAGCAGGCACATGTGAACCAATGGGCTACAACAGCAGTTCTCAACCTGTGGGTCATGACCCCATGGCCCCTTTGGAGGAAGTCACATAATCAGATATTCTGCATATCAAATATTTACATTTTGATTCATAACAGTAGCAAAATTACAGTTATGAAGTAGCAATGAAATACATGTAAAGGTTGGGGGTGTGTGGTCACCATAACACGAGGAACTGTATTAAAGGGTCATAGCATTAGGAAGCTTGAGAGCCACTGGGCTACAGGAAGCTCTAGAGAAAGAAGCCTTAACTAGCAAGTCAAAGTCATAGGCAGAAGGGTCAAAATGTTTCAGAAACACAGGCCCTGGGGTGCAAAAGCTCTGGGTGAGGGCTCACCAGCAGTATAGCAAGCCACAGCATTGCAGAGAAGCGCCCCACCCTCAGGCTGCAGAGCCTAGACACTGACAAGGTGGTGTGGCCCACCTCTGCAAAGGAGGAACATGTAGGGCAGGCTCAGTGTGTAGAAGGCCTGAGGATGATCTACAGCATGGCATGAGACAGGTTTGGGGAAGGACTCAATCTGAGAGTTGCCCTGTTTAGACTTGAATCTGCCCATCAGCAGGCAGGGCAGAAAATGCAGAGGTTACACCGTGGACCAGCTATGCATCCACACAACAGGACCCACGTGAACCGGCTGAGAGGTGCATCCACACAGCAGGACCCACGTGGACCAGCTGAGCAGTGTACTTACACAGCAGGACCCATGTGGACCAGCTGAGCAGTGTACTCACACAGCAGGACCCACGTGACCCGACTGTACATTCACACAGCAGGAGCCAGGGTCCAGGTCTGCGAGAAGGAACAGGTGGAGAGGGAAAGGCCTGCCTGCTAAGAACTGGGGTGCTCAGGACACCGAGGCAGGTCTTCAATCACAGCTCTGCCGGGCTGTGGGCTGGGTTTACAGCAGTGGGCGCAGCTGCCCATGAGGGGGCTAAGCTAGGGAGGAAAGTTTAGAGAGCAGAGAATAAGGGATAGACTTGGACAAGAGTCTCTCAGGGATGACGTGGCAGGACTTGATGTCAGGGTAGCAAGAAGGCTTTGGAGGCAGGGAAGCTGGGCTGAGGATGAGGATGCTGGATCAGGAGTATGTTCAGGATGTCTCAGCATGGTCCAAAGCTACGGACAGAATTGGCCTGTTTCTAGAGTCGTGGGGGTAATTGAGGGCTTGAGGTGTGGGGAGGTGTGGCAGAAGCCAGACATGGGCCTTGCCTCAGAGAGAACTCCCCACACCGCAGGGCTGCAGGGCCGGAGAAGAGCAGTTCCGAGGCCAGCAGCCCTTGCCCTAAGCCATGTCCTCCAGCTGCGGTGGGCTGAGCTTCTCAGCTGGCCTGTCTTCATCCGTGGCGTCCTCTTCTTCTGGCTTCTCAGCATTTCTGGCCAGGCTGTCAGGCCCAGATACAGTCCCCAGAACCTTGGTGCTGTGTTCCTGAGCTTTGGCTCGGAGGGCGGCAATGCTGTTCTCCCTCAGTTCTTCCTGGGAGATGGCTGCCTGGGCCTCTGGGGCCCGTTCCTCCTGCTCCATCTTGTCGAGCTTGGGCAGGGCCTGGCGTTCCACCTCGGGCTTCCTTCCCGACTCAGCTGCTGCCTCCAGCGACTTTTTGTGCATCCCTAAAAAGAATTGTTGGTATTCGGGTTTAGAAAAGCGCCTGGGAAAGCCATCTTGAACTGAAAACAGCAAAGATAGAGAGAGGCCAGAATTAAGGAGGGGCAGAAAGCCTTTCTTCACATACCACAGTCAAGTCCCACAACTGGACTGGGGGTAGGGGGTGGGAGTGGGAGGGTGCCTAACAAGGGTGGAATTTCAGGCCAATAGCTGCGAACCAAGCCTTCTACATCAAACTCTTGGGCCTGAGCACCCCCACCCCACCCCTCACACCCTGTTCCGTACTTCCAGGGCATGGCCCTATCCCTCTGTTATAGGACTTCAGGCCTTAGGACCCCTGAGATAAACCGATGCTATTATCACAGGCCTGGAGGGCAACTGATGGGATTTGTCAGATGGGGAGGTTTGGAGCAAAGAAGTTCTTGGGCAAAGCTAGAGAAGTGACTAAAGGGACACAGGAGTCCCCTCAACTCACAAAAGGGAATATTTAATTTACTATAAACCCATCTCTAGTCAGGGAGAAAGGACTCCAGATTCCAGGGCAAGGGCCATGTTCTCCTCACGCTGCCAGTGTGAGGAGCCAGTGATTTCAGAGTGGCAGTCCTGACGCCCAGTGGGTAGGTGCAAAGGACAGCCCCAGAAAGACAGGTTGGCCTGCTTGGAAGACCTCGATGCCATGGGGTCATAGTGGCCCAGGTCTCCCTACCCAGTGTTCGGATCCCTCCCCGAGTGGAGCCCGCTCTCCTCACCACAGGGGCAGGGCCCCAAGGAGGGCACGGGCTCTTACCCAGTAGCCATGGGGCACAGGAATCCATTATGCCATCCTTGGCAGACTTGAGGATAGACTCTGGCAGGGGGATCGAGTGCCTCACCATGGCTCCATAGAGACCATACTCAGCCATGACGCTGCTCCGGCCCCAGCACTTCTCCCTCTTCCTCCACTTGGCTCTGCGGTTCTGGAACCACACCTGGCATTGCAGAGAAGTGGTTAGAGCTTCGCTCTGAGAGACTCCAGGCCCAAGGCTACCTCTGTCTGCCTCAGGGTGGGGGAGGGGGAGGTTGGCGGTTGTTAATGCAACTCCCCTCCCCCACGGAGTCAGAGTCTCAGACTAAGGGGGGCTATTCAGAATGATGGCATCAAGACTCGAGGCTACCATGGGCAAAATGGGTCCCTTTGTTGTCTTAAGTCAAAGTCATTCTAGGAAGATAGGCTAGGGACACGTTCAGACAAGGCTCAGCAGGCGGGCAGCGTCCAGTGAGGTCCTCAGTTTGCAGCTGAGGTGTGTACACAGGTGCAGAGGATCCTGCAGACACGCCTTCAGGGTACAGGTGTGTCCTGTCAGCTATGGCGTTCTGGCTTGAATACCACGTAGGCCTGACCCCATTCTAAGTTTACAACTTCGTGTTGGGCCACATTTATAGATACCCAACCTACAGGCCATGGCTGTAAGAGACCCTCTGGTTTACAAAAGGACAGATTCCAGGGGCTGGAGAGACAGTTCAGTGGTTAGGAGCACGGGGTTGTTCTTCCAGAGGCCCTGGGTTTGGTTCCCAGCACTTACAAGAGTTCACAACCTTCTTCGACTCTAGTTCTAGGGGTCTGACACCCCTCTTCTGGCCTCTGCAGGTACCAGGCACCCAAGAAGTGCACAGAGATACATACACACAAGCAAGACTCCCAAACACATACAATGACATAAATTTTTTTTAAGGCCAAATCCCCTGGCCCTGTTCTTCACCCCAGGCCAGGAAGAGCACCAGAGTATGAGCCTAGAACAGCCCATGCACTTCCAGGTGTCTGTGAGTCTGGCAGCAGGTGGCAGGCTCTCCTTGAACACTCACCTGCTACATTTTTCCTGCCCTCTCCCAGCTGAGTCACCATAGCCCCCCACATACCTTGCTCCCCACCATTCCAGGCCTGACATTGAATGGAATTTTGACCAAGTGGGTGACATTCCTGGGTCAGGTAAGGAATATGACATTCTATAGTATTGAGGCAGAGAAGAGCTTGGTAGGTGACACCCTAGGGTCTGTATATTTGGTCCCCCGAGTTAATTGGTACAGGCTGAATCTGAAAGACACTGGGGTCCCCTGGGGTCGTCTGCAGCTGCATCATCATCATCATCATCATCCTGTCACTGTGTTACAATGCCTCTGCAGCCTCCAAGAGGAAATCCACGCATCCAGTCTGTTCAGGGGATCAGGATGTCTCTGTATCCCCCAAACAACCTTCCTGAGACCAGCTACTGACAGAGCCCAGAATTTCCCCAAGGAAAGCTGATGCCCTCCGGGAATCTGATGGGCCTGGAAGGCTCCCGGGTGCCTCTAGTCTCATCTGGATCTCAGGATAGGAACCTAGGAACAGAAAACCAGTTTTCTGGGTGCTTTCCACCCACTCGCCTCTGGCGCCCCCGCCCTTCCCTGTGGGCCCCTCCCCCGCCCTGGGCGGCCACGGTATCAGCTTTTGATGAAAAATTGCTCCGGCTCTATTCAGGAGGCGGCAAAAGAAGAGTCACCCCCAGGGGCAGCCCTGGGCTGATTGAAAAATAAGTTAATTTCAGTTTGAATCGATGGGCCTCAGGCACTGAAATATCACGGGAAATTAAAGCGGCTTCTCTCCTGGGAGCCACGGCATTGACCCGCACTAATTAATGCTGGGGAGGCAGCGATCGCCTTACCACGAGCTGCTCCCCCTCCCCGGGGGACCCCAAACACTTCTCATTTAACTAATTAGACGGGGAAAATTGGGTGTTAATTTGTTTAGGATTTTCCCCCCTCTTCCACCGCCCCTCCCCCGGCAGCTCCCTCCCCGGCCCCCGCCCGGTGCGGGGGCTCGGAAATGAATGCGGGGCTCGCCGGCAGATGGCTGCCCCGGTCACTCTGCAATCTTCTCCGACTTGATTGCTTGATTAGGTCGTTAGCACATTAAAAAAAAAAATTGCTTGCCGTCTGGCGCTGGCGTGATGAGTGGGACGCGCGGCAGCGCCTGGGTAATTTATCTTTTTATACGGCAAAGAATTTGATTTCAATCTGCAGATATATGGGGCGCCTTTGACACCTGTTTAACTTCGCGCCGCTGACAGCTTAACCCTTAGCTGCCTGGGCATCCAGGAGCCAAGGCTCGGACGCGGGGCTCCAGAGGCCTTGCTCAATGGCGCTTCCCGCCATCACCGGCAGATGGCGCAGAGGGAGCAGATCGTCACTTGGGCCAGCCACACCCAGCAGGGGGCGCTCCTGGCGCTACCCAAGTATGTTGGTGAGCTACACAGGAATGATCTCTTCCTGCTACGAAAGACCACACCTTTCAAAACATCTAATTAATCCATATAGCTGTGTTTGGGGATCTCTTCTTTGCAAATAACCAGGAGTCTCTAAAAGTAGGAAAAGGCTGGATGCAGTAATACATGCCTTTGATCCCAACACGGGAGAAAAGCAGATGGATCTCTGTGAGTTCAAGGCCATCCTGGTCTACATGGTGAATTCCAGGCCAGCCATGGTTACATAGTAAGACTGTCTGAATAAAATACAATAAAAATGGGAATGTCACTCCTCAGAAGCCATGATTATCTCCAAGCTCTCAGTGACCAAAAGCTTAGAAAGCCATCACTGGACCTTCCCTGGGTGATAGCATCTTCCAGAGAGCCACACATCACTGATTGGAATCTGCAATTTAGGTTTAGATCTGGGGACCCAGAAAGCAAAGATCCAAGACTTCCAACACTTTGGGAAACTGCCAAGGAATAAGAGTTTTTTATAAAGTTACATCCACTAGATAGCTACCCTCTGGGCAATAGTGTTGTGAGCCATGAAAATGACCTACTTGTCTGACCCTGGCCTTACTCCCCAAGGCTGCCTGCTGGTTCTCCTGGGTATCTGTCCCACTGTCTGCCCTCTGGGGTGGGCCTTCTCCCATCTCCCTCCTATTAACACTTAGTCCCCCTATACAAAGTACTCACTTGTTTTAAACTATCTTCTCCCAACAGAGGCAACATCTGAAAGGACCCACGTGTATAAGTGCCTTCTGGTTCCCTCAAGCCCTCAGACAAGACAACGTAGAATAGATGGTGACAGATTCCAACCACCAAAAATAGGACTGGGAATCAGCCAGACACCCCTCCAGGAGATAGCCTATCCTGTCAGCAGGGCTCCTTAGCTACACCACCTGCAGCCAGAGGCTGAGACTTTTAAAAGTATAGGTAGCCTGGACTGGAGAGACTCTTAGTAGGGTTTTTTTTGGGGGGAGGGGGGTGTTTATTTGCTTTGGTTTTTTTTTTGTTTTTGTTTGTTTGTTTGTTTAAGACAGGGTCTCTCTGTGTAGTCCTGGCTGTCCTGGAACTCACTCTGTAGACCAGGCTGGCCTCGAACTCAGAAATATGCCTGCCTCTGCTTCCCAAGTGCTGAGATTAAAGGTGTGCGCCACCACTGCCAGGCTTTGCTTTGGTTTTTAAGACAGGGTTTCTCTGTGTAACCCTGGCTGTCCTGAAACTCACTCTGTAGACCAGGCTGGCCTCGAACTCATAGAAATCCAACCGCCTCTTGCTGGGATTCAAGGTGTTCCTCACCACCACCCCTGGCTGAGACAGCCAATAGTTAAGAGCAGGTGCTATTCTTACAGAGGACCTGAGTTCAGTTCTCAGCACCCACAGCCTCCTGTAACTCCAGTTCCAGAGGTAACCCATGTTCTTTTACAACCTACCCAGGCACCCACATGCACACAGGTAAATAAAAACAAATCTGTGACGAACGTGTATGTAGCCAGTCGTGGAGGCTCGGCCCTGTAATCCCAGCACTTGGGAGGTAGAGACCGAAAGACAAGGAGTTCAAGGCCAGCCCTGGCTACATGAGATGTTTAAGACCACCCTGGGTCAAATAAGCGCTTGTCTCAAAACTGAAGAAGGAAGGAAGGATACACATACCACATGCTAATACCGCTCTGCCCAGGAGCCCTAACTACCATCTCCCCCAGCCTCAGTTCCTACAGCAAACACACCCTACCCACACTAAGAGACACCCAGAAATTGTGCAAGGCCTTGTCTGCTTTTGCCACCACATGAGCTTTGATGCTAAAATGATTGAGGACCTTTCCATTTTCAGCACAGTCTGGATTAGAGATTCTGGAGACAGCATCATGGAATGTGCAAATACTAGAATGTGTCTGCCAGTCCTCCATGGAAGGTGCATTCCCCTGGGTGGTCCAGGGATTCCAGAGGTGCTGGAGACACAGTGGAGCTGAGAGGTAGAAAGGGCGAATTAGGAACTAAAGATGGGGTACAGGGTTGAAGACCTGTTCTGGGCTCATAAACAGCACCCCCCCTTTCGGGTTCTCCTCGGGCAAAGGAATCACTGGTGTGAAGGTCACCTTTCCCATGACACACTCCCTGGGGAACATGCGCCAGCTGGTGGCTTGAACTCCGGTCCTCAATTATGAGTTCCTGGGATGTCTGGCTCCCCATGACCAGATGAGGCTGCAATTTATGGAGGAAACCTGGACGGCCAAAGCGATTTTGTTTTAGGGCAGCTGGCATCAAAAATGATGACTGCCTTGGAGGGAAGCAGACAAGGGATTAGTAAACTATTTTCATACTTTTCCTCCTCTTGTCTTGATCCAAGTAACCATCGTGTGCACTGAGCTTAAAAGCCACTAAACTTGGGCTGGAGGGGTGGCTCAGCAGTTAAGAGTACTGGATGTTCTTCCAGAGGTCCTGAGTTCAATTCCCAGCACCCACATGGTGGCTCACCATCATCTGTGATGGGATATGGTGTTCATATGGGATCTGATGCCCTCTGTCATGCAGGCATACATGCAGATTACACACACTGAATATACATAATGCATTGAATATACATAAGTAGATAAATAACTCTCTTTAAAAAGTCCCTAGACTTGATCTTAGCCAAGAGCAATCAGAACTCAAAGGTGCTATGTGATCTTAGGTTTTTCAAATAAAAATCTGCAAGTTGGCCTTTGATAACATGAGTTCAACATTCCATGTGTATTCTGCAAATGATGTGTGTACACGTGCAAGCGCCCACGTATGCACACATCGGGGTCCAGGTACCTTTCTCTGTCACACTTTATCTTTTTTTTTTTTTTTTTTCAAGACAGGATTTATCTGTGTAGGCCTGGGTATTCTGAAACTCACTCTGTAGATCAGGCTGGCCTCAAACTCATAGAGATCCACCTGCCTCTGCCTCCCATGTGCTGGGATTAAAGGCGTGGACCACCACCATCTGGTCCACCTTATGTTTTGAGACAGGGTTTGTCAATAAACACAGAGCTCACAGATTGCCTAGACTGGCCGGCCAGTGAATTCTATTCCATCTTTACCTCTCAAAAGGAGAATCACAGATACGTGCCACCTCACCCGGCTTTCTACATGGGTACGGGAGATCAGATTTGCTTGCACAGCAAACATCTTTATCCACTGAGCCATGTCCCTAGCCCATACAGATGCTTGCATGTGTGCCATTATTCCCAAAGTAACCTCGTGTAACAACTGTTTACATAAAATTTACATCTATTAGATATTATAATAAACTGCTGGTTTAATGCGTTCATGTGGATGCATATACATTATGTACAAATTCTATGCTCCCCACCCCTAATTAACACATACTAGGCAGGTTTTCTGCCATTATGCTGCATCACCGTCTCTGTTATTTTATTAAGAGCGTTCCTGAGGAGAAAGGATAGAACGAACCCTGCATTCGACAATGAGGGACAACTCTGCTACATTTCAGGGCTATTTGAAGATTAAATGAAATAAGTGGAAAGTGCCTAAAATCAGTGCCTAAAATCATACAGATGGTGCTTAATCATTGCCAGCTCTTATGACTTCAAAGGAGACCCAGAAGATCAATGGGAGTCTGCCGAAAGGGCAGGTTAATCAGTGGCATTACCTGTCCCTCTGGCCTCCTACACTTGTCCTTTAGCAAAGCTGGACTTACCAATGATAGTAAGTGCAGCCAAAGGCAGAAGGCAAGAGCTAACTTCCAGGCTTCACTCTCCCTGCCCCACACACATGGATGGAACCCGGGCCTTACAAATGTTCACTAGTGTACATGCAAGCTGCACTCCAACCCTAAGACTTTCCTTTCCATCTCAGTGCGTGCACGTGTATTTGTCACCATATGCAGCATGTCCGTGAAGATGCCCACAGGGACATCACATTCCCTGGAACCGGAGTTACAGGTGGTTGAGGGCTGCCTGACATTGGTGTTGGAACAGAACCCAGGCCTGCTTGCAGAAGCAAAATGCTCTTAACCACTGAGCCAGTTCCTCACAGAGCTTTCATGTTTTAATTCAGACAGCCTCTGGTTTCCCTTCTTGTCACCTGAAGATCCACCCAAACAGATCCCATTGAAACTCTACATTTCCGATTATAGATCAGGCACAAATGTCCGTGCAAGGGATTGGTCTGCTGCTGCTGTGTATTCTAATGCTAAATACTGGCCCCCAAGATCTAGTTGCCCTCCATCACCAAGAGGAAACTCCCAAGTACATGAATTTTTTTGTTGTGTGAACCCTGTTCCCTGAGTTAATTGGTCAATAAAAAGCTAAAGCCTGTGACTGGGCAGTAGATAGAGGTTTTCAGTTACTTGGCTGGGTGTCTTGGGTAGAGAGATAGGAGAGAGAAGAAGAGCACAGAGAGAGGAGGAAGCCGCCATGAGAGGAGACAGACCATGAGCATGTGGCCAGGAGAAACAGCAAGTGACAAGGGACACATGGCTGGGATGTAAGTTAGAATAGCTCCAAAATCTACCCAGTCTAGGCTTACAGCTTGTACATAAAATGCCTGGATTGTGTGTGTTTGATACAGGCTAGCTAGAATTTATAATTCCATTTACATGCCAGCAAGCCCTCAATGCCTGTCCCAACTAGAGCTGGTTCAGATACTCTGTCTACGCTGGAGATTGCTGCTCCTTCTGTGGCTGTCACGGAGGCTGGTGGGCATCCTCTCACCTCCTAGACCCTAAGAGCTTCCTCCTCCTCCTCTTCCTCCTCCTCCTTCTTCTCCTTCTTCACTTTTAAGATTTATTTACTTATTTTATGTATATGAGTACACTGTTGCTTTCCTCAGACACACCAGAAGAGGGCATCAGATCCTATTACAGATGGTTGTGAGCCACCATGTCGTTGCTGGGAATTGAACTCAGGACCTCTGGAAGAGCAGCCAGTGCTCTTAATCTCTGAGCCATCCCTCCAGGCCCAGCTTCCTGTTTCTTCTCTTCTTCTTCTTCTTCTTCTTCTTCTTCTTCTTCTTCTTCTTCTTCTTCTTCTTCTTCTTCTTCTTCTTCTTCTTCGATTTATTATTATATCTAAGTACACTGTAGCTGTCTTCTGACACACCTGAAGAGGGTGTCAGACCTCATTATGGATGGTTGTGAGCCACCATGTGGTTACTGGGATTTGAACTCAGGACCTCTGGAAGAGCAGGCCATGCTCTTAACGTCTGAGTCATCTCTCCAGCCCCAGTTTCCTGCTTCTTAATTACTCTATGTTACCACCTACTGGGAAGGCTTGTTGGGAAAATTAAAGTGTGTGGGGAAATGCCTGGCACACAGTGAGAAACCTGAAGGGACCAGCCTGATGCTGGTAGGTTCTGTGGGCCACAGTGATGTGTGACAACCTCTTTCCAGAGACAGCTTTAGGGTCACAGGAAAGGTCCTCCTGCCTCCCTACCTGCAGGGTATATAGCAACATCCAGCCCCTCCCTTTTCTACTTGGTTCTGGGTTCTAAGAAGCCCACACAAATCCCTGGAGGTCCTGCTCAGTTTCCTGACGGTCCCAAAGTGCCACAAATGGCCACCAAGCATGGAGACCCCAGCAAAGCCTAGCCTTTGTTTGCTTTATTTTAGATTAGACTCTGGTAGCCCAAGCTGACCTTGAACTCATTAGGCAGCCACGGGTAACTGTGAACTCCTGATCTTTCTGTCTCCATACACCATGTACTGCAGTTAAAGCCATGAACTACCATGGCGTGCAAGGTTTGCATTTCTCTGAGACAAGTGTGTGCCATGTAGCCCAGTCATGGAGTCAAGTAGTCTTGCTTTGTTTTTAAAGATTTATTATTTTTATAATTTTATGTGTACCTGTGAGTGCTTGCATGCTAATATGTGTATATTAAGGTCAGAAGACATCAGAAGAGTAGAATGGATCCTTTGAAACTGGAGGAACATACAGTTATGAGCCACCATGTGGGTGCTCTGAACCAATCCCAGGTCCTCTGAAAGAACAGCAAGTGCTGTTTGTTTGTTTGTTTGTTTGTTTGTTGTTTGTTTGAAACAGAGTTTCTCTGCGTAGCCCTGGCTGCCCCTGAACTCTTTCTGTAGATCAGGCTGACCTCCACTTCAGAGATCTGCCTGCTTCTGCCTCCCAAGTGCTGGAATTAAAGGCGTGTGCCACCTCTTCCAGGGTGGCAGCAAGTGTAACTGTTGAGCCAAGTCTCTGTTCCCCTGGTTTACGTTTAGTGTTGTTGTTTGAAGTCAGGTCTGATGTCGTCCCTGGATGGTCCCAAACTCATAATGTAGCTGAGTATTGTGGGGAATTGCAGGCTGGTCTCCAGTCGAGCTGAGGTCTGAACCCTGGAATGGTCATAATTCACCTACATGACACTGGTAGGCGTTCCCTCATGCTCCTGGAACTCTGGCCCCTGTCTAAGTTACCACCCCACACAGCCCCCACAAGAGAAGCATGGTCAGTAATCCCGTAGGCAATGGCCCAAGTTTCTGACCTTCAGGCTAAACTCCTCCCCAGTTACCTAGCAACCGTAAAGACCATAAAAAAGGGTGTTCAGCCCCACCTCGCTCTCTTACTGCTTACTCTCTTGTCTTCCTCTTACCCCTCACTCTCACCCTCTCTCTCCCCTCTCTTTGTCTTCTCTCCTCTCTTCCCTCTCTTTGTCTTCTCTCCTCTCATCTCTCCCTCTTACTCTCTCTAGCCTTCCCCCCACCTCTCCCTCTCCCTTCTCTCTTTCCCCCTGTATTTCTACAATAAAGCTCTAAAACCATAGAGAGTCTCTGCTCATCAAGATCCACTGTGCACTCTGGTCAGTGTTGGGAACCTCTTTCCTCTTCCCTCTTTCCCATAACCCCGGGGCTTTAGCAAGGTAGCTCTGGGGCTCCAGATGAGTGGAAAGGGATAGGTGGCAGCCTCCCACGTCTGACTGAGCAGAGTATAGGTGGAACTCTGGCGAGGTGTGGGTCTTTCCCCGTCCCCCTGACCATCCTGACCTCCTGACCGTCCTGCCTCCACCAACCCAGTGCTATGATTACAGTCACGAAACCTGGTCTCTGTGGTGCTGGGGACTGAACCCAGGCTTGTGCGGATTAGGCAAGCCCTCTGCCAACTGAGTACCATTTCCAACCCAAGGCTTTAAATTTTATCTCTGGTCTCAGCCTCCAAGTGCCTGGCTTGTAGCCATGCCCATTGTCTGCTTTCCAGGTTTATTACGGGTCTTTGCGGCCATGTGGCAGCATCCATCACAGTCACAGACACCAGCCTCTTTCCCCTCCTCTGATTGGAAGTGATGAATTTGGAATTGCTGCAGCCATTAGCCTACATTCCACTCAGCATTTGTGTGAGCATGCGTGTGTCTGTGTGTGTGCGTGAGCGTGTCTGTGTAAGGGTTAATTCATTTTGAGATAGGATTTATTTTATTTTATTTTTTAGTGTTTGGTTAGTTTTTGAGACAAGGTTTCTCTGGGTAGCCCTGGCTATCCTGGAATTTGCTCTGTAGACCAGGCTGGCCTCAAACTCAGAGATCTGCCTGCTGCCTCCCAAGTGCTGGGACTAAACCACCAACAACTACTGCCTGACCTTTTAAAAATTATTATTATTATTGTTATTATTATTATAAACAAAGTCTCACTATATAGCCATGACTGACCTGAAACTTTCTATGTGGACCAGATTGGTCTATAACTCTCAGAGATCCTCCTGCCTCTTCTCTGAGGCCTCTTCTCTGGAATTAAGGTGTGTGGTACCACACCTTGGGGTGGGGGGTGAGATGTGGTATGTATCCATGGATGGCCTCTAATCATCCTACCTTAAAGCAATTTTCCTAACTCAGCGTATTCAGTGCACAGAACACTACGGTCACTGGATTTCAAGCTACTTTCTTCCAACTTATCTCCTTTAAGACTCAAAGATCAGGCTGGAGAGATCGCTCAGTGGTCTGCTCTTCCAGAGGTCCTGAGTTCGATTCCCAGCTACCACATGGTGTCCCAGAATCATCTCCAATAGAATCTAGTGCCCTCTTCTGGCATGCAGGTGTACATGCAGATAAAGCACTCACTCACTAAATAAGTAAATAAATCTTAAAAAAAAATAATCAAGCTTGTCATGGTCTCTGATGTCCAGAAGGGGGCAGCTTTGCACACATTTCTAGGCATTTGCAAGCAGCATCCTTCTGTCTACCATGCCTTTCCCCCACCCCAAACTGCACTTTCTTCCACTTCTTTTTTTTTTAAAAAGACATTTATTTTATGTATATGAGCACACTGTTGCTGTCTTCGGACACAACAGAAGAGGGCATCAGATCCCATTACAGATGGTTGTGAGCCACCATGTGATTGCTGGGAATAGAACTCAGGACCTCTGGAAGAGCAGTCAGTGCTCTTAACCACTGAGCCATCTCCCCAGTCCTTCTTCCACTCCTTTCAACCATATCCTAAGCCCGAGAGTTGGTGTTTTTACACCGACTGCATACAGAAGCATTCACCTGGAGAGATCTAAAATATAGACATCAAGGCTCTACTACAGACCAATACAATTTGCATTGGTAGGTATAGGGATGCTACAGAGGTATTCCAAAAAGTTGTCTGTGAATACACAAAGGCTCTGGGTTCAATCCCAGCATTGTAAAAATTATAAATAAGGAAATAGAATCATGGCTAGGTAGTTAAGAGCATATGCTGTTCTTGCAGAGGACCTGGGTTCAGTTCCCAGCACCCACATGGTGGCTCATAACCATCTGTAACTCCACTCCCGGGGGATGGGACTCCCTCTTCTGGCCTCCAAGGATCCTGCATACAGGCACACATATAGGCAAAACACCCATATACCCAAAATAAAAATAAATGAGGCAGGTGGATCTCTGTGAGTTTGAGGCTAGCTTGGTCTGCAGAGGGAGTTCCAGGACAGCCAGGGTCACACAGAGAAACCCTGGCTCAAAAACAAAGGATAAAAGAAACAAGCGGAGTGAACTATTGAGGACAAAGCCTACACTGGTACCCACTTGTCCATCGTCCTAGCACTTGGGAGATGCTGGCTGAGGGTCATTGGCTGCCAGCCTAGCTCCAAACCCAGGGAAAGACCCTGTCTCAAGGAAATAAGACACGGAGAGACAGAGTGTGACACCAGACATCCCCCTCTGGTCTCTGGGAACATGTCTGAGTGCATGTACCACACCCCCAAGTGCATCTAAACACAAACACACTCAAACACACACACACACACACAGGAAACTGAAAATAAAAATTAAATTTTCAAAAAGAAAAAAATTATATATTTTAAAAGAGAGCCAAGGAGGGGCGGGGGTAGGGAGCTAGCTCACTTTTTAAGAGCACTTGCTGCTCTTACAGAGGACCCAGATTCAGTTTCCAGCACCTGCATGGTGGCTCACAACCATCTGTAACTCAGGGGTTCCAGGGTATCCAGTTTCAGGGGATCCAACACCCCCTTCTGGCCTCAGCAGGCATTTGCACCCAGTTAAACATGTGATATAAGAGAAAATGAAATAAAACAAGAGAAATCTAAACAAACATACAAACAAACAAAAAAGCCATAGGGCCAGGAGCCTGTCCACACAGTGGCCGAATGCTTACCACACGTGGTTCTAGGTTCAATCCCTAGCATCAGAAACAAAAGGAAAACTAAAGCAAACCATGTGTACAGCCCTCTCTGATAATCAGCCTCAGAGAAAATAACATTAGTCTGGAAACCCACTTCCTATTCCCTAGGCCTGACACCAAGAGAAACTTCCAGAGTGTATATCCTGAATTCAACACATAGAATGAATTGTATGGCCAAATATATTGTGGTGACTTAGTCTCTTCTCACCCCGTTGTGCACCACACCACGCCATCCTCAGCCCAGCTGCCCAGTGAGGCCTGCCTAGCTGTCACTGCCATTTACCCTGATTATTATGATTTGTATAGATAGTGTCATTTCATCTCGTGGGACAGCAGTTAAACTGGGCTCAAAACCCCTGGTTCCTTACGGACTTGACCTCTCAGGCCCTCAGTTTCTTCATCCAGGAAATGGGTATGAAATCAACACCATCCTCATCTGGTGTTGAAGGGTAAGATGCCACAAGGCATGGAAGGCACTCACTTAATAAAGAGGTAAGTGGTGACTGCTTAGTAAATGTCCCCAAGTCACAATGCTGTTAGCAAGCGAGGAGTTTGAGGAAATGTTGTTATTTTTACAGATGAGTCTTTTGAGGCTCAGCCTGTGACTTGCTGGCAGGAAAACAAAGGAAGGTAGTAGATGCGCCTGGCGTTCACGTGTGTATCGTGCGCCATCGTTAGGGTTAGGAAGGAAGCTCAGCCGAGCTAGGAGTTTACCTGGCTGTGATGAGCCGGGGCTAAGTTCCCCAGCTGTCTACTTAGGACAGTTAAAGTCCAGCTGGCCCACACTCCCATCCCATCAATAGCAGCTTAAAGCCTGGTGAGGGCTGTGATCCTGATACCGAGGCTGCTCCTGCTCTGGTAGCTCAGGAGTCGGGTGCTGGCCAAGTGCATAAGAGGATGTCAGTTCCCCCCCACACCACCACCACCAAACATCAACAAACAAACATCCATTCCACCTGTAAGCTCCTGAGTCTAATGACTCCCCCTCTCGTGCACACACATACGCACACACGCACGTGCACACACACACGTGCACACACACACACACATGTACACACACACAAGCACGTGCACACACACACAAGCACGTGCGTGCACACACACACACATGTACACACACACACAAGCATGTGCATACACACACGCGCACACACACACACATGTACACACACACAAGCACATGCACACACACACACACAGGGTGCACAGGTGATTCAGTGGCATCCCTCAGTCTTCAAATACATCAGTCCCTCCTAATCGCCTTGCCCAGTCCCTACTCCTGACTTCAAACCACCTTGGCTCTTCCAGATGTAGGTTCAACTTCTTCACACCCAAGAAGCCCAAGGCAGAAAGGGGGTGGGGTGGGGCTTTAAGGACAGACCTGGTTTCTCATCTTCCGTCCTCTGCTTACTAGCTACTGAGCACCGGAAGCGACTGACCTTCATGTCCACAGTTGTAAAGGAGGCAACTAGTCTCTGTTCTGCCACATGTCATCAAGATTCAATGAGAGCAGAGCTGTCTCAGAGTGAGCCGGGGACAAGTCACCACTGCTGTGAATTCTGTACATGTGCAGCCTGCATAAGGGGAGGGGTCCACTCTCACAGACAGCCTGTGGCCTCTGCACAAGGGGCGGAGTCTAGTTACAAGGAGGCTCTGGGAGGAGATGACTGGCTATGGATGCAGGAGTCTGGCTCTGGAATCAGTGTCACCAGCCACTATGTCACCTTGCCTTGCCTGTCTTCACCCTTAGGTCATGAACACTTTTCTGAAATGCCTGGAATTGTTACCAAATACACATCAAGACCTTCCCAAAGCCACTTGTTTAAATGCCTTAGGGGAAGGGCCACTTAATCACTCACAAACACCTGCAGGGGGCAGCACTTAACTATGTGATGCCCTGAAGATTTAGCAAGACTTCTACCTCATCTGTCCTATATCCAACCATCCCCAGTCCACCTTCACCGTCCCAGAGCAACACGTGCTCTCTAATTTCCACCTCTCCTGTGCTGGTTACATAACTTCTAACACCTCCCTATAGACAACCTCCAAGTGACTCAATGAAGCCTAGCCTGAGGATGTTGGGTCTTTTGCGGTGGGTGCAGTTACTGGGGAGGATCCAGCTCCCAACAGCCCAGCCCGATACACTGCACCGCTCTGCAACCAAACAGAGATTAGACATCGTACTAAAAGAGACAGAGGCTCCTTTTTCTTAATGAGCAGTACAAATGTGGGCCTGTCAACAATGACCTCAAAGCCGCTTGCAGTGGCCAACTTGGTGCTAATGAAGGCCAGAAGGAGATGACTGGCCTAACCAGGGTTTAGATTACAGAGCACTCCCCTCCCTCCTCCATGCACATGTACGCACACGCAAACAGTTCTGAGCCAACACCCAGATCATTCCCACTAGAACTCAACTGAGAGAGAATAAGTAATTCCAGGTCTCTATAGATAAACATAAGCTACTTATGAATAATTGAGCTTATTGCTGGTGTCAATGTCTAGAGCCTTGAGCTGAAATTCCAAATTGATTCCCAGAGAAAGGAAAAACAGCTCCCGGCCCCATGTTCAGTCTCTGGTCCTCTAGTCAGGCAGTCTGAACAACTTCACAACCCTTGCCTCCTTCTCTAGTACTTCCGGGATGCTGCCCTTCACCCAGCACCTGCTGACAGGAAGGACTTCCCGTAGAGACAGAGAGGAGATGCTAGCCAGGCAACAGTATCAGGAACTCAGGACCTGCTCACCCCACCTCTACCCTGACCCCTGCCAGTTCTGTAGCAGCAGGAACCTACCCTCTGGACCATCCAGGAGCAACATTCAATTTAACTGGAATCAGATCTTCTGGAAACAATCTACCATCCCTCTCAAATCTCTAGCCTCATGATGTGTATCCTGGGTTTTCTGGGGTGGGGAAGATGTTTTGCCTGGGAGTCCCCCCATCTCCATTCTTACAACAGGAGAGAACCCAGACCAGAAAAAGTGGCAGGTCATGTCATGGCAGGTCATGTCACATGACTGTCCAGAAGGGAAGGATGGGCTTGGGGGTCTCACTAGTCCCAGCAGAGGGCACAGAATGTGTACCCAGCCACATTTGGGGCCAGACCAGAGAGAAGCACTGAGCAAGGAGCTACAGGCAGGAACAACATCTGTATGGTCATGAGGGGTGCACAGCTGGGTGTGGTGTGGAGGAATAGGAATGAATAGAAGGGACAATACTTCTTCAAGAGGAGGAGAGAGGCAAAGGCTAGCTCCCACTTCTCAGCCCCCCACAGCTGCCTGGTCCTACCTTTGATCCTAGCCTTGGGCTATGATAGACTGGCCCAGGATGCCCCCACCCCATCAACCCTGTCCCTCATCACCAAGCCTCCTCAGGGTCTCTACAACGTGCTATCAGGAAGTTACCATCTGTATTTTGTTCCTTTGGGTTTGGTTTGGTTTCTCAGTGGCTGGGAATAGAACTGAACACCTTATTCATGCTAGGCAAAGCATCCCACCATTGAACTTTACGCCCAACCCAGGAGGCCTAGGTTTAGAGGAGCCAGCAGGACTTATCCACCTAGCTTCTTGTCCTCCTATGGCCTGCTTACATGGTAGGTATCCAGCAAATATCTGTCAGCGTAATAGGCTCAGATAAACTGTATTTTTGTTGTTGTTGTTTTGTTTTGTTTTGTTGGGTTTTTTTGTTGTTGTTGTTGTTTTGTTTTTTTACTGGTTTACTGGCAAATGATTCTATCTCCAGGGAAGAGCCCTGGTCCAGGATAAAAATGTCTCCAGGTGGCTGTTACCTGTATCCTGTCTTCTGGGAGCTCCGTTTTCATGGCCAGCATCTCCCGGGCGTAGACATCTGGGTAGTGGGCTTCATTGAATGCCTTCTCCAGCTCCTCTAGCTGGTAGGAAGTAAAGATTGTCCTGAGGGGAGCAAGATCAGTACTTAGGACCCTGGAAATGAGAGAGCCTGCCTTGGAGAACATAGACTATTTCTTCCCTGTGCCTTGGTCATAATCATCTCTCTGTCTCTGTGTCTCTCTGTCTGTCTGTCTGTCTCTGTCTCTCTCTCACACACACACACATAAATGCATACTCACACACACTCCACAAGTACATTTACGCACCCCTCCCCCATGAATGCACATTCACACACATTGACCTTCTAAGATCTTTCTTTTTTTTTTTTTAAAGATATATTTATTTATTATATGTAAGTACACTGTAGCTGTCCTCAGACGCACCAGAAGAGGGAGTCAGATCTCATTACAGATGGTTGTGAGCCACCATGTGGTTGCTGGGATTTGAACTCTGGACCTTCGGAAGAGCAGTCGGGTGCTCTTACCCACTGAGCCATCTCACCAGCCCTAAGATCTTTCTTTATTGAGGGGAGAGGCCCCACATTCTCCTGGTAGTGGGCCTTACTTCAGTGACATTTCATTCAGAACTTTTCTGGAAGCACACTGGTGGGAAAGTATGATAAGAAGAAAATTCTAGAAAATTGAAAATCAGTCTTTCTCCCCCGAAAGCCAAAAAGGAGACCTCATCAAACGAATAACACCTTGGCTCACTGGACCTGCCTGCTCCTGTGCTCCTCCTCAGACAAATGTAAATATTCTCCTCTCCTTAAAGGCGGGATGCAGACTCAGTTTCTGCATCTGTCTCATGAGAATGAAGTCACACCAGGCAGTGGTAGCTCACGCCTTTAATCCCAGCACTTGGGAGGCAGAGGCAGGTGGATTTCTGAGTTCGAGGCCAGCCTGGTCTGCAGAGTGAGTTCCAGGACAGCCAGGGATACACAGAGAAACCCTGTCTCCAAAACTCAGAGAGAGAGAGACAGAGACAGAGAGACAGAGACAGAGACAGAGAGACAGAGACAGAGACAGAGACAGAGAGACAGAGACAGAGACAGAGACAGAGACAGAGAGACAGAGACAGAGACAGAGACAGAGAGACAGAGACAGAGGGAACAGAGTCACACACACCTATGACACCCTGTCCTTCCCTCCCTCCTCTACATCTGCCCTTTCTGTCTCCCACCCAGACCCACTACACAGCTTTGGCTGCTCTCAGGTTAGGTGTGAGGGTGAAGCATTCCCTCTCCTGCCCTCAGAGTAGTCCACACTGACTCGTAAAGAACTGATGAACCTTTAGTTAAAACCTCCAATCATTCAGAAGCCAGAAAACAGACAGAGCTCTGTGAGTTCAAGGCCCGCTTGAGCTACATAGTGAGTTTCAGCACAACTTATGAAGGGAGATCCTGCCTCAAAAAACAATCAAACAAATAAACAACAACAAAAACAAAAAAACAATCAACAACAAAACCCCGACATTCTTTCACCCGAGGAACATGTAATTAACAAGCCTCTAGATTAAGGGCTTCATTACCACCCTTTTAAAATAAGCTGAAACCACAGATGTAAACTCTTCTCAGATTTTACATTCACAGAATTTTCCTGACCTTTTACCTTACACCTTCATCGCAGGTCTGGTTTCTACAAACAGAACTTGTAAAACATGGCATGTCCCTTCTTGATTGTCTGAGGTTTGGACCCTGGGACCAGCACTGGATTAATAGTAGAGTGACTCTCTGCTGTGTCCCTGCCTTCTCCCAAGGCACAGAAAAAGTGCACGTGTAACCCCCATTTCCTGTGCTAATATGGACTTTACTATCTCCAGGGATATTATAACGGGAGTATGAGAAAGGTTCTTTTTATAGCAAAAGACTCTTTTGATTTTAAATTATTTTCTCTATTCTCTTGGTACTATGTAGAATTCTTACACCTATAGAAAATGAATTCATAAGCTGGGTGTAGGAGTGATGCCTTTTAATTCTAGTACAGAGGTAGAAGCAGGCAGATTTCTATGAGATAGAAGCCAGCCTGGTGTATATCAGGCCAGCCAGGACTAGACAGTGAGACCCTGACTCAAAACAAAACAAAGAAAAAAGAAAGAAAGAAAGAAAGAAAGAAAGAAAGAAAGAAAGAAAGAAAGAAAGAAAGAAAGAAAGAAAGAAAGAGAAAGAAAGAAAGAAAGAAAGAAAGAAAGAAAGAAAGAAAGAAAGAAAGAAAAAATTAATTTTTCGGGATTTTTGAACATCTGTAGCCCTCTGTTTTTCTCCTGCCAGTTGCTGAAAATTCTTTGAGCAGATCATCAAAATATGCAAGTCCCTTTTAAAACCAGGGAAACTGGGGAAAGCAGCTAGTGAGGAAAGCCCAAGAAGGGAGCTGGCTTTTAGAGTCACTCAAGGGCCTTCCTGTACTTGGAAAGAGTCCCATTCAAGAAACAAACAAGAGTCAGGTGTGGTGGGGACTGGCCTGTGCCACTGCACAGGAGCGTGGGGGAGTATGATCAGGGCAAGTTCAAGGCCAGCTTGATCACCATAGGTCAGGCCAGCCGGAAATACACTTCGAGAAGAAAATAAAAAACAAACTAGAAATAAATAAATAAATAAATAAACAAAGGAAGGAAGGAAGGAAACGTTAAATTCTTCAAGATTCCCCCATTCCTACCTCAAGAACTGGTCCTCTTACTGATGACTGTATAATCCTCAGGGGGACCCCCTTCCCCCACATAGTGACCCAAACTCTGCTCCTGACTGAGGCAGAGCCAAAGAACTCTTACAAGAGGGTCTGCAGTTTCCCTAAGAACAAAATCCCAGAGCCAGGCCATCACTGCTGCTGTATCCCTGGTCTACCCCCAAGTCCTGCTAAAGCTGGTTTGTTTCCTGGAGGCAAAAAGTCTCTCATCACAGGATTCCAGGGTCTCTTTCTCAAAATATGCAGAGGACAGATGCTCAGGAGGTTTTGTTTTGCTTTTTTTACCCCCTTCCCCACCCTCACCCCAGCAACCTGTCCCTATACTTCCTTTCAAATATCTGTTGCCTTCACGCACCGGAAATAGAAAAATAGGGTCTCTAGTACTCTGATGTTGGTGAGCTGTTCTACACACACCCTCAATCCGCCAAAGGATGGCAGAAGAAGGGGGACTTTAGGCATGGGCTTGAGGCTAGGGCCACCTGGCTTTTAAGGGGTCACACAGTACTTGGAGTTTGGGGGTGGGGATGCTCTTTCCAGGGCTCTCAATGCCCATCCCCTCCCACCAGATTTGACCTTGTGCCAACTAGGGGATACTCCTTTAGGACGCACCAGACACAGATGCATAGGGACTGTTTTAACTAATATGTTGTTGGATGATGTTTTTAAAAAGACCAGACTAGATTACTAAATTTTCTTTCCGTTTAAAATAAACTGGTCTGGTAAGATGGCTAAACATTAAGGGTAAAGGCGCTTGCTGTGTAACCTTGGAGACCCGAGTAAATTCCTTGGACCCACAGAAAGATGGAAGGATGAGAATCCCCTACACAAAGTTGTCCTCTGACCACCGGGTACTTTTCCATGGCGTAATCGAATCCCATCCCCGCCCCCACATTTCGTGCACGCACAAAACAGTAACAATTAGAAATTAAAACAAAACAAAACAAAACCAGAAAAACCCAAACAAACAAACAAACAAAAACAAAAGCAAGCAGCTGCCTTCAGGGAACGAACTTGAGGCCCCCCTGAGAAACCGAAGCTGACCTTCACTTTCCCTTAAGCCAGAACCTGTTTTGAGGTCAGGAAAGAGAGTCAGTAGCGATCTTTGGGGGGTGGGGGGCTATGCAGGATGCAGAGAAGCAGTCAGAGAGAGGATGCTGAGACCAAACCCAGGAGAGAAAAGAAGATGCGGTGGACAAGTCAGAGTGCGAGGCAGTGGGGAAATGTCCCAGTGGTCGCTCCACTTGGGTTGGGACAGAGAGAAAAGTGGGAACCAGGCCTGTTGGGAAGTAGAGGGACAGCACTTAGGAATAGCAACCCCCCCCCCAACTCAGTTGTTTGTTTGGGCCCTCTTGCCTTTTCCTTTAAAAGGATTAGTGTTGACGCTGAAGTGAATGAAGGTCTGAACCAGCACCCCTCCACTCCCTGGTGGGAGCAAGGAACGAAGAGAGCATAGTTCTTAGGACAAACCCACTGAATCTTAACTTTGGATAAGCAACGTCTATTTAAAGATTTTTTTTCACATTAAAAATATGTGTGCATGTATCTGCTTATTAGTATATGCACGTGGTGCCCCAGGAGGTCAGAAGAATGCATGGATCCCCTGGTGCTGGCCAACGCTCCTCAGCCTGTACACCAAAGTAGTTCACCCCACTGAGGCTGGTGAACCGAGACAGTCCACTATCTTCCCCGTCTTTCATTCAGACTAGAAAACTGAGGCTTACGGAAGGATAGCGACCCGCTCAGTAGCACAGCCGAGCAGAGGCCGAAAGCAAAGGTCCAGCCCTGCACCTGTCACTGAAGTTTGGGGGAAAAAACGATCCCAATACAATCCTGGAGAAATGACAAGCCTCGGGCAGTGTAAGAGGAACGGGCTCCCACGGTTAGGGGCATGGATCTGACTCCGGCCAGAGCTGGGAGACTATCTGCTTTCTACAGGATCTGAGTAACTTGGTCGGTGCAGAGATCTAGGGTCGCCGACGCCTCTCCAGCTCAGATCTGGCCCCAGCCGGGCCTTTCCTGTCTCCAGCACAAGGAGAAAGCTGAACTGGTGCGGCAGCTCATGCTGACACTCAGTCACCCTCACCGGATGCCAGGGCCCCGGGACAGGCTCCTCCATACAACGCAGGTGTCTTTGCCGGGGGCCCTCACATCTGGGATCGGCAGAAAACGACATCTGGGTCACCCGGCCCGGGACGAGATGGCTGGGGATGGGAGCAGGAAAGGACTGCGCGGCCCTTACCTGTGTCGCCGCTTCTTACGCTTCTTGGTCTGGTTTAAAGCCGATTTGGACATTTTTCGGTCACTGGAGGAAACATCTTCGGAATCTGAAAAGCGAGCAGGGAGCGGAATGGGGAGTGCGCTCCGCAGCGCCGGGGGAGAAAAAAACGACGAGGACCCCACCTTCTGCAGCCTCTGTGAGCCGTGCGGGCCTGTGGTCTCCACTGAAGCCCTCCTGGGTCCGGGTCTCCATCCCCACCCCTACGCCTAGGCTGACCTTCTCCAGGTCGGCTCTTGAAACCACAGATTTTGAATAAATTTCTTTGCAAGAGAGGCCAAGGCCGGGGTGCGCCTGCAGGCAGGGACGTGGGAGAATGAGGCAGGCACTGGGTTGCTGGTACCCCCGGCGATGCTCCAAGCTTTGAGATCTTCCCCTCCGCCAACAGCCCCCAACTCCCAGATAGAAAAGTTGACCCAAGGATTACAGGGCTGTTGCAGGGGAGCTGGGGTCCCGGAAAGGACTGGAGACTGCGGGTTCGCTGTCTGTTTTGTGGCACCCACAAAAATGTTTTTCTGTTCGAGTTCAGAGAGCCTGCGATGAACCACTTTTCGTTGTCCTGCTACATTTAATACATTATAGTGGCAGGAAAAATCTGGGGAAATACTGAGAGCCGGCGAGCTAGAGCATACCGCCAGGGAAGTGGCCCTGACAGAGCGAAAGGAAGCTCATCCAGTGTCCCCGAGCCAGAGAAAAATCGGGATCCGATACACGGTGCAGCTTAGGTTAGATCTGATGGCTGCCCTCTGGGTATCGTGGTGGCTTGATTTTCCCAGTTCGTAGCGGGAGGAAATCGAACGTTAGCTAAGCAATATAGGTAGGGGTTTGGTACAGCAATACAGAAATTGGGAGGAACGGGGGACAACTTTGGACACAGGGACAAGTAGGAACAGCATCGGGCTTCAGAAGCGCAGGTACTGCCCAAGGCCCGAGCCTCGGTGGAGCAGTGGAGCTAGGGCCCAAGGAAAAGGATGCGCCAAGGATTCAGCTACCCGGAGCCAACATCCACTGGGGCCCCAACCCAGATATTCGATCGAGCATGGACTGACACTAGGTCCCAAGAACTGAGCAGGGGTCGGACAAGATAAATCTGAAAACCCTTGGAGTTCGGGTCGCTAGTCGGGGACCCGCTGACTTTAGGCCTAGCATGAGACCCCTTGTCCTGCATGAACTTTTCCTCCCGGGGGAGGTCGGGGCTCTCAGGCGAGAGCGGACAGCTCCCGACTGCGACTTTCCCAAGCAGTGTAGCAGGCGAGCAGCCTCGCCCCTCACCTACCGGAGCTGGCCGTCTGGCTGGTGTCCAGCGGCCCCGACGCTCTGCCTAGTGGCTGCAAGTGGACGCTCTGCGGATCGGACAGCACTTCCAAGAAGGTGGGCTGTGTGTAGAAGCCGGGAAGTCCCCCGGGCCCCAGCAGCCCCATGCTGCCCACTCCTGCCGGGCTGAGAACGGAGCGCGCAGCTAACAAATGCCCAGGGGCCAGGCCGTCGAGGGCAGCCCGCGGGTGGGAGCTGGGAGGCTCCTTGTTCAAGCCTAGGATCTCCTGGATGCCGAACCCTGTGCACCTGGCCGGGGCGCCCCCCGAGGTACTCTTGGCCACTGTCTCGGATTTGGGCTTGCTCAGCGCTTCCCCCGCTTTCCCCGTCATCTCCCGGTTCTTTGGAGGGGCTGAGGCCGCGGGTCCTTTGCTCCCCCAAGCCCCCCCCCGCCGGGCTCCCCGCTTCGTGAAGTTGGTCCCAGGTGCCCCCTCCGGTGTCTAATGCTCTGGAGCCCCAAGGAGATTCCCTTTTTATCCAACCAGGCGGCAGCCCAAGTGGGGTCAGAGCTGAACAGCCAATCACCAGGGCCAGGAGCGATTAGGAATTCCAAAAAGCTGGCAGCTCCCGCCGCCACCGGTATCGAGGGGCCAGGGCGCAGCAGGCCCAAGTGTGGTGGGCTCTGCAGGGTGCCCTTGCAGGGACAGAGGTGAAACAGCCAGGTTTGGGGTTATTCCAGGAGATACCGTGGATAGGGGCTTTGAGCTGTATAACCTGGCTGGGACCAGTGCCTAGGTTAGCTGCGACAGATCCCTGGGGTAGGGTTGGGGGTTTGGGGATGGTCTGCACGCAAAGGCTAGGAGACCTCCCCCTCCCTTAACTAAGCAGCCCCAAATAGACTCAGACACGGGACAAGGAAGGCTGGAGGGCCCTGTACTGAGCGCTGGGCATGAGAATACAGAAAGGTGCTTAGCTGTGCAGAGGGAGATGTGTGGGTAGGGGTTCGTCTCCCCAGCATGGGACATTATGTTCAGTTCAGAAGAGCTGTTCAATAAATACTGGCCCACGTTAAAGGGATCAGGGTTAGGATGGAGCCCTCGTGGGAAAGAGAAACAGAGAGGGTTTTCTTTGACAACAAATATGGGGCCTTCCTCCCCTCCTATCCTTATCCAGTCCTCCTTACTCCCCCCCCCCCCACACCACCTTTTTTTTTCCTTGTGGTTTAAGACAGGACCTCTATATAGTCTGGGTTGTTCTCAAACTCAACTTTCTCCTGCACCGTCCTCCTGAGGGCTGGGATTTCATTTGGGTGCCTACTTGACTATCCAGTTGTCTTTCTAGCCATTGTCAGAGAATGCGCATAGAGGGCTTCCCTCGAAGATTGTATTTATTCTGTCCAACAGTCATTCAGTCAGTAAGGACCACGTACCTGGCAGCTTTGAGCCAGAAGCCTGGGGTTCTGTAGTAAACCAGAGAGGCAGGGTGTGAAGCTGTGATCGCCCCATGCAGAAGAAGAAGGGAGCCGGGAGTAACTAAAACGGAGCCCCTTTTCCCAGCTGCTGGGGGCCCCTTGACTGCCTCCTTCTCCAGAGGCTTCAGAAGGGCAGTCAGTGGGGACAGCTGAAGTGTGGTGAGAAGCACCCTGCTCAGGCGGGCTGGGAGATTCACCTGGAGAGAGGCCTGGATCCCTGAGTTGGAGGCGGGGCGACTGGTGTTTCAAATATCCTTGCTTCAGGTCTCAGACTGGAGTGTGGTCTAAGTGTCACGAGCCACTAGAATTCTTACACATTCTAGAACACTCTGCGCTTCTAGAAGGTCTAGAATGTGTAAGTGCCCCATACACATTCTAGACCTTCAGTTTAGCTCCTTGTCGCCCTCCCAGAACTGGAGATCATTTTATTAATTTGGGGGCTTCTCTTTCCACTATATAGAACATATGATGAGGCAGGGGGGTTGCTTTTGTTTGTTTTTTTGTTTGTTTTTGTTGTTGTTTGGTTTAGGTTTTTTGTTTTTGTTGTTTTTGAGGCAGGGTGTCTCTGTGTAGCTTTGGCTGTCTGAAACTCAGTCTATAGGCCAGTCTGGACTTGAACTCACAGAGATCCACCTACCTCTGCCTCCTTAGTGCTGGGATTAAAGGCCTGTGCCACCATCACCAGAAAAGATGAGTTTTAATGGATGGTTCTTTGCCCTAAAGACACCTTCAGGAAGAAGGTGAGGACAGGGTTAGTCGCTTTGAGCAGAATGGAAAATGAGACTGCCAGGAGATTTCATTTGGAGCATCTTGGCTTGTCAGCTGCAAACCTCCAAAGAAAGGGGAACCTTCTAGCTCTTCTTGGTTGGCTACCATGGTGTCTGGTATCCTCTGTGGCCTCTATAGGGACAGATTGAGAGGTAAGAGACACCAGGAAGGAAATTAAGCTTTGTTGAGCTGGGTTTGGCAGCACACATTGTAATCTGAGTGCCTGGGAGGCAGAGGCCGGAGAAGCAGAGTTCAAGACCATCTGTAGGTAAGTAGTGAGTTCAAGGCCATCCTGGACTACCTAAGACCCTGTTCTTGAAAACAAAACAAGATCAAAACAGGAACTGAGGCTATGGCTCAGTTGGGTAAACACTCACTGTGCAAGTAGGAGGAACTTGCACCCAGGGAAGAAGCTGGGCGTGGCAGGCCCATAATTGTAAACTCAGTGCTGGGAGGTCAGAGGTAGGCAGGTCTCTGGGCCTTGCTGGTGCTAGCCTGCTGTGATAGTTATGACAATTGCCATGTAACAGAATCTAGAATCACCTGGGAGATAGGCCACTCAGCATGTCTATGGAGGATCACCCTTTAAAAATATTTCTTATTTGTATGTATGTGTTTGATTTCATTCATGTGTCTCTGTGTAGGGGTGTGCCATATGGGAGTGCAGCTGCCCCTGAAGGCCAGAAGACTGCATCAGATCCCTTCAACCGGAGTTGTGGGCAGTTACGAGCTGTCTGATGCGAGTGTTGGAAACCAAACTCTGTAATAGTAGTGAGTGATCTTAACTGCCAGAGCCATCTCTTCAAGCCCTGGAAAATTATCTTGATTGCAGGAGTTGAGGTGGAGAGACACTCTCACTTTGAGTGGTACCATGTCCTGGCTGAGATCCTTGATTCTATAAGTAAGAAAGCTGGGCCGGACACATTGCTCTTTCCAGAGGCCCTGAGTGTGATGGCCAGCATCCACACTGATGACTGACAACTGTCAGTAACTCCAGTTCCAGAGGATCCAATGCCCTCTTCTGGCTCCCTTGGGTGCTGACATACATATAGAATGTGTGTGTGTGTGTGTGTGTGTGTGTGTACATACACACAAATACATATGTATATACATATACATAAAACATAAATAAAATAAAGAGGAAGGCACCAAGCAGCAACACACGCCCATCAGTCGCTGCTCCCTGATTTTGCATTTAGTGTGACCAGATATTTCAAGTTCCTGCCACGCTGAATTCTCGGCAGAGATAGACTGTACTTTGGAAACTTAACACAGAATAAACTTTCTGTATTAATCCTTTAGTCAGAGTATTTTATCACAACAGTAGGAAAAGAAACCAAACTTCCAGTCCAGTTCCTAATCAGTGACCCCCTGGGAGAGACTCTGTCTAAAAAATAAACAAATTGGGCTGGAGCGATGGCTCAGTTCGTTAGGAGCACTGACTGCTCTTCTAGAGGTCCTGAGTTCAATTCCCAGCAACCACGTGGTGGCTCACAACTATCTGTAATGAGGTCTGAGGCACTCTTCTGGTGTGTCTGAAGACAGCTACAGCGTACTCATATAAATAAAAAATAAATCTTTAAAAAAAAGAAACAAATTAAAAACCAAAACCAAAATAAAAACAGGCTCCCTAGAGAAAGAACATCCTGGGTTATTCTCTGTTCTCTATGTGCATGTGCATATACTCACACACATGTCCATCTGCACATACATGAAGAATGCACATGGGAATTCCTGCACACACACACAAAAGAAACAAAGCACAATACAACCAGGCCTTGCAAACAGTGTTGCTTGGAGGTGTGTGGTCTCCTTCCTCTCCTCACTCTGTTGTGGTACATGAGAACTAGAACGAGGCAGACGGTACCTGGCAGTCCGTTATGTGGTCATATCTGCTGTGCATAGACACTTTCCTAGCCCCTTAGTAGAGTATCTGATCCCTACTAATCCCCCTCAGGGAACATGTTTTGGTTTGGATTTTGGTTTTGTGGAAGGCTTTGTTGTTGTCGTTTTGAGGCTTTTTGAGATGGGGCTCATGTATCCTCATGGTCTCCAATTCCTTGATGTATCCAGGGTTGGACTTGAACTCCTGATCCTCCATCTCCCAAGTTCTGGAGTCACATCTATCTCCCAGACACCTGGCTTACCATGTGTGGAAGTCAGCTTAGCAGGGATCTGCAATTTCAAGGCATCTTTCCCTTTGGGTTCTGTGGTGTTGGGTTCTAAGTAGTGCCCCTTACATAACTAGACAATATTGTCAACAGAAAGTTGGGTGTGGTGGCACACGTCTTTAATCCCAGCACTCGGGAGGCAGAAACAGGTGTATTTCTGAGTTCGAAGCCAGCCTGGTCTACAAAGTGAGTTCCAGGACAGCCAGAGCTATACAGAGAAACCCTGTCTCGAAAACAAACAAACAAACAAACAAACAAACAAACAAACATTGTCAACAGAGTTCCTAGGGCTGTGCTAAGTGACATGCTGGCCCGCCAGAAGAATTTCTGTCTCCTTTTTGTGGAGACAGAAACTTGGGTTCCCCAAGACTTTAGATAGAGAGTGAGCTGCAAAGGCCAGGCAGCCTCCAGATTTCAAAATTAGAAACGATTCTTTCTAGTTAGGTAGTGGTGGCGCACACCTTTAATCCTCTACTCGGGAGGTAGAGTCAGGTGGATCTCTGAGTTCAAGGCCAGCCTGGTCTGCAGAGCAAGTTCCAGAACAGCCAGAGCTACACAGAGGAACACTATCTAGAAAAATAAAAGAAAGAGAGAGAGCAGGAGGGGGAGGAGGAAGGAAGGGAGAAGGAAGAAAAAGAAGAAGGAAGAAGAAAGAAAGAAAGAAAGAAAGAAAGAAAGAAAGAAAGAAAGAAAGAAAGAAAGAAAGGAAGGAAGGAAGAAAGGAAGGAAGGAAGGAGGGAAGGAAGGAAGGAGGGAAGGAGGGAAGGAGGGAAGGAGGAAGAGACAGACAGACAGACAGAAAGAAAGAAAGAAAGAATTGTCTCTTGACTCCATACCTCTCTCAGTCTCCCTCCATGCTAGCCTGCTGCAGGAGGATGGATGGGAATGTTATGTTAATGGCATCTGTCATATCTCTGACTTGTGGTGAGACAGCCACGCTGAGCCAGATGCCAGCCAACGGGCAAGGATATGAGTGATGAACTGAGAGCGAGTGACAAAGTTGGCACTTGCCAGAAGATGCAGATGAAAAATCTCTTGACCAGTCCCCATTTCCAAAGCTGCCAGTTTTCAGTCCCGAGGTGACAGTGACCATTCTCTCTCAGGAGGTTACAAGCAGGTGTAGCCTCTGTCTGAGAAACACCCTTGCCAGAGGCTACAGGTAGAGGGAGAGATGGATCAGCATTAGCTAAGAGCCAGATACCTTGAGAACTGGAAACCCTGGTTGATTTCAGGGTGCAGGCTGACAACGGGGTGAGGCTGGGGAGGCCATTCTACTTTGATTGTTACTGGCCCACAACTGTCAGCCTTGTGCAAGACTCTGACTCAAAACATCTGTGGGACTGGGTGTGGTGGTGTATGTAGGTCTAGAATCCCAGAATTCAGGAGGCAGAGGTAGGAAGATTACAAATTCAAGGTCATTTTTGGCTCCACAGCAAGTTTTCGGCCAGACTGTGCCACATGAGACCCTGGTTCAACCCTTGCACCTAAAATGTCTTCATTGAGGATATATATAGAGAAAGATTGTCCCCAAAGCTTGGGCTAGGTCAAGAGAGAAGTGAAGTGCCCTTTCAGAGACATGTAATCTGATCACAGTGGATTCAAATGTTGGCTCTGCTTGGATTCAGCCATTTAACTTTAGCCACTTCAACTGCAAAATAACTACATCAGAGTTATATCTAGGCATGGCGGGAGGTCTGTAGTCTCAACGCTTGAGAAGTTGAGGCAAGAGGATTGCCACAAATTCAAGGCCAGGGTCGGAATCAGCCTCAACAAAACAAAACAATCCAACCACAAAACAGGCCAACCAACCAGACAACCCAGAGCTAAATGCATTCCCTGACCCTGAATCCACACAGAGGTCAAGGGCACGCGTTAGAGTTAGGCTGCCTGCATGCATTTTGGCCTCTGCTCTAGCGTTTGCCTAGTAACACTGGGAAAGCCATCCAGACTCCCTGTGCCTTTGGTCTCTTCAGCCACAAAATGGGGATGATGATAAAACCTGTCCCTCAGGGTCACCGTTATGATTAAATATCTGCCTACCAAACACTCAGCATTAAAAGACTGCAAAATAAGGCCTCAGGGAGAATTCACTACGACTAAACCACGTAGGAAGACCCTGCTTGACTGGGGATGCGTCCAGAGCGGAGATCTAGCTCTTGCCCTCGTCAAACCAGAGCCCACGATGAAAGGGGGTGGTATTCTTTAAAATTAAAAATATATACATGAGGGTTTGCCTGCATGTATGTGTGTGTGTCTCATATAGGCTTGGTGCCTGAAGAAGTTAGAAGAGGGTGTTGGATCTCCTGAAACTGGAGTTACACACTGTTGTGAGCTGCCATGTGGGTGCTGGGGACAAAATGTGGGCCCCTCCAGAAGGCAGCAAGTGCTTTTAACTGCAGAGCCATCTCTCCTGCCCCAGAGTGGAAGTCTTTTTTTTTTTTTTTTTTTTGGTTTTTCGAGACAGGGTTTCTCTGTATAGCCCTGGCTGTCCTGGAACTCACTTTGTAGACCAGGCTGGCCTCGAACTCAGAAATCCGCCTGCCTCTGCCTCCCGAGTGCTGGGATTAAAGGCGTGCGCCACCACGCCCGGCTTGGAGTGGAAGTCTTAAAACAGTTAGCATGGGACCTGGTTTGGGGGCTCAATTCATTACAGCCCTTCCTGCTATCATTCACGGCTGCCAAACCTCTTAACACAGTTACTCCACTGAAGTCGGCTAAGAGTTCAGGAGCCCTGTCCCGCTTGCTACAAAGAAAACACCGTAACTCGGCAGGCAGGAGCTGGGGTGGGGAGTGAGGGATGGGGGTAGGAGTTTGCTGTGTCAGTGTGGCCTCCATGCCTGTCTGCTTCCTAAGCCTAGCTGAAGCCAGATCCTGTCCCCAACTTCTGTGACCTCGAGTCAGTACCCAGCACTCAGTCAGCAACACATTTTTGAGAGATCGTGGAAACTGCCAGGAAGGGAAGGAGCTGGTTTTGAACCATCGGTACCACTACAAATCAGCTCTGGTGTATTTGAGGTTCCTGGAGGGTGAATTTCATCTTTCCTTGTGCTGGACAGTCCTCCCCACAGAGCTTGAGGGTAGGCCACCCCACCTTGCCGGCCTCTTTCCTTCTATCCTCGGATGCTGGGCTAGGTCTTCTCTCTTTGTTCTGTAAAGAGCCTGATGCCAGGAAGGGGTGGTGGTGGTGGGATTTTTCTTTTCTCCACATCTTCGGTCAAATACAGGACTTTGTTCATGTTAGGCAAACATTCTACTTGTGAACTAACTCTCAGTCCCTTCAAGAGGGCTTTGACGTACACTTAATTTACATAAATGAACCCTTGTTAAGTTTTGGACTTCTTTTTAAAATAGTTGTTAGATTGGATTATTTTGATTTAATGTATCTGTATGTTTTGCCTACATTTATGTCGGTGCAGCACGTGCATGCAGTGCCCTTGGAGGCCAGAAGAGGGCGTTAGATCACCTGGAACTGGAGTTACAAATGACTCTGAGCTACCATTTGGGAAGGTCCCCTGGAAGAGCAGCTCATGTTTTTAACCGCGGAGCCATCTTTCCAGCCTCCTGGATTTCTTCACATCATCTCAATGGATCTTCCCAAATACCTTGAAAGATTTTTAACCATCTTTTTTTCAAGACAGGGTTTCTCTCTGTAGCCCTGGTTGTCCTGGAACTCAGCCTGTAGAGGTGTGAGCTTTAAAGGTGTGAGCAACTACTCTGGGCTCCTGCTTGTTCTCTTAAAGATGGAGTCAAGACGTAGACATATTGGATGTAGGAAGGCACATAGTACCATTGTTCTCCAGAGCCTAGGGCTGCTAAGAGCATCTTAAACTATATCCAGCTTTCCCTCCTTTCTCTCTAAGGGCACAGGCAGCAGTATTCAACTCTTTGGAGGGAATAAGCAGGTAATGCCTTAGCCTGTCCCAAGGAAGTTGTTCGTCAGTCCCCGGCTGGGTTTCCTTTCCTGTCACTGTAATAGAATACCCTGACAGTCAGACACGGTGGTGCACGTCTTTAATATCAGCATTTGAGAGGCAGAGGCAGGTAGATCTTTGTGAGTTCGAGGCCAGTCTGGTCTACAAAGTCAATTCCAGGGTAGCCAGGGCTATACAGAGAAACCCTGTCTCGAAAAAAAAAAAAAAAAAAAAGCCAAACCAAACCAAACCAAACAACAACAAACAGAAGCAGCTGAGGCAGAAAGGGTTTATTCTGACTCAAAGTGCAAGGCTACAGCCCATCACGGAAGCGCTGGGGACAGAAATCTGAGGCACGGTCAAGTTGTATCCACACTTGGGAAGCAGAGGGTGACGGATGCTTAATGGATGCCCAGGTTCAGTCAGCGTTCCCCTTTTGATGAAGTCCAAGAGCCAAGCTAGAAAGTGGTAGTTTCTTCAAGACTAATTTAACTGACATAACCACGCAGGTGTGTCTGGAGGCTGGCTTCTGGGTGATTCCAGGCCCTGTCAGACTGACAGCCAGCACCAACCATCATCCACTGTCCGGATGCTATCAGTAACTGATGGGAGAGCCTAATCAGCTGCCCACAACCCCATGTGCCCTTCCTTAGCCCTCAAAGAAAAGGAAAAACACCCTGGCCATGCATGCTGCCCTTGGGTCTTTTGCCCTGCTTGCCATCTGACAGATGGAACTATGGGGGAAAGCAGGCCGTATTGTAGTGAGGTCAGGATGGAATGGGAGGTTTTTTTTTTTTTAAAGATTTATTTATTATATACATAAGTGCACTGTAGCTGTATTCAGATGTGCCAGAAGAGGGCATCAGATCTTATTAAGGGTGGTTGTGAGCCACCATGTGGTTGCTGGGATTTGAACTCAGGACCTTTATGGAAGAGCAGTCAGTGTTCTTAATCACTGAGCCATTTCTCCAGCCCTTCCTTCTTTCCTTCCTTCCTTCCTTCCTTCCTTCCTTCCTTTTTCTTTTTTCTTTTTTTCTTTTTTTTTTTTTTGAGACAGGGTTTCTCTGTGTAGCCCTGGCTGTCCTGGAACTTACTTTATAGACCAGGCTGGCCTCGAACTCAGAAATCTGCCTGTCTCTGCCTCCCAAGTGCTGGGATTAAAGGTATGCACCACCACTGCCCGGCTTCTTTCCTTTTTAAGATAGGGTCACACTATGTAGATCTGGCTATCCTGGAACTCACTATGTAACCCAGGCTGGTCTCAAATTCAAGATTTTTCTTGCCTCAGCCTCCAAAGTGCTGGGATCACTGGATCACAGGTGTGTACTATCATATCTGGCATGCACTTATTCTTTCAACAAATATTTATTGCGTATCTTCTATCTGTGACATAAATTTTTTTTTGTTGTTGTTGTTTTGTTTTTTCGAGGCAGGGTTTCTCTGTATAGCTCTGGCTGTCCTGGAACTCACTTTGTAGACCAGGCTGGCCTCGAACTCAGAAATCTGCCTGCCTCTGTCTCCCAAGTGCTGGGATTAAAGGTGTGTGCCACCACGTCCGGCTCTACATAATATTTTTTAATTTAAAGGTCCTATCTCTCTCTCTCTCTCTCTCTCTCTCTCTCTCTCTCTCTCTCTCTCTCTCTCTCTCTCTCTCTATCATCTAGTTTAAGACAAGGCTTCTCTGTGTAGCCCTAGCTGCCCTGGGTCATACTGTGCAGACCAGGCTGGCTTCAAACTCAAGGTATGTTCCTGCCTCTACCTCCCATGTGCTGGGATTAAAGGCGTGTGGCACCACAACAGCCTGGCAGGGCCTTATTTATTTTTATTTTATGTGTATGTGCACCACGTGCATGCAGTGTCTGTGGAGGCCAGAAGAGGGCATCAGCTACTCTGGGACAGGAGTTAGATAGTTGTAAACTGCCATGTGAGTGCTGGAAATTGAACCCAGGTCCTCTGGAAGAGCAGCCAGTTCTAACCGCTGAGCCATCTTGCCTCCCCAAGATACTATTTTGTTGGCAAGAAAACTGTGGCATAGCCAGGTTTAATGTCTGTAATTCCAGAATTCACGAAGTTGAGGTAAGAGTAACGTTAGCCAAGGATAGCCTAGTCAAGACAGTGGGGTCTGTACCAGCCTAGGTTACGTGGCAAGACCCTGTCTCATGAAAAGACAGTAATATACTATGAAGGAAAGCAAACCATGTCTTGTTGATTCGTTTTCCATTACTGTAACAAAATTCTTGAGGCTGGGCATGGTGGCACATATACCTTTAATTCTAGCACTCGGGAAGTGGAGGAAGGAAGATCTCTGTGAGTTCGAGGCCAGCCTTGTCTACACAGTAAGTTCCAGGACAGCCAGAGATACATAGATAGAGCCTGTTTAAACAAACAAACAAATAAACAAACAAACAAACAAACGAAACAAAGAAAGAAACCCAAGAGAATAAACTCAGAAAAGGAAAAGGCTCGGGTTTTAGAGGCTTCACTGGTTGGCCTATTGATTTTGGAATTAGGATGAGGCACACACCATGAGGGGATACATAATAAAGAAGTTTGTTTATTTCCCAAGGGTCAGGGAAGAGGAAGGTGGGGGGGGGGGTCATGCTTCACAGCTTTCTTTGAGGGCAGGTCTCTCGTTGTTTCTGAGGGCAATGCGTTCATGACCTGATCACCATCTGTGACTGATGCCATCTCTGAAAAGTCCCAGTACATCTTAAAGATGCAACACTAGGGACCAGGCTTGCCACCCAAACATGAACGCTATCCAGATCCTAGTGCAAGTGTGCAGGCTTTGGGGAGAGGCTGTGTAGGGTTGTTTTTTTGTTTGGTGTGTTTGGGGCGGGGGGTTCAGAGGGAAGAGCTAGCCTTTGAAAGGAGCACTGTAGTGCTATTGGCATGAAGGCTCTAACAAGAGACACGGTTAGTCTAAGGACAAGGGCTCTCCTGTAGGCACGCACCATCACGCCAGGCTCAATGGGAATGACTAAACCTTCATTACAGGGTTATTGTTCATACTGCATGGAACACTGTTGTAAAGTCCTATGATGGATTTTATTATTGTAGGGGCAGTGGCCTGGACCCCACCAACCTTGAGCTCTTGGGGGGTGTTGTTGATGTTGTGTTGTTTGCCCATGTGGGCAGGTGTCTTGATACCCAGCACCTTCTATCCATCTGTGGTACTCATGAGATCTACTGACGTATCTCTGATCTTGACTTTCTTGTGGTGTCCTTACAGGTGGGTAGTCATGTAACTCTTCGGTGCCTCAGTTCCCTCATCTGTAAAATGGGGACACTGATGCTGGCCTCAGTTTCTTTATCTGTAAAATGGGGACATTGATGCCTACCCTGGCTTTCTTATAGGGCTCTGGGAAACAAACACTCAAGAAAGAGCCCAGAAGATGGGAAAGGATCATTTAGAAACTCCTTCATTTGCTTCTTGATTACAAGCGATGGCCCAGTGGTGTGAGCCCCCTACCTGTGCCTGGCAATTACTTGTCCACAGTTGCAGCTCCTCTGCCTGCCTTTCTCAGCTCCAGTTTTGTGAATATCTGCCTGGGATTTATTCCTGTTGACTTGGTATTTTGCTGTGTAGCATTTACATAGACTTTACCTGTTGAGATTTGTAGTCGCTCCTCGATCCAGGCTAATATTTACTGAGAGCTTACTAGGTACCAACCATCTCACGCAGCGTTACCACATGGGTTACCTTACTCAATACTCACAGAGAAACTTAAGAGATGGAGTCTTCTGCTTCTTATTTTCCCAGATGAGGAAGCTGAGCCACAGTGGAGCCACAGCTGGGTAGCTAAGTAGCCGTGTCATGGTATTTGAACATGATGAGTTGGGTTGTATGGCAAGCAGACTGTATCCTTACAGCAACCCCACAAACTCCTTCATGTAATATACTACATAGCAAATGACTTTATACACCTTAGGGCCTTCTCTCTCCCTCAGGGTCCCTGGGTTGGTTCAAGGCTAACTTCACATAGCTCATTCCGGAATTGATGACTTCCAAGGCCCTTCTCCTGGGAGAAGTAAGGATGACGGGAGGCTGACGCAAACCATAACAATCCTCTTAGGTTCTTAGGTTGAGTTAGGTTCTCCAGCATTCTCTATCAGCTGGCTTCTGTCACCTGTAGCTAAAGGAGATCTTTGCTAAGACACTGAGTGTTGTATGTCCTATCTCCCATTGGAGAGAGGGTCTAGCAGACGCTTGTCTAAGGACACAGGAAAGTGAGTGGCAGAGATTGGTTTGGAATTGAGGCACAGGGGACTCTGAAAGTCATGGTGTTTGTGGCCTTCTTTGTTGGAGCACAGCTTCTTCAGTCAACCTGGTCACCCCGACAGCCCCATCCTGTTCCCAGGCTGTCGCAAAGACACTGAAGAATGAGACAGGGGAATCCCTTGAGCACATGCATGCTCTAGGAGAATGAGAACAATATTTAACATATGTACATATTGGAAAAAAACAACTCAGAATAGCAGTAAGAAGAACCGGTGGCTGGTGGGCTGTGTGCAATACTCTCCTCCTCCCTCTGCTGTTGGTGCTGGAGATGCAGCCCAGGGACTCTGGCATGCCAGGCAAGTTCTCTGGCACTAAGCCCCACCCCAGTCCCGTGAGTCTTCTCTCATCAAGCCCACATAGCCTCTATCATGAGTCACCTCAGTAGCCCCCAAGTGCCCCTAACAAGAGCCCATTTGTTATCTGCTCTGAGCCCCGGGCTTCTGGCACTTCAGAGTCACTCTGGTCTTCACCAATGTTTCAAGCCAGTTTGTAACAGCCTCATGGCTACCCGCCTCTGTGCTCAGTCCTGCCTTCTCTCAGAGGGCACCTGTGATAGCCACTCTGGGTTGTCAACTTGACTACAACTGGAATGAACTAAAAACCCCAAAACAACTGGGTACATCCATCCATGTGGGGATTTCTTTTTTTTGTTTCTTAATTAAATCATTTGAAGTGGGAAGAGCCAGCCACTTTTAGTGCTTGAGGTTCGAAGATAAACCTGCAATTCAGATCTTTGAGGTGGGAAGATTCACCTTTAATCTAGGCCACACTTTCTGTTGGTAGCCCGTATAGAGGACACAGGAGAAGAAAGCTCTCTCTCTGCCTGCTTGCTCTCACCCTCGATACCAAGTCCAGTTCTTCACTGGCATCAGAGCCTTCTTCTCTGGAGTTCCCGTGTATACTGAAGACCAGCCAAGACATTCCGTCTCATGGACTGGACAACTACTGGAGGTTTTTTTTTTTTTTTTTTTTTTTTTGGTTTTTCAAGACAGGGTTTCTCTGTGTAACCCTGGCTGTCCTGGAACTCACTTTGTAGACCAGGCTGTCCTCGAACTCAGAAATCTGCCTGCCTCTGCTTCCTGAGTGCTGGAATTAAAGGCGTGCGCCACCACGCCCGGCTTCAACTACTAGATTCTTGTTCCTTCCATTCATATACCACCACATTGGATTAGCTGGACCATAGCCTATAAGTCATATATATATATATATATATATATATATGTGTGTGTGTGTGTGTGTATGTTTTGTTCGAATTTACTTATTAATTTATTATGAATATATTTTTTCTATAAATCCTGTTCCTCTAGAGAACCCTGAACAATAGAGCACCTACATGCATGGTGCTATATATATATATATATATATATATATATATATATATATATATGTATGTATATATATATATGAATTATTAGAGACTACTGTTCAGAAGTTTAATAATGTCTGTCTACCAACAAAAAGTTCAAGAATCCAGTAGGTGTTTACAAGGCTCAATGATGCATCTTGTCTTCAGATCCTTAAGAAGTAGGCTCTAATGCCAGTAAAGGAGTGGAGGAGAGAGAGAGAGAGAGAGAGAGAGAGAGAGAGAGAGAGAGGTCAAGAAAAATCACTCACAGGTACACCCCTGCCTTGGACTTTAGTAAATGGTTAATTCCACACCCCGTCTTAGCACGCGGTCCAGAGCCTCGGAGGCCCAAACACTGAGCATGGCGGTCACAGTTTCCTTCTTTCTCCACTCCAACCTGCGGAGGATCATGGGATTCCAACCCTGACGACAGTCAGATGTTGCTGGTATACTAGGTTCCCTGCCTGTGACTTACATGAGAGTTTTAAAGGTTCATTGCCAGGAAATTGCACGGGGAGCACAGCCTTATTTTCATTACCGTTCATGTTTACGGTGAAAAATAAGTAATTGCCAGGGTGTGGTGACACGTATCTTCAATCCCAGCACTGGGGAGATAGAGGCAGGTGGATCTCTGATTTCCAGACCAGCCTGGTCTGAGAGCTCGTTCTAGGATAACCAGGGCTACAGGGGGAAACCCTGTTTCAAACAAACAAACAAACAAACAAACAAACAAACTTAAAGAAAAGTAAGAATTTACTGATACAAAGAAAACTGTTGCCAGGCCTGTAGTAGCTACCTGAAGGACTGAGGGAGAAGGGGCGTGTCTTCTCCTGCTCACTGAGGGAGGAGGGGCGTGTCTTCTCATGCTCTATAAGGGGAGGTTGAGCTGTTGAAGGATATCAGTTGAAGCCTACAAAGTAACAAGCTGGAAAAAGGCGTTCCAAAAAGGACCTCTACAAGTTTTCGTTTTGTTTTTAAAAAGTAGATCAGAATTGGTGGTGGTGGCAGTGCTACCGTTTAATCCCAGCACTCGGGAGGCATTGACAGGCAGAGCTCTGTGAGTTTGAGCCTTGTCTGCGTACAGTTCCAGAACATCCAGGGGGGACACGGAGAAACCCTGTCTCAAAAAAACCCCCAAACCATACTGAAAGGAAACAAATGTACAACAGAGACGTGGTTGGAGAACTTTGTTAAACTGCCCCGACACCTACCCTGAAGCAGGATTGAGAGGGTTCAAATGGTTCAAGGGCGCCGCGCAGCTGAGGTTCTCGTGAAGGCCCTAGCACGTCTAGATGTAGTCTCTTGCTTTCATCTCTCCATGCTGAAGTCATCAGTGAAGCAGGGCTGAGGGCACTGGCTCTAAATCAGCCACTGGGCATTGAATACAGAGCTTTGAACATCCTAAGGAAAGTCCTACCTCTGGGTTACCCAGCTCCCATCTGCCACTAGGAGCTGGGTGACCTAGCAACTTAGCCCTTCTGTGTCCCAGTCTCCTCCCCTCTTTCTTTTCTAATTTTTACATGTATTTACTTATTTAATTTTTCTTTCTTTCTTTCTTTCTTTCTTTCTTTCTTTCTTTCTTTCTTTCTTTCTTCCTTTCTTCCTCTCTTTCTCTCTCTCTCTTTCTTTCCTTTCTTTCTTTCTTTCTATCTTTTTGTTTGTTTGTTTTGTTTGAGACAGGGTTTCCCTCTGTAGCCCTGGCTGTCCTGGAACTCACTCTGTAGACCAGGCTGGCCTCTGCCTCCCAAGTGCTAGGATTAAAGGCATTCACCACCACTGCCTGGCTATTTACTTATTTTCAAGGTCTCCTTCCAGGGCTTATATGTGGAGGTCAGAGGAGAGCTTGGTTCTCTCCCTCCACTTTTATGCGGGTCCTGGGGATTGAACTCATGCTGTCAGACTTGGCAGCAAGTATCTTCTTCTTCTTCTTCTTCTTCTTCTTCTTCTTCTTCTTCTTCTTCTTCTTCTTCTTCTTCTTCTTCTTTTCTTCTTCTTCTTCTTCTTCTTCTTTTCTTCTTCTTCTTCTTCTTCTTCTTCTTCTTCTTCTTCTTCTTCTTCTTCTTCTTCTTCTTCTTCTTCTTCTTCTTCTTCTTCTTCTTCTTCTTCTTCTTCTTCCTTTAAGAGTTATTTATTATACATAAGTGTTTTACCTGCATGTATGCCTGCAGGCCAGAAAAGGGCACCATATCTCATTATAGAGGGTTGTGAGCCACCATGTGGTTGCTGGGAATTGAACTCAGGACCTCTGGAAAAGCAAGTACTCCTCTTAACCCCTGAGCCATCTCTCCAGCCCAAGCAGCGAGTGTCTTTACCTACTGAGTGTCCCTCCCCCCTCCAGCATTCCCACCCTGTCCCTGTTTTTCCCTTGAGACAAGGTCTTAACAAGTTGTCCCATCTGGCTTCAAATTTTCAAATTTCCTGCCTCATCTTTCAGAGTAGCTGGGATTACAGACATACGGGGAAGCCTTTCTGACTGGGGTAGTAACAGGACTGGACTCTGAAGGACTGGCTTACAGGGACTTCCTCCTATTTGACCTGAAGCAATGACACCTTCAACCGCTTTAACCTGTAACCACCTCTTTTCAGTGCTTTTCCCCTGAACAAAAGGAAAAACGTCTTCTACTCAGCAGACCTCCTCATGGTTCCCCTCAGCCATCCTGAAGTGGCTGCTAGGCCCTCAAGAGCCGGGTATCTCCACCCCATCTCAAAATTTTCTCTTGGCCTGAAATCAAGGGCCAGAGTAATTTTCCTGCAATGCTGAAGATGTTGGGCAGAGAGAAAATTATGTCCAAGTCCGCGGGGCCCCACCCCCGCAGTGCCCCCCCACAGTGCCCCCTGCAGTGAGGAACAACCATGAGGGCTGCTCAAGGGGGAGGTGAAAGAAGAAACACAGCTAGGGGAGGGGTTGGTCTCACAATCCAGTTCCCCTTAATATCCCATAATAAGGTGCTGTCAACATGAGTTTCCCGTTCAAGTAGATTTGCTAAGAAGGCTGAGGGAGGTCAGAGGTGCTTTCTGGCCCTCCTGGTATGGGGCACAGGGCCCCTTCCTCACCTTCTCCCCCTCTGCAGTCCAAATAGACTCATTTGTCAGCCTGTGTGTACCCAGGTTCCATGAATCCGTGACGGGGTGTTAGAGGCCCTTGAGGCTTCTGTGTCTCTTCCGAGATACACAAAAACAGGATTTTGTTTTAAGGTGAGGGAGCTCAGAGCTTGACCAGGAAGGTAGTCACGGAGGTCCCAGGGAGACAGGGCTCCACATGTAGAGGGATCCAGAATGCATTGGCCGACCTGGTGTTTAGATTGGCTGCTGGCAACCCACTCTGCTTCCCCATAGAATCTCTGTTAAACACTCCCTCCCCTCCCCCCCCCCCGCCCCCGGGGTGGGGCAGAGACCTGGCTTCTCAGGTGTCTCTCTGTAGAATGGCGTGAGCTCTTGAAGAGAGCAGTAAAGGAGACATGGTCGCCATGTACCAGGCCGGCTCTAGAGCGTCCCATATGGAATTGCTTCCTGCAGTTCGGTGGAGCTGGGACAGGCAGAAACACCGAGGGGTCAAGGCTGGGGATGGAAGCTGTGTAAGAACAGGCTGTGATACCTATTTCCCCAAGCCAGCAGGGGCGGTTGGAACATGCCCATACATCCCTGCACTTGGGGGGCTGAGGCAGGAGGATCACCAGTTTAATGTCAGTGTGGCCTATACATATATATCAAACAAAACTAGACCAGTGTGTGGGACAGAGGAGGACAGGAATGGAGCCCCGGTGGGGACTGTGGGGAGAGGCAGGAGGAGCTGGCTGTCTGGAGGTCAAAGGATCTAGACATCTGGGCCTGGGCTCGGATGGGGCACCTTGTGCATCTCTGCCTGGAAGCATCTGGGGTGGCAGAGGTGAACAGGATGAAGTCATACTATGCCCTCCCCAGGGGACCAGTGGTGGGTGCCGATGAGCTAGGTAGTAAGACCATGGGGGCCATAGGACAGGAAGGCAGGCTGGGGGGCTGAGGAGGGCAGAGCTGGGTTTCTATCCCTTTTGTGAGCCGTTTTAATTCGTGTAAATGAGGGTTTTTAATTTGTCATTCTGGGTTTTAGTTCTATTACCGTCTCATTTGCCTCTAAACCCTATTTCGCCTCAGCCTGGACCGAATTCCATTTGATGCATTAGAACTAATTCTCCTCCCAAGGGGTTAGACGTTTTCTCCCCACACAAAAGTCGCTTATTTTGGATAAAGAGACGATTAGATTTATCTTTAATATTTTAATGGCAGCTGGGATTAGCGGGCAAGCAGCCCCAGCCAGTGCTCTTCTCCCCGGATTAGGTTCTGATAAACTCTCAGATGGGGAGCCCCCACCACCGGTACTCCACTTTCTGTTTTCTACAAAGTGCTTTTTTATTATTTTTCTGTGGGAAAAAAAATTCCCTTGTCTTTTGGAGCATCATAAATTCCATTTGCTGTTTTCTATTAAATCAAGTTGATTAAATTCGTTGTGACTCTTTGCACATAGATCTTTTTAATTTTAACGTCTCCAGCATAAAATCTTTAATGGTGCAATTTAAAATTGCTGCAATATACAGTGCAGGCCCTGATCAAGCAGATGGAGATGAGGTTCTGCGGGGTGGGGGAATGAGGGGAAGGCCCAGATTGACTCTTCCCTGAAGAACTGAGTGTGACCCGGAGTACCCACGCTCAGGCGCCTTTTCAGCCTTGCTGTCGAGCTTCAGGCTTTCCCTAGCACCCTGGCCAGAACTGACAGAGAACTTGACTGTGCTTCTTACTGTGTGTGTCCTGCTAATACTCCTTATAAGAAGGGTTGGTGGCTGAAGGTCACACAGCCATTGGGTCCAATTTGTGTGGTCTGCGGCCAGTCCCCTATCTCAACTCTCAGAGCCTCTATTTCCCTAACAGTGAAATGGGGTGATTGGTTCTGCACGGACTCCCATGGCTTCGATAAAGACTTGATACGGACTGCCTTGTGAACAGTGCAGGGCTGGACTTTCCTGGATATCTGGGGGATTCTTCCAGTCCTATTTGGGACCAGACACTCTGCCATCCATCCCAGGACCTGTAGAGCTGATTTTTGAGGTCTTGGGAATCTTCCCTAACTACCAGGTCTTGGCTGCCCCCTCCCCTTAATTCCCAGCCCCCCTTCTTTCTCTTGTCCCTCCTTCTGTAATCTGACCTCATCAAGCCCTGGGAAGGCTGATCCACCGGAGCAAATCCTTCATCCAGAGGGCCAAAATCAGCTTAATTTGTAGCAATTTGAAGCAGGTCTTTGCCAGGATTTGAATATCAAATTATCCCATAGCCTAGACAGGCCTGGGAGCTTCCCCTACCCCCATCCCTCCACTGCAATATGGATGGATGTGTTCTGAGATCCATGGGGGACACTGAAGAGACCGGACTGGGCCAGAGGATGCTGATGGTATCAGGTGTGCTTGGGGGAAAATGACGGGCACCAGTCAGCCCATCCCAAGCCTGAGAAGGAGGACAGGGAGGAGACAGGAACTTCCTGTTTGGGAGACTGATCTCCTTGTCAAACCTTCAGGGAACATGGACAGATTTTTCTTGTCATTTAATAATACAGTATAAAGTAATGATAATATAAGCATACAGTTTACACCATGCTCACATCGTTGTAGTTATCACTAGAGGAGCTGAAGTGGCCCGAGAGACATTCATGAATTACATGCAAATATTCTGCCATCTGTCTGTCTGTTTTTTTTTCCAAGACAGGGTTTCTCTGTGTAGCCCTGGCTATCCTGGACCTCACTCTGTAGACCAGGCTGACCTCAGAACTCACAGAGATCCTCCTGCCTCTGCCTCTGCCTCCTGAGTGCTCAGATTAAGTTCCTGTGCCACCACTGCTCAGCTCAAAAGACTATTTTGATGACTAGGAAAGACTGGAAAAATCTCAGCTGGCCAATCAACAAACACTGCGCACACCTCTCCCCAACCCCCGGTGTCTGGGGGAAGATCCGACCCTCAGGGCTACAAGCCATTTTCTTTACAGACTGATCCATGCTGGCCCTGCTTGCCCAGGCTAGCCGCTACACCTCTTTGACCCTTCTTGTTAGCCCTGTATCCTCTGGCAACCTCCCTCTTGATTCCCAGTGTGTCCTGGGGCCTGGAAGATGTCCACACCCACCCACCACAGGGGATGCACTGCCCAGACTCAAGAACCGGAGTTGTACCCGTCTCATGGGCCTGTCATGCCCCGTGGGATGTGAAAGAGTCCTTTGTAAGCCCGTCTGTCCACCCAATAGCAAGAGGAGAAACCATCCAGATGTGGGGGTACATCCATTTAATCCCGGCACCTGGGAGGCAGAGACGGGAGAGTTTCTGTGAGTTCAAGAAGGACAGCCTGGTCTACATATTAAGCTCTAGGATAGCCAGGGGTATACAATGAGACTTTGTCAAAAAAAAAAAAAAAAAAAAAAAAAAAAAAGCCGGGGCCTTCTGGAGAGATGGCTCAGCGGTTAAAAGCACTGAATGCTCTTCCGAAGGTCCTGAGTTCAAATCCCAGCAACCACATGGTGGCTCACAACCATCTGTAATGAGATCTGACTCCCTCTTCTGGAGTGTCTGAAGACAGCTACAGTGTACTTACATATAAGAAATAAATAAATCTTAAAAAATAGTACTAAATGCTTTTCCTCCATTCTTTCATCCTCATAGAACTCTTGGAGGTGGGGACTGCTATGACGAACGCCCACTTTACAGAAGAGCAAACTGAGGCACACAGAGATTTAGTAACATGCCCGGGTCATACAGGAAGCTGAGGCTTATCCCCTCTAGTCAGACTTCAACCTGTCCTCTTACCTTCTTTCCACCGCACCACGCACCCATCTTTATTCAAAACTGTTTAGTCAGACCGATGGATAGAGTGATGGGCAGGCGTCCTGAACAACTCTGACTTGTATTTAATAAATAAATAAATAAATAAATAAATAAATAAATAAATAAACTTAAAAAATCTTTTATTTATCATGTGTGAAGAACACCCAGTGGGGTCCTTGGGATGGAACTCAGGTGATCAGGATTGGTGGCAAATGAGTGCCTTTAGCTGAGCCACCTTGCCAGCCCAGTCGTCCATGTTTTTGAGGGTGTTGTTTTGGGAGAGCAGCAGGAGGATTTATAACCTGCAGAAGGTGGTCACAGGAGGGGGTTGATATCTTTATTTATTGAGATGCTGATTCTCAGGGGGGGAAAAGCCGGGGCCCCTCCCCTCAAGCAGCTCTCACAGTAGGGGGCTGAGAGCCTCCCACACAGATGGGGGGGGGCACAGTTCTTGATGGAGGAAGTCATAGCATGGGAGATTGGGGGCGTCAGCCCAGGCTTCCTGGAGAAGGTTCACTTAAGCTGAGGGTGCAATGCTAAAAGGAAACCCCAGATTCCCTTCCCTGGGCCAGGTCCCCTGTCTGGGCCAGTCCCTCCCAGGCTAGTCCAGGCAATTCTTTCCCTCACTACCTACTCCAGAGAAGCAGATGCCTTGGTAGGGAGATCTGTGTACCCACACTGCCCTGTGCTCTGGGAGTCCTGTATCCTAGACTGAGCAGAAATTGCTTAGGGGCCCTTATGAGCACTGTGGTTGCCTTGGGAGAACCTGGTAGTTTTCTTCCTGCTGCCTAGAATTGAGGGCATGAATAGACCTCAAACCGCTTAGAAGGGAGTCATAGCAGCCACCCGGTCTGTGTGCTGTCGTGGGAATCAACCTTAGGCTCTTGTCTCTGGGGTGGTCTGCCACCCACCCCTGAGCTCTTCTTACCCTGGCCCCCATGTCTGCCTTGCCCGGCGGTGGCCGGGGCAGCTTTCCTGAATAACGATGGTATTGGCTCAGATTAAGGGCAACTAACTGGCTCTTGGCTTTTCCTTTTTATATAACAACTAAGCTTCTTCTAATCAGCCATTATTAAATTATATTCCGTTTTTAATTCATTCACAGATCACCGTTGGGACAGCTGGATGGATAATTGGGGAAGAGATAATTTATGTAAATGAGGAACAGCAGCAGAAGGTGGAAGAGAGGGAGACCCAGAGCCAAAAGGATCCCTTGGATGCTCGGGGTAAGGAGGGACAGCGCTGGACCCTGGCTGGCTGTGATGGGGTTTGGGGTCACTCCTTGGGGGGGGGGCATTACACTGAATCCTTCTAGAGAACAGGGAGCATATTACTACGGGGGGGGGTGTTTTGGGCATCCGTCCTGTTTTTTAGTGTGTCCTGGGAGGCAATAGATTGCTTTGGAGAATTCTGTTGCAGCTGCTTCTTCCCACAAGCTGTCCGTTAACCTCAGTCCTCACATCTGCAAAATGGGAGCAATACAGGACCTGTCCTGTAAGAGAGCTGGTAGTAAGGAACTCAGTTCAAAGCCAGGAGCACCCAGCACTCTTAGGAGGACTATAAACACTGAATCCCAACCTTCCTCCCACACTTGATCTCAGCTCAGGAGACATCTTTGGCACGTGTGATGTTGACAACCTGTATCCCTGATAAAAGCCACATTGAGGATCCCTCTGCCAGGGGCTGGCTGAGCACCTGATATGCAGTGTCTTCTGGCTTCAGAACAGCTGTTTGAAGGGGGAGCTGCTGTCTCAGTTTTACTGTGGACATGGGGTTTCTTTCCATCAGTCAGTCCTGAAATGGGAACCCAAACAAAAGCCCTGGGAGCTGCTTAGAAAGGAGAGGGAGGTAGAACACTTGTCTAGCACAGGGTAGCTCTGGGTATTTCCAGCCAGGGGTGCAGGGTAGGGTGGAGGACAAGAGAAACTGGGAGTCCAGAAGAAGGACATTTCAGGAAGGCATGTCAGACTGCTACAGGCAGGTGAGAGAAACTGGACTTTCAGCCTTCCTGGCCCCCCTTTTTCTTCTTCTTCAATTTATTTATTGTTATATGTAAGCTCACTGTAGCTGTCTTCAGACACACCAGAAGAGGGTGTCAGATATCATTATGGGTGGTTGTGAGCCGCCATGTGGTTGCTGGGATTTGAACTCAGGACCTTGGGAAGAGCAGTCAGTGCTTTTAACTGCTGAGCCATCTCTCCAGCCCTTCCTGGCCCTACTTTGAGGACTGTAGAAGTGGGGCACAGGTAGCCTGCCAAAACTGAAGGGTGGGGCCTGCATGTGCCTGTGCTGGCCTGACCTGGCAAGGGGCAGACCTTGGAGTATTCCCAGAGGGAGGGAGGGGATTAAAAAGGACTAGAGAGGGTGGTCCCAGAGGGTCCATGCAGAGTAATGAGATTAGGCCCCAGGCAGAGTGAGTGAAAGTTCCTCCCATGTGGGGCCTCTGTCCTGCCCTACACTGCAGCTGTCACCATGCCTGGGAGAGAGTTACCAGCAGTCCCCCTCTCCATGGGGGCAGCCTGACACCCTCTGCCTCCCTAGAGCCCTTGGCATTCCTGCTATGGTCATCTGCCAAGGGTCTGGCCTCCAAAGCTTAGCCCTCTGCCCACCCCTGACAGATGGGGCCACCCACACACTATGCTTTGTCATTGCCCTCTGCCTTGGATTCCCAGGATAGGCAGCTACGGAGATGATACTACAGACCCTCTGAGGGAGAATTTTGGAGGCAGGGAGGTCTGGAGCCAGGTCCCTGGGTTTGACAGCTGTGTGACCCTAGATAGGTTTGTTAGCCCCTTGGTTCCAACTGACAAAATGATTTTCACAAGGGAGGGCAGTGTGGGGTCTTTAGTGCCAGGCCCCACACTGCCCTCCAAAGTTGAGGTCACAGACCTGGGCCTCACATTCTTTATTTTTAAAATGTTCTTTATTAGTATATATTAATTATACAAAATAATGACTTTTATTATAAGATTCATATATCATATCATATCATATCATATCATATCATATCATATCATATCATATCCACCCTCCCATTACCTCACTTGTTCCCTACCCACCGCACCATTGATCATCTTCCCAGTTAGACCTCCTCCCACTTTGACTCGTAGGAATCTTTCTTTCCTAGGCAAGGCTATGGAGGACAGAGCACAGGGAAGAGCCCGCTCTTCACTCCCTCTAGTGGTGATGGAGAGCATAGCGGGGCGCAGGTACCTCGGCTTGGGTTAGACTTGAGCCAGGCTGGGACAGTGGCTGGGGATGCCCCGAGCCCTTCAGGGCATCCGAGGGAAGGGGTACTAGCAGCATTCCCTCTTAACCATTGCAGACATCCATCAGGAGACCATCTTTCCTTCAACTGTATGTCGGTTAAATGTTAAAGCACCTCCAACAGGGGCCACACATCAGGTGCATCTTTCTTTTGGTGCGCAGCTCAAAGTCCAGCAGAGAGAGGTGCGAACCAGCCGGGTGTGGACTGCTGATGGCAATCTGCTGAGGGCTGGAAGCATCTGGAAGAACCTGGTGTGGGAGTCAAGAACCACAGGTAAGTTAGTCCCTCTGAAACCAACGCGTTTTCCTCGTGGTCCGATGACAGGCAGGGCCGGGGCTGCAGTTAACTTTTCAGTCCATTTTCAATAAACAGACAGACAGACACACACACACACACACACACACACACACACAATTAAAAATACATTAGTCCTGAATAAAGTCCATGCTTTACTTAAGTTTCTGTAGTTTTATTTAATGCTCATTTTGTTTGTTTCTTCTAGAATGTGGCTTTACATTTAGTCAGCATTATCACCTGGGCTGTGATTTGATTTCCTTTCATCAAGAATTATTTTTTGAAGCCAAGTGTGGCGGCCCAAACTTTTAATTCCAGCTCTCAGGAGGCCAAAGCAGAGAGAGCTTTGTGAGTTTGAGACCAGCCTGGTCTAATATTGAGTTCCAGGCAGCCAGGGCTCCACTAGAGACCCTGTCTCAAAACAAAACAAACAGAACAAAACACATTTTTAAAAACCCCAAACAACAACAAAAATATTTTTTGAGGCGGGATCTTAAGTAGCTCGGACTGGCCTCAAATTCCTCTTATAACTGAAGATGACCTTGACCTTTGACCCCTCTGCTTCTCTAGGGACATGTTGTAGACCTTCACTATCACATCTGGGTTTCTGTGGCCCTTGGGATGGAACCTGCTTTGTGTAGGCTCTGCCAAACAACCACATTTTCAGCTTAATCTTGTAGACGGGGGTTGGGGGTGGGGGGCACAAGTATACATTAAAGAATGGGATTCTGGCCGGGCGTGGTGGCGCACGCCTTTAATCCCAGCACTCGGGAGGCAGAGGCAGGCGGATTTCTGAGTTCGAGGCCAGCCTGGTCTACAAAGTGAGTGCCAGGACAGCCAGGGCTACACAGAGAAACCCTGTCTCGAAAAACCAAAAAAAAAAAAAAAAGAATGGGATTCTGCGCTGCTATGACTTCACACTCGGGTCTGGAACAGTCTCAAGGGAGCATTAGTTTTAAAAAGGAAGATGGAAACACTAGATTTTGTTTCCTTTACTCATGAAAAATAAAAGATGTATGTGTGTGTGTATAATTTAAATTTTTATTATTGTTTTAAGTTACATGTGTGTGGTATGTAGAAAGATGTAAGTGCACACATGCATACAGGTGTCCGCAAAGGCCAGAGGAGGCTGTTAAATTCCCTCGAACTGAAGTTACATGTGGGTGTGTGCTGCTTAATGTAGGAACTGGCGATAGAATTGTGTGAGGTCCTCTGCAAAAGCTCTTCACCACTAATCCATCTTTCCAACTTCTCTTTTTTTATTTCTTTTTTCTTTTTCAGGGTCTCGTTGTGGAGCTCTGGCTGGCCTGGAACTCACTATATAGACTCAAAAAGATCTCCCTGCTTCAGCCTCTGAGCGCTAGGTCTGTGCCATCATGCCTGGCCAGTGTGCTTTCTAAATCTCTGACGGAGTGTGTGAAAACTGGTTACTGGCTGGTTGTGGGGAAAGGAAAAGTTGTCTAGGGAATGGAACGGGAGAAACACACAGGTTATTCTATATCTTTTTATTATGGAGTTTCAAAAAACTGTAGAACCAGGCATGATAGCACTTCTTTAATCCCAGCACTCAGAAGGCAGAGGCAGGCTGATCTCTGTGAGTTCTTGGCCAGCTTAACCCTACATGGCAAGTAATTGGCCAGCCACAGATACACAGCGAGGCTCTGTCTCAAACAAAGCAAAACAATCAAACACAAAAATGGATTGTAGGGCCTAGAGATGGCCAAGTAGCTAACAGCACTTGTTGCTCTTCCAAACCACCAGGGTTTGAATCCCAGTACCCAGGTGACGACCCAGCTCTCGAAGGTCCAACAGACACATAAGTGGGACACATACACCGTGCAGGCAAAGCACTCACATACAGAGAGTAAGATAAATACATCTAAAAGAAAACAACTTTACGGAGCGGGGCATGGTTTCTCCCACCTGAAATGCCGACATCCCAGAGGCTTAGGCAGGGGACTGTGGAGCCTTTGAAGCCAGTCTGAGCTATACAGTGAGTTCCAGATAACTCTGGGTTATAGAGCCCTAAAAAAAAGTCAAAGACACAGGCCCCAAAGGGACTCCACAGGAAGACCAACAGAGTCAACAAACCTGGGCCCTTGGGGCTCTCAGAGTCTGAACCACCAACCAAAGAACACACACAGGCTGGACCTAGGCCTCCCTGTTCATATGCAGCAGATGTACAACTTGACCTTCATAGGGGTCCTGAACAACTGGAACAGGGGTTATCCCAAAAGCTGTTGCCGGTAGGATATGGTCTACTAACTGGGCTGCCTTGTCTGGACTCAATGGGAGAGGAAGCACCTAGCCTACAGAGACTTCAAGTGCCAGGATGAGGGGATACGGGGTGGGGGGGCACTCATTCAGAGGAGAAGGGGAGGTGGGAGAGGAATTGTGGGAGGAGACCAGGAGGGCGGCAGTGATCCGGATGTAAAGCGAATAAGTAAAACGTTAATTAATTAATTAATTAAACCAACCAACCAACCAACCCAAAGACATGAAGGAAACCAAAACTGTATATATGTACTGGCATGAGTGTAAACCTTGCGCTTAGGAGGTGAATAGGAGGACTGTGAGTTCATGGACAGCCCAGACTATACACTGAGTCTCTGGCTAAACAAACATTGTAAACACAGCATCTATCTTGATAAACAATCCATTAAACATACCTATGGACACAAATAATATATTCACCAATTTTTTTTATATGCTATTCCTGCCAGCACACAGTAGGCACTTCATAAGGGCCTAATGTCCCTTTCATCTCCAGGGCACAACATTAACAATTCTATTTGCCCAGCCACCTCCCTTTCCACTGTGAGCCTTGATCAGCAAGCACAATAAATGTTTGCTAGGTGACTGATTTATACCAGGGGTGAGGGAACGTCTCCAAGCTTCCACAGAAGTGAAAGGCAAGTGGCCTCCATCGCCCCACAAGGGAAGATGATGTCCAGTGCCAGGGTGGAGATGGTGAACATACTCGGTGTGCTGGAGTCCCAGCTGCCAAGCTCACCCTGTCCCAGGGTCAAAAGTATTTAGCTGCCAGTACCATATCAGAAATGTGATCTCAGTACCCAAGGTCTGTCCTAAGGCCTGGCTCCTTAGGCCTTGCACCTCCAACACCTAAGTTGGACAGGGCCCTTATCTGCCCCTTTCTTCCACTTCTTTAGTTGGAGATGGGTGTTTAACTCATATGATGAGCCGTGCATTGTATCAGGGCTCTTTGTGAGTGGAGAGGGACACCTGAGCCCTGGGTACCCAAAGGTGTAGGGAGATGGAGACACAGATGTAGCCAGAATACCTCAGCCTCCAGCACCTGGCATGTTCTAGAGCACCAATTCATAGTCTTCAGGGGTGTGCTGAAAGCTGGGGACTGTCAGGAGCCTAGAGGTACCGACTCTATACCCTGAGCAATTCTTAGGCAAAGCCGCTGAGTTGTGTGTGGCTCGCCTCCTCCACTCCTGCCCAGGATCTCAGGTGTCAGGGGCTGCTCTTGAGGGTTCTTCATGCCTCTCCATTCCTACTGATCCACTTCCCTAAAGTCCCACCAGCCTCTGAGCTCTACATCTCCCTGTCCACTCACTCAGTTCCCCAGGAGGTCCTGGAGACCCCAGTGGTGGGGAGAGAGGTCCCTGGTGCCTCTTAGCTGTCCACTAGCTCAGAGCTGTAGGGAGGCTGTTGCGGTGCACAGCACTGATCCTAACCAAGTTTGCCAGCCCAGCTTTTCTCATGGCTCCCACACAATGGTCTGCTTTGTGCCCACCTGCCGATAATGCTTAATTAGGCGAGGAGTTGATTAATTTGAGGTAATTGACAGCTAATTAGAAGCCTACAGGCTCATTAACTTGACATCTTGTCTTTGTGAATTGGCTGGGTACGGTCAGGTGATGGTAACCGTTGCTCCCCTCCCCAGCTCTTCCAACCCCAAGAGTCTGAGGCATCACCTAGGGGAGGGCTGGGCAGATCCCAGGGTTCAGGTAGGGCAGTCTTAAGGTCAAGAGTAGAGGGAACTGTCCCAGAGTCCCAAATGGAAACGTCTGCTCTGGCTCTAGGAAGGAGAGAGAACAAGAATGAAGGGCAGGCAAATAGACCCTAGCAGGAGAATGGGAAAGCCTGAAGCTCACATAGTGAGAAGGGGCTGGGGAACAGGTGAGCCGACTTGTGGTTAAATCCCAGCTCTGCCTAGAGCTAGGAGACTCCAACTGATCTAAATGCTCTCTAAGCCTGGGGCTCGTTTGTAAAACAGGATAACAATGTCTACCTTACCTCATTTGGTTACTGTGAACAGTTCATGGGACACAGAGGCAAGGCGTAGGAAGCACTCAGTTAAATGTCACTGACTGGGCTGGCAGGATGGGTCAGTGGGTGTGAACCTGATGACCTGAGCCTGATCCCTGGGACCGGGGTGGAAGGAGGGAACTGATTCTGGAGGTTCCCTCCCACCTGCACACTTGAACTGTGGCAAACATCTTCCTGTGCTCACTTACACATCACACACACACACACACACAAATAATAATAAGTAAAACCTAAAGAATGTTCACTATCCTTGGCAGTGGGAAGACGTGACTGGGAGATAGTCTAAGAGGGCAGGTTGTCAGAGGCAATGGAAAGCCCCTCCCTTGGAGAACCAGTGTCACTGTGGACATTTGCATCCAAAGCACAAGAGGGTTTGATGGTGTGGGGAACAGGTCTTGTTGCAACCTCTTTAGGGGGCAATTTAGTGATCTATATTATGATGTATATGCAGCTTTTGACCCGAGGTCCCCGCTCGCTATTAACACACTCTGAGGATTTACATGTATGCGCAAGGATTTCATCACAGCGCAGCCCGCAGAACCTTCCTGTGTATCGTAGTTGGAAAGACTGGAAATCACCCCAAAGTCCACCAGCGACTAAGTTATGGTACCTCCCCGTAGTACAGTATATTACTATTGAATATATATATATATATGAGCAGGATCCAAAATGCATTAAATAGGGGGAAAAGCCAAGTATATAACAGTGTGTAGTTCCCACAAGTAGCACAGTGGATGGAGGTACAGGAAATGGGAGGCGTATTTTTCATAATTTGTTCATTTGAAATATGGCTTGTACTTATCACCTTTTCAAAAATCAGTTTACAATTAAGCCCCCCCTCCCCCATAAGCCCTAACAATACTGCTATAATGGCAGAGTAGCGCCATGAACAAGGGTGGGAAGACTTGGTTGTTTCTTCTACACAGACAAACATGGTGGCCAATAGCCAGGTGTGGCCATTGAACCCTTGGAACGTGGTTTTTTTTTTGTTTGTTTGTTTTGTTTTTTTTAAGAAAAGAGGATGGAGAAGTGGTTCGGTGGTTAGGAGCACTTACTGCTCTTGTGAATTTGGTTCTTAGCACCCACAGCATAGGTACTCCAGCTCCTGGGGATCTGATGCCCTCTTCTGGCCACTACAGGTATTACATCCACATGCATCATCACCCAGATACAGACATATAGACATCTTTCAATTAAAAAAAAAAAAAAAAAAAGGAGGGAGGAAGGGAGGGAGGGACGGAGGGAGGGGGAGACAGAGACAGACACGGAAAGGGAGAGAGATGTTATTAGATCACAGTTTGGAAGGTCTAAGTCCAAACAGCATGAAGCAGGATCTTACAATGTTGCCTTTTGGTTTCCTCACTTCATGGTAGGCAGACACATGTATTTCTGCTGGGGCTGAATTTTTAAATATTTACTTACTTTTAATTTAGACTTAATAGCTACCTGAGGCTAATGGTTACAAGTGTGCAGATAGCATAGAAATGTGCTTAAGAGATAAACCAGCCAGTGGTCCCTCACTTCCATCTGAGGGAATTCCCAACCCAGAATAGAAGTCTCTCAAGTCTGGGTTCTGGGCATGGTCAGGATTGAACTGGATGGAGGTGCATCAGAGACGCTGGCGGCTCAGCTGGAACGCCTGGTTTCTTAGGAGGGAACATCTTCCTGGCTTAGATCAGTGGTTCCCAACCTTCCCGATGCTGCAACCCTTGAACATGTCATGTGTGGTGACCTCCAACCATACAATTATTTCATGGCTATTTCATAACTGTAAGTTTGCTCCTGTTATGAATTATAACATAAATATCTGATATTTGACCCCAGGAGGTTGTTCGTGACCCACAGGCTGAGAGTCACTGCCTTGGGAACTAAAACGCACATTTAGACGGAGACGTTGGCTCAGTGGGTAAAATGACTGTGCCAAGCTCCAGGATCTGAGTTATGGCCCCAGAAGCCACGGGGAGCTGGGCACAGCAGTGTGCGTCTGTACTGCCAGCACGCCCAGGAGCTGGACATAGGAGAATCCCAAGATGCTCTTGGGCCCCCTCCCTGAGCAAAGGCTGCAGAGATCAGCAAGGAACCTGTCCAAACAAGGTAGAAGGCAAAGGCCAACACTGGAGATGGTCCTCGCCCACGAATACATGTGTGTGCACATGACTATACTCGCATGAATAAGTGTGCACACACACATCACACAGGTGCATCACACACACACACACATGCATTTTGGCTTTGACATAGTAGTTACTTTAGGTGGCTGGATTCAGGCATCCGCTCACTCAGTGACTGTGCTCTAAGTATCCTTGGTATGTCAGGCTCTAGAAAACAGTCACACAGATTCAATTTTTGCTCCGGCTTCTCAGTAAGGGCTGAACACAATTGTGTTTCTCCCTCACAAGAAGCATAAAGCGTGGGCCTTCAGGTGATTAGCAAGTGGCTCTGTGTAGCGTGAGCCTTTAGGTGTTTAGCGAGCGGCTCTGTGTTGTGCCAAGTCACAAGACAGGCTCGCTGGCCTGGCTCAGTTGCTGTGACAGGCAGCAGCAAAAGGACATCACCATTGTCTTCTCATTCCAAAGCTCAGGGGGCACCTGAGGGCTTCTACATCCCCTGTGGCATTGCCCCCAGGCTTCCCAAGGGTCTGTAGTTTGAAAGTGAAAAGCAGCAGGTTTCGCTGCTGTTTTCCTTTGGAGCATCCAAGAGCCCTTCAGTGTGAAGCACAGCTCACAGGCAGGCAGGTTCACAGGGCTTCATGCCCAGCTCAGGGAAGGTGTAAGCCTCAGACTCAAGCCCCGATCCTGTGTCCTCTCTAGACAATACCCCCAGTCACAGCTGCCCTAACTGTGGGCTCTGCAGACTGTCGCAGAACTTCAATCAGGTACAGTCCCAGTGTGTGCCCTTCTCCATACTGCAGGCGCACATACAACACAGAAAATGCAAGAAAAGATTTGAAAAATTGTTTTTGCTTGAAATTTTTGTTTTTGTTTTTTTGTTTTTGCATGGATGAGGTAGCTACCAATATATTTTTTTTTCCTCCTGAGACAGGGTTTCTCTGTATAGCCCTGGCTGTCCTGGAACTCACTTTGTAGACCAGGCTGGCCTTGAACTCAGAAATCCGCCTGCCTCTGCCTCCCAAATGCTGGGATTAAAGGTGTGAGCGACCACTCCTGGCTGCTACCAATATTCTTTTTTCTTTCTGTTTTGTTTTGTTTGAGACAGGGTTTCTCTGTGTAGCCCTAGCTGTTCTGGAGCTTGCTCTGAGACCAGGCTGGCCTTGAACTCAGAGATCCACCTGCCTCTGCCTCCTAGTGCTGGGATTAAAGGCAGCACTACCAATATTCTTGCAGCGTCTGCTGGTGGACAATTATTTCTATTGGTCATACACCTAGAAGTGGAATTAATTAACAAAGGTTGCACAAAAATATTCCTTTTGATATATGGTCTCACTATGTAGTCCATGCTGGCCTCAATCTCACCATCCTCCTGCCTCAGCCTTCTTAGGGTTAGAACAGGCTTGCATTACCATGCCTGGCTCCCAAACCCATCAAAAAGCAGAATGTGTAATCCAAGCATGTAGGAGGCAGAGGCAGCACATCTCTGTGAGTTCAAGGCCAGCCTGGTCTACATACATAGTGAGTTCCAGGACAGTCAGGGCTACAGAGTATGACCCTGTCTCAGAGCGGGGAAAGAAAAGGAGAATGTGGGTTTAAAGTAGAGTAGTCAATTATTCCATTCGAGGAATTGCCCACCATCTTAGGAAGCTGCTGGGTTTACAGCAAACTCGACAGTTAGGTACCAAGATTCAGCATCAGTTGTACATACACAAAGCCTGAGGCAGGATGCTGCACACCTGGAACTTCAGCACTCCAGCGGCTCGGGCCAAGGACCAGGAATTCCAATTAGCCTTCGCTACAGACTTTGGGTCTTGCATATAGTACTTAAGACCTTATCTCAAAAAAAGACGAAGCAGGAGAACGTGGAGGAGGAGGAAAGAAAGAAGCCATTTCCCCCTACAAACAGATTGCAATGGAAAGTTGGCTTCTGAGGCCTCCGGCTGGGAATTCCTTTGGACCGAGGTTTCATCAAATGCACGTGAATTCGTTGTTATCACAGTTTCATGCAGACTTATCGCTCCAAATCTCTGACGTCAGGATTTCATTTGTTACTCTGAAAAAAACGTGGTTGGGAGTGGACGGGGTATGGTGGCGTAAACCTCTCAAGATTTGTGTGTATGCATATGCATGTCTATGTAAATGAACGCAGTGGATGTGGGTGCTCACGGAGCCTAGGAGAGGGTGTCAGATCAGTTGAAGCTGCAGTTGTGTACCTCCTGATGTGGGTGCCGGGAACGGAACTCGGGTTCTCTGCAAGAGCAACAAGTGCTCTTAACTGCTGAGCCATCTCCACGATATCTGTGGATTCTAGAACAGCCAGGTCTACAGTGCTGTCTCAAAAGGGAAGGGGGCATAATTTAATTGAAAAGTGACTATTATAGCTCAGGAAATAAAACTAGAAGACAGTCACACCAAACCCCACCCCAAGTGCTTACTATATATGCTCAGGAGGCAGTCTATCCATCTCTACCTCTATATCCATGATCTCTCTATCCATCTCTACCTCTATATCCATCTCTCTATCCAACTCTACCTCTATATCCATGATCTCTATATCTATCTATCTATCTATCTATCTATCTATCTATCTATCTATCTATCTATCTATCTATCTACCTACCTACCTATCTATCTGAAATTGTTTCTTCAAATGGGTCAAAATGGCTCCTATGTCCCTGTATTAGTTAGGGCCCCAAGCCCCTTGATGGTTTACGTGTAAATAAGGTCAGGTCAGGGCTTGGTCACACCCAGCCTTGTAGAAGGATCCAGGAGCTGATACTGTCAGGTGGACAAGTAGAACCCGTGTGGCTTTCAGGTGCACAATTGGGCTCACCCAGCCCCGGGTGCCGTGTTTGTCCCTGGGTCCTCGAGGCCGGGTCTTCCATGTTTCCTGCACTCCTGTCCCCTTACTTAACCTTCCAACCCTGCCACCCATCTCTGCTTCACAGGCTTGCAGCCCTCCCTGCACCCAGAGGCGCCTCCATCATTTCTCCTTGACATGTCTACTTTCATTTTCCTAGGACGAATCATTTGACAATCGCCGGCCCATATTTCTAAGCTCGCTGGGTCTTACTGTGCGATTTTCCTGTCCTCTCTGGGGTTGGTAACACCAATCATCCGCAGGTTTCATTAGCATGCTGTTTACCCGAGTCTTTCAGATCATTAATGAAGATGTGAAGAGAGCCACCAATCCTCACAGCAGCCCCCCCCCCCCGGCATGTGCACCCCCCTCGCCTGTGCTGGAATCATTATCCTTCCTGGTGTGACAGGGTCAGAGCCAAACCAATTTGCATCAATCTTTGGTAAGATTGGGGAGTGTCGCCTGCACTACAGTCTTCCCATAGTCACAACTGCCTCAGCCGTCCTTCCTTCTGGAGTGCTCCCCTCTTCCTTTGGAGGGATCATCGGATCCAGCCACCCCTCTCATCTGGCTGAAAGCCTCATAGCTATGGTAATGGCCAGGCACGGCTCAGGGTTATACAAATCCGCCATGTTGCTCTCTTTGTGACTTGACCTTTTTGGGAAACACATTCTGGCGGAGGAGGGGAGCAGATGTGGCCACTTTGGGATTTACTATTCTCATCTTGTTATCTGTTTCTACTGACGTATGGGTCAAACCTCCTCAGGATCCCCCAGAGCCTACTCAGGTGTCGGGGCTTGATGCCCCAGGTTGGGGTTGGCTGTCATGTCTCAAGATAAGGCCTAGTCTTCCTGCTCCTTTCCCCTGTCTCTGGCCCTGGTGCTTTCCTGTCTTTTCCACTAGACACCTCATCTTGCAGAGACCTGAGTTGGAGTCCCAGGACGCATGTAAGATCCAGGCCTAGCGGGGCATGCCCGCAGTATTAGCACTAGGAAGGTGGGGGCAAGATTCCTCAGGCTTCCTGGCCAGCCAACCTAGTTCTAGGTCAGTTCTAGGGCCAGTGACAACTCTCTCAAAATACAATGCAGAGAAGCAATGGAGAAAGACACCCAACAGTGCTCTCTGACCTATGCACAGGCAGACATGATCACATGTACATACACACACACACACACACACACACTCACTCAAAGGTGGAGGCAAAGCAACAGTGACAGATGGGGCAGGAGGTTAGGGTGAATGAAGAGCTCTGGGGTTTGCTTCCCTCTGAGCCACCCCATATTCTGTAGACTATTTCTGGCTCTGGGCTGGCTCACATGCCTGTGGCCCTGACTCTTCTAACTTGATTCTTCCCTGCTGTTCCTTTGTGTGGAGTTAAGGGCTCTGGCCAGCCGGCCGCTGTCCCTGGAGCTTGGCTGCATCCAGGAATGCACCAGGATGTGACCTTCAGCCTCATTTGACCTGAGACCTCAGGCTGGTCAGACCGGGCTGCTCTCTGAGGGTGGAGGCTGAGGCCCCAGTGGGGCCTGTTAAGCCCTGAGAAGGGAATGAGAACCTGACCAAGCTCATACCTGGAAAAGCACCCAGAGCACTGTGGAGGGGTATGGAGCAAGGACCAGGGACATAGAATAAAGCAGGAAATGCATTCCTGGGTAGTGACCTGAATAACATCCATGCTCAGAAACTACCAGGAGGAAAAGCTGTGCCATGGTGATTTGGCATCATGGGAAGCCAGTGCCAGCTCAGAACCCTGCCAAGGTCATGGAAAATACTTCCCTCCAAGTGGTTCTCAGCACTGTCTGCTGAGTCAACCACTGGATTTCCCAAGTACCCTTGCTAGCCAGAGGTTACTTCACAAAGTGGAGGCTGCGGGGAAGGGTGGAGTTGCTATTCTGCACCCACTACTCCAGGGTTACCGGATTCTTCCTGAAAGTGCCAATAATTTTAACAAATGTGAGCAGGAAAAAAAAAAAGGCACTAAGTTCGTCTTTAGTGGCCCTGTCAGGTAGCCATACAACGGTAAGATATGCCCTGCACTGATTCTCACATGGGGCAAGGACAGACCTCACGACTCCAGCAAATCCCAGTGAAGTGTTACTTGCTACAGTGGGAGACTTAGCACATTTGGACTTAACATTTGTTACCATGGTGCCTCACACAGGGATGGTGGAAAAACAGAGTCACTGTGAGACTTTTGGCGCCTTTGATTCTATATAATTGAGCACTTTTTGGTTACTGGAGGTCACTTCCAACAATATCAGATGTAGATCAAAATGAAGATGGAAAAATTCTGTTTAGAACTTGAGTTTCAGATACCCAAGGAAACTTCTCCTTACATCCTTTGACCCTGGCTATAATTGAGTTTATCACTGTATCACCCCAAGTGCTCCTGTTGGAAATGGGTTGCAATCCTGGGGAAATCAGATTGTCCTTTATCTACCAGCCAACCTTCTGAGTCACACAGAATACAGCCAGTTATGATGGCCTGCGTTGGCAAATAGGCTACTTTTGTGTGTGTGTGTGTTTAAAGAGATCATCCAAGAGAGACTGAGGTCAGTACACAGGGGAAGAGGCAGACATGAAGGTGACAGGGTTCAAATGTAAGTAAGCTGAGGAGTGGAGCCTCTGGCAGGCCATGTGCTCGTCGAGGATAGACTCTCACTCAGGCTCTGTGTAAATTCTCTTCGACATGGTGGTAAGAACCTCACTGCAGGTTCTGGGTGTGGAGGTCTGGGTGTCGTACCTCAGTCACCGAGGTACCACAGTCACCACGCTGCCGGTCATGCAAGGAGTGAGGGCTGAAGGTAAGTAAACAGAGCGGGCTTCCAGGAAGGTCAGAGCTCCAGTACTTCAGACTCTGGCTCCAGGGATGGAGCCTAGGCTGTGCCCAGCGCAGTTCTGCTCTGCTCCACAGCCTGTGCCTTTTGGGCTTTGGGAAACCTCTCACAAGTTGCTTTGTTTAGAGACCGTGTTCCCCATCCCTCCTCCCTACATCTGTCCTCTGGTTAGAGTTGTATGAAGCGGAAGACAATCTGGGGCTTATTAATGTCCCAGGGAGACATGTAACTGTGCTGCTGGGACCCAAACAGCAAGAGTCTTAGCAGCAAACTCCAGCCGAGAAAGGACTGAGGGATTGTCTCACCTAATTACAGGGAATGGCTCTCTTTGTATTTGTGATTCGGTACGGTTGTCAGATCGCTTTTGATCGCTTTTCTCCATTTGCTGGCTCAGGCCATGCTGGAATTGTGCTAATTAGAGGAGAAATGGACAGAGTGATCCTGTCAACCCTGGTTACTGGTGGGGGACAAAGCAGAATATTATTCTAAGGCAATGTTTTGTAAGAGCCCTTCTCCTGCTCTCATTAGGAGGAAGAGGCCCCAGGAGGGGACGTTCCGAATGCTTGGCCTGGCTAATGGAGCATTGGGGTGTTCCTGTGCTAATTAACAGGCTCTGCCAGCACTCCAGCCAACCAGGGGACTCGCAGTTGCACTTGGTATCACCTGAAGTCCCCAACTGTCCCTGGTCTAAAACAAAAAGTACCAGACAAAAGGTGGGAAGGTCAATGGCCTTTTCAGACAGAGGGGCACACTTCCAAAATGGCAAAGGTCTAAACAGGTATGAACAGTCAGTTATATCTAGTCAGAACTCAGGGCTGAACTTGGAGACTTTGCTTCCCCATTCAACAAGCTGCTGGAATCCTAGGTCTCTTGGAGGATAGAAAAGAGAACATGGGCTCGTGCTTGGAGATAAAGGTAGGCCAAGTTCAACCTGTTAGGAAACTGCTGATTTGACTCCCAGGAGCCATCTACTTTGGCCTACCTGGCCCTGTCCAACCCGCAGTCCATCTTCCTGCAATGCCTTGATGCTGGGGGGTGTTTTGCTGCCCTGATTTGAGTGAACCCACAGATTAACTGAGGTGTGGGGCGGACAGTATGTGATCAGTCACAGGGGTGCCACACTTGAGGGCAGAGGAATGGTGGGGGCGACTCCAGCAGGGCCATCAGGGCTTCTAGGAAGAACAATGGGCAAGATGGTAGGTGGGACCGTGGGCTTGTTACTGCAGTTGTGCTTTTGATAAGTCTATGCATTTAAACATGCAGCTTGGCCCTTCAAGGAAAACCTGGGCCTCCTATACAAGGGACATATTTATTATAGAGACACAACATTATACACAAAGTATTCTCTAACATTATAAAATACATATACATACTATACATTAATTTATATTATCAATATAAAAATACACCATTAACATTTCTAAGGATGACAATACAAAAACAATAAATAGCACAAGTCTAAAACATCTACTTACATTAATTAAGTGCTGGTGAATAGGATGATAGGAGGAGGAGGCATAGCAGATCAAAACAACAACTCCTGGCTTCCTATTATAGACTTGCTTTAGTTTGGGGGAGCTAGCTCAGTATTCTCCACAGACTTTTCAATTTCCCCAAACTCTGAAAAGTGCCTGATGTCATCAACTCTCAAAAACAGAGTGAAGAATGACAACTGACATTATGGCATTGTTCCCACCATGCATACACACTCACTTTAACTGCATTCAGTGAGATTAAAAAATGTCAATTATAGAATTAAGTTTAAAATCAATTGGCCCTTGTAGGGAGTACCCCAGAATATATTTCTTCTCATATTCATATTTTGTGGTATATATTTCACTGCCTTTTTCTTTAAAAAAGTAAAATTGTGTTGATCAAAACCATTAATGAGGGGGAAAATCCAACATCAATTCTAGCATTAAACACAAATGTCAAAAACAGTCAAGGGACCTGCTGTGGACCCCAAGAATACTGTGCCCTAACAGAGACAAGACCACAAACTTGACTACAACTTTTCCTGTGTCCACACTCCCAATGGACGATGGCCACAGAGCTTTTCTTTCTACAATGTTCAAGGAACCTGCTGTACTCTTCGAAATGTGAGAGACTAGGTCTAATCGATTTTACCCATGGGCAAGATTTTCAGAATTTAGCAGACATATGCAATTTGCAAAAAAAAATAAAAAAATAAAAAAATCGGCGAGAGTTGTAGTTAAGCACACTTCATGGGGTGTGTTCTTATCATATAAGTAAAGCATCTGATAAGTGGCTGAGAGGAGGAAGGAGGGGACAAATGCCACTACCATTGGCTAGTACAGCAGTCAATCAGGCTTCCTGTCTTCAGTCAGGTGGGGACTCTCACAACCATGCCCGCCCACTTTTTTACTTACAAATATAACAGACTACCCAGAGTCCCTTCTGTTACCTTCTTCCTGGTCTGGAGGTCTAGGATGCAAAGTGGCACAGCATGAGCCGTTCACTCTACAACTAATCCCAGGAAAGTCACTGCAAGAGCTCCTCTTGTCTGGAGTCAGACCTGCGAGTGGGACTGGAGGTGGGGACAGGGCAGTCCTGAGAGCGGGAGTGTCGTTGGAGGTATAGACTTAAATAAGCAGATGTGCATTTCAACAAGATTCTAATGTTTCCTCTCGAATGGAAGTCATAGAATCAATAGGTCTTGCAGAGTTCACAGGTCAGGATGCAGAGTCTGGTCCAGAACACAGTTGGTCTCTGACGTCCTCGTCATGAATGCTTAAGAGATCAAGTACAACTCAACAGAACCCATTCAACCAACAAGTCACTACTGACTTTGCCATTACAGAATCAGAGGAACCATACCAGCCTGGGGCTCCTGGAAATACCTTTCAGAATGACAGGACCCCTGTGTTACCAACAGCCAGAGCTACCAAGCCGACTCAGTAAACAGCAATGCTCCTTGGTTATAACAATCTCTCCTCAGAAGCGCAGGGTGCCGGGGCAGGGGAGGAGGGCAGTCCTGAAGCTCAGCCTCCAGGCTTTTCCCAAGAGAGCGCGTGGTGGGCATCAGGGTCGTATTTAGAAGGGAGCTTTGTTACAGTCTTCAGAACACCAGTCCATGAGCAGCTGCTACTTCTTGGGCTTTTCTAGAATGTTCAAGAATTTTCCCCTTGTCATCTCTCTGGCTGCAATCACAAAGTAAACAAAATATCAGTGAAAATCTAAAATAGAAAAAAGGGATCACAGGAAGATTTAAGTTAAAAATGCAGACTGGAACAAGAGACCCACTTTCCCAAAGCTACAGTCTGACTTTCTCACCTTTGTCGTGTGTGCCTGCACTTATAAATATATTATGTTAATATAAAAAAGGCATATTGGCTTAAATCAACTGTATACCAAACTGCTACCCTAACAAATCAATCTACTCCTGTCAATTAAAACTAGACAGCGAATATAAAGTTGGCAACTGTATAAGGTACAGGTGAACTGGGGGAAGGCTATCTGCTATCCTTACAAAAATCCCCAGGGATTCCCAGTAAGGGTGTGAGTTCCTTTATTTCTCTGTCTGTCAATTCTACTACCCATGTCTACTATCTTATGAGGTTTGTTCTGGGAAGCTCAAATCCAACCAAGATTACAATCTTCTCTGGACTGTTGGTCTCTGCACATTTAAAAACTCAAATCAAAATCAGTGATCATACCCCTCTCCTAGGAGCAGTGGGAGGCCCTGTGTGCTGTAATATAACAGGGTTTATATTCCCCCCGTGCAGTTCTTCCCGGGATGTGTAATAAAGCAGTTTATAGAGCTTTGGTCTTCTCTCCCTTGGCATTGTCAGTCCGTAGGTATTTAATATAGCCAGGCAAGGTTTATGTGTCTTTCTCTGCCTTTCAGCACCATCAATCTTTGAAATCTAGTCACTGCTAGGTTTATTCAGCCACTTTCCTAGATGTAAGGCTGCAAAGTAAAAGGAAAACCTTCCCCAATTACACGAGGGGCTCTCACTCTAGAAGCCCCTATTATAGTTCTGCCAAGCAAAAATTCAGTAAGCATGTGTAATGTACTCCCCTGCTCCCCCCATCACCCCATCTTCATTCCACAAAGTCATCATTTTAGATCTTAAATGTAGTTAACAGTTCTGAAGTTTCTGATGGCTAGGCTGGGAAGCAAGAAGTCTTCCAGAACTATGTAGTGGACACAGGGCAGGTGGTGTCCCCTGATCTCAAAAAAGAACATGTCCCTCTTGGCCAAAGAAAGGAGGTGGCTGGAGGAGGAACCTGAAGTAAAAAGGGGATGTCTGCTCCGACCTTGTTGTCTTTCCCTGGGGCAGAGCAAATGATGTGGGACAGATCCTCTGCTCCAATCAATCTAAACTTAACCGTTGCTTCTTTGCCAGGCTTGGTGGTAAAGGCCTGTAATCCCGGCTGGAGGCTAGCTAATTTAATAAGACCCAGTCTTGAAATAAAATAAGATGAGATAAGATAAGGCCTGGGGATGTAGCTCAGTTGGTAGAATGCTTGCTTGCCTCCAGTTGCAGCAGGCCCGAGGTTCACTCACCAGCGATGCACAAACAGCTCCCCTAGCCTCCCGCCTGCTCCGTATATGTACAGCCTGTAGAGTCTGTCATCACAGAGAGGAGGTATCATCAGTCTATGCTTCCCTCAGTGCTTCCAACCCTACAGACACAAATATCTGACTTTTCCTTGGATGCACACAAGTTATTTATACAAATCTGCCTTCGTTAAAATGTCAGGATTGAGGGCAGGCCTCAATTCCAGTAAATTCCAGTAAAACAGGACTAAATGCTGATCATACAAATCATACTGTGCAAAAAAAAAGACTAGGCAGAGACACACCACGTGTCTCCATCAGAGTCAATTCCACTGGCTGGTGGCTTTCAGTGAACTCTATATATGGTAGGGTTGTAAAGAATGGGTTTTTGTTTATTTCCCCAATAAAATAATTTATTTTTTTTCTTGAGATGAGGACTCTATGTAGACTTGTTTGGTCTGGAACTTACTCTGTAGACCAAGCTGACCCCAGACTCAAGAGATCCACTTGCCTTGGCCTCCCAAGTGCTGAGATTAAAGGCGTGTACTACCTACCATGCCCAGTAAAACAGTAATAAATTTAATAGATCTCTCTCTCTCTCTCTCTCTTTCTCTCTCTCTGTGTGTGTGTGTGTGTGTGTGTGTGTGTGTGTGTGTGTGTAGTCATGGTGCCTGTAGAAGTTGGAGGACAGCTTGTGGTGTTAGCTCTCTTCATTCATCATGGGCTTAAGGGACTGAATTCAGATCATAGGCTTGGCAAGTCTCCTCCAAGTTAATGGAGGTCAGGGGTCAAGGACTAGTCCTGTTGACTGAAATCACCTACTTATCCATGGGGAGACAGCAAGGACTTATTTTAAATAGAGAATACAGGATTTGGGGATGAGGATGCAGCTCAGATGGTAGACTGCTTGCTAGCACTACATAAATTGGACATGGTGCTGCATGTCTAAAACTCCAGCACTCAGAACAGGGACAGGATGGCCTCAGGCTAAACAGTCTCCAAGCCTCCTCTTCTGCGTCTGAATGAGGCAGCCAGTGGGCAGAGCCCATCTGCTCTACCTTGCCTTGGGTATTGTTGTATAGCAGCGATCATCACACAACCACCTTTCGAGAGGAGCAAATGATGTTCCTCTCTAAACAAGGAACAAATGTGTTGTCACCCCCACATTTTCTGAGTGGGTGAATAATGAATGAATGGGTGAATGAATGAATGGACAAATGACAAGGGAGGTCAGAAACCTCAAAACTCCACTAACTGCAATCTTTACCCTTTGCCATGCCGTTACAAATTTACTTACACTTTCAGGTAGAGTAGCTACACAGGTCAACTGCCAACTCGGAACTTTAAGCCCAAACAGCATCAAACCAGCCTGCAACATGGCCTGGAGCAAGCATGGAAACCAGATATCGGTAACAACCCCCCTGGCCGAACCCTGGATATGTCCTGATTTCACTGGTGATTTCTGCCTATTGTCCTTCAGACCTCCCAAGTCCTTACTGCTATTTTAAAAGGGATCTATTTTTATTTATGCATATGGGTGGTTTGCCTGCATGTGTGCATGTTTAAGTGCCTGCAGGGGACAGAAGAGAGTGTCAGATTTCATGGAGCTGGTGTGACAGATGGTTGTAAGCTGCCATGTGGGTGCTGGGAACCGAACCCAGACCCAGTGTGAGAGCAGAGTGTTCTTAGGCACTGCGCCATCTCTTCAGCCTCTATCACTGCCCCCTTTGCCCAAGGTCAAAGAATGCCCCGGATATGGTTAGACTTAGAATTTTAAAAAGACTCAAATATTTGAGGACTCAAGAATTATTTAAAGGGAAAATGAGCAGACCCTGAAGTCTCTCAGTGGTGAGTTTCCCTGGAGTTGAACCAATCCTCCTTAACAACTCCCTTTCCACTCAATCATCCCTCCCCTTCCACCTAATCCAAGTACAGAGCTGCAGAAAACCATCATAAAAGTAGAAGTAATTCAAAAGACATCATCTTCTGCATGGGAGGGGAGAACGTTCCCCTTCTTGCCAGTCCCATATAGGAGATATACGAATGCATGACATAGCCGCTCCCTAAAAGAGGGCTGTGTCCTATAAATCAGATCCTAAGCACCAACCCCTTTTGTGCACAGGGAAATTGCTATGGGTCAGGGCCTGCTCCAGAGCCAGTGCCCTCCTGTTCACTTGTCGTGGGAACGTTAACATTGCTGATTAATTCATATAGCCCTTAGTTTATTCCTTGTTTTTTATTCTTGCTGTCTTGATCTGTTGCAGTGTGAAGATTCTTATCCAACCTTCGACAATAATCACGGCCCGCACACTGCACCCCCCTAAACCTAGTGAAATTGTTTAGTGATGCCAACCGCGCTTTTAATTTGCAAGACATCAGACACAGAGGTAATTTATACCAACATCTGTTCATTTTTGACTTCTGAAACAAACTCACACATGCTGTTACAAAATCCCATTAGGAGTAAGGAGATAGCCTTCTGCTACTGTTCCATATTCCTTACACACACACACACACACACACACACACACACACACACACACACACGCACGCACTTCTAAGAGGGGTTATATATGTAAATATACTTTGCTAATGTATTCTTACACAGGCTTTCAACTCTCTTGGGCAGAGCCTTCAGAGCTGCTGTTTGCTCTCAGGGGAAAGGAAGCTAGCTGTTGTCTGCTTCCTGCTTAGCTCCACCCCTCCTTCTTCCCAGAAGTTACAGTTTGTTTTTCTCTGCAGAGAAGGCCAATGTGAGATTATAAGTTAGTTCTCAGAGCTTGGCACTTCGAGTCCCTCCCCTTTCTCCTGGAGGAACTTTTCTTCCCGACTCCGACAGCAGTTGCAATAGATGAGACAGTCTACAAAGTGCTTGCTGGATACGCATGGGGACCTGACTTTGGTCCTCAGAACCCACTCAGAAAAGCCGCGTGTGGTGGTGTGTACCTGTAATCCCGGTGCAAAGGTGAAGACAGGAGGAGGCCCGGGGCTGGCTGGTCAACCAGTCTGGCCTTCTCTGAGTTTCAGGCCCGTGAGACTTGTCTCACGAAATAAGGTGGACACTAAGAAGGACATCTGAGGTTCTCTTCTGGCTCCCACCCACCCACACACATGTGCTTCCACACTCACACATATACTCCACACATCAAAGAAGCAACCCTAAGAGCTAGGGATACAGCTCAGTGGCAGACTGCTTGCCTAGCAGGTTGGATCTTTAGCACCACACATATATAAAGAAGAGGAGAGGAGAAAAGAGCAAGACAAAAGTAGACAGGAAAGTTTTATCTAGTTGGTGAAACTTGCTCTTCTTGCTTTGGGGTCTCTTGTCTAGAACTACCAGCTTGAATGGGAAGGCAACACTACTCCCATCCTAGGAACTATGCAAGAGAGGCCCGCCCACTGGTCGCCAGCCACCAGAACGTGTGATGCACTGATGAGAATCCTGGCACCATGTCACACCATGATTGACAGGCCCTTCTAGTTAGGGCAGAGATCACACAGTGGGAAAAGCACAGCAGAGACTCTCACTGCAGGGTCAGTGTGCACTGCTGCAGAGGGTGGGGAGGGGCCACTTGGATAAGCAGACAAAGCCAGCAATGGGCTGGACCACAATCAACTCCCAGGTTTAGGTTGCTTCTATCCCCCTTTGTAGTTTCTCTCAGGCTGTCAGGTTCATAGCAGCGGTAAAGACCCGGGTAGACTTAGAGAGGTCATGGCTGAAGGGACAATGCTATCCTGCTCACTCTGCAAGAGGTGTGGGGTTAATATGACCTCTTCCTTAGATCCTTCAATTCCCCCATCTTCTGTTTAGCCTTGCCTCTAGTTCCCGTTCTGCAACGCCTAGCCCCAATCTGCCTTCTCTGCAGTAAATTTCCTGGTGGCTGGGTGAAAGGATTCAGTAGTACAGATTGATTTCTTACCAGCGAGGGGATGAGGGATTACCAGAGGCCCCTGGCTAACGAGATTGGGTGCAGGATCTCTCGAGACCAGCCCTCTCTGCCAGAGCTTTGTCCCTTTTGTCCGTGACATATGGGTTTCATTACAGAAAGATTTTTCAGATTATAACTTTGAGTCAATTGCCTGATAAAATTCCGCTTGACTTTTATGTAGGGAACAATGCAGTAAAGAGTAAGTAACTTTTTAATGAAATACAAGAAACTCATAAAATGTTGGGGTTTCAATTTCAATCTACTTTAAATATTTTGGTGCTGCACTGTAATTAAAAACATTTGCAAGGTAGAGAAGAGTTATTCCCTATTCCTCTTGGTTTTTTCCTCACACAGAAGAGTAACAGCGGGCAGCTTCTAGGAGAGTCTTCTATGAGCAGCCAAGAAAACAAAGGAGACAGTGTAAACAGTGACAGGGCAGGTCTCTTCTGCACTCAGCAGCCCTAGACTTCAAACTTCGCTCTTCCTTGAACCTGGAACCGTGGGCAAGGTCCAGCTCTATCCCTTGGAGCTTCAGCTCCCTCCTCTGTTCAAGGTGGGATTAATACTGCAAAGGTCATACTGGCAGGCATTTGTACGTTCTCCCTACTGTCATCATGTCTTTCTTGTGCTTCAGTCTTTAGCTGCACCATAGAAACATACTGTTCTAACTTCAAGCTCATGTGACCACTGTTCTCCATTGGAACTCCCTCCCTAGGTTTCTGGTCAGCCCTGGCAAGTACTGGAGTTTCCTTAGTAGTTCACCATCATGGGGGACCATGTCTGTACTAAATGAACAAGCACACAGCATGAGGCCTGGTAAAGAGAAAGCTCATCATTTATTATTCTTTGTAAAATAAATATTTTGGTTTTTTTTTTTTTTTTTTTTTTTTTGAGACAGGGTTCACTATGTAGCCCTGGCTGTCTTGGAACTTACTCTGTAGTCCAAGCTGGCCTCAAACTCACAGACATTTGCCTGCCTGTGCCTCCCAAGTGCTGGGATATAAAGGTGTGGGCCACCACTGCGTGGCATAAATCTTTATTTTAAACCTACTTTTATTCATCTTATTGTAGGTTGAGTGTTTTTTTCTGCATATTCATCTGTTCACCATGCCCATGCCTGCCACCCATGGAGGTCAGCAGAGGGCATCAGATCTCCAGGGACTGGATTAACGGATGGTTATGGATCACCAAGTGGGTGTTGGGAATCAAACTTTGGTTCTCTGCAAGAGCAACAAGTTCTCTTAATTGCTGAGCCATCTCCCCAGCCTCTGTTTGCTATCCTTACAAGATCTGTAAACTTCACCTGTAACAGGGACACCTTGAGTGTGGAAGCACACAAAGTCTGGAAGGTTGAACCCTGCTGAGAGAAAGTCTGTCAAGTGAAGCTGTGGGTGATCTCTGATAGCCTTATGGATGACTCCAATAATCCTGAGGAGAAAGGTCTAGTTACACTCTACTTTAACTCTCCCAAAGTTAAAGAAGGGCTACAATTGCTGGCAAAATCAGGGTGCTGAAGGCTCTTCCTTCAAAAAGTTTCATATTCCTAGCTGTCATATTTTGATTCCATCTCTTCTACCATAAGAAGCAAACATGATAGGAACAGAAAAAAGAAAAACAAATATAAAACCAAACTTTCACAACCCCCACTGGAATCATGCCGGCATTAGAGGCAGTTACCTTCTTTAAATATAGTAAGATGTACTCAGAACAGAAAGGAACACCACATAAAAGCCTGGTTAATTTAGCTTAACTCAATGTGTCAAAAGGCTGTTTATTTAGCTAGCTTTGCAAAGATATTTTGTAGTTATGTAGTATTATTCTTACTAATTACTGTTTTGCCCTTGAAACCTTGAATGATCTGACAGCTCTGACAAGAGTCTACTCATTGACCGTCAATGTGTGCTACACAGGAAGCAGGAAGAGTGACTCATCAAGAGTGTCAGTCACAGTGTGCCTACTGTGTATCTTATGTTTTCTGATGCCGCTGTTGTTTGCTGCCTTGCAGTGAAGCCAGGTGTTAACAGATATTTTGGAGTAGTAGAAAACAGATGCCAAGGTGATTTATAATGCTGATTTTAGTTTTTGAGAATTGGAACATTTTCCTGCTGTAATGGTATGCAGCAGAGCAGGTCCAAGGTGGCTTGCTTGAGATTCTTCACTGAGTGCTAGCTCAGTGTCAGAGATCCTCTGGACAGAGAAAAACACCAAGTGATCAATAACGCAAGTTTAATCCAAGAAGTAATAGCAGAAAGGAAAGCCAGGACTTGATGAACAGGTAAACAAAATTGGACAGTTTCAATATGGAAAATAATTTTAATAGTGTTTCATAGCAGAAGGAGGGGAAAAAAAAAGAACAGAAATATCCAGCCAGCAGATTTATTTTCAGGATATAAAACATCAAGCAGGAACATAAAATATGAGAAGTGTCAGCCATGATGCCTGGAGATTGAAGGCAGATGCAGACGAATCTTAATTGTCAGGCACTTGAAAAATGCTGTCCTCGGGTGAAGAGAACCCCGTTTCCCCATTAAGTCTCCTTGCTCCAAACTCTTTTAAGAGCAAAGCAAGACTAGATTTCAAACATGCACTCTTATCATCCTTCTCCCAGACAACAAGAAACTAAACATTTGTATTCCAGAAATGAGAGCCAACTAACTACCTCGGAAGGTATTTGAGACCAGGTCTCACGTAGCTCAGGCTGGCTCAGATTTGTTATGTAGGAATTACTTATCTGCATGCCTCCACCTCCATTGTGCTGGGATTCTAAGTGAGTGCTAAGCTATATTCCCAACCCTCACTTTTTTTCAGATAGGGTCACATGTGGGCTAGGCTGGTCTCCAACTTTCTGTGTAGCAGCCCAGAGCCAAAGATGACCACTTCTTGGTTCTCCTGCCTTTGCCTCCCGTGCGCTTGTGGGATTACAGGAGCCACCACACTCTGCTTAAAGTTCCTCTCAAACTCAGCTGTGGGAAAAATGATGCAATCAACACAATGACCTAATAGTCCATTAGGGAGTTAGAACTGTTACTAAATACTCATATATTTCTGCAGAATACTCATGCTCCTGGAATTTGCATCATAATATATCCCCACAAAACATGATGACCAAAGTCTAGGAGCGTCAAACAGTTACTATCTCACTCCTAAAGTAAGACCAGTGATAGTGACTGTCCAAGGTTAAGACAGAGCACTAGTCAAAATGTTTCATCTGTACACAAACATTCAGAATAACTTACTCTATATGCTGTTCTCTGTTCTCAGGGAAAACAGGCCAAGACCACAGGACAGACCACTCCATACAACTTGGATATTCAGACAACTTTCCTTCTTGGTCCATGTCCCTTCTAAGTGCAGCTTAAGTCTGGAGAGAGAGAAGGACCAGCCTTCTTGACCCCCAGAGCAGGGAAAGAGTTACATTCTCACACTGAGAAGCCAATAAAACCTCTCTTGATTATAATTTAGATAAGAACCACTAGATTGAATAATAATGTCTGAAACTCCCCTGGCTGTTTCACCTTGAGACGTCCATCACTGGGTTAAACATGATGCTAATTGCATTTGGATTGATTAATTTCTCTCACTCCTGTCTATTCGAATAACGCTTAACAAAATAATCATAGCGCCCAGAGCCAAATCTTTTCCGTCAAAGGAATGAAGCCATCAGAACAGGCAGAGATGAAAGAAATGAAGATGACCCGTAATTACTGCTACGGTGATATCATTACCATATTATACAAAATGAGCAGGGGGGGGGAGGTGCTGAAATTATTTATTTATTTTAATGGAACCCTACAACCTAAGAATACAGATTGGATATCGAGTTTAAAGCACACAAATATGTAACTTAAAAAAAATAAAAATCTTGCTTATGAAACTGCAAAATCAGGCAAGCACTGAGGCCCAGATACATCAAGAGTGCAGGGCTGTGAGCAGATATCCGCACCACTGCTTCTCTCTGCAGTAACACTGTGTACAAGGCCTGCAGAGACATAAGATGCTGTCCTCCTTCATCCTTCCTCACGCCACAAGGATGCCGTGGCTACCGGGGAATTCTTCCTTACACAGAAAATATAATTTTCTTTTAATGTTGTTAGAAATGGCCTTGTTTATAAATCTATAACTGAAGTTTTAACTGAAAGTAGTTCCAGTTTAAGATGTCATTGAAATTAGATGTCTTTGGATTTTACATATGTTCACTGGGCAGTATTATGCCATTTACTTAAAACACTATTTCCTATACATTTTCTGTTGCTTGATAGAAGTTTTGTTTTTTTGTTTTAACACAACAGAAAACCTTGGATTATACAGGATTTAAGACCTGGTTCTAAATCTAGAACTTACTCGATGGCGTTTGCAGAGAAGCCATGAAGCTTCTCTCTGCGTCAGCTCTTCCACCTGTAAACTCAGGCTGCGCTGCACCTTACTATACGACTTACAGACATGCTCAAATGCATCAACAGAGAGAGACAGACAGACAGACAGACACACACACACACACCTCACATGTTTGGCAATTGATGGCACAAGAAAATAGATAACAAACCACACACATAAAGACTATGTGGCTCCCCTAAGGCTAACTATATGGTATCTACAGAGCCCTGAACAATGTTTTGGTCACTCTACTTAAGTTAATCAAACAGACATTTGTAAAGGACCTTGCATATAGAATTTTAAAATATAATTTTTAAAAAAGATTTATTTACTTATTTTATGTATATGAGTACACTGTAGCTGTCCTCAGACACACCAGAAGAGGGCATCAGATCCCATTATAGATGGTTGTGAGCCACCATGTGGTTGCTGGGAACTGAACTTAGGGCCTCTGGAAGAGCAGTCAGTGCTCTTAACCTCTGAGCCATCTTGTCAGCCCTAAACATATATTTGTGAAATAAATAAGATACTTGGTATATAATTTTAAGAAGCTAGAGAATATTTGAGCTAGGGAATTTTAAAGGCAGAGCTCCCAGTAAATAAAAAATGAAAATGGATACTGAAATTGCTTTAGTTAGGTTGGGCAATAGGTATGTTTCTTTTTCTACTTTTTAAAGATTTTAAAATATTTTATAAGTATGTGTGTTTTTCTTGCATGTATGTATGTTCATCACGTATGGCTATACCTGGTGCCCTCAGAGGTTAGATGAAGTTGGATCCCTTAGAAGTGGAGTTACAGATGGTTGGGGTACCATGTGGGGGCCGGGAACTGAACCCAGGTCCTCTCTAAGATCAGTAAGTGCTCCTAACTTCTGAGCCATCTTCATAAATTCTCTTTACTTTCCTATGTATTATCAAATAAACCAAGCACATATTTTTGAGTTTATAATCAGTAACAAATTTGAACAGGACTTTAATAAAAAATCAAAACAAATACTTCTGCCAGTTAATAGAACACAAACATCTATGATATTAAAAATAATCCATTGTCATTTTGATTCATTATTCTGAAAACTGAAAAAAAAATAAAAAAATAAAAAAAAACCTAAGTATTTTTCTGCAGTCTTTTTTAAAGTGAATTTCAAGGAAGTCCAATAAGTGTTCAGTTAGTAGGATAAAGAAAAGCTGTTATTACTGTGGTTTGAAAAAGATAAGGCTGATAGCACACAAACACATTAATCTTCACTTAGACTCAAACGAGTTCCCCATGATATCATGTTTCCTTGATGTGAAACAAGAAGAAACCCGAAGAGACAGGTGTGTGTGTGTGTGTGTGTGTGTGTGTGTGTGTGTGTGTGTAGTTACAGGGAAGATGAAAATAGAACTAGACTCAGGTCAATAAAACACAGTATCTGGACAATGATTCAAATGAAGCAATTGTAAAATCAACAGCATAGCTTTGAGGTAAACTGGACATGAACCACAGAAGACACTGGTAAGGAGCTTTATTATCTTGTTCAATGTGATAGTTTTGTCACACACACCTTTAGTCCCAGCACTCGGGGTGGGGGGTGGGGGGCAGAGGCAGGCGGATTTCTGAGTTTGAGACCAGCCTGGTGTACAAAGTGAGTTCCAGGACAGCCAGGGCTATACAGAGGAACCCTGTCTCAAAAAACCAGAAAGTTTTGTCATTTAAAATGTTAGAAATCCATACAAAAGCATAATGGAGGAAATGGAGCGCTATCTAGAAGTTTCAGTGTGCGTGATCTTAGTGTGCAGATCTAACAAGAGCAGGAGGCTGGCCTGGTTTATGGGCCATGGGGATGGGTGTGGGGTCCATTATCACACTCTGCAGTTATATAGTTAACACAGGCTTTATAGAAAGCCTCTCTACACAAACTCTTCTCTCATCACCACCCATCACAGGATAATTGTAGAAGCTCCATGGTGAGCACCAGGGCAGAGGAAACCAGGAAAAGAGATGGGGTGATTAATCCTGCAGGGGGCTTGGAAATGGCTAGACAGAAACTGTTAGAAAGGGAAGAACTTTTCATGTCATGAATATTCATTTTCATCACTAAAATCTTCGGATGAGAAACAAATTACAAATGATCAATGCCCAAAAGCAGATTACGTAATTTTTAAATACACGTTGAACCCAGGTTAGGTCTAGTAATAAAGAACTGCTTCTTTCCAGCCCACCTCTCTCTTAATAACTTAGGAAATCACACAGATAAACAGCACTAATATTTCACTCTGGCCATTACACGGCTCTGAGAGAAGTCCACTGGGTCAACAGGTCTCTTCAAGATTCTTGGGAGGTGGAGAGAATGAGTCCTTGGATATTTATTGATTGAATCTTCTCCAAAGAGACTGCAGCAAGATACAAAAAGGACTAACTTAACTTAAAGCTTTCACTAGCCAATTAAAAAATTTTTTTTCTAATTTTTTTTTTTTTGAGACAGTTTCTCTGTGTGCCCCTGGCTATCCTGGAACTCACTGTGTAGACCAGGCTAGCCTCAAACTCAAACTCACAGAGATCTGCCTGCTCTGCCTCTAGAGTCCTGGGATTAAAGGTATATGCCACCACTGCCTAGCGTTACAGGTCAAATTGTATTTCGACAACATATCCTTACATTGCCAACAACTACTACACATATAAATGACGACCTCACTAATTCAACTTTACTTTGACCATTCTTTTACTTCATAGATTTGTCTAATTAAAAAAAGATTGATTTATTTTATATTTATTTTATTTATGTGTTTATGAGTGTCAGTGTATATACATGTTATCTTAGGGTTTCTACTGCTGTGATAAAATACCATGACCAAAAGCAACTGGGGAGGAGAAGGTTTACTTCAGCAACAGTTCTACATCACAACCCATCACTGAGAAGTCAGGGCAGGAACTGAAGCAGAGACCATGAAGGAGTGCTGCTTACTGGCTTGCTCCGCCTATTTTCTTATACTACACCCAGGATGACCTGCCTGGAGCAGCATTGCTCCTAGTAGGCTGGGCCCTTTCAGTAATTTATAAATTATTATTAATAATAATTAAAAAAATAATAATACAGGTTTGCCCACCGGCCAATCTGGTGGTGATACTTTCTCAACTGTGGTTCCCTCTTTTTAAATGACTTTAATTGTGTCAAAGCTGACAAATAGGTAACCCAGACATGTGTATCTCATGGGTGTACTGCCCACAGAGGCCAGAAGAGGGCATTAGATTCCCTGGAAGTGGAGTCAGGTGCTTGTGAGATGCTCCAGGTGGGTGCTGGGAACAAAGCCAGGTTCTCCACAGGAGCAACAAGTGCTCTTAACCCCAGAGTCATCTCCCCAGCTCCCCAACCCAATTTATCCAACTTAAGAGAGATTACTAGTTACATATATACACCTACATAGATCTTCATTTGTCCAAATTGACCAGAAAATAAATTCATTGATGAAAAAGATTTTTAGAGCTAATTGAACTTGAAAAGATATACAGTAGCTACCTAGCAAAGCTTTAATTTTAAAACTTTTCTTTATAAAATTATGTAGCATAGAAAAAATTATGTCACAGTATAAAAGCAGCACACTTTCCATCTTCAGTATTTATGAATTTATTTAAAGCTGAATTACAACCAGATAAGAGGTTATTTCCCTGTGATTAAAAATAATAGCTACTTAAATCTGTGTTTTCCCCAATAATATCCTATTCTGATGTTTCTAAATAACCTTATTTATAATACTCATAAATTATGAGTTTGAAATAATTAGAACACAAAAATATTCTTAGCCAAAAAACAATTAAAGCATGTGTAACGGTCTGCATTAGTCAACTCCACGGCTTAGTCTGCACCCAGCTAATGAGCTCTGCTGTGCAGGGAGAGGGACAATGGCTTTTGATGAGAGCACAGATCATCATCGAGGATTTCTTTACAAATAATTTAGGATCTTAAACACTGCTTGTGGGTAATCAATATGGCAAAACAGAATAAAAGGGAAATGTTAATCAGATTTTATGCAAACATTTATTATAACTTTTAATTACATTTAAACTTCCATTTTATTAAGTTTATTTACATTCAAACAAATATACAAGTGAAAGTAAAGAGAAGCACTTTTATAGGTGCCAGATCACTTCCCTCAAAATAAAAAATAACTGGAAAGTAATTGTCTAGCATGCTCTTACTTCATGTTTATTATATGTGTATGACTGAGGCTGGTAAGACACCGAAAAGCACTAAGGTTCTTCCTAGAACGCGCCTCTCCACTCTTCTGGGCACTGACACTTCCTCAGGAGTTGGTGCTCTGCATAAACATGGAATCTAGAGAGAACTTAGTTGACTACGGAATAAGCCTTTCCCCAACAACTTGGGGGTTGGATGGAGAGATCAGGAAATATCTTATTCCAGTACACTGTGTATGCTTGACTCCAGCTAGTCATTTTGAAAGAAGGATAGTTAACTGAGAAAATGCCTCTACCAGGCTGACCTGTGGGCAAGCCTGTGGCACATTTTCTTGATTGATGAAGAGGGCTCAGCCTACTGTGGGTGGTGCTGCCCCTGGGCAGGTGGTCCTGGGCTCTGTAAGAACAAGCTTCCGGGAGCAAACCAGTAAGTCTTTGTGCCATCCCACTGTGTGGCTATACCACAAATTTGTTAGCTTACTCATTTACCTTCTGAAAAACTTTTGAGATGTTTCTAACTCATGTTATAAAGTCTTGAAACACGTTGTCTTTGTGTAGAGAGTTTTTATGCATCTTGAACAAAAAATTAGGAATTTTATGTATGTGGTACTTGCTAACTTTATAAAACTAACAAACTTTTCCAGAATGACGATGACACCTGTAAGGTATGAGATTTAGATATATACCTTTTCCAATACCTGCAAGGTCTACCTTTAGCTTTAGCTACTCTACGGCTATACACTGGTATCTATTATGATGTTAATCTGCAAATACAACTTCCCTGAAGACTAGAGTTGTTAAAGACCATTTCTCCATGCTCACTAACCATTTACTTCTCCTGTAAAGTGTCAGGTCAAATAGTTTACCCATTTAAACACTACGCTCTGCTTCCTCTCACCTAGTCCTAGAGTGCTCAGGCTACACGGCAGGCCTTCTGGGCTCTATCATCACCTCCAGGTCCTAGACACCGGACTCAATTAGGTTTCTATTGCAGTGATGTGGTGGTTTGAATAGGTGGTTGAATAGGCCCCATAGATTCATGTGTTTGAATGCTTGGCCCATGGGGAGTGGCACAACAAGTGTGACCTTGTTGGAGGAAGTGTGTCACTGCTAGGATGGGCTTTGGGATCTTCTATGCTCAAACTCCACCCAGTGTGTAACAGAGTCCCCTTCTGTTGTCTGTGGATCAAGATGTAGAACTCTCAGCTCCCCTAGCACCATGTCTGCCTGCCCACTGCCATGCTCCCACCATGAAGATAACAGACTAAATCTCTGAACTGTGAGCCAGCCCCAAACTAAATGATGTCCTTTACGAGAGTTGACTTGGCCATGGTGTCAATAAAAAAATTCAAGGCAATAAAATCCTAAGACAAGTGATCAAACACCATGACCAAAAGCCACTTGCAGAGGAAAAGGCTTACTCCAGCTTTCAACTCTCAGGTCACACTCCATCACCAAGAGAAGTCAGGGCAGGAACCCAGGGCAGAAACCAACACAGAGCACATGGAGGAATGGTGCCTTCTGGCTTGTTCAGCCTATTTTATTTGTTTCTTCCTTTTTAAAGTTCTCATTTATCTTATCTTTTTATGTGCATGAGTATTCTGGATGCATATGTTTGTGCATCTCATGTGTACCTGGTACCCAGAAAAGCAAGAAGCAGTTATTGGATCTCCTGGGATTGCAGTTATAAATGGTTGTGAACTAGGTACTCCCTCACGTAGATATCACGTGTGGGTATTAAACCCAGGTCCTCTGAAAGAACAGCAAGTGGTCTTAACCACTGGGCTATCTCTCCAGCCCCTTCAGCTTACTATAACATCCAGGGCCACCTGCCTAGGGGTGACCCCATGCACAGTGATCTGGGCCCTCCCAAATCCATCACCAATTTCTTCCTTCCGACAACCCTAGCCTTTGTCAAATTGACAAAACAACAACAACAAACAAAAAACTAGCCAGGGACGTGCCACATTTGCTCATTTCTGTGCCCTACACTAAGAACAAGTCTGGCATCTGTCAAGATCCCATGCTGCTTGTGATGGAGAGTCTCTAGTATGAGGGAAAGAAATGTGCTAATCTGTGGGTCTTGGGATGAGTGTCTTCAGCTTTCTTCATTTTTAGAGGAGTTGAAAAACAGATCTATAAACACACACATAGAAACTTAAAAAGAAAAAAAAGGTGTTATGAGTCCAGTGCGATTCTTTACAAAGAATAGTTTCTTTCATGTTGTTAAATTGCTTAAGAAACAAACTCCTTGTATGAAAGTGACTGTATGCCTATGTCAGTGTATAGAAATAACAGTTCACCTATACCACTTGGCTAGGACAGAGCTTCCTCACATATCTCCTGCCACTCACCTGCCCTGAGACTGAAAGCCAGGTAAGGTGCAGCTCAGAGTCTACAATGCATAGACTTGGTCTCTAGAGAGATTATATAATTGGTCACATCTAACAAGTGACAGAACACTCATCTGAGTCACCTGATTCCAATTTGGGGTTCTTTTTTCTTTGAAACATTCCTCATTAAGTTTAACCCCAGCACTCTCTAACTTGGATAATTTTGAAAGCACTGACAGCAAACACAATGGTCACCAGCATGGGGTCTGCTGCACCTATGTGGCGCTTCTGCACCCTTTGTTTTAGAGTCTTGTCTCAGAGGAAGGGGGTCCAGTTGGACAAGAAGTAGCAGTGACCAGTGTCTTTAAAAAGGAGCCGGGCGTGGTGGCGCGCGACTTTAATCCCAGCACTCGGGAGGTAGAGGCAGGCGGATTTCTGAGTTCAAGGCCAGCCTGGTCTACAGAGTGAGTTCCAGGACAGCCAGGGTTATACAGAGAAACCCTGTCTCGAAAAACCAAAAAAAAAAAAAAAAAAAAAAAAAGGAAGAGGAAGCCTGGCACAGGTGGGGAACTTTAAGCTCCAATGCAGGGCATAGCAAGACTCCTTCCTTAAAAGACGAAAAAGGCAGAGCATGCATGCATACATGCATAGGAGGAAGAGGGAAAGACAGGGCCTGACTTAGAGCTCCACAGATGGGTTTTATCTTCAGAACCCTTGAAGCTGGGCTTGGGAAGTACCAGCAGCCATGCGTGGCTCTCATGTTCCTTTCAGTTGAGAGGATTGTATAGGAGGAGGCTTCTTTCCTCTTCATGAGCAGTTTCTCATTTCCACCACGAGGCCTCTTCCATGGCTTTAGCTGGCATTGGACTTTGAGGTCTTTGTGGGACTAGAGTCTCCAAGATGTACCTCATGCTACTGTGCCTTACTGTGGCTGCCCAGTGCTGGCTGCAGAGATTTCATCACGACTGGCCCTGGGACTCCTCAGGCTGGCAGTCAACACGGGGAAGGAGGCTTATTCCACATGAGGGTGGTGCTGGCTCTGGGTGAAAGTAGGCAGGCCCTGTGGGGAGGCCTCTTTTCTCCAGAGCACTGAATTGCTCAATTTGGCTCTATTAATTTCATTCTTACTATTATTCTCTTGTGCTTCATTTTGGATAGTTTTTATGGTTTTTATTGCAATTCATTTCATTGGTTCAAGTTGGACTGACTAACTTTTAAAGTAGCTAAAAGTTCCCTTTTGGTTTTATATACCATTAAAGTCAGGAGCTACTTTCCTTTTCTTTCCTACAGTTTGTAGTGGGAAGAGTGCATTTTCAGGAAAGGAAAGAGCACAAAGAATAATCACGATTAACAGGTCCCAATCTGAGGAGAGGAGGAGGAGAAAGGGAGGCTATGGCATGCATCATTTATTTCTACAATCAAGCATCAAATTGAGAAGGAAAATGTAATTTTCAATCTCTTTTATTTTTAATAAGAGATAAAGTGGAACACTTAAACTCCAAGCCAACTTTATAAACAGTAGGACTCGGAGCTCACCTCACCAAGTGCATTTTTATGCCCTTTTGCTTTGAGTTATCTGGTAAAGAGCAGAACACGTTCTAGGAGGCAGTCAGAGAAACCGGTGTGTTTAGTTCCGCAATCCTTTAAGAAGAAATGCCCACCAGGAAAAGGGTTAAAAAGCTTTAGAAGAGGCAAATACTAACAGTGTGAAAAGAAGCAGTCCTAATGGAACTTCAACAGCAACCGTCGAATTGTTTCATGTGAACTGGCACTATGACTTCACTTTTCACAAGAGGGCAGCAAGAAGCTTTCTAGTTTCTTGAAAGTCCTATTTGAAAAGTGTGTTGGGATTTCAAGCTATTATACAGTTACTGAGGCCACCTACAAAAACCTTAAGAATGCACAGCTGATAGAAAAGATTTCACAAATTCTAGCGAGGTGCTGTGGTGGCAGCAGGAGTCGACTGAGCCAGGGTTCAAGGCTGACCTGTTCTCTTAAAAACCAAACACTAGGCTGGAAAGATGGCTCAGTGACTAAGAGCACTGGGTGCTCTTCTAGAAGACCTAGGTTCAATTCCTAGCAACAACATTGTGACTCACGACTATATATATTTGACACCCTCAACTGGCCTCTACACATGATCATGGTACTCACACACACAATACTCATATATACAGAAAACCAAAACCACTGCCACCACCACCAAAACCTGATCAAAGCAACAACCACCACCAAAACAAAAGGAAAGAACAAAAACAAAACAAAAAATACCACTAAAAACTTTCAAAGACTTAGCCGCAATTTCACAGTTTCATTCAAATCATTACAGCCCTTTGTATTCAGAAAAAGTTACTACTGTCTAAGCCATTTAGGCTTCAGACTAAATATGTTTCCTCTTACTCAAAATGATGTTTTAAAAACTCACTGATTTTTGTTCTGATCAGTCACTTTGCTAAGTCAAGTCAAGAGCTAGTAACATTGCTGCCCCCATTTGCAAGTAACTGCTGTGCCACAGAGGACTGCAAGATTAGATAGAGACAGAAACATTGTAGGAATGGCACAATGCACCAGAGACAGCTATTGTGAAGATCTATAAAAGCAAAGAACATGGGCCTCTTAGATTCTTATTAATAAAAAGTGTTAGAAGAGATCAGCTCATCTGCGCTCCAATCTGATCTGAACTGGTCCCAGAGTTCTGCCTAAGCATTTACTGAAAAGCGACTGAACACTTTCTGAATCCCGTTTAGTTTCTGGACATTTAGAACAGCTTGCTTTGCCTGTCTGTATATCTATCTACTATCTACTAAGTTAATTTCCTTTCTTTTTGGATACATTTTGCTTTGTAACCCTAGCTGGCCTGCCACTTGCTATACAATCTAGGCTAGCAACCTAACTTGTAGCAACCCGTTTGCCTCAGCCTCTTAAGTACTGGGGTTTAAGAAACTAACCATCACTCCTGGCTTGAAAGTTCTTTAATGGTGTGGTAAGTACATAAGAAAACACCTAACTGCTCTTTAACTTCTCATTGTGCCTAATTCTGTCCCAGAGGACAGAGCAAGGATCAAAGCTCAATTAGTCAAGGGAAGAAAAAATAATTCCAGCTGGGCAGTGGTGGTGCACACCTTTAATCCCAGCACTCGGGAGGCAGAGGCAGGTGGATTTCTGAGTTCGAGGCCAGCCTGGTCTACAAAGTGAGTTCCAGGACAGTCAGGGCTACACAGAGAAACAATGTCTTGAAAAAAAAACCAAAAAAACAAAAAACCAACCAAACAAAAAAAGAGCAATGAGACAGACAACCCTTTGTCATTCTCAATGCTAGGATGCTGCTCAAATCCAAAACGGTTTCTAGAAATTGTCCAAGTCTTTTTTGATTTGAGACACCAAGTACTTTTTTTTTTTTTTTTTAAGATTTATTTATTATTATATGTAAGTACACTGTAGCTATCTTCAGATACTCCATAAGAGGGTGTCAGATCTCATTACAGATGGTTGTGAGCCACCATGTGGTTGCTGGGAATTGAACTCGGGACTTCTGGAAGAGCAGTTGGTGCTCTTAACCACTGAGCCATCTCTCCAGCCCCCAAGTACTTCTTTAGATGAAACACACGATTAAAGATAATGGGATGCAATGCTATATCCAAACACAGATGATCCTTAGAAAGACAGGTGACAGCTCAACCCTCTCTCCAGGAACATTTGTCACTTACGCCTTTATCCTTCAGAGATTTGAGTGAATGACATATGCTATAGGTTGATAATTAGTTTTTTCTTTCTTTCTTAAAAACAAAACAAAACAAAAAAGCATAGAGGTCAGCACTGGCCCCTTCCCCAGGAGAGGCACGAGGCTGAGCGGTTTGGGAATACATGCCTTGATCAGAATTGCACTATGACTGCTGAGTACATGCAGCATCCCAACACCACCTGCTCTCACACCAGCCACTTGGGACTGAGAAAGGATCCATCAATTTCACCTTTCCCTGAGAGACCACCCTGACCAATGCTTAATTCAATGCCATGCTAAAAAAATGCTACCTATTAACATCCATCAGCTACCAGAGGTCTAGTTATTTAAAATACTATATTAATGGGAATTATATAATTTTATTTTTTCCAAAGGAGTTACAACTCCACTACATACGGGAACATTATACATATAGCTAGGCAGCAAAGACTGAAAGGAATAAAATTTCTTACTCAAATCTGTTACCAACACCTTGCCAATGGCTTAAATGTTGAGCTTCATTTCCACATCACTGGATGAAAATTGTTGTTTCTCATCCAGAAAGTGTGAATTATTTATTTTGGATTATATTGATATTTGGTCACAGATTTTTATAACACAGAAACCAAACCCCATAAACAACCACATTTTAATTCAAAGTAATTAGCTGTTTTTCTATGACCAAATAGAGGCAGCCTTCTTTTACTTCTGGCTCACTTACATGCTCTTTACTTATTTCAGTTCCCATTTATTTTGCTATTAAATGTTACTTAGTCCGATACCTACGTGTTATGCTATCTACATATATCTATGTGTTATACTATCTAGCCTCTGTCCTCCCTATTACCGATTCCACCTATTTATCCATCTGTTTTTGAGACAGGATGTTACTCTGTAGCGTTGGCTGACCTGAAACTTGCTATGTTGTCCAGGCTGGCTTTCAAATCACTGAGATCTGCCTGCCTCTGTCTCCTCAGTGCTGGGAACACCACACCTGGCAATTCCACCCATTTTTAACCCAAAGTTATATGTGTATATATTTCAAAAGCCAAATAATTCAAAATGATTTAAAAAAAAAAACACAGTTCTCATTAACTACTTCCTACTGGCAATTGCTTTCACCCTGTTCAGAATATTATTTTATATCACTTCAATGCCTCTTAATAACTAAATAATGCGCTAAATTATTTTTGATTTTTTTTCAATATTGACTTGCCCAATCAAGACAGTGGTGATTTCGCTGTTCTCCCACACATTCCCCACTTCTAATTCTAAGACTATATATGCAAGTACTGTACAGTCTTAGAGTTTTACAGCCTTGGTGATTTTTGTTTTTGTGTAAACATTAGAGTATAGTAATACATAGTCCAGCCTACTGTATACTAGGGCTAAATGGTGCATCTTATTGTTCTAGGGCCATGGTGAATGGAATACAATTAAGCATAGCACAGTATAATCAGAGACAAAGTAAACACAGGCTAGATGAAGGCACTGTGGGCATACATGGCATACCTTATAAAACACTTATATATGAGTATACTCTTAAACCATCAGCAATTTAGTTTAGTAAAACACCACCACGTAAATACAGCCATGTGCTGCAGTTATTAAGTACTATGTCCCATACTTAATCACACCTGTATTTAATGTTAATCACTGCTGTTATTGTTATGGTTGTTGTGGTGTGTGTGTGTATGATGTGTGTATGGTGCATGTGTGTCATGGTACAAGTGTGGAGGTCAGAGGGCCGCTCTGCGGAGCCAGTTCCCTCCTTCTATCCATCTTATCTGGTCCCAGAGACTGAACTCAGGCTGTCAGACTTGCAGAGAAAACATTTTTCCTCAGGACCTGGCAAGCTGGTTGCTCATCTGCTGTACTTTCATTACTAGGCATGCACACAAGCACAGGAACAACATGTTAGGATAGCTTCCAGTTAACGAGGCAATAGAGAGTTCATTTCATTATAACCTTATGCAATCAGCTGACCACACTGCTCATTGCTGCCCTAAAGTCTGTTGTATGATAGAACTTCTACATTAGTACATGAATGCTATCACAGCCATGCCACATAGTAAAATAAGCTAATTTTCTTTTCCTTCCTGGTATGTGTGTATGCTTCTCTGACATTACTTGTTTTTCTGTTGTGTTTCATTTTCCTAATTCAACCGCAGAATCTGTCTAAATCTTTAAACGATATCAAGACATATCATGGACTTTGACTTCACCTTCCTAACAGCAAACACTAGTTTATCCAAGGCGTCTTTGGTTATTGTTGTTCCTTTGTTCTTTAGTTTTCATATTAAGAATTTTCTCAAATATGGTAATCCAAAACCAATTAAATGGACAAACAGATGCTGTCTGCTAGCTCTTCAGGGCAGGATCTCGGCTGGCGACTGTGACTCCAGGGCTTAGCTGAAGATCTTTTTGTTTTGTTTTGTTTTTGTTTTTTTTTTTGAGACCGGGTTTCTCTGAGTATCCCTGGCTGTCCTGGAACTCACTCTGTAGACCAGGCTGGCCTTGAACTCAGAAATCCGCCTGCCTCTGCCTCCCAAGTGCTGGGATTAAAGGCGTGCGCCACCACCGCCCGGCTTCTGAAGATCTTTTAACATCAGCCATTACTGCCCTTGGGCTGCTCAAATTCCCTGAAAAAGTCTGGGGAAGGGGAAGACTTTCTATGCAGTGTACATAGTTTACAAGATTTCAGTATGGACCCCCATCTTTGTGTATGTACTAGCACACGTGTGTACATGTCTGTGTGTGTACGGGGAGGCAGGTTGATGTCAGGTTGTCTTTTTTAGTGACTCCCAACTTTTAAGGACTTAATTTTATTATTATCACCACCACCATTTGGTAGATGTGATGTGTGTGGACACAGGCATGTCTTGGCCAAAGGCTAACTCTGTGGAGCTACTTCTTTCTTTTCACCTTTTTGAGAGTTCTGAGGATCAAACATGGTTAATGAATCAAGTTCATAGCAGTGCTTTTAAAAATAAACAAACAAATAAATGACTCTTTGGTCACATAAATGTAAGTGCGCCATACATATGAGCTGACATATCACATTGGCTCAACTATTTTATTTTTTGAGGCCGGGTTGCTTACTGAATCCAAACTTACCAATTTGCCTAGAGCAATTGGCCAGCAGATCCTAGGCATGGCATCCTACTGTCTCCTTTCCCCAGTGTTGGGATTACAAGGGGATCCCACCATACTTTGTTTTGTTTTGTTTTAATGTGGGCTATGGGGATTGAACTCAGCTTCTTGTGCTTGCAAGCCAGCACTTTACCAAATGAACTATCTCCCCACCCTTCAAGGACAGGTTAGAAAAAAATTCAAAAACAAACAAAAAGAAAAACAAACAAACAACAGACCACAAACCAAAAAACCTGATAGTAACTGGAAGACATCAAAACAAAAATGTTAATAAAAGATGAGTCTCCCAGGTCCTTAGTCACATTGAGTTGTCTTTTTATTTTTTCCCAGGGGGCGGGGGGTATACTGGACTTTCCTGCTCCTGTCTTTTAGTTTATAACCATTTACGTGTTCTTCAATTGTTATATATTATGCTTGTCCTACCAATTACACTGTGGAGCACTTGATATCAATTATAGCTGGTCCCCAAGTCCTAATGTAAAACAAAACAAAGCAAACCCCCCCAAGCCCAAACAAACAAAACTAGCAATTACTCTAAGAAATTCTCAAATATCTATTCTGAGTACCACTATCTTAAGTATAAGGCTACTCCAGCACATGTAAGCTGAAGAACAAGACTAGAAACTACAGCAGAAACTCTTCTATATTCTGTTATGATAAAGCTACAAGATTAGTGGCTGACAAGAACCCAGTGGATGAAATAACCTGATTCTATGGAAGTATTTAACACTGTCTCTCCTGGCATCTTCCTTGCAAAATTAATTAAAACTAGACAGGATATATGAGTCTCATGAATTGAAGACTGGCCCAAAGACTGCAAGGAGTGATTACACACTGCCTTAAATCACATTAAGCAAAGTGTCTGGTAGAATGTCCACAGAGTATTAGAGTGGTTATAATCTAGTATTTCCATTAGTGCTCGGGAAAGTAAAGAGTATGTTAATTAATGTTGAGTACACACATTAAGTAGAAGCTACCTGTGAAAGCCAGAATTACCTACAGCATAAAGGACTTTCTAAGTAAAAAAGATATGCAAAAACTTTTCAAAAGCGGAATTGTTTCCTTTTATTGCAAATGCCTAATACAAAATGATTTTTTTTAAATCAAGTCCCATCTATACAGAAATACATACGTAAGGCTGGTGGGGAAGAACAGCAGCCACCCCAGGAGACCTAATGACTCTTATGAATTAAGTATAAATTATAGAAATGTATAAACTCATAGAAAGATGAGTGTTTAGTTCTATAAATAATCCTATGCAGGGCTGGAGCTAACTCAGTAATTCTGAATGCTTACTTCTCTTGCAGATGAGCCAAAAGGTTCAGTTCCCAGCACCACTTGGCTCACAACCATCTGTAACTCCAATTACAGGTATTCAAACACTCTTTTCTGGCCTCCACAGAAAAGAGGCAGGCACACACAAGTGGTATGTGCACGTGCACTCTTGCGCGCACAACACACACATACACACCCACATTTGGGTAAAACACTCATGCACATAAAATAAAAATAAGTAAATCTTCAAAACAAACAAAAACAATAATTGAGCTGGGTGGTGGTGGCACACATCCCAGCACTCAAGAGGCAGAAGCAAGTGGGTCTTTGAGTTCAAGCCCAGCCTGGTTTATAGGGTGAATTCCAAGACAGCCAGGGCTACACAAAGGAACCCTATCTCAAAAAACATAAAAACAAAACAAAAAAAACAAATCCACAAACCAATAATCCTATGTCCAGCTACATCATATAGCAACTTTCTTTAATGCAAGAATTTCCTTTTTTTAAAAAAATATATTTATTTTATGTTCATGGATATTTTGTTTACATGTCTGTCTGTGCACCACATGCCTGCCTGGTGCCCAGGGAATCCAGAAGAGTGCATCAGATCCCTTGAGACTGCAGTTACTGACAGCTGTAAGCTTGCATGTGGGTACTAGGAATCCCACCCTGGTCCTGTGGAAGAACAGCCAATGCTCTTAACTGCTGAGTCATCTTTCCAACCAACATTTCCTATTTCTTCTTTTGTTTTTAAGAGTCAAAATTTTGCTATGTAGCCCAGGTTGGTGTCTTAATTCATCATCTTCCTACCTCTGAGTTCCAAGTGCTATCTATGATTTCAGAAATCTGCCACCACACATCCTACCCAGCCAGCGCTTCTTTCCCTTTTCTCTTTTGAGTCAGGGTGTCCTGGTATTCCCATCTGGCTTCCATCTTGTTAGAGAGTGATGGGTGACTTTGAACTTCTCTGATCCTTTTCTCTGGGGAACAGAACCAGGCTTTTGTCTATGCTAGACAAGCACTATATATACCATCTGGGCTCCATCCCCAGCCCCAAACTGAGGTTTTATTCAAATACCGAGTGCTTAGGGGAGCCTGGGGTCCTTCCAACCCCAAAGGGGAACCCTTTTACTGGTCCATCAAAGTCAACCATGGCCATCTCACTTCTTTGACAGGGAAAGATCTGGGTATAGGAATCTGACCAACACTGTTCAATAGCATATGAGGGGAATTTGCCTTAAAGCTTCTGATGTTTTCTCACTGATAAAAAGATTTCAGAGGGAGGAGAAATCTTTCTTCTTAGGATACTACTGTCAGCATAAGATGTGAAACCTGTATGGGCCATCTTAAAAATATGAGAGAAGCCAATCTAAGAAGGAACGGAGCACACTGAAGGCGAGACTAACACGAGGAGTCTCCAGTGCTGAGTTGCTGACAAAAATCATGGAAATGAAGTACTTCTGTTAGGTGAAATATTTTAGCCTCCAGTTCATAGAGACAGGGTTCTGTAATGTGCAGATATAAGCACCTCAACAGCTAAGAGACTATATCTGTTAGCTATGGCTACCACAACAAACAACAAAGTCAGTGGATTAAATATGAGATTTATATTTTTCTAAATATTTTCATCTTAGTTTGTTCTATTCTTACATATTAATTTTGCTTTATCTTATATTTTACTTTATTATTATCGTTTAGAAGCCTCTTTGTTTTCTAATGAGACAGGAAGGAGGTGGATCTGGATAGGAGGAGAGGTAGGAAGGAACTGGGAGGAGCAGAGGGAGGTGAAACTGTAGTCAGGGTATATTATGTGAGAAACAAAGCTGTTTTCAGTACAAGGAAAAAAAGAAGTAGTGTTATAGTGTAGATAATTTTCTGGTTATGAATATGCAAAACCAAAAGACATCTTATTGAATGAGAGCTATGTTAAAAGTCCCCAGAAAGCTCAAGAAAAAGATAATTAGCAAAGCCCTGGCAGAGCACGCTGGAGCACACCTTTAATCCCAGCATTCTGCAGGTGGATGCAGAGGCCAGGGGACTTCTGCGATTTGAGTCTAGCTTTGTCTACATAGTGAGTTAGTTCCATGTTAGCCAGAGCCACATAACAAGACTCTCTGAAAAACAAACACATGAACAAATATGTCCTCCCAGTGAAACAACCAAACAGCTTCCGGCCAATGATGCCTGCCCTTGATTACCAGAACTAAGAAGCTACACATGTCCTCTTCTGTGGCCCAAACCCTCAAGTGTAAGAGCAACAATAAATGACAAGATGCATTTGAAATTCTTTGAAAGATAATTAGCAGCTTCTTCACTTTCACAATGGCCTAAAGAACTTAAAATTCATCCTGTAGAATCCAAAGAGAAAAAGAAAAGTTACAGGCAATAGTATAAAATGACTTGATTTCAAAAGAAATACTGGGGACCGAAGAAGTTGGACATTTTCCACCATTGCCCATTATACTCAATTTTTAAATATCTGGTAATAAGGTTGACAAACTAAACCCTTAGTTCAAAATGCCAGTGTTGAGTACTCACATAGGGAAAGTCCGCAGGGCTCGAGAGGTTGCTGTGAGGCAAGGTGCTTGCCATGGAACCTTACAACCTGAGTTCAGCCCCTGGGACCCACAGTGGAAGGAGAGATCAATTCCCCAATGGCTTTTCTGACTAGCACACACACACTAAATGAAATAGAATAACTTTTTTTTTTAAAGGAAAAATATTTAAGGGTTGGAGAGATGGCACTGGGGTTCAGAACAACCACTGCTCTTGCCGCAGACCAGGTTCCCTTCCCAGCATCCACGTGGTGGCTCACCACTGTCTGAACCTCAGTTCCAAGGGATCTCACCCCCTCTTCTGACATCCACGGGCTTCTGTGAGCACATGGTGCATACATATACTCAGGCCCTCATATTAAATAGTAAACTATTATATACTATATCATATATCATATATACTATATCATATACTCAGGCCCTCATATTAAATAGTAAACAAACAAACAAACAGATAAATCTAAAGACACACAAATGTCTAGCTTGGTTTTTGTAATTGCTAACAAAGGAATGAGTATGATTTGTAACCGAATGATGCCAATTCTTTCCCTGTTAGTATGACTTTATCTGGCTTAAACTAGCAGGACAAAGCAAATCAATAACCTTATCTGGAGGAAATAAAGCCAAGTAAAATTGCACCCCAAACATCAATGTTTATGTCAGTCTTTAGCCCTTTCTTGCTCAGCTGTACAGTCTCCAATCATCCCTGAAATACAAGTGATTGGGCTCTTCTGGGTCCACCAGTTAGGGGAGGGAACATTTATCTACCGTCAATTCATGGGACAGTAATCTCCTTCCCACTCCTCTGATTAGGAACAAGCAGGATGCTAGAGAAAGGCCTCAACAGCTTTAAAAATAAATAAATAAATCCAGCCCCTTCTGCTCCCGGAATACAGGAGAGACTGGCATTAATAAAAGAGAAAGTGATGCCGCCAAACAAAAGCCAGCCCAAAGGAAGAGAGCAAGTTAGCCTGGCATTATTACTAGCAGGAGAGCAGACTTGTTAAAAATGTATATTTTAATTTTCTGTATTGCAAAAGGCCCCAATTTGCCCAGGGATCCAGCTAAGCTGCCATTTTCTACAACGACAGAGTCTAATCTTTATTTAATGGATTTAGCATCTATCTTTCCTAGAGTGGTCTCTAAGGAAAAGGGGAGGGGAGAACTCGGGGGCAGGGAAGAGCCGATCTGGTCCCCCCCCCATTTCATCCATCTAGCACTCATGTTTGTGTTCAAAATTCAATTACCTCCTTATTGATACTTCACAGAGATATTTAAGCTGCAAACATGAAGCCCTGATTTCCCAAGGGGCCGTGCCCCTCTCTATTTCACTGCTCTGCTTCCCCCAGGGTGAATTCCTGAGGCGTCCATATTAATAGGTAATCAGTCACAATTCATTTATTAAACAGCTAGCAAGGTTTATCAGCCTGCCCTGATTAGCCCGAAGAAACCGCTGAATTCCTAATTTATTTATGGAAATGTAAGTGTCTTTTTGAATTCCATTCAGGACTTGTGGAGGTGTTTTGGTTTAGCACACAGACATCTCACAGGCAGCATAAGCAGTAAGCAGCGGGCTTTCCAGGAAAGAGACATTTCTTGACACTAGACAGCAAAAAGCCAGGGACATACACTGCAGAGATTCTTCTGGCCCAGGATTTGGGTCCCCCTAATCCTTGGATTAGTGCTTATCTGATTGCTTTCTGTTTACATAAAAGAGCTGGAAATGCTGTCACTAGGCAGCCACACTATCCAGTGTAACAAAAAAAAAAAAAAAAAAAAAAAATCAATCTCTGGGATGCTGCTTTTTGATTGGCAGAAAAGTGGCCCTTAATGGAGTAGAATTGAGGACCTCAGTGATTTAAAAGACAATAATTCTTAGCAGAGTTTGAACCAGGCTGGAATACAAACCAAAACCACTAACACAATACTTTCCAAGCATTCATCTTAGAGTAGTAACTAAACCAGATCCTGGTCTAATCTTATACCGCTCTATGCTTCACTGACAAAATAGCTCTGCATACAATTTCCACAATTCTGATTAATTAACAATTCCCCCAAAATTGTCCATTACCGATTAAAAGGCCAGATTAAATAAAGCTCTTAGGAGTAACATTAAACTGCATCCAAAATATCCCCCAGTAGGTAAAATTAGAGAAGAGTGTTCCAGGGAATGAGCAGATTCTAGTACCCAAAGTCCTGCTTCCAGCCGAATCATAACCGATTTCTTATGAAAAATGATACAAATATTAAAACAATGGAAGGATTACTGTCAATATTCCAATGCCAACAAAGAACACAGTTGACAATTATTTTTACTTATCCACCATCAATATTTTCAAATTCTCATCTGCCTTCCTCCACATGACAAATGTGTACAGTGCAAGACAAATCTAGCTGAGGGGCATTTCACAGTACCCCTCACTAGCACCTCTAAACCAACCAACCAACCAACCAAGCATCAAGTTTGCAAGTAGGAAATATCATCCTTGGTGAGGTAACCCATACTAAGTGGATATTAGCCATACTAAAGTTCAGGATACCCACACTATAATCCACAGACCCAAAGAAGCTAAATAACAAGAAGGGCCCAAGGGAGGATGCTTGAATCTCACTCAGAAGGGGAAACAAAATAGTCATCAGAGGAGGATGGAGGAAGGGAACTGGGTGGGAAAGGGGATGGAGAGGGGAAGGGGGAAGATCAGGTATGAGGAGAGCCAGGGAGAGGGCAGGGGAGTGAATGAAAATAAGTGGAGGGTGGGGGGGAGGGGCAGTAATCTATAGTATGTGTCAGAGACCTGGGATGGGAGGCTCCAGGGAGTCTATGGTATCTTGGAAAAGTGACATTAAGAATAAACTAAGGGGCTAGAGAGATGGCTCAGTGGTTAAGGGCACTGACTGCTCTTCTGGAGGTCCTGAGTTCAAATCCCAGCAACCACATGGTGGCTCACAATTTGAAATGGATCTGATGCCCTCTTCTGGTGTGTCTGAAGACAGCTACAGTGTAGTCATATATATGAAATAAATAATTTTTTTTTTTTGGTTAAAGAAGAAATGAAGAAAACCAAAACCCTACCTTTTATTGACTTTATAGATTCACTATTCCTCCCACCCTGCAGGGTTTCTCTGTGTAGCCCTGGCTGTCCTGGAACTCAGAGACTCACCTGCCTCTGCCTCCTAAGAGCTGGGATTAATGCATGTGCATATCACTAACACCTGGCTGACATATTAATTTTTAAATTAAGAACGGCTTATTTACTACTGCGCGTGAGTAGATGCACATGTGTCACAGAGGACACCTCCCGTGGAGATGGCTGCCACCTTTCATTCTGATGTGAGTTCCGAGAGCGCCTAAGGTCATCATGCTTACATGGCAAAGCTTTCTTTAGTCACTGAGCCACTGCACCAACCAATGTATCACACCGATAACAACAGGAAGATGGCATGAGAACTTCCTTTTACTATAACACTAAAATAAGATAGCTGTTAAAAAGCAGTAACAATTTACAGACTAGCTCAAAAAGCAGCCAAAACACGTATAATTTTCACTATTTACAAAATAAGGTATACTTTTAAAAAGAAAATCACTTTCCACTAAAATTATCTTCAGAATATTAAGAATAAGACATTTTATAAATTAAAAAAATCATATTTACATATTTTTGCCTAGTACAAATAGCAAAAGTACATTTAAGATAACATAATTAGTTATCAATTGTGTGAATACACTCCCCCAAAAGACATTATCAGCATATGAATTACAGTAAGCAGGAATCCTATTTTAAAAAGTCACGTGCACAATGTAGAGGAAGAAAGGAAAAACCAATTTGATATTAACATATAATTAGAAGGTATCTGTAAATACAGTACATGCTTAAATGAGACAACGTAACACTCTAGACTGCATATCCCTCTTTATTCATCTCCTTAAAATCTTCTAGAAATTATTTGCCTGTGTTCTAAAGACAGAAATATGTGAAAGTCAGAAGCATAAACTTCCTATACGCTCAAATTAGTCAACGCATGCATTAGGATTCTGTTGATAACGTCAAACATATTTTTCCTTTAAGGCTCAATGTCTTCATTTTAAAATATTACATATGACCCTCGCTTCTAAAATACTACATCTGGGAAAGTCGAGGCTCAGTGTCACGAGGGCCACCAGGTGCACATATATACATGCAGAGTGTTTGTCTAAACACTCATACACAAAATTAAAACAAATAATTGTTTTAAACATGTTGTATTTTATGTGTATAGGCTTTGCCTGCATGTGTAGATGTGTACTACACATGTGCCCAGTGCCCACAGAGGCTAGAAGGGTCTTGAGGCCCTAGAATTGTACTTACAGATGGCTGTGAGCTGCGGTGTGAACAATGGGAGTCACACCTGGAACCTCAGCAAGAGCAAAAAGTCTCCCTAACCACTGACCCACCTCTTCAGGCCCTCAAAATTATCAGCCAAAAGATAAAAACATTCTGTGTATGCGTGTATGCGTATGCCTGTGTGTATGTGTGTGTAAAGAGAGAGAGAAACTCGGGAGGCAGAGGCAGGCGGATTTCTGAGTTCGAGGCCAGCCTGGTCTACAGAGTGAGTTCCAGGACAGCCAGGGCTATACAGAGAAACCCTATCTCGAAAAACCAAAAAAAAAAAAAAAAAAAAAAAAAGAGAGAGAGAGAAAGAGAGAGGGAGAGAGAATGAGAATGATGAGAGACAGAGTGGTCAGAGAACAACTTAAAGGATTCAGTTCTCTTTCTACTATGTGGGTCCAGAGGATCAAATGCAGATTTTCAGGCATGGTGGGAGCTAACTACTTGCTGAGCCATCTTGCTGGCTAGAAGAGGCCATTAGAACCCCTGAACTGTGGTTACAGATGGCTGTGAGCCACCACGTAGTGCTGGCAGCAAGCGCCCTTCACCACTGAGCCATTCCTTTAACCCTCTAGCTTGGCCTCTATTCTTGACACCTATCGCATCGGACTTTAATCTGAGACAGTCTTTCCAATGAAAATACCAGAGTTCTTAAATCTCCAGCACCACCATTTAAGGAAAAATTAACATCAAAAGGAGACTATGCAAATAACATTTTATTTGTATTAAAATAAACTGCAAAGGCTGAAGAGATGCCTTTGCAGGCCCCAGGCATGCAAGTGATGCACCTATGTACGTGTAGGCAAAATACCTATACACAGAAAAAAATGTTTAAATGAACATCAAAACAGATCAACTTTATTTTTTCTCTTAATTTCTGTTCAATAACACTGTAATCCCCTTATCAGTAAATTTCACCCACATCTTTGTGCCCCTTGCAGGCAGTAATGAGCTCAATCTTGGGACACAAAGACATTCCTAGATAGTAACACTCCCTGAACATTGTCAAAAACTTCATAAGGCTCTTCTATGATAATATGTAGAAACCTACGTGTTCTATATGTTTCTGAACTCTAAATCTTGCTGGTTCATTCAAGATAATAATACAGCAAGTGAAAAAACTTCTTGTCTACCTGTCCCTCTGACAAGACCCTTCATTCCCATTGCAAAGGTACTCCGATTCATCCCATGTGTCCACCTAACTGAAAACGTCAAAGCAAATGCTGCCATCTACTGAATGGCATTATCAGCCTTTCTGTAATCCAGGGGCACCTCATTTAATGATGCACCGAGAGCAAAATTTTAATATTGGGGATGTTTGTGCTAAAAAGAAAAACAACAACAAAAAACCAAAATCAGCTGGAGAGATGGCTCAGTGGTTAAGAGCACTGACTGCTTCTTCAGAGGTCCTGAGTTCAATTCCCAGTAACCACATGGTGGCTCACAACCATCTGTAATGGGATCCTATGCCTGAAGACAGCAACCCTGTACTCACATACATAAAATAAATAAATCTTAAAAAAAGAAAAACAACAAAATGAGACAAACGAGTTGACACACACCTTTTTAATCCCAGCACTTGGGAAGCAGAGACAGGTGGGTCTCAATGAGTTCCAGGCCAGCCAAGGCTATACAGTGAGACCATATCTCAAAAGACAAAACAAACAAAAATAAAACCTAAACTTTAAAGCACAAAATCACTGTTCATACTAATAGCTACCAATGAGACAAAGAACCCCAGAAAACATCTCTTCCTATCTGGCTAGAAAACCACTGTTGTTCAATATCCTTCTTCCTGAACTTAAAAAAAAAAAAAAAAAAAAAAAAAAAAATCAAACCCAGCTCTAAGAGCTACATTTTAGCTTAAGAAGAAATTGGTTATTGGACTCTACTCAATTTATTTCAATTTGCATTTCTTGTCTTTAAAACCTTTTAATTTTAGAGGTATAACATATGTGTGTGTGTGTTTAAGTATATATAAGAAACCTTACACACTCATGAAACAACAGTGACCATAGTCACCAGATGTCACCACTCTCCTTTTGGGTCCTCCCAGCCCCCATCGCAATCCCAAGGCAACCTTTATTTGTAATTGACAGTGATCCTGAACTTTATGAGTGAGCTGCATAACCTGTGCTCTTCTGCTTTTTTTTTAAGCACTTAATGTTCCTACAATGACTTGTGCTGTACAGTTAACAGTTTGTATATTTTTATAACTATATTCTATTATATTCTTTTAAAAAATGTCTCTTAATTATTTAACTGTGTATGTGTGTGAAAGTATATGTATGTGAACTGTGTATATTCAGGAGCCCAACAAGGTCAGAAGAGGACTTAGGGACCTGGCAAATGAGTTATAGGTGGTTGTGAGTTTGTCACTTGGATGTTGGAAAACAAATTTGGGTCTCCTACAAGTGCTTAGGCATCTCTTGATCCTTCCTCTTGCACACAAATGACTATATTATTCAGGCTACTGTCAATGCACTTACGATTATCTCCAGTCATCTCCCTAATACTGCAGGACTCTTTGGATACACAAATTTATGCTTTCTGTTTTTAGGACATACATCTAGCACTAGAATCACTGTGTCATAGGGCACAAAAAACAGCACAGCAAACTTTGCCTGCCAGTTTTCCACAATGGTTGCACCCCCTCTGTATGCATATTCTCACTTGCTTATTGGCTTCTGTGCTGTATTATCATACAGCATGAGGGTCTTATCAAATGCACATATCCAACCTGAATCCTTTATAAATTATGAAGCCTCAGGTGTTCTATGATAGCAACCAAGTGAGCATTTACTAACTCGGGGACAATATTCCAAACTACAAACTGTCTGAAGTTAATGGAATCTGAGGCATTATGAAGCAGGCAGAAAGTGCTGAGAGAGAGAGAGAGAAGAAGAAGAAGAAGAAGAAGAAGGAGGAGGAGGAGGAGAAAAAGAGGAGGAGGAGGAGGAGAAAAAGAGGAGGAGGAGGAAGAGAAGAGAAGAGAAGAGAAGAAAAGAGAAGAGAAGAGAAAAAAAGAAAAGAAAAGAAAAGAAAAGAAAAGAAAAGAAAAGAAAAGAAAAGGGGAAGGGGAAGGAAGGGGAAGAGGAAGGAAGGGGAGGAAGGGGAAGAAGGGGAAGGGGAAGAAGGGGAGTAAGGGGAAGGAGAAGGAAGAAGGGGAAGGAGAAGGAAGAAGGGGAAGGAGAAGGAAGAAGAGGAAGGAGAAGGAAGAAGGGGAAGGGGAAGGAAAGAAAAGAAAGGCAGGCTGCTGGGATCACCATGTTTCCCAACAACTCTGGGGCTCCCACCTGGATCTGGAGTGCAGTGATTACTAGAAAGAAGGCCAGCCTGATGCAGGAAGGACCCTTGTCAGTATACCTGAAGCTCTGGTCACGTGCTCTGGACCCTAACCAGGACATCTGGCTCCTTAAGAGAAAATGCTTCCTCTTTATTGTTTTGTGGTTCTGGGGTGGAATTCAGAGCTTTGCACATGCTAGACCAACTAAGCTATATTTCTTTATGTTTTATTCAGACAGTGACTCTCACCTTGTAGCCCAGGCTGGCCTTAAACTCCTGGCACTAGTCTCCTACCGGAGGCTCCCACATGCTGGTATCACAGGCAACAGCCACCATGCCATCCTACCTTTGGCTTTTTGAAAGAGAGTCATATTATATAGTATATAGTTTAGGCTGGCCACAAAAGTATTATATAGCCCAGGCTGGCCTCAACCCAATCTTCCTGTTTTTACCTTATGTATGTGTGAAATATCACATCTAGTTTAGATGATTTGTTTTTCAATATCCAGTAAGTTATTTTAGTTACAATTCAAAGACATTTTTATACTCTAACTTCCATTTTATATGATGATATGGAATGTGTTTAAAATACTTTCTTAAAATCAAGATATTACTGGAATTGAATAGGATTACTATAATTGGAGCCTCTCCCCCAGGCTTTCTTCTATTTGTAGTGACAAAGACCCTTGTCAATAAAGTGAGAACACTGTGTCTACCCTCATTCCGGCGCAGAGCAGACCTGGCACAGTCTTATCTCATCATGATGTCTCAACTTAAGGGCAAAAAGGAGACAGCTGCCAGAATATTTTAACACCCATGAATTTAGAGAATTGCTTTACGTCAGTCTAATCATTTTGTAGAGTTATAAACATATCTGCCACAAAAGTGGTACTACACCTATGCGTCCTTATATAGCTTAGGTAATAAAACATTGCACAGTCCTGGGTCAAAACCTGCCAAGCCAGAACTGATATAGATCAGGTCTGCTATGAATTCTTATCACTGTTCTTGCTAATTCTTTTTAAAGGATTCTTGAATAGTTTAAAAAAGAAAAAAAAAGATTAGCTGCAATAGTAGCTAACTGCTTCAGAGCTTTAACAACAAGCTCTGCCTAATGAATATTTAAAACCATCCTAGCATATCATAAAGTAAACATTTGACATGGAAAAGGCTTTGTAAAAAAGAAAAGAATATTTATTTTAAAAGAAGGATTTTTGAGATTCCAATGGCTAGTAAATCCTTTCAACCCAGAAAGCAAACATAATCAGAATCATTGTCAAGGTACAGGTCAAATCCACCAGGCCAGAGATACACGACAGTGGTGACTTTCCACTCACAGGCTTAATGGGTCAAATAGAGAGGCACTACATGCTTCAGTCGCCAAATTATGCCATATGATCTGCTTCTCTAACTGTTTAATTACTGGTTTGTACGTGTGGAACAGGCAAACCAGCAATGGCTTTTACTGGATGGCCAACAAGGGAAATGGATATGAGGAAAAGGTTTTGAGTTGGCCAATGTAATAGCTACTGCTGTATGGATTGATACTTTTTACATGGGCTCTGACAGTGAGGAGGGAACCAATTTACCACTGAAACATAAGGATTTGTTTCTTTTATTTCACATTCCCCATGGCCTACTCTATCTGGCCTCTAAACTACGCTGGTAAGTGGCTTACATGTTGCACACTGTCTTCACTGTGAGCAATCATCTTACAAATTGCTTTGTTTCTCTAACAAGGCCATGAATGCTTTCAGAGATGTTTATGTACTTAACACCCAAGGTCTAGCACACTGCTTTTCAAAGCAGCCCATAATAAATGTCCTACTTATTATCTTTATTATAATATACACATCTTAAGAAATAGACGTTAACCCTTGGTAGAATCTCAGATACTAAAATATGAGGGAAAATCAGAAGATAATTTAAATCCATCTTGAAAAAAATAAGGGAAAGGAGAAGTGAAAAAGACCTCATAACTTGAAGAATAATAAAATCAGTATACGTTAAGAGAAACATGCTTATAAGTCTCTGTCACAACCCTTCATGACTCTTGGACAAGGTTTTTTTCCCCCGCCCCCCATACAACTTAAAAATTGAGACATTACTCACATATTGTAAAAACAGGACCTCTCTTTTTAAAGTTATAGTGAACAACACACAAAACTTACCATTGTGCACTTTAAAATGCAAAATTCATCTGTTATCATTAGGATCAATTAGTGTCAAACAAAACTTTTTCACCCTGTGCAACTGAAACCATTAAAAATCATTAAGCAACAACTGTTTTCTCTCCTCCCAGCTGGTACCCACTGGGCTGCTTTTGTGTCTATGGGTCTGATCACGTTAGTTACCTCATGTGAGTGGAACCGTATGGTATTTGTCTTCCTGTGACTTTTTTTTTTTTTCACTTAGCATAACATCCTCCAAGTTGTAAGTCAGATCTTAGATCTTCCTTCTTTCAAAGTTGATTAGCAGCCTGTGTGTGGTCGCTGCACTGGTGGTTAGCCATCGTCTGTCAGGGCACATACATGCAGCTTCCTTTCCTGATTTTTCCTTCCACCTCCTCAATGGCACATTTACAGCTCAAAGTTCTGAGCTCTGCTGGACCTCAGCTGTTTCCCCATTTCTAAACATTATGCTTTTTATATTACATCTAAGAAGCCACTGCTAATTTGCAGGTCATTGTATTTATGCCTATTTCTTTGTAAGAGTTTTAAGTTCCAACGCTTATATTTAAGACAATGGTCCACTTTCAGTTAGTTTTGTATATTGTGAGGGGGGAGTGAGATATGGTCTTAAATTTTGCTAATGGATACTCAGGTGTTCTTACATCATCTATTAAAGAGACTATAATTCCCCCTTTGAAGTAGTTTTGAAAAAGCTCAATGATTATAACTGTAAAGACTGATGCCTGGGTTTTCATCTCTACTCCACCAATCTGTATGGTGTCTTCAGGTCACTTTCCCATGCACTGGCTGCTAGGCTGAGGCAGGGGGAAAGGCAGCAGGACGATGAGGACCTGGGAGGAGGAATGGATACTTTATCCTGGAGCCTCTTGTCAGCCAGGAGTAAAGAAATGAAACACAATTAACATATTTGCTATAAAGAGTGCTAAATTAGAGACAATACTCCTTTTTTAATAGAAAGTGTTCATATAGGAATGCTTTAATGGGAATGGACCATGCATACAACCTAAGTGTGTATGATCTTTCTCCCCACTAAGCTGTAAACTTAAGATTTTCCAGGAGTCTCACAAAAATCATTTACTAAAAGGACATGCCATGACTCCTTGTTGCAATCTTAAAAGCTCCACAGTCTTATCAAATTGTAACCTCACTGCCAAGATGGTGGCACATGCTTTTAATCCCAGCATTCAGGAGGCAGAAACAGGTGGCTCTTCGAGTTCAAGGCCAGCCTGGTCTACAGAGTGAGTTCTAGGACAATCAGGGCTACACAGAGAAACCCTGGCTTGGGAAAAACAAAAAGCAAAACAAACAAAAAACCAAAACCATAACCCTATTGAAGATCCTTCCACTGACACCCTAGAGTCTCATTTACTGAAAGTATGTGTGTGAGAAGCAACCCTTTGAGATGTAACTGGAAAGCTACCAAAAATGGTATACGTGCATACCCAAGGCACTTAATGGCAACTCTACTTTGAGAAACCCACATGCCTGTTAATGTGCCTCATTCTTCCTTGAGTACCTTTCTATGTTTAATAAACTTCCCCTCTGCTTGATACTGGCTTGTCCTGAAATCCTTTTCTGTCTACAAGCCAAGGATTCGGTTTTACCTGAGTTGAGGTCCCCTAGAAGACTAAGGGAATTCTGCAGGCTGCTGCAGTGACAGCATTGTGCTGTGCTACTGTGTCTCTGTCCTTGCCTTTGCTGACAATAGCTTTGAAGTCCGTTGTGAAACTAGGAATCAGGAGTCCTTCAGTCTGGTTCTTTTGTAAGATTGTTTACCCATGTGGATGTGGTGCAATACAATGTGGCCCTGAGGAGTAGCGTACCAATTTCTGCAAAGCAGCTTCATTCTTTTTGTTTGTTTGTTTGTTTGTGTTTTTTTTTTGTTTTTGTTTTTGTTTTTTTGAGACAGGGTTTCTCTGTGTAGCCCTGGCTGTCCTGGAACTCAGGCTGACCTTGAAGTCAGAAATCTGCCTGCCTCCGCCTCCCGAGTGCTGGGACTAAAGGTGTGCATCACCACTGCCCGGCTACCAGTTTCATTCTTGATAAAATTGGAACACACACACACACACACACACACACACACACACACATAGGCTAATTAAGTGGGTCAGTGGGTAAAAGCACTTGCTGTGTCAAGCCTGATGATTTGAGTTCAATCCCTGGAACCCACACGATAAACAGAACAAGCTCTAAATTCTCTCAGAACTCCACAAGCATGCTGACCAGCCCCGGGTAAGGTCCATCTGAGTTCCTACAAAAATGAGATCTCTTACTGGACATCAGGAGATCTAAAAGAAATTACTTGTCATTTGCATAAACAAATGCAAAAAAAAGCAAAAACAAAACACAAAGGACAAAGGTAGTTTCCTTATATAGGAGTTCTCAGTCCTAGGAAGATCTCCCTCTTGTGTATACCTACCAAACAAAAATGAAAGCACATATAGATGGTAGCAGCCCATTGTGCACACACTCATTCTACATACTAAGTAACAACAAAAGCAGAAACAATGTAATTATAAGACTAGGAGTAGAGTAGAGAAAATAGTAGATCTCACTTGTGGCAAAAAAAACAAAAAACAAACAAACAAAAAACCATTCTTTTCTCAACAACACAAAACTGACCTTCCTCCAACTCTTTCTTTTTTTTGGAGGGGGTGGGGGAAGAGTTCAAGGGGTCAAATCCAGGGTTTGCCCATGCTATTTAAGTGCTCTACTAATAAGCTATACCCCCTGGCCCTAAAGTGACATAATAAGTGAAAATGCCTTTGTTTACATAAATCATGAAAGAGAAAAAGCATGTATCAGTCAATGGATATCTATTATATTGCAATTATGCTAAGTGTTGACAATTTAATGGTGTAAGTCCCAGATAACCAGATAGCCTTTGAGAGCTGTTAGAGTCGGACTGACCCTTCCACACCCTGGTAACATTACTGCTTGGATACTAAATGTTTCCCCAATACACAAGCAGCTTGCCTTCCAGCTAGCTGGCACTAATGAGAGAGGATCACTCAAGTCCACTGATGATTAAGTCCACTGATAAATCATAAGTGAAAGGGATTTTAGGAAGCAAGACTGCAAGGGCATGGCTTTGAAGGGTATATATTGTTCCTGGATTCTCCCTGTCTCTCTCTGCTTTCTGGGTGCCAGGAGACAAGCAGCTTTCCTTTGCCTTGGCTTTCTATATCACTTTCTTCCTTTCGGTAAGTTCTCTGGGATGCTACCCTGTAGCAATGAAAAGCTATGTATAGTCTGTATGGAGAAAAAAATGGTATTCCCTAATATGAGAGCCTTAGGACACTAAAGAAAATGCCTTTTCAAAAGGTGGTAACCCAGTTTAGGAAAAAAGTCTCAGATACAGGGCAAATCACCTCCTCACACACACCACTTAGGCAGTCTCTTATCCTAAAATTGGATCTTACAATACGTGGGCCCAGACTCTGTTTGACTTCACTAAATATTGCAGGCTGGCTTAGACTTAGCTTTTGATTCTCAGTCTCTCAAATGCCAAGTGCTGGGATTACTGGTAATATGCCACCATGCCAGGTAAGGTTTTCTGTCTTGTTTTCATAGTTTTTAACTTCAAATCCTACAGCAGTGTCCCCAAGATCCTGTGCCTTTGCCATATATTCACCAGCATCACAAAGCACTAAGCACAAAGCTTGGAAAACAGCCCTGGCTAAGGCCCATCTGAGTTCCTACAAAATGAGACCTCTTACTGGACATCGGGAGATCTAAGAAATTACTTGTCATGCCTTATGGAAGGAGAATTTCAATGAAATTATTTTCCCAGACACTCAACAGGACACCTAATCCTGAGAAGGCAAGAGGGTGAGGCAACGTTTAGAAGTCATACATAAAAGCGGAAGGAAGAACTGAAGGACTGAGCAACAGGTTGGAAGGAGCGGTAGAGGCATGGCACTGAAGGACTAGAACCTCGGGGACTTAAGCTCTAACTCAGGAGCCACTGACGCGCGATAACCACCATAGATAGAGCTTTTGGGGACAGAACCACTGATTCATCTGAAGTAGGATTTACTTCAGGAAGACGTCTCTGGGAATACTTTTCACTCCTCACTCCTCTTTCCCCGGGGATCTGTGGAAACGTGCCCTTTGCTGTTCAGTTTACTCAATGGCCTACTGCAGCCCTTCCTAATCTGGCACTTAGCTCTCTCGAGTAAAAGATTCAGACAAAGTCAAGCTAAAATATTACTAATAATTCAACATGTTTTATCAAAACATCTATTTTTGTGGGAAAACCACTTTAGTTACCTCTAGTTACAGAACGATTTACTTAAAAGCTCAAGTGAGTAACCTAACTTTCATCAACTCTGCCTTCTTTTCAGAGGGAAAATTGTGTGTTCAGGATTATCACAAACTCTGGAAGTCATAAAGGCATCTCAAAGTCCTATGTAGAAAGCATCAAGTTAATTCTCTAATTTGTCCCAAAAGTTCCAGATGCTTATTTTAAAGGGAGATTTGTGAGCCTTCCATTTAATGAAAAATTGTTAGAGTCACACATCTCTCTCGGATGTTGGGAAGACTATGGACAACCTTTTACTTTGTTCTTCCTAAATGACCAACATAAGTTAGGAGCAGAAGGATAGATAGCACTGAGCCCAGCACTAAAAATAAAATGATGTAGAAGTACAGTCATTAGATTCCTTCAGAGTAAGACAGAAGAATTTAGTAGTCAGGAGACACAAATAGTGCACAGAATCAGAATGGGGTTCTGTTAAACTAGAGCTATTTATTCACAAAGCTTAAGCAGGAGATAATTACATCTTATCTATTTTAAACGCTCATCCAAGTTGCTAGCACCAGGAAGCACACTTGTCTGCCGTCTCACTCTGTAGTTACTCCTCCGTCACTCGTCCTAAGAACTCTGCTCTGAATTCTGTCTCTAGCCCTCCTTGATAGACTCACACTACTCTAATGGCACAGGGAAGCTCTTAACCTAACTTAGTCAGAAAGCTGAGTTTGGGGCCGGCGGACAGAAAAGATCAGGGAGGTCCAAGGTTCAGTACATTTTCCTATAAAGCATAAGACATTAAATATGTTAAGCTTTGAGGTCAGACTCACTTTGTGTTTTGCAACCTTCTTTGTCCCCAACCCCTTACAAAAATTTAAAAGCCATTCTTAGCTCATAGAGAAAGCAAAGATCATCGTAGAGCAGTTTGTTAACCTTCAGTTTAAAGTGTGCTGTCCAGTAATAGTTGATTAGTTAGTTACATGTAGCTACTGAGCATCTGCTAGTGCGGCTGGGGTTTCTAAAGTTTATTAATTAATTACTTTGAACAGACACATTTGGCTGGTGTTGACTATTTTAAACAGCAGAGGCTTGGAGCCCTCCAACAACTAGAGAAGCCTAAGAAAACACTCTACCTATTACTCATGAATTGACTGAAGGCCTAGACAAGAATAAACAGTAATTATTATTATTAAACTACGAGCTATACACCATCCCAATGTTTAACATCAAGGACAGGAAAACAGTCATAGACAAAATAAAATCAGTTTAGACAAAAGGAAACTTTGAGGTATGGAGAGAATGGGTTTAAAGGCTTTAAGTTTGAAAGGTCATGCAATGTCCCCAATCTGAACAGACATGAACTTTCCCACTCTTCAACTTGTAAACAGATTCTCTCACTGACGTCATATGTTTCCCCAAGAAGACACCTGATTTCACTTATCACTGCCCTGAGTCTCCTGAAGATTGCTCTTTCATTACACTGCCAATCCCTGCCACCCTTAAAACTCACAGGAAACCTAGCTCATTTCCTTCCTAAACAATTCCCTGTGTTCATTAATGGACCTAAAAGCTTGATTCATGGGACTTCTGAAGCAGAAAATGAAGGGAAAAAAACCATTAATTCAATTTTAAAGGACATCTCTATGGATGCCTTGGAGTACATTCAACGTTCTCTCTCCTAGTTCTTTGGTACCAAGCACTTCATTTACCAAAGGAAAGAATGGAAAATATACAGCAGGGAACATATCAATATACAAATATCTTGCTGATGACACATGACAAGATTCATTCTAACCCCGTCAAAGTTTTGCCTTCAGCATTTCGTATTTTAAAACAATCCTGGATTAAACAATCCTGAAGAGAGGAAAATCACATGAGAAATCAAAGTTTGAACCATAACATAGAGCACAAATCATGAATGCGACCGAATGTGACAAGTATTAAGTCAAATTACCCAGTGAGAGGCTTATATTGGTATATCAACACAATGAAATTCTATGTAGCAATTAAGAACAGTGACGTGGACCTCTATTAAATATATACTTATATATTAACATACACAAAATATGTCTGAGATTGTAGGGTGAAAAGTTACAACATGTATGTAAATTATCTTATAGCTGTGTAATAACAAATATAAATCTAAGTACAGAACATGTCTGTAAGTGTTCATGGAGAAACTGGGGTGGTAATGGTCACCTCTGCTAAATTCAGCATATAATGTGTCTTCCTTTTGATGTTATATTCTCCCATGCTATCTAAATTTCTTCACATGAAGAGCTTGTATTACTCACAAGTTTGTAATAATATTCCCATAAAGAGCTATAAACTGGTTCCTTGTAAAGGAGTATGTGGCTTTTCTTTGCTGTCGCAATGTCCAAAATTTAAATAAAAAGTCAAAGTGATTCTTTTTGTACTTGAAGCCATTATAGCATTCCAAACACTGCCCTTTGTTCATGAATTTCCATAGCGGGCAGGAACAAGAGGGGGAAAAAAAAATCCCACAACGGTATTATGACACTGGAGGGAGGGTGGGAGGGCACACTTCAAATAGGACTTGGGTAGGACAAGACAATCCACAAGTGCCAACCAGTTCCAGGGCTGGAGAGATCTCAGGAGAGCCATCACATTTCAATTACCATCACTAACATTACTTATTACGTGGCCGGCTCCAGTCCCGCAGGAAGGCAGCTTGTGATGATAATACCCAGCCTCTGCTTGTAAAACAATTCATTAGGCAAAGCAGAACAGCTGGGGCAGCCACGTGCCGCTCTCAGAGCACCGCCCCACTGGGACCTCTAGCCCAGATTTCCCTTTTCATGAGGGACAGCTACCACCCCTCTGACAGCTGTAGCGTCCTCCAGGGATACTTCAGGTTTAATCAGTACTTCCTGCACTGCAGAGGGCCGTTTGATTTCTAACATAAACTAATGGCACTCCGGCTCTCCGCAGGTTACACCAGACATCAGATAAGAGGCTTTAAGGCAGTTTTATCTAGTTCTAAAGCTCAAGAGTTAATGAGGCAGCAAAAGATACTGTCATAAAGCCCCGGTGTAGCTATATTATCCAATAAGGAGACTCTCTCCTAGACAGGTTTAATATGGATGGAGGAGGTAAAGACTGCGGGTTTACTATTGATCCTATTGGAAGGACGAGACTCTTCACCACAAGCAGAACAAAGTCATGCACAGTGTGCAGCAGGCAGAACGCCACAAAGAAGGTAAAGACTCGCCTTTAAAGCCAGGGGGAAGATGCTTCCCCCACTATACTCAGCAAGCGACATAAACGCACTTTGCATTTAAAGCTAAGGTTTGTGTTTCTTTTAAACCGTCCTCTGAACCTTCTTCCATGTGTTTGTTGAAAACTGTTCTTGCTAGCTTTACTGCCAATTAAAAAAATCTACTAAGAGCTTTATATTATAATATAAAATATTATAGCAAATATTATGCATATTATGTGTTTTAAAATGATAGCTTTTTAAAATGTGTCATCTACAAATCACACTTTCTATTGTTAAATGGTGAGAATTGCCTCTAACTTCTTAATTTCACATAGACCTTCCATAATCATTCAATCTATAAAAGCCTCTTTTAGGCAGCGCTATGTATGTCAAACACAATAAATAACGTCTAGTCCCTGATTCACTAATCCCTGCTGTTGTGTAAAACAAAACATTACAAATTCCCTCTCCCCTTATATCTTAGAATCTGCTTTGTTAAATATACGGAAATCAGAAAACTAAATACTTCTCTTTTCCATGCTAGAAATGTCTATCACAGGCTTTTCGCCAACAATTTAAAAAGTTGAATATTTCTAGGATATCAGTTTATTCCCTAAAAATTAAAAAGAATTGAGATTTTTTTCCTATTTATTTTCATTTTAAAAATAGCAAATCGAAACAAGAAATGTTGAAAAATCCCTCACAAGGCCCGAGGCCCATCGCCACTTCCTTAGGGGCTGCCATCAGGGTTTAGGAAACAATTTTCCACAGGGGTCTTGACAATCTGGTTCTTCCTTGCCAAATCCCAACCACCCCCACCACCACCACCACCCAACCCCAGTTGGTGTGTGTGTTTCTTTGTAGCCCTGGCTATCCTAGAACTCACTCTGTAGACCAGCTGGCCTTGACCTCAAGAAGTCTTTGCCTCCATTAGTTGGGACTAAAGGCTTGCACCACCACCGCCCAGCTGTCTCAACATACTTTTTAGTACTTTTAAGAGTTTATTCACAGTCTGAAGTATACTCATTCCACTGACATGTAAATGCTACCAAGTATCGTTTCAAGTTTCATCTCTCCCAAGAGTCATTCCTGAATTCTTTACCTCACCATTCCTCCTTTGGAACCTACAGAACACATGCTCAGAGAACACGCACGCGGTGAGATGAGCAGGGTGTGAGAGAGGCAAGGGGATGAAGAGTAGATGGCCACGTTAAAGATGGTGCTTTACCCTAGGAACAGCAGAGAGCCACCGAGGGACTAGCTGAAGGGAATGGGGTCGCCTGTCGATTTGTTTCAGAACTATTCTAATTGTACAATGTGGTGGATATTGGAGAAAAGATCAATTCTACAGCTAGTTTGGCTAGAAGAGACGATCCAAAATAAAGAGTCCCTGATAAAGCTTGCTGTCAAGAAACAAGTAAATAAACTCAATATTCTGGAGGAAAATGATAGCTACTTGGGTGAGTATGTTTGTTGTAGCAAAAATAGCAAATAGTCAAAGCTGGAGTTCAGATTTTAGCACAAGAATGCAGCGGCACTTACAAAGAATATTGGATCTAACAGAAAAACAACAAAAACAAAAATGCTACACAATCCCTTGGGATCCCACACCTAGATGAAGAGCTACAGAAAATTAATGACTACTGAGAGAGGGAGCAACAGTCTCCCCAAGGGATGAGACCCTAAATGGTTATTCAATACCAAGAGAGCAGCCCTAAAAACACACATACAAGCAATACTGAACATACTCAGCAAGTTGTATTTATGTGTTTCTGCGGATGCTGAAGCTCCAGTGTCACTCTCGAGTGTCACTGAGGAGGCTGCCTGTCCACTTTAAAGCTGGAGACAGGTGACTGGCCTCCCTCAACCTCTGTATTTGTTAAACTTAACCAAAGGCTATGGAGAAAGCCCATTAAAGAACAGTAGCACTCACTAGCAATGAAATATTTTTTTTAATGTGCTGCTCTTTTAAAAGACATTTTCCTCTATGTCTAATAGTGACGTTTGACAGCTGCTGACGTCAGCAGAGGCAGACAATTTTCTCTGCTTTCGTGTGTAGCTATGTACTCCCCACCCCAACTCAAACCATGTTCTGGTAGGAAATGTTCTTAGTAATAGTGAGCTCCTTAAGCTCAGCAATCACAGAACCCACTTCCATCAGACAGATCTCGAAATTGCACCTTGTTTTGACTTGAGCAGACATAGAAGTGAAACTTTCTGTACTTAGATTGCATAAAGCTGACAAAAGAAAAAAGAGAAAAGTTTGTATGAAAATAGATGTCAACTACAGGCATTCACTAAGGAAAAGAGTTTTAAGTTCATAAAACGAGATGTGGGTAGCAACAAGTTACGTGAGTAACTTAAGCTCCTGTTAGTCATTTTAGACTTCTGTGTTATAGAGGATATGATAGCCGGACAGTACAACTTTTCCAAAGAATTAGGTGACAGTGTAGTTTTACAAGATTACACCGTGAAGAATAATGTTGGTGTGATAGAAAAGGTGTTAAAAGCTAAAAGGGGACCCTCCTGTTCTAAAGGTCAAGAATGGCTGGGTCACAGGCCACACCCAGACACAACAGTTAGCCCATTGCGGATTGAGAAGAGACTCTACACTAAGACAAAAGGAATGGTAAAAATTAAAACTTTTTGATAATTTTCTTGTTAACAGTCTTACTATATAGCTCAGGCTGACCTGGAATCTATTTGTAGCCTAGGCTGGCCTTGAACTCACGATCCTCCTGAATACTGAGATTACAGGTGAGCTACCACACCCAGCAGCCCCCAGAGAATTTCAAATTTTATTTGGGTCTTTTCTTTTAAAAAAGGTTATTTTTCATCATGTTTCTGAAAAGAACCCAATTCTGTATCTCCATTAATCTTCCCACTCCCATCTACTGGTAGATGGCTGTGATCAGCTGTGGCCAAAAATGATGACAATCAGCATAAAGACCAAAAGACACAGGGAAATAGCCAAATGACTCCGATAGCACCTGGCCTGTGGCTGACGAGAACCCGAGTTTATCACATGTCTTCTGTTTGTATTTCCACACACTGGCTTTTTAAAGAACGTCACCAAAGGCTCAGCGTAGGCAAGGAGTTCTGACCCTGAAGGGTCTACTTAAATATCAGGTATACTAGAAGAAAAACATTTGGTCTGCAGTTCCACCTATTTAAAGGGAAGTTCTCTCAATTTTCAGTTTCTTCCCAAAGTGCTATTAAATAATAGACAAGAACCACCAAAGGCATTCTAAAAAGCAACCTCTCCCTACCGCCTCACTCCACCCTCCCTGCCACACATACCTTTTTTTGAGACTGTCTCATCATGTAGCCTCAGCCTGTCTGGAATTTGCTATTTAGACCGGACTAGCTCTATCTAAGTTTGTCTCTGCCTCCCAAGAGCATGCGGAGACTGAAGATGTGTATCACCACACCTTATCAGCTTCTAAAACGCCTTCTTAAAGGCAAGTGACATTGAGGCATTTTCTCTAAGAGTGCCTTTCTCATGGTGAATGGCTGCCAGCATACCACTTTAGGCAACTGGAACCACTGAGAAGACGAGGCAGAGACAGTCTTCATTTTAACTTTAGCTAGAAATGAGTGTTCTGCAAGGGAAACTGCATCTTAGAATGCTAAGAAAAGGCAGGGGTCGGGGGGAGTCTAGGATCAGCAGTGACAGGAAAAGGAAGGTATCTCAAAGGCATTGTTGTAGACAATGACGTTAGAAACGAAGAATTCTTCCCATTTAATGTGCAATGAAGACCAAACTAAGCTGTGTCTTCATTTAGGGGATGAACATTACTTGTCCACGTCCCATTCAGCACCACAGCCTGATCCTAGGGCGTCATCGGACCACACACAAGCAAGTGAGCAAACAAGAGAGGCCAAGGTCCAGCATCAATTCCTAGCAAGCATCCCTCCCTAATCTAGCAAGCGAATGCAAATCAAAGCAAACACTCCAGTGCTGCTGGGAGGGAAGCCTGGACCTTTCCCCAGAGAGGCCTGTAAAACAGGACAGTCACTGACAGCAGTACAATTACTGACACAGATACAGACTTTATGGACATGTTTATCTCCGCTGTAAATCCACACTCTCTCTCCACTCCGATTCACGAGTCATAAAGAAATTGCAGATAATGAAAAAGTTGGGGAAATTTACAGCATGTCGGAAACCTCAGACAGCCAGAAGAAATTAAAGAGCTGACTAGGGATAAATCACACAGGTACAATTAAAACTTCCCATATACCTCTTCATTTCCAAAGTGAGGCACAAGCCAATGGAGCTGATGAAAAGTTGAGGTCATGACTCCTGAGGCTGCAATCATCTCTTAACTAACTGCATGTTAACAATCAGCTAATTCGTAGGACATGTGCAAAGGCCGACTTCTTGCTGCTCTCTTGATTTCCTCTTCTCTCCACTAGAAGCACCCACAGAGCAATTCTGCCTGTAAACAGGCCAAATTGCAACAGGCAATAAACAGAAAGGTGATGTCCCCCCTTCTACGCCATCTCTGTGGGTGCAGGACATCTTTTACCGCCCCGAGCAAGGACTGAGCATTAAAATGAGAAAGTGGAGCTACAATGAGTGAATAAAATTGGAGTTTTCTTGTTCCCCAATAAATAACCATTCTGAAGTTTTCATCTGACCTCTTTTCAACAGTCCAAAGGGGATTTTAAAGGCCTGTTAGGTTTGATACCAGAGTAAGAATCACTTCTGGTGATACTTGTTTTGCAGCAGTTAATGTGGCCAGCTCTGCATGTGCTGTCTGATGTGATAACTGATGTGCAAGTCTGGTTTCAATAAAGTAAATCAGAAAAAAAAAACCCAAAGAAGTAATGCCTATTCCTTAAACAACAGGTTTAAGAGACCCTACCACTAAAGCCGAGAAGGGTTGATTTGGGGTCCCTTTATCCTCTAAGGCCTTTTGTAAAATCCTGAATGAAGAGAAAAGGAGGATTCTATCACAGGCACTCTCTCCTCACCTCTCCCAACTTAATTAGATGCAATAGTGGCTGTTAAAAACATTAGGCTCTCCCTCGGAAGATGAAATAAGAACACAGGCTTTCCTAACTGACTTCTATATAAAAGAGTGTCAATGGGCGGCATGCAAGTCAATGCTAAGACTGTGCATCTATATAGGATAAGTGCCAGCCAAATTAGCACTAATATGATTTGAATTATGAGTCCTATCAAGAAATAAAGGCTTAAAAAAAAAAAACAAAAAACCAAAAGGTTTGGAGGATGGAACTGGCATGATTTCGATTTTGCGACAATATGACCCCTTGACGATTCCAAGTCCATTTTACACTTCAGAGAACCCAAATGTCATTTTCATTTTATATATTAAGATTTTATTCTCTAGAGGAATAACAGTTCTAAGAAACTTTACTAGTTTCAACCCACACAATCATTACCAGAAAACCTTAGGTCCTATCTAATAGCTAGATCTCAATTGTATTTATCTGGTAAGTACAAAGCATGGTCTCTGAGCTGTTCTTGCTTTTAATGAGAAGCACTTTAAGCCTGAAAGTGTCCTAAGCATCAAATCAGTATCTAGTATCAACAGCTACTGTTAAGGAGAAGCAGTTTTATTTACAAGCTCCAAGAAGCAAATCACATTTTATCAAATGAGTATTAGAGTGAAGCCAAGAAACATAAGCTCTGCTCCTTTGCTGGCAGGCAAGGCTACCCTGAATCACAATCAGAAGACCTGGAGTCTAACCCTAGATTTACAAATAACTACATGACCCCGGGAAACCAGTTAAACTTTTCTATTTATTTAGAAATAGGGTTTCACACATCCCAGGCTAACTTCAAATTCACTGCACAGCATAGACCTTGAACTTCTGATCCTCCTGCCTCTTCCTCCCCAGTGCTGGGACTACAAGCATGTTGTACCACCACTGTTATGTGGTACAAAGGATCAAACCCAGGGCCCTGCTTTGTGTAACCTAGGCAAACATTCTATCAGAGTTACACCTTCAGCCTCTATGTTCACAAATTTTAAAAGTACATTGAATTTGACCTAAGAAAAGATGATTGTTGCAGCATGATTTACATTAGCAAGATGCTAAAAATTACCTAAATGACCACTGAAATAATCACTCCAATAAAAAGTAAATGCTCATAGCCTGCTATTCTGAAGTCTTCATAGCACATTAGAACAAGAAAACATGTGAGAGACTAGGAATGATATAGTAGTGGACACATAAAAATTATATCTGCATATCTGCATAATAATATGTATGAGTATGTGTGCACACACGTCTTCCTTTCCTTCCTTTCTCTCTCTCTTCTCCCAGCCCCCACCACCAAGACAGGGTTTCTCTTTGTAGCCCTGGCTGGCCTCTGTAGACCAGGCTGGCCTCAAAATCAGAGATTCACCTCCCTCTGCCTCCCGAGTGCTGGGATTAAAGGTGTGCGCCATCACCGCCTGGTTTATCTGTCTTTCAATATGATATCACTTGGAAGGCATGTTTAGAGGGCTTGGTAAGATGCTTAACAGTGACAATTTTAGTATGATTTAATTTTAGGTAATTTTTGATTTCTTTATATTTTCTAGTATACATATAGATGTATATATTTTTATAAGAGAAAAATCTTAACTCAAAAGTCGAATTCAGTATATGTGAATGAACTTCATTTCCTGCAACTAGAATTAGACACAGGAAGGGAAAGTGTATGATTCAAACAGTTGCTCTCACCAATTCACAAACCTTGCTGGTCACTGATTCCAATCTCTCTTTATGACAGAGTAATGGAGCCATACTCTCTGATCCAAGGCCAATGTGCCTGTGCTCTACACCCACCCCTTCAAGCCTCTCAAGAGACTTGCATTCTTCCCTTCACCCCATGTAGTCTGCCTTTGTCATTAAGAATTGAAACATTTTGGCTGCTGGAGATGTGACTCAACAGTTGCGAGCACTGGGTGCCCTCCTAGAGGACCTGGGTTTGAGTCCCAGCACCTACAAGGTGGCTCATATCCAAAAGAAACTCTAGCTCAAGAGGATTCAATGCCTTCCTCTGGCCTCACTAGGCACCATGCACACAGTTGGTGCACCAACATACGTGGAGACAAACATAAAGATTTCAAAATCTTTAAAAGAATTTAAGCATTTCAAGCCAATTGTCCTAGAGCAAACAGTAAATTCCAACTCCACTTCTTTCCCTGGCTATTACCTTCTCTTCCTGACAGAAGCCAAACCCTGAAAAAGCTGTCTACATTCTCCACACATTCCTTACTCCATTTAAATTCCCCTCCATTGGCTCCAGTCATCCATACACTCAGAGGCCTGGGAAATGGCTCCAACTATACTCAGTGCCACACTGCACATCAAAACCCAACCAAGAAGCCACAGTCCATAAGGCGCTCTACTCAAGACCTGCCTGCCCATTCCCAGCTCCTAGGCATAAAGGCAAGGGCAATGGCACACCCCTGAAATCAGTGCTCTGGGGCCCTGGCCCGATGACTAGCCAAATGAGAACCCCAGCTCTTGTGAGAGATCTAGTCTCAAAAGCACAGGGGAGAAATGACTGAAGGTTACCCAACACTGAGCTCTGGTCTCTCCATGTATCACACGGATTTACAAATACATGCACACAAATAAACTGAACCTGTAACCTTTCCTTACAAATGTGTTCCTTCTCCATTATCCCATCTGTTTTCTTTTTCTATTGTTTGTCTTGAAAAGCTTTTCTGAAACCTGTCCTGAAGATTATTACCAATAATCCCAGCACTCAGGGTGAAGGCAAGATGATCAAAAATGAGGCCGTGAACTACATAATCTTGTCTCAGAAAACCCCAAATACACTCTTCACCCAAGAAGAAAAAACTTCTGCTAAGACACAAACTGAATGCATGTTGGAATTCCATTTGCTAAGTCTTAAGGAATGTATTATTACCACTGAAGTAAGGCTAGACTTTTGAGTCCTCTACAGTCTCCTCTGAATCCCACCATTGTTGCAGTCTCGAGTATTCACGGATACTGGTCCTGTGGTGGTCCTCTAGCCCTTGCCCATGGCTCCTTCAGAGCAGCTAGCTTCCTCATAAGAGTGTGCAGAGCAGACTCAATCGCCTCCACAAGGACAACTCTCATCTGCTCTGTCTGTGCAACTCTGGCTCCTCACCTGCTCCAAAGCCAGCTGTTTCTTCAAGACAGGGGGACAGCTGGTGTCTGCCTAGTCCTGACCCCACTGACTGGAAACTCTCAAAGCAGTTAGCTCTAACAATCAAAGGGACACGATCGGGTGTTGCCCTATCTCCAGCATTAATAAACACACATTTCTGTTTATTTTGTCACTAAAAGCTTATCTCTAGCAAATCCGATGCCATTTGAGCTTTCCTTTGCTTGTGCATGCCACTGGCTAAGATGCTCAAGAGAGAAATCCAGACGCCATGCTTGACAACGTTTTCCCTTCTCTCTCAGAGCAAATCTATCAGGACTTGGCTTTATCCTTTACCTTTCTCAAACTGCCTCTCTCTCTCTCCATGGCCAACAGTCGCCTAGTTCAGTTCTTGGCTACTGCAATGACATTAGTTACCCTTGGTGGAATTTGGACTTACCACACTGTCTTAGTCAGGGTTCTATTCCTGCACAAACATCATGACCAAGAAACAAGTTGGGGAGGAAAGGGTTTATTCGGCTTACACTTCCATTCTGCTGTTCATCACCAAAGGAAGTCAGGACTAGAACTCAAGCAGGTCAGGAAGCAGGAGCTGATGCAGAGGCCATGGAGGGATGTTCTTTACTGGCTTGCTCAGCCTGCTCTCTTATAGAACCAAGACTACCAACCCAGAGATGGCACCACCCACAAGGGGCCTTTCCCCCTTGATCACTAATTGAGAAAAAGCTGGATCTCATGGAGGCATTTCCTCAACTGAAGCTCCTTTCTCTGTGATAACTCCAGCTGTGTCAAGTTGACACAAAACTAGTCAATATAATTGACCCATTGTCAACGTGACACACAAACACATCATAGTAAGCCTCAACCCTTACATTCTTATTCATCCCCAAGGTCTAAATAACTTTAAACGGTCCCACAGTCTTTACATATTCTTAAATTTTCAATCTCTTTAAAATATCCATCTCTTTTAAAATCCAAAGTCTTTTTACAATTAAAAGTCTCTTAACTGTGGGCTCCACTAAAATAGTTTCTTCCTTCAAGAGGGAAAATATCAGGGCACAGTCACAATCAAAAGCAAAAATCAATCTCCAACCATCCAATGTCTGGGATCCAACTCACGATCTTCTGGGCTCCTCCAAGGGCTTGGGGGTGTTCTCTAGCCATGCCTTTTGTAGCACACGCGTCATCCTCTAGGCTCCAGATTCCTGTACTCCACTGCTGTTGCTGCTCTTGGTGGTCATCTCATGGTACTGGCATCTCCAAAACACTGCATGACCCCTTCAGTCCTGGGCTGTCAATTGCAACTGAGGCTACACTTCACCAACGGCCTTCCATGGCCTCTCACAGTGCCGAGCCTCAGCTACTCTGCGTGATCCCTTCATGCCTTCAAAACCAGTACCACCTGGGTAACTCTTACACATTACCAAGTCCAGACACAGCGCAAGGTACAACTTTGGCTATCCCTGGAACACAGCCTCTGTGCTCTCAGAAAACACTTCCCAGAAGATGTCACCTCAATGATGCTATTCTCTTCTTAATCACCACTAATTTCTTAGCTCCAGCTAACCAGCATCAATAGTCCCACTAATCCAAAGGTTTTGCTTTAGTAGTTCTGGTATCTTGTTAATCACAGCTGATACTTCAGCCCCAGCTAACCAGAACCACAGAATCTTCACAGTCCAAAATAGCAATGGCCCTGAAAAGAGTCTTTAATTTCCCTCTGAAATGTCACAAGCCAGACCTCCATCTTTTACACTGTTCTCAACATTATCTTCCAAGCTCCTACACAACATCTGACAGAGCTCTTAATACTGAATGGATCTTCAAGCCCAAAGTTCCAAAGTCCTTCCACAGTGCTCCCCAAAACATGGTCAGGTTGTCACAGGAATACCCCACTCTGCTGGTACCAATTTGTCTTAGTCAGGGTTTCTATTCCTGCACAAACATCATGACCAAGAAACAAGTTGGGGAGGAAAGGGTTTATTCGGCTTACACTTCCATACTGCTGTTCATCACCAAAGGAAGTCAGGACTGGAACTTAAGCAGGGCAGGTAGCAGGAGCTGACGCAGAGGCCATGGAGGGATGTTCCTTACTGGCTTGCTTCCCCTGGCTTGCTCAGCCTGCTCTCTTATAGAACCAAGACTACCAGCCCAGAGATGGCACCACCCACAAGGGGCCTTTCCCCCTTGAATCACTAATTGAGAAAATGCCTTACAGTTATATCACATGGAGGCATTTCCTCAACTGAAGCTCCTTTCTCTGTGATAACTCCAGCTGTGTCAAGTTGACACAAAACTAGCCAGTACACCACACCAACATTCAATTTTTATGTTCTATTTGCTTCTTGGGCGTCTCCTCAAATGTGGCTTTAACTGGAGTCCGTGAGTTGATGGTATCTCTATTTGTTTTCTGGGTTCTATATCCACATAGTCTATTGTCTCCTAGATAGCCTGGGCACACACTTAACAACTAAATTACCCCAAACTTCTCAGAGATTATCTTTTTCCTACTGTTTATTCAAACTTTAAACAGAAGTTCTTTTTCTAGAGACAGATTCTCACATAATCCAGACTGGCCTTGAACTTGAATTATGTAGTCACGGATGACCCTGAACTTGATTCTTCATCCCTAGGATTACAGGTATCTGCTCTCTTAATACCTACGCCTTCTTTAGCGTTTCTATTGATGCAACAAAAACACCATAACCATGACCCAGAAACAAGTTGAGAGGAAAGGGTTTGACTTACACTTCCAGACTAGTCCATCACTGGAGGACGTCGGCACAAAAACTCAAGCACAACTAGAACCCTGGATGTAAGGGATGGTGCTGGGGACATGGAGGGTGCTGCTCATTGGCTTCTTCACATGGCTTGCTCAGCCTGCCTTCTTATAGAACCCAGGACCACCAGCTCAGGAATGACATTGCCCACAATGGGCTGGGCCCTCCCCCATCAGTCGCTAATTGAGAAAACACCTTACGCCTGGATCTCATGGAGGCATTTCCTCAACTAAGGCTCCTTCCTCTCTGATGACTCCAGTTTGTCAAGTTTACACACAAGATCAGGCAGTACAACCAAAGAGTTTTCATCCTCTACCCCACTACATTCTTTTCCACTTACAAATTTACCACTATAAAATATGAAGGTCATGAAAGTATGGTTTGGATTTTTTATTGATTTTACGTAGAATTTTTTGAGGCAGGGTCTCATGTAGCTAAGGCTGGCTTCACACTATGTAGGCAAGAATAAACTTTAACCGCAGACTTTTCTTCCTCTACGTACTTTTATTCTTCACCTACTGAGAATACAGATATGTCCCATCATGCCATCTTTCTGTGGAGCTGGGGAATCAAACCTAGGGCCTCAAGTATGTTTGCCAAACACTATCAATTGAGCCTCAGCTCCACCCCCTAAAGCTTGTGTGTGGAGGCCAGAGGTCAACTTTAGGTGGTTTTCCTCAAAAGCTGTCAACCTTGTTTTTGAGACAGGGTCTTTTAACTAGCCTAGAATCTGTCAAGTAGGATGGGCTGGCTAGCTCGAAAGTCCCAGGGTCCCCTATTTTTTTTTTACCTCCTCAGCACTGGCTTTTGTAAAATGTGCATTCTGAGAACTGAACTCTGCTTCAAGTACTTTACTGACTAAAGTATGTCTCCGACTCTAAAACTTTATTGAAAGACAAGAAAAAAACAAAACAGACACACAAACAACAACCAACCCTGGGAATAATAAATATTTTGGGGTCAGAAATATCACTTTAGCTCTGTTTTCTCATTCCATATCCAAAACAGACTTGTCAGAGTCAACTGTTCTCTTGAAGGACATCCTACCCCAACATCTGGTCTTAAATTTAACCTCTTACAACAGTCAACCAACTGTTTTATTTTCCTAATCAAGAGATTTCTCTAGCTATATAAAATGTACTTTTAACAAACTATTAATTTAGATGTAATGGTTGGAGACACTTTTCATTTATATATGTCAATGTCATTATTTCTCTAGTACCCACAGCAAAGTACTTTGTATTCTTTTATAAAGTCTCATGCAATGTCATTTCTTTTCAGATTATATTTTCAACACAAACCAGCAGACAAAACAAAGGAATTAATATTTTATCTAAGCCAGGAAATACTGTTAGGTTGGAATCTCCAGCTTATCAATAACTAAACATAAAAAAAAAAAACCAAACAAAAACAGAATATGCCCTTTTATTTCCCCATGAACACAATCATTCCTAAATTTAAAGTCTAGGAAGGGATCAACGTCCATAAACTCTATTGGAACTATTGTTTAAAATAAATCTGGCAAATCTTCCCTGTTTTATCTCTCCAACAAATGACTGGAGTTCTACTCCAGACTGACAGGCATTCTCAGTGGCTCTTTGCTTCTACTGTATAGTTAATACTAAGCAGTTAATTCTCTAACTACAAGCAAGACAGCCCAAAACATAAAACTTGACAAATTGGCCAACATTTGCAAAGATGCAAGTGGCTTTAATCCAGCATTTGAGAGGCAGAGGCAGGCAGATCTGTGAGTTCAAGACCAGCCTGCTCTACAGAGTGAGTTCCAGGACAGCCAGAGCTTCATAGAGAATTCCTGTCTAGAAAAACAACAACAACAACAACAAAATCTCCAAAAACAATAAAGCTGCTTCTTTATATTTTTAAAAGTGTATTTATTGTCTACAATGTTTGCATGTGTGTATGTATGCGTGTGTATGTATGTGCATGTCCACAACTGGTGCCAGAAGAACATCAGATCCTCTGGAATTCAAGTTACAGGTGAGCTGCCATGTGGGTGCTGGGAACTTGGTCCTCCCCAAGAACAGCAAGGGCTCTTAACAGCGGCGGCATTTCTCCAGCCCACTTTGGGTTATTACGAGACAGCTGTCTTGCAGTCTTCCTTCCTTCTACAGTGCTGGAATGACAAGGGTGTGTGCCACAAAAGACACCACCAAATCATCTCTATCTCTTGCCCTTGACCTAACAGTTTTAACTCCTTTCTCTCCCAGACTTGTACTTCTGCAAGAACATGCCAAAGTTGGAAAAAAACCCTAGCATTGACTTTTTAACCTCAGTCATTACTGTGAAAGCTGACCAATTATTTTTAATTGGCAAAATGATTCTTATTTAGAAACAGTCTATCAAAGAATTAAGAAATTCTCAGGAAAACAGGGAATGAATCTTTTAAATAACTTCCATTATTTTTAAAATGGTATCTCAATTTCCCTAATTTTTATTAGTATTTTCCCTAAATAATATAAAATCAGTTGTAATAGAAATTAACTATATTTGTATTTCCTTCCTGACATTTACCTATGTTCCTACTCTCAAAACTAAAACTGCTGATTTTATGTTTTCTTTTTTTAAAAAATGTTTATTTATTGGGCAAGGTGTGGTATCACACTTTTAACCTCAGCTCTTGGGACAGAGCATGAGGTTCTCTGTGAGTTCAAGACCAGCTCATGGTCTGCATAGGGAGTTCCAGGTCAGTTACGGCTACATAAAGGCCCTGTTCAAAATTGTACACACACACACACACACACACACACACACACACACACATATAGGCATACTTGTATTATGTTTTGTATATGTGCACATGAATGACATCCTGCATATATGGAGGTCAGAGGGTCACTCTCTTATACTGTGTGGGTTCCAGGGACCAAACTTAGGTTATCAGACAATAAGCAGAGTTATACATCCACTGAGCCACCTCGTTGACCAATGTTCTGCTTTTTTATGCTTGGAACTGACCTTACATGTGAGGACTTTCTGTCAGTAGATGTTCTCTGATATTTACATTGCTTTTGATGGCTGTGTTATCCTTTAAGAGTACAGAACAGTTTACAGAACAGTTTACCTGGTTATCCCTCTAATTTCCATGCACCTATTTGGTCTTTCTGTGATTACAGCACTAGGGTCTGAATCCAGGACTCGAATGCTATCATTGAGATTCATCACATACACACACTACTTACTCTAAATATACATCTTCTTGGCTAGCATATATTGTAGTATTATACAAAATGATACTTTGAAAGCAATCTTATCCTAATTGATTTATGCCCTGTCTGCTCTTCTCTATCCTGCCCCTCCTCCCCAAATCAGAAGGGAGTAAAAGACCAGAAGCATTTTATGGCAAAATCCTCTTTGTGAGTAAAACCATTTCAGATGCAATGTTGGGTTTATAAAATAACTTGACTAATGGATAAAAGATCTGAATGCTTATAAGCCTTAAAGGTAATTTAAGGATTTGTGCATCCTAATTTGTTAACCAAGAGAAAAACGAGAAATACCGGCATGTTTTATTTCCCATTATCATAATACATTTTAAACAAAATACTTGAAAGCTAAATTGACAATTTCTAATTATGAGAAATAACCTTGATCCTTTCAAAGTGGGGATTCTAGACTTTATACTGTATTATTATCTAAACAGGAACGGCACGGTAATGAGTATGGTGAGATGTTATGGTAACGCATGAAACAAAAGAAATCATGTTAAGTTTTGAATGGTATTTGAAAAAAAAAAAGATTTATCAGTCACTTTTATAGTACCTTTGAATCAAGTTCCCAGGACTTTTTTTTAGGTTATAATAACTTAAATGTATCCCTTTTTTTTCCTTGCAAGACATGGTCACAGGCTGACCTGAAACTCAATAGCCAGTAAAGCCTGCCTGCCCTTCAACTCCTGGTGCCTCTCCTATCACCTAGAGTCATTAGAGATGTACACAGCCAAGTCCAGATCTGAATTTATGCTCTCTTGATTCTCCAGCCTTAACTACAGAGATGATCAATATTCATGGAAATGGGGGTTACTTTCACAGATGTTTTTGTCTATCACAGACAATGAAAACAAATTCTAATTCCTGATGTTAGTAGGAAATGAGAGGTGGGATGCACCTTTCTGGGAGATGAGATGCCCATGCATTTTCTCTAACCACACAGAATATGTAGTCTTCATTCTTAAAATGAACTAAACTGGTGCAGATACAATCCAAAGATAGCTATGCAGCAATTTTTTGGTACCAGTTGCTGTCCGTTCACATTTAGGTGCTTTTGGTGTTGTTAATCAAGCATCTTAACTCCCTTTCTGACTTCCCCGTCACTAACGAGACCCTGAGCAGTGTGAGAGTCTGGGATGTGCCTCACCTAGCGCATCATTTGTCTAGCATGCACAAGGTCTTGAGTTCAATCTCTGCATCAGATAAACTAAGCGGGCCTGGTGGCTTGCACAAGTGATCCCAGTCTTCATCAGGAGAATTAAGTTCAAGGTCTTCCTCTGTACACCCGAGTTTGAGGTCAGCGTCGGCTGCAATGAAACTGCCTCAACAAAACAAAACAAGCCAAGCCCTAGCATGCTGAAGTCTAACTTCACCTCATCTCCTAAGGTGAGTCTAGACGCTTGCCCAGAGCTTGAAGATACACTCTGCGCTGTCCTCCATTCTCACATCCTTTCGAGCTCCATCTTCAACTTCCTGCCTCTGGGCTCTCAAAACCCATTCCATCCGACATTAACTGGGATTCCTACAGGCGTGTGACTGTCCTATGAAACAATCTTCAGTGGTAGAAATTTTAGGAAGAGGAAAATAAACTTAAGGTGGCTCATGCCTTTAATCCCAGCACTTGGGAGGCAAAGGCAGGCAAATCTCTGTGAGTTTGAGACCAGCCTCCTCTTCAGAGTGAGTTCCAGGATAGCTAGGGATACACAGAGAAACCCTGTCTCAAACAAACAAACAAACCAAACCAATGATACAAACAAACAAAAACCTAAGTAGGTGTCCCTGTGTATCTATCTATATGGGCAAGTATAAATCCATGAATAAAGGGAATAAAAGGAGCCAAGAGACATCAGATGTTTACAGCAGTCACCTCGTAGTGATAAGCTATGGTTGTTATCTTATGCTGTTCTAGCCTGAGTTCTATCATCTGGGGTCCTCGGAAACTCACTTCTATCACTCACACCATTCAATACAGTTGTTGCTTCCAAAACTCTACTTAACTCCTAATATTCAAACCACCTGGAATATGTTCCCTTCCATTTCTACCCATCAAGACTCTACATTTTCTTTAAAATTCATTTCCATTGTGGTGGTGGTTGTTGTTATTGGTGGTGTGTATGTACACCCATAGGTGCACATGCAGAGTCAAGATAACTTTGGGTGTCCTCTTCTGTCATTCTCTATAGTAAGAATTCTGGGATTTTTTTAAAAACGCAGAAATATTATAAGAATGTGCTTTTGGGGGCTGGCAAGATGGCTCACCAGGTAAAAGCACTAACTGCTCTTCCGAAAGTCTCTCTCTCCTATCTAGTGCTAGAGAAGAAATGGGGGGGGGGGAGAACCCACAAAGTGGCACAGACCAGCTACAATGCTCCACTTTATTATTCTCTTCACACAGTGTGCAGGGAACATGACACTGGCCACTGAGGGTACAGAGAATTCCCAGTATCTCCTGTTTCTACAATTTAATACTGGGGTTACAGACACACATGGCTGAGCCTGGTTTTTTATGTGGGAGCTGGGGATGTTTATTCAACAAGTGCTCTTATCCACTGAGCCATCTCCTCAAGCCTTACCCCCACCCTCCAAAAACCTCAAAACTCAGAGCTTCTCTGTGTAGTCCTGGCTGTCCTGAAATTTGCTCTGTAGTCGAAGCTGGCCTAAAATTCAGAGAATCATAAAGGTATGGGCCATTACCACCCAGTGAGTCTATTATTTTCAATGTTTCAAACATTGCTACAATGTTCCTTTTTCTTGCCTGGGGCAGACATCAGTAACTGAGTATCTGACTTCTCTAGGAGCTGGAAAGATGGCTCAGCCTTGCACTGTCTGCTCTTCTGAAGGTCCTGAGTTCAAATCCCAGCAACCACATGGTGGCTCACAATCATCTGTAATGAGATCTGACTCCCTCTTCTGGAGCATCTGAAGACAGCTACAGTGTACACACATATAATAAACAAACCTTTAAACTGACTTCTCTGACATCAGAATCCTCAATTCAGTGGTTCTAGATCAAATTTATATTGACATAAAAGGAAGCATACTTGCTCTTCCTGTAGCAGCTTACACAACTGCCCTCTTCTCTCCAAAACAATGACTTGTTTTCTTACAGAACTCATCTCTCTAAGGTCTATTAAGAGTTATTACCACCTCTCCCCTTCCTCATAGATTTGAATGTGCACAGTGAAGTGATGGTATTTTATTCAGCCTCATGTCCCTCCAGAGCCTGTGTGACATCAATAACTGCTGAATGGAACTTCTTTTCTTCCTTTCTTCCTTTCTTTCTTTTCTTCCTTTCTTTCTTTTCTTCCTTCCTTTCTTTCTTTTCTTTTCTTTCTTTCTTTCTTTCTTTCTTTCTTTCTTTCATCTGATCATTCAAAATGACTTAATGTTTGAAAACCTTATTTTAAAATACTTTAATTTTTCTTAAGGACTACTAGCCCAAGTTTATTCTATCAATTTTTTTATTTTTTATTTTACCAATTCTTGTTTTCATTTAACATGGCATTGCCTGATAGTGCAGAATAATACAGCCGAGTCTAAGACTGCAAGACAGACTACAGTAAGGGAGGCACCCAGGCGAGAGCACTGAGCCCGTTCTTAGAGCCTTTATCCAAGGATGAGAATGGAACTGAACAGTCACACCTTCGGAATGTTGAGGATCCAACCTCTGCAATTCAGTACAAAATACTACTTTGGATAATAAAAAAACTAAAGGACTCTGAGCATCGAAAATATACATTACTTCAAAAGGGAAATGAGTTTTAAAAAATGAGATGAAGCAAGGAAAAAAAAGGAATGAATGAAAAGAAAAAGAAAAAAGGAAAAAGTTAGGCAAACAGTCTGGTAAACCCCACAAAAACTACTTTACTGGCTAGAGCGAACAGGGCCAGAGCGAGCAAAAGTCCCGAGTTCAATTTCCAGCAACCACATGGTGGCTCACAACCACCTGCACAGCTACAGTGTACTCATATACATTAAATAAATAAATAAATAATTTTTTTTCTTTTTTTCTTTCTTTTTTTTTTTTTGGTTTTTTGAGACAGGGTTTCTCTGTATAGCTCTGGCTGTCCTGGAACTCACTTTGTAGACCAGGCTGGCCTCGAACTCAGAAATCCGCCTGCCTCTGCCTCCCGAGTGCTGGGATTAAAGGCGTGTGCCACCACGCCCGGCTGCTAAATAAAATTTTAAAACCTGCTTTACCTAAATCAAAAGCCCAGTTCAAGCAGTATGGCAGATTTAGAAGTACTACATTAAATAAATAAATAAATAATTAGATAAATAAATAAATAAAATTTTAAAACCTGCTTTACCTAAATCAAAAGCCCAGTTCAAGCAGTATGGCAGATTTAGAAGTACTGTAAGACCTATGCTGCCATCTAGAGGTGACATATGAGATGACTTTTCCTTTTCACCAAGGACACAGACACAGTACAGACAGTATTGAATAGGTCTTATTATAAAAGCCAGACAAGAAACCTTGACACCAAAGAAGTAATCCTAGAGTGTAGAGTCACAGTTATCCTCTCCTTTAATCACAGATTAAAACTTGAATTCAACAGAGCTAACTGTCCTTAGAGCTAGATAGACACTGTGGTCCATGCCTCTAAATCCTAATACCTAGGAAGTGGAAGTAGGAAAACTACCTTGAGTTCAAAGCCAGTCTGGCTATACAAAGCAATATCCTGTCCCATAAGCAAAGTATGTAGGAGGAGAATAATTTCTCAATATAGTTAGCTACTTTTCAAAAACACATGCACACAGGGTACTAATAGAAGAGTTTGGAAACATTGGTTTTTCTTTGGTACAACCACTTTATACCATACATTGGTACAAACTTCAACAATGTAATTAATTGAGTGAAGTAACAGGTTTAAATGTGGGCTGGCCAGATACCTCAGTAGTAAAGAACTCAGCAAACATTACTTGTATAGGATATGATTTGGTTTCCAGTACCCGTAGCAGGTGGCTCACCATGACCAGTGACAGCAGTTCTGGGGCAGCGGCTGCTTCTGGCCTCCTTGGGCACTCAGAAGCATGCATGCACACATATATGCAATTAAAAATGAAATAAATCCATTGCAAGTTCAAAATGAAGTCTCAATTATTGTTTTTACATAAAATGTTGCTTTTTAAAACTCTAAGAATCTAGCCAAATAACAATCTCACTCAAACTGCTAAACGAACATGCATGATTAAAAATTATCTATGAACACACCAGTCTTTAACACCATACTAAATGCTTTCTGCCCAAGATCAGAAAGACAAAAAGGACATCTATTCTTACCACTTCTATTCACCACTGTGGTGAAATTTCTAACTAAGATAATGAATGTGTGTGTGTGTGTGTGTGTGTGTGTGTGTGTGTGTGTGTGTGACAAGATCTACAAACACTACTCCTCCTCACTAAAACACCAATCACTTAACACTAGAACAATTTTCAGAAGCTTTCATCCTGTGAGTTTTAAGGAATGAGCTTCATTAGCTAACAGTGTGTCATTCCTCTCAGGGTACCAACAACTGGCCATTCCTTTATTCTACCAGCAAACATTTACACACTGCAAACTTGCTATTATGTCAGTTGACCAATAGACTACATACAAAGGCAGCCTCAAAAATGACTATTATCTTTAAAAATTACATTTAGTCCAAGAGCTAAAGCAAATATAACACGCCCCAAGAATGGCAACAGTACCGTAAAAATGAAAAGAAGTTATTGTATTCTAAAACCTGTACTCCAAAAGGGTTATCTGACAGATAACCATGTATCAAATCAAAATGTAGGGTAAGGCTCACCTTTCAAAAGATACAGTCTAGTTATCATCAGCACTACAAGGTTCTTGTTATTCATATACCAACACTTAGGGATACTGTGAACTGACAGTTATGCTTTGAGGCTAAATATTTTTTGCATTTTTCATCTCATCATCTTCATCGGGGCAGATATTTGCATGGAAACAGTATCAGTGATCCCCATGACCCATCAGTTCCTACTGCTTATTTTTCACCCTTGTCATCCTTTCAATTAATGCAGGAGAGAACACTCAAGACAGTGAAACACCAGATTAAGATGTCAAATGAAGGACAGCCCCTAGAGCAGATGAAGAATCTAAGGGGGGGGGGGAGATATTTTTTATGCAAATACACTCTACACATTAAAACAAAGACACTGTATCCAAGAAGTCAAATACAGTATCAATGTAATCGTCTCCATTTCTAACTTAAAGCATTTTCTTACCTCATCTAAATTCACTATGGTCAAGGAAATGGCAGTGAGTTACAAAGTACAGTTACAGACGTGGAAACAGGCTCAGTTATGAACAGAAAGGCAATTTAAGAGTCTCTGCCGTGTTTAGCCTACCTACACTGGCAGAAAAACAGTCTTTGGTATTCAGTTTAAATTCAGTGGTTAAAGTCTTCGCAGAGTGGCTTACCCCTTTGATCCCAGAGCTTGAGAGGCAGAGGTGGGCTGATATCTCTGAGTTTGAAGCCAGCCTGGTCTACAAACTGAGTTCTAGTTTAGGCAAGGCTACAAAGATAAACCCTGTCTCAAAAATAAATAAATAAATAAATAAATAAATAAATAAATAAATAAATAAATAATAGTTCAGTGATTAAGATGAGTTAGTTGACTGCAACTAACCCTAGTCCCAATGTCTTCAGTTCTTAGAAACACAAATCCTTGGCAGTAAGGATGACGCAGTGGATAAGGGATACACCATCAAACCTAATGAGTTCAGTTGAATTCCCTGGAGCCCACACTGATGGAGAGAACCAGCTCTCCCAAGTTGTTCTCTGACTGCAATACAAATGTGTGGACAATGAAGTTAATTAATTAATTAATTAATTGGAAAATTAAAAACATTTTTCCACCACCAAAGACAACATTGCATAAAATATTGATATTGCAAGTGTACAATTTAATGTGAAGCTCCACAGCTTCCATTCTAAATGCATATTCTAACTGTATAGAGATTTATTGAATTGTACAGTCTGTGGGTCTGGTTAATTTTGGAGTATAATATTTTTATTTACTTGTAAGGTTTTTGTTTTGTTTTATGAGACAGGGTTTCTCTATATAGCATTGGCTGTCCTGGAATTCTCCAGGCCTTGAACTTAAAGCAATCCGCCTGCCTCTGCCTCCCAAATTCTGGGATTAAATGCTTGTACCAGTATTTGCAGGATTTTTTTTAAATAATGAAATTTATAAAATTTAAAATTATATTAAGAACAGTTAATAGTAATAATGCTTTAATTGTGGGTTTTTATACTGTGGGAATCCAATAAAATAGACTTCACGGATGCTTAGTGAACGAACTCATTCTTCTGAGAACTAGTAAGTAAAACAAGCCATTTATTTTTCTGTTCTAATGGGAACAACTTTTGAGGCCATCAAATGGTTGGTCACTTCTTTATAAGAAAGTTCAAGATAATAAGAAGGGATGACGGAATAAGATTATCACAGTTTTACAACCTTTACTGAAGTCACGGAACTAGACAGTAACCAAGAGCTGCTACTGTGGGTAAAGGCTAATAATGGAGAACAGACAGGCTGGCGATAACTTCATCAACTCTCGATCCTAGTGTTAACTGAAAAGAGATGAGCACACAATATCCTTAGACACACCACCTATAAGACATTCCTGCCAAAATTAAAATAAAAAATGAAACCAGCATCAATGCAAGCTTCCAAATCTAACCTCCAAGAAATAAAAAGATAGTCACGTATACAATCATAAGGATATAACCTTCAAGAAATAAAAAGATAGTCACGTATACAATCATAAGGATATAACCTTCAAGAAATAAAAAGATAGTCACGTATACAATCATAAGGATATAACCTTCAAGAAATAAAAAGATAGTCACGTATACAATCATAAGGATATCACCTTCAAGAAATAAAAAGATAGTCACGTATACAATCATAAGGATATCACCTTCAAGGATATAATCAACAAAATACAGAACGTGGCAAATTCTACAGCAAGTCACTAAGTTTAGCAAATAGCAAGAAAAAGATATAAAAGGTCAAACTAGATAGCAGACTAAAAGAGAATATCAATTAAATATAGCTTATAACCCTTATGTAGATCATGACTAAAGGAAACCAACTGTATATATAATCATTTGTAATTTAACCAGGGAAATTTGAACCATGACTGGGTAGTTTAAGATATTAAGTAGCTTGATAGAACTTTTTAGGCATAAGCCAGGCATGGTGGTACAGGTCTGCAGTACAACTACTTGGGATGTTGAGACCATGAGTTTGAGAGAATCCTAAGCAACATGGTTAGACACCTCCTCCCTATCCCTTCTATCTAGAAGGGTTGCCAAGATAACCCAGGCTGGTCTGGAACTCACTATATGACCCAGAGGACTGGCCTCAAACTCATAATCTTTCTGCCTCAGACTTCTAAGTGTTGGATTACAGATGTGCACCATCACGCCTGGCCTATAAGACTCCCTTAAAAAGTAACAATAGAAATGTGGTTATGATGTTTTTAAAGCCTATCTTTTAGAAATACAAACGAAGCCCTTTGGCACTAGTGGTAATACAGGCATTGGACTTGCTTTAGAATGACTGTAACACTATGAGAGGCTACTTATTATAAGTGACGCCAAATTGGACACATGCTGATTACAAAAACTGCGTCATAGACATGACCTTACTATTCTGTTCTCTCCTTTATTCTGTTTAACTTTTTTCTATAATAAAAAGTGGGAAAATATTTTTCTCAGCAGATGATTAGACAGAATGCAGCGACTGCAGCTACAACTAGCTAGAGATGGTGCAGCTAAAAACTGTTTGGTAGCAGCATCTTCTTGATATGACAAGCATAAAGTTTACTGCACTAAAAATGGCATAGATAAGGCATTGATTTTTAAGATGATTACAGCATTTATAATCTAATGCTAGAAACAAAGCAAGGAGTCCTATGCCCCTCAAGCCCCTCAGTCATGAACTCAACAACCACAGGTCTTCTTCTCTTTATGAACCCTCGCCAGCCATAACACACTTAGTTTTAATTAATTCTGCCAAGGCATAAACTTTAATGCAAGAAATAAACCAACCAGAGCACAGCGCAGAGGGAGATGAGGATCACTAAGGGTTCTAACTTACAGTGGTCCTTGATTCCTGAAGGGATTAAAAATGGTTTTGGTTAAATAAACCCAATTTAATCAAGGCTAGAGTTGTGCCTCCAAGGTGGTGGAGCGCTTGCCTTAGACCCTAGGTCTGATCCCAGTACAGGGGTAGGGGTGGGGACTGGGGGCTGGGAAGCCAACAGCAGATGACAACAATGAAAAGGAAAGCTTAGAAATGACAATGCTGAGGTGAACTGTTGAACTTGACAGTGACAAACCAATGCAACAGTCACCACAGGTGGTGTGTGCTCTAAAGAGGTTACAAAGTTACACAGTTTTCCAAATAGTTACAAAACTGGAATTCTGTAAGGAAATTACACATCAGATTAGGAGCCTCAGGAAGTACAAGATTCCAACCACTGTACTGACAATAACCATCTCTTCTTTCATTCACAAAGTGAGAACTGTCTCTAAAATCTATTCAGATGAATGTCATATGAGAAGAGAGCTGGTATATAAAGAAATCAACTTGGAAGTTTCTTTGGTTTCTTGAAACAGGGTCATGCTATGTAGCCAAGGCTGGCCTTGAACTCCTGACTCTACACTCGGCACTCTGAGTGCTGTGGTCATTTCTAGGCATGCACCACCATACTCAGTTAAACTGTTTTTTTAAATATAAAAGCATGGACGAAACCTAGAGCCTACTATACACTAGGCAAGTACTCTAGTACTGAGGGGTACAACTAGCCCAAAGAAATCAATTCTGTTGATTTGGTGTTGGAGACAAAGCCTCATAACATAGCTCTGATTACCCTGGAATTCAAAGGTTCTCAAGGCTCTGTTTTCTGAGTATTGGGAGTAAAGATGTGAACCATGATGTCAGTATTCAAAGGAATAACTTTAAAACAAAGGGCATAAGGACGCAAGTGAGAAATTTTTTGGAAAAAAAAAAGGTTTACATTTAATTGATTTAGTGTGTGTGTGTTCATGCACCGTTGAACTTGGGTCACCAGGCTTGGCAGCAAGCATCTTTACCCACTGAGCCATCTTGCGAAACAAAGCATTACTCACAGGCATAGCTTTGTTCTTGGTCTTTCATACATCCCTCCCCTCTCACTCCAGGCAGTCTGTGTCAGACCAATCCTTCTAAACTGTATCTGCAGCCAGGACTCGGCCTGGTGGCTCAGGGCACTCTTGCTATTGCCACAGGTCCAGCACAAGCACAATCATGCGAGCTGGTGCAGAAGAGCTAGTCTCTCCCAGCAGCTTTCTTTAGGAACACCCAGAGAAGACATCCTTCCTTCCTTAGGGAATCATGAGATTCAAAACCACAACTGGATCTCTCTTCACTCACCTCCCCTAGGGCTGAGAAAAAGCTAGCAGCAGTCACAAGGCTCTAGGACTAATGGTCCAGATACACAAAAGCAAGAGTAAGAACACACTCCAGTGACATCATTAAGAGCCACAAATCTAGACAATCTCAAGGCTGTCTGTACCCCTGAACTTTTAACACACTAATGTGAACTGACAAAGTCTCTTTTCGGATTGAGCTCATTTTAGTCCTGTCATATCAATATTCTATCACATTCTGACACAAAAGGTACAAAGTTACACTGAGTTCTTACCTTCAGATGGCTTGTCTCTGCCTTAGTAAAAGGAAAATCCTATTTTCATGAGTTATAACTAGAACTCACTCTGGGATTACACACATCTAGCCCGTGTAGAGTTACTGTGTACTCACACTCATCCAGCCCCAGCTGGTAGGCCAGGTTCTGTAGGCCTCGTACCTTCTCCATCAGGTTAGCTGTGGTGAGGCTCCCCAGTTCTGAAATAAAAGACTGTATTTCAATATCACATCTCTCTACTCCTCTCCAGTAACAGCTGGTTTGGGTTGAGAGTTCTTGTAATGAACTATTTCAAGCTGGGCTGGAATGCCAGAACACTGGCGTAGCATAGCATGCAGGAAGCTCTGGACCTGATCACTAGCACAGTGAGAGGGCAAGGAGGATTTCAAGCTTAATCCCTTACTGAGTGTACTGGCTAGTTTTGTGTCAACTTGACATAGCTGGAGTTATCACAGAGAAAGTTTTCGTTGAGGAAATGCCTCCATGAGATACAACTGTAAGACATTTTCTCAATTAGTGATCAAGGAAGAAAAGCTCCTTGTGGGTGGGACCATCTCTGGGCTGGTAGTCTTGGGTTCTATAAGAGACTTTTAATTGTAAAAACACTTTGGATTTTAAAAGAGATGGATATTTTAAAGAGATTGAAAATTTAAGAATATGTAAAGACTGTGGGACTTTTAAAGTTATTTAGATCTTGGAGATGAATAAGAATGTAAGGGTTGAGGCTTACTAGTGATGTGTTTGTGTGTCACGTTGACAAGGGGTCAATTGTACTGGTTAGTTTTGTGTCAACTTGACCCATCTGGAGTTATCACAGAGAAAAGAGCTTCAGTTGAGGAAATGCCTCCATGAGATCCAACTGTAAGGCATTTTCTCAATTAGTGATCAAGGGGGAAAGGCCCCTTGTAGGTGGGACCATCTTTGGGCTGGTAGTCTTGGTTCTACAAGAAAGCAGGCTGAACCCAGGGATCCATCCCATAATCAGCCACCAACATAATGCAGACACCATCGCATATGCCAGCAAGATTTTGCTGAAAGGACCCTGATGTAGCTGTCTCTTGTAAGGCGATGCCAGTGCCTGGCAAACACAGTCAGCTATTGGATGGAACACAAGGCCCCCAATGGAGGAGCTAGAGAAAGTACCCAAGGAGCTAAACAGGTCTGCAACCCTATAGGTGGAACAACAATATGAACTAATTAGTACGCCCCAGAGCTTGTGTCTCTAGCTGCATATGTAGCAGAAGATGGCCTAGTTGGCCATCATTGGGAAGAGAGGCCCTTTGGTATTGCAAACTTTATATGCCCCAGTACAGGGGAACTTGAGGGCCAAGAAGTGGGAGTGGGTGGGTAGGGGAGTTGGGAGGTGGGGTATGGGGGACTTTTGGGATAGCATTTGAAATGTAAATGAAGAAAATACCTAATTTAAAAAAAAAAAAAAGAGAGAGAGCAGACTGAGCAAGCCAAAGGAAGCAAGCCAGTAAGGAACATCCCTCCATTGCCTCTGCATCAGCTCCTGCTTCCTGACCTGCTTGAGTTCCAGTCCTGACTTCTTCGGTGATGAACAGCAGTATGGAAGTGTAAGCCGAATAAACCCTTTCCTCCCCAACTTGTTTCTTGGTCATGATGTTTGTGCAGGAATAGAAACCCTGACTAAGACACTGAGTGAGTACAAGACAGAACCTTATTTCTTCTCCAATTTTACATACTGTTCAACAAAAAGAGTAAGGATGTCTATCATTGCAAAACACCTTGGCATTATACTTAACTTTTTAAGTGGTTTTTTTTTCCTTTAATATTTTTAAATCTATTTAGTGTGTATGTGCACACTACTGCATGTGTGTCAGGAAGCAAGCAGGAGTTGATTCTCTATCATGTGGGTTCTAGAGTGCAAACTCGGGTCGTCAGGGCCGGGAGCAAGTTCCTTTACAGCTGAGTCATCTCTCTTGCCCAAGGATCCATTTATAAAATTCACTTTTGCCTGTCATGCGTAATGAACATACTAATAAAATATGAAGAAGCCTTACAATGTGACATGTCACTGAGAAAACCTTGCAGACATATCTTGGTCATGTAAAATAGATGTCTCCATTTCTAAATTCCATGTTTTCAATTATACATAATTGCAAATAACAGCAACAAAATACTGTTCACCAAGTTCCCAATGGCAAAAAACAAAAACTAAATATAAATCTTAATTTCCCCTTCAAATCCAATTTTCTTTATTTTGTTTCCAATTAATTACACTTTCCTCCCAGATCTTTCTTACTTATTAAAATAACGGTTACTCCCCAGATTTTCATTTAACTAGCACCTGGTTCCTTGTTTAAACTAGAGGTCAGTTTACAGGAAGTCTAATGCTACATGAACTCTCACTAAACAGTCAAAGTTTTCTTAAACAAATGCTCATCATTTATTACAGAAATATTTTGGGTTATCAGGACAGTGAACCTGAGATGCCTTTGAGACACGGATTGGAAGTAATCAGCATTTCAACATGCAGACAGAGAACAACACCCTTATTAAATTTCCCCCTGAATTACGAAGGCCCTGCTAGGTGTGGTAGTAACCGCACTTCTGAAATCCCAGCAAGGAGTTCTGGGATTCCTTTGTCATTCTGCAGTCTCACCTGCATCCATCACACGGGACTTTCTTGACTGCTTCAGCTGCTTAAATAGCTCAAGATCCCTGACTTTCACCTTAATTTCAGTCTACTACTTTACCACCATCATGACTCTTAAGACTGTAAAAATAATTATTTTTAAAAAAGAGCAAAGTCATAAAATTAATGTTTTAACTTAAATTTTCATTCTGATTAAATCATTTATCAAAAAATCGTATTCACTGCTCACAGAATTCTTGATAGAAGAAACTGAAAGAACAGAAAGAAATAAAATAAATAAAAGCACTAAGGCAGTGGTTCCCAGCCTTCCTGATGCTGTGACCCTTTATACAGTTCCTCATGTCATAGTGACCCCAACCATAGCATCACTTTCATTGTTATTTCATAGTTGTAATTTTGCTACTATTATGAATTGTTATGCATAAACTTGATTGATATGCAACCCCTATGAAAAGAATCATCTGACCCTGAAAGGGGCTTCAACGCACAGGTTGAGAATCACTGTGCTAAAGGGTAGTCATTTGATAGTACTGACGGCAATATAAGGAAGGCACTTCTATTACAGTGAAGACCAGTCTTTAAAAGATCAGAGTTTAAATTTTATAAGTTTGTAAATACTGGTCATTTTGTCTCCAAAACTTGGTTTTTAATCATACCTTCAGGGCCTTCATAATTCAGGGAGGTTTTTTTGTTTTGTTTTGTTTTTTGCATTATACAAAATGTAATATAAGCATTATACAAAATTAAGTTAATTAAAAATAACTAAATAAAAGTGAAAGAGTCCATGGTGGATTCTTGAACTGGCTACGTTTCTACACATGCAAAAAGTGGAGAAAAACATTCCAGTCAGATAAAGACAGGAAAGGAGGCAGAGCCAAGCCAAGACCACTGTAGGGAGCAGTGACAGAAAAACCGCCCTAGGGTTTGTGCAAGGACAGAAATGGAAGAGGACAAGCCAGGTTTGGTGGCGCCCACAGTCCTAGGTACAGGAAGCTGAGACAGAAGGATACTCATGCACTCAGAGACCAAACTGAGCAATGGAAAGAGAGACAGTTAAAACAAAAACAAGCCAGATGGTTGTAGGGCAGGCCTTCAACCTCTGTACACAGGAGGCAGAGGCAGGCACAACTCTGTGTAGCCCTGCCTGGTCCATGACAGCCAGGGCTACACAGAGAAACCTTGTCTCAAAAACCCAAGCCAACCCAAACCAAGTTAAAAAAGAGGAGAGTAGATACCAGCATCGCATACCTTTCAACATATCAATGTCATCACGCTCTATCTCAGCCATCCATTTCGGTGGAGAGCTTGTGATGGGCTGTCAGAAAATAAAATAAGAATCATTCAGGTACATCCTTCTTATAAGAATGTATTTGTCACACAGCCTTCAGACTGTTTAAAAATCCTGGCAAACTGCAATCTCAAACATCTAGGTTTGTAGGTAGAGAGATGGCTCATTGGACAAGAGGAACTGACTGTTCTTCCAGAGGACCCAGGTTTGATTCTCAGCACCTACAACCACCTGTGACTCCAGTCACTTGGGATCTGTTGCCTTCTTCTGGCCTTCTGGGGCACTAGGCACAAATATGATACACAGACATACTTGCAGGCAAAATACCCACATACACAAAACAAACAAACAGACACAATTTTAAAACCAGGTTTCTAGGTTGAGACTTTACTCCAAAAGTCCCTGCACAAAATGCTGCTGCTCGGTTATAATAAAGATGGGCTCAGGGGACTGAACTCAGGCCATCAGGCTTGATGATAAATGTGTTTAATGTGTGAGCCATCTCACCAGTCCAGAGTTCATAATTGTATTGTAGAAATTTTTAGCATTTTAAATACCTTCTCATTTCTAAAAGTAAGCTTAAAATTATGAAAGCCCGTTTGTAAGATGGGTAGCTTTCAAGTCTAGTTGCATGTAAGAATCACCTAGATAATGCTAAAAAATAATAAATGTTAACAGACATAGTAGGATAAACAAGCTGAGCAAAGACTGGGGCAAAAAGGATGGCAAGTTCAAGGTCAGCCTCAGTTACAGTGGTGGTTTGAGGAGACTAGCTCCTATAAGCACATATACTTGAAGATTTAGCCCCTAGTTAGTGGAACTGTTTGGGAAGGATTAGGAGGCGTGGCCTTGTTGGAAGCAATGTGTCACTTGGGGGTAGGCTTTGAGGTTTCTTGCTCTACATGTGCCTGCTGCTTGTGGATAAGTAAGCTCTCAGCTGCTCCTCCAGTATCACACCTGCCTGCCTGTTGCCACATTCCCCACCCCTGCCACGATGATCTCTGACACTGTAAACAAACCCCCAGTACAATGCGATCTTTAATAAGTTGCCTTGGTCATGGTGTCTCGTCACAGCAGTTCAACAACGACTGAGACAGCTACAGTGAGATCATCTCCTCTCTCATCCCTGTGCAAAAACCAAACCCAGGTCATTAAGAAGAACTACTAGAAAAAACAGAGCTAATGAATTAAAAAACCACCACCACCATCACAGGCCAGTGTGATGGTGCAGCAGGTAGTGAGTGAGCTTGCTGCCAAACCTGATGACCTGAATTCAAACCCCAGGAAGCTAAATACTAAAAAGAGAGAACCAACTCCTACATTAAATGGGGGGGGGGGGGGAAGGCTTCAGTGTTATAGTTGGGGTGAATAGAACCCCAGTGTTACATCAAGTATTTCAGATGTTTGACCTTAAAGCCTATGAGCTGAGCAAAGAGGCTCATAGGCAAGGGTCAGAATGAAAAGTGAAGCATTTAAGCAAAGAAAGCGATCATCAGCAGTTAGCAGTCTGATCATCTAAACATATTTAAAAGTCTACAGTCAAAAAAGGATTCGAAGACTATGACACTAGTCTTGAAAAAAAAGATTTGAGCCTTTTACCCAAGAGCAAACTTTGGATAACAAACAGAAGCTGTTTTACTTACACTTTTGAAAGAAGCTGCAAATTCAGCGACACCCGGTACTAAAAAAGAAAAAAAAGTTACTCATGTATGAAGCATTTGTGTTTAGGCACTGAGGACTTAAATAATAAAGAAATGCTGGATGATGATGGTGGTGCATGCCTTTAATCCCAGCACTCAGGGGGCTGACACAGGGGGGATCTCTGTGAGTTCAAGGCCACTCTGGGCTACAGAGCAAGTTCCAGGACAGCCATGGCTACACAAAGAAACCTTGTCTGAAAAGAACAAAACACAAACAGACAAACCAAAAACCTAAAAAACTGAAAACCAAAGTCTTGCCTTCAAGTAGCTTACACTCTAGAAAAGGACAGAGCATAGATTATCAGCATCACTTAAGCACTTCAGAAAAGCATCAGGTGTCTCAGGAAGATAAGAACAAACAAGCTCTCATGGGAGTGATGGGGCAGGAGAAGCTTCTCTGAGAAACCACTGCCTCCTGCTTTAAAGGGCCAGGACTGGGTCTGAGAACAGTAAGCTATCTCTCGCCTCAGTTTTAACCCCCTTTCCAGAGCTAGCGATTTAGATCAAGGATAGAGTGCTTTTCTAGCATGCACATGGCCCTGGTTTGACCCCCAGGGCTACTAATAAATAAGTAAATAAGTAATATAAATAAGCTAAACATTCTTTTCAGTTGTCCTGTTTGGTTTATTTATGCAAATGCCTCATGGATACTATCACATTAAAAAGCAAAGAAGCTAAAATTACAAAGGTAGAGGGAAATAATGTTCAATTCTGTTAACTAAGAAATACAAGCTGGGGCTCACTGGGGAGAGGCACTTGCCACCAAGCCCAACAACCTGAACTGTAGAGTCCCAGGCTTATGGTAAAAGGCCAGAATTGACTCAGATCAGCTGTCCTCTGATCTCCACACATGCATTATGGCACGTGGCTGCTTCCCTCAGCCCAATAATGAATATAATTTAACTTAGAAGAAATGCAAGCTAAACATAACAATGAGGAGTGACACTGGCTAATGAGAAAATGGGCAGTCATCCTCTTCTACATACAGGATAGCTATGCAAGGATCCTCACTGATACACTGCCTGTGAAATACAAATGAGGTAACTTAGGTTTCCAAATAGAATGTGAATATAGAAGCTAGAATATACCTGTCCACTGTAATATACATAAAACAATGAAGCAGACCTACAAAGATCAACATGGAAAGATCCATCAAATTACTTGTTTAAACAAGTTAAGCTGAAAGCTCTATACATATTACATCATCATTATGAAAACCAAAAACTCCTGTGTGATATACATAACATACCTATGTATATGCTTATCTGTACTTGTATAAAAAAGTCCAAACAAGTCTGTAATAAAATTACAAACAATATTTAACTATTTCACTAAAGGAGATGAACAATGCTTTGTGCATCTCAGTATTATCTGAAATTCAGATATATTGTTTTAAAACTATAATTTTGTTTAAAAGCTCATTATCACTTCTTTCAATGTTCTGAAAAGTTAACCACTAAGTCCCTATTTCTACTGTACATCAATCTCTTCTCTTTAAACCAAAATAAAAGTTTCAGTCATCAGATCCATGATAACACTATAAAATTCTCCCAAGGGAGCGCCAGCTCTCCTGTGTCAATTCTACTATGAGAAAAGTCAAAACTCACGCTGTTCTGGCCAAAGATCTGGTGAGGCACGGTCAAGTTTCTCAAAACTTAGCAGAGATGCTTCCAAATCCGTCCCTAGAACCAAACACCAAGATAGGATGAGAAATGCATTCATTCACATTTTATTATATTTCAATCTCAAAGAATATAACCTGAAACACTCAATTAGAAGTTCAGAGATCTGAACTATTGATTCCCTGAAAACCTATTGGGGCATGATGTAATACAAATAAATCTGATTCTCCCTCATCAAAACTCAGACTTCCACTCTATTAAAATAAGTGTTTAAGAAAGTCAGGGCTCGGGGCTGGTGAGATGGCTCAGTGGTTAAGAGCACTGACTGCTTTTCCGAAGGTCCTGAGTTCAAAACCCAGCAACCACATGGTGGCTCACAACCATCTGCAATGAGATCTGATGCCCTCGTCTGGTGTGTCTGAAGACAACTACAGTGTACTCATATACATAAAATAAATAAATCTTAAAAAAAAAAAAAAAAGAAAAAGAAAGTCAGGGCTCAGCCAGGCGTGGTGGTATATGCCTTTAATGTCAGCACTCGGGAGGCAGAGGCAGGCGGATTTCTGAGTTCAAGGACAGCCTGGTCTACAAAGTGAGTTCCAGGACAGCCAGGGCTATACAGAGAAACCCTGTCTTGAAAAAGAAAGAAAGAAAATAAATCAGGGCTCAGTGGTTAAGAGCACTGATTGCTCTTCCAGAGGTCCTATGTTCAATCCCCAGCTAACAACTGTCCATAATTCCAATTAGCACGCATGTAGTACAGAGAAATACATGCAATCAAAATACCTATACACATAAACTTTTTTAAAAATGGGTATCAGGTGGACATGGTGATTGACACATATAATCCCAGCATTTGGGAGACTAAGGCAGGAGCATTGAAAGACCCGCCCAGACTACAGCAAAAGCCCTTGTAAAGAAGAGTGTCTGCAAACCTGCCAGTCTCCCTACACTCTTCAACTTGTCTCCAGTTACAGTCAGCTAAGTGTCACTGCTCTCAACAAAGATAATCTTGACTGTAGACCACTGTCTTCAGCTTTAACAAGCACTTCAGACAGTCTTCTTGTAGCAGAAATTTCTATTTTAGACTCATAGCCAACAAGCAAGCCTGATCTAGAATTTATCTCCCTTTCACTTATTAAAAGAACACTTCACTCTGTGATGGTGGTGAATGACTTTAATCCCAGCACTAGGGAGGCAGAGGCAGGTAGATCTTTGAGTTTGAGGCCAGCCTGTATACATAGTAAGACCCAGGACAGCCGGGGCTACATAGTGAAACCCTATCTCATAAAAATAAGTAAACAAATGAGAGAAAGAGAAAAACTATACTTAATGTTAACCAAGTCTCCACATGTATGTACACACATGCACCAGTACCCATATGCATGTCTGAGTGCAGACACACACAGAAACATGCAAACTCTCCCTTTAAAGTCATAGCCTCCCTCCTGGGTATCCTGTTGTCCTTACTCTCACACCTCACACTCTGTGTGTGTGTGTGTGTGTGTGTGTGCATGCGCACATGTATATATGGATGTAATAAGTCTCAAGTAGGCACGTGACTATAAAGACCAAAAAGGATGCTAAATGTTTTTATTTTGCTCTCAGGTTTATTGTCTTTTAGTCGCTCACTAAGAAGCTAGCTAGCCAGCATGCTCTCAGGATCCAGCTGTTTCTGGGCATGCCCTCCCCACACCCACAGAGCTGGCGGTACAACCATGCCGGGCTTCAAACTCAGGTCCTCATATTTGCAAAGTTAGCATGCTTACCTACAATGTATCATCTCAGGACCTACACTCTCTAACCTATAAACCTCTTAATTCAGTCCCTGGAGCATTGAAACTACTGTTATCAAGATTACCTTTGCCAGACCGTCCCACTTCTATGTGTCCCTGCTATGACCTCCTATAGCATGAGATGCTTTCATGAAACTGCTACGCTTGTTTCCTCTTAGTGACTCCTCCTTCAGTCTGCTCCACTCAGATCTCAGACTGTGCTGGCTCTACTCTCTACAACTTCCACCATCATATACCAATGACAATTCCTATTTCAAGGCTTAGCCATCCTCCTGTCCAAGAGGTTACTTGATGTCCCTCTCCATTTGCACGTAGGGAAAACCCCTTAATAGCGCTATGTTCAAAACTCCACTTTCCCAACCCTCTCCATCTCAAGAAACTGCAATGCCACAAACCCAAGTTCTTTGAATTATTTACTTTTCGTTAGTTTACATTTGTGTAGGGTTGAGCATTCCATGGATTCTGCATCCACTGGCCTTTGCATGATGGCTGCTACCATTTCTACAGGGCTGACTTATCTCTCCGCAGAACACTCTGCTTTTGTTTGGTCTGCTCCAGGAGTCACTGTGTTACTTTTTGATACACATAAGCACATCTCTTTGTTTTAGTAGAATTAAGTTTCCTCTCAGATACAAGCATCTTCAATTTTTCTTTTTTTTTCTTTTTTTTTTTTTTTTGGTTTTTCGAGACAGGGTTTCTCTGTGTAGCCTTGGCTATCCTGGAACTCACTCTGTAGACCAGGCTGGCCTCGAACTCAGTAATCCACCTGCCTCTGTCTCCCAAGTGCTGGGATTAAAGGCGTGCACCACTACGCCCGGCAGCACCTTCAATTTGAAGAGCTGGATGCTCTCTGATTCTAGAACCTCACTTATCCAGCAAAAAAATGGCCTTGTACCACAGTCTTCCAGATACTGGCTTTTAGAAGTCCTGCTCCCGGGAGACCTCCACAGACACCAAGATGAACCCCAATTTTTTTTAAAAGACAACAACAAAAATCTTACCAACACCTTTTTTTTTTTGCTAGTAAGAAAAGGATGTTTTAGCAAAAACAAAACAAAAAACAAACAAACAAAAACAAAAATCAAACACCCAGGCTCGAGAATCTCTTTTGTTGTGAACACAATTTCTTAAGTAAGAGGCCAGGTAGAGTGGTACAGACTTTTACTGGAGGTAGGAAAGCAAGAGGATGGTGAGTCTGAAGCCAACCTGGGCGACACAGTGAGACCCTATCTCAAAAAAAAGGAAAGAATTAGAAAGGGGGAAAATCTGGTATCATTACTTTTGAATATAATCTAATCATCCTCTTTAGTACTAAAGACTGAACTTAGGGTCTTGTTCATGATAAACAAGCTCTCTACTGCTGAACTACAGTCTCACTTCTTATTGTTCATTTTCAGATTTATTTATGTGTATGACTGTCTGGTCTTCATGGTATATATGTGGAGCACATGTGTGCTCGATGCTCATGGAAGTCAGATCCACTGGAATTGAGTTGTGAGTCGTCATGTAGATGCTGGAAATAGAATCCAGGCCTTTTGCAAAAGCACCAGGTGTTCCTAACCACTGAGCCATCTCACCAGCCCCCTGCATCCTCCTCACATTTTAAGATTTATTTATTATGTACACAGTGTTCTGCCTGCGTGCACACCAGACGGGGACACCAGATTTCATTGTAGATGGTTAGGAGTCACCATGGGGTTGCTGGGAATTGGACTCAGGACCTCTGGAAGAGCACCAATGCTCTTAATCTCTGAGCCATCTCTCCAGTCACTCCTCCCTTACTTTTTAAAATAAAACTTTTTATTTTAAGTTGTGTTGTGATGGTGCACGCCTTTAATTCTAGCACTCCGGAGGCAGAGGTAGGAGGAGCTCTGAGTTCGAGGCCAGCCTTGTCTATAGAGCAAGTTCCAGGACAGCCAGGACTACACAGAGAAATCTTGTCTCAGGGAAAAACAAAAACAAAAACAGAACAACCAACCAACTAAACCAACTTTTTATTTTAGACACGATTTGCCTACAATTCCCTCTATAGCCTAGGCAAGCCTGAAGCAACAATCCTCCTGCCTCAATCTCCCAAGCTAGAATTAGAGGTCACACACCAAGGCCAGTTTTACTTTTGGATAAACGTTAACTTAAAGCCAAATTCTTTACGGCATTATTCTAAAACCTACGATTAGCCGGGCAGTGGTAGCGCACGCCTTTAATCCCAGCACTAAAGAGGCAGAGGCGGGTGGATTTCTGAGTTTGAGGCCAGCCTGGTCTACAGTGTGAGTTCCAGGACAGCCAGGGCTATACAGAGAAACCCTGTCTCGAAAAACCAAAAAATAAAAAATAAACAAACAACCCCCCAAAGGAACCCCTAGGATTAAATTAATGAAATAAGACAGAGTTGGAATTTATAATTGGGTGTGGCCCGGGCAAAGTTAACAGAATAACTATATAAACTGAGATACTGAATAATGACAGAAGAGCAATTTCAAATATTAAAGCAGAACCACGAGCAAAAGCATACGGGTATAACAAGAACACCTATATGTCACCTGAGATGACTTGCATCTTAGACGACGGATAAGCTGAATTGTTCCTGCCTTCAGCCTACGGGAACAACACATAAAGTAGAGGGGGTGACAAGTTAAGGAAGGGTTGAGAAACGTGCGAAGCGACATTAACAAGCCGAATTTTCACTCCCTCGGGACTCAGGGCAAGGAAACCAGATCCCCGCATCTCCTGCTGCCAAGGCAACGGCCCTGAACTGCCTGAACTGAGGAGACAAGCTTCTCTCTCTGCCGGCTCGGTAGAGGAATGAACCCTAGACCTCATGTCAGTCACCACTCACTTCACAGCCATAGAGCTTGAGAGATTCATACGTACCAGCTCTACTGAGATGAGAACAGAACCAACACTCCAATGGGCCTGTTCAAAAAGAAAGTTCCCTTTCCCCTCAGCAGCTCCTTCTGAACCCTCAGCATCACTGATGGGCCGGAGCGACCTGTCCTTTTTCCCCCGGATAGGGTCTCCGGTTGATGGACTCCTTCCGAGTACACAGCAAGGAGACCTGGTACTAGGCATCTGCTAGCTGAAAAGCCGGCATACCCCAAAGGAGAAGTGGGAGAGAAAGGAGAGGAGCACAAGAAAAAAAGAGTAAGGGTGAGGACAGGGTAAGTTCCCAGAGAAGCAAATAATGATACTACAGGCCAACAATCTCCAAGCCGGCTCTTACCGTCTGTGGGAGACGCCATCTTCCAGCCCATGTCACGTGACGTGGCCAACCGTCGGCGGGAAAGCGAGGATCCGCAAGCCACGCCCCTATCAGGGATAACCTATCCTTAGCTCACAGCCCGGTCCCGTTTCCCTACTTCATAGGGTAACATTTGCCTAGTCCCACCCCAGACAGCAGCCCCACCCACGGAGTGGTAGTTAAGGTGGAACGTAGGCAAAATTCTTCAAGGACCTTATTTACTTTGCTTAGCAAGGGGGCGGGACCTTGGGGAGCCTACCTATAGCCAATCGGAGTTCCCGGTTAGGGGGCGTCTTCCCTGTGTGCTTAATATGCAGTACCAAGTCGAGGGGGCGTCTCCATATTTCCGCCAACAAAAATAGGATGAAGTGAGAGAAGCCCAGAACGCTTCCACCTTTGACCAATCACCTATTCCCAGGGCTGGGAATGCTGGGTGGAGTCAGAAATTCTGACAAGTGATTGGTTGTAGGAAGTGGCCCTTCCCTCCAATGGAGAGGCTCGGTCGTGTTCTGGGCGTGGCTTAGCGGTGTTGCTTCAGGGAGGCACTGGCAGCTGAGACGCAGGGGAGCTGGGCAGAGTCGGTGAGCCATGGCGGCGGCAGTGGCGGCAGCGGCAGCAATGCGGTCCCGGATCCTGCAGGCGAGTGAGGGTGGCGACGAGCGACCATGATGTTAGAAATGGGTCCTTTCCGCCCCGTCTCTAAACCATGCTTCTGCCGGACAGACTTCTTGGCCCAGCCACTTCTTTGCAGCCCCTTGTGTTCCACCAGACCCGTGCGTCCGGGCTGTCACTTCTTACTGCCTGGCCCGGAGATTCAGTCCCGGACGGTCACGCCTGCTCCCCACTCCCCTTTACTCCTGAGCCTTTTCTTTTTTAGCTTTGACCCACCCACCTCCAGTCCAGCTCAGTCCTTGCTGTCACATGCTGGCTTGCTTTCTCTTTTTTGGTTCCTCCCACGGTCTCTCTTTCACCTCTGTACCAGCCACCTCTGTGCCCCAGAAACTCCTCCTTTTGGTCGCTGTACATAGAGTACTTTCCTTTGCCAGGAGCGTCCCTTCCCCCATCCAGTCTCTATGTGAGGCAAGAGGGGATGGGAGCTCATTAGGGACATGGAACGAGGATCAGAGAAGGAACTTTGAATCTCCTAGACATGTACCCTAGGTTTTCACATCAAAAAAAGCAGCCATTTGCTAGTTTTCACAAACATTCTGGCTTTTAGTGTTTTTCCCAAGCTCTGGGCCAAGTTAAACTTTTTCAGCGGAAGTTAAACTTTTGGAGGTAAATAAGGGCATGTTGTTTTGCTAATACTGCTTCTTTCAAAGACTAAACATTCTCCCAAACAGGTGGTAGAAAATAAGAGCCTAGGAAGACACCTTCCAAAAATCAGTTCTCAAGTGCTGACATACCCTCTTCTAGGCTGCAGTTGGAACCCCACAGATGGCAGCGCAAGGGAAGTTGTAGAGTTCCAGAAGCTGCGTGCCCGCGATCCCCAGCTTTGATTATAGCTTTCCCCCCGGTGTTTGCATCTTAGCATGGACTTAGAATCTGAGGCAAGACTTGCTCTGTTTCTGGCAAGATTCATAATCCAGTATTAAGCGGCATTATCTCTTACTCATCCAGCCTGGGCATGTCTCCTGTTGCACTTTTATATAAACTTTAATTTCTTTCTGCTCGTCAGGTTTTTAGGAGATCTACTGCAGAAATGTGTGCATGTGTTTGATTCTTGGTGGAGTCCCCAAAGGTTCAGGTTTGAATGTCATTTAATGGGACAGTGTAGAGAAAGAATGAGCTGGAGGTCTTTGGAGGTTGGCGTGACCTCACTCCCCTACTTCTATTCTGGTATCTTTTCCTAGTAACAGATAGAGCATTTCCTCTCTAGGTTTTCTATTCCCAACCTCTTAAAATCCTTTATAAAAAAAAAAAAAATCTCTCCCCTCTCGTCATTACCCCATCACCATGAGTCAATGAAAATCCTGAGGTATTTTGTCTTTTGCATAAAAGCAGAATTTCTCCTTTTTTGGAAGACATACTTTTTTTTTCTTTCTAAAAACCAAATTGTAGAAACCTCTGAACTGACTTGGAAAAAGACCAGCAATAGTTCTTAAACAATTAGTTACTGTAATCTGACACTTTGATAAAGGCTAATCTATGTGTTCATGTGGTACATGTATGCAGGCCTAGTTTTTGGAGAAACAGAGGCAGGAAAATCTCTTGAGACCTTCACAACCAGCCTGAGAAGGGAATCCTCCAGAGAGCAGGAGCGGAAATGAGGAGGGCAGTTAAATAAGAGGATGAAAGGCAACATTGTATACTGACATGCCTGAAGACACTTCAATGAAACCTAGTTATCAGTCAATGTTACAAAAAAAAAAAAAACTCAACAAAAATGCTTTCTAAAATAAAACGCAAAGCTAGAGAGGTAGCTGGAAGGTCAGGAGTGCTAACTCCTCTTCAGAGGGCTGGTGTTCAGTTCCCAGCACCCACACTAGGTAGCTCACAACTGTCTCTAACTCCAGCATTAGGGGTTCTTATGCCTTCTGGTCCCCAAGGGCATCTGTATGCATATTGCATACAATCATACATACACAAAAACTAAAAAAAAAAAATAACGAAAATAACTTTATGGTTGGGGGGGTCACCACAATATGAGGAATTAAAGGGTTGTAGCATTAGGAAGGTTGAGAACCACTGTCCTAGACAGCGAAAGTGATAGGCTAGTTTATTCAAGAATTGTGCTAGTGAGCAAAACATATGAGGTCTAACTCTGTGAAAGCTACAAGGTCCTATTTCATTTTATTGGGTACACTGTCTACCAGTGTACAAGTGAAAGCACAAAACTCAACTGGTTTGGAATGCTGAAATGACCTGATCTGTACACTTTCTATCCTTAAGGGAGAACACATGAAACAGTATTAGTAACAAATTACTGCTTGGTGACTATTCATCCCTTGATTCTGCAAAACATTAACAAGTCCTCAGTCTGTTCAAGCAATTATGCTAGGGGCAGAGAACAGAATGGTCTCCTGACCTGAAGAGACACTTAATAACTAAGCAAGCTATTATCCTAGAATGTGGAATGAAAAATGGAGGCATTTGGGTGCTCAATGAACTGCATAGTTAAGTGTTTATCCCATATCTGGGGGTTGAGAGTTCCAGAGAGAGTTAACAATGAGCCAAGTAAGTGGAATGAAACCAGCAGAATGGGTCAGCATATGTACAACAAAGAAGATAAAACATGTCCAAAAGTCTTGGGCTACCCTTGGGACAAAACTGTATAATGTCTAGCTCCAGGATGGTTGGGACAGAGAGCAAGGATGAAGTAGCGAGCAAACTGTGAAGTTCAAGAAGCAAAAGTACTATGTGGCATGCTCTGAACACCAGGGACCTTAATCTTAACTGCAAGGGCAATAGAAAGCCATCAGAGGGTTTGTTGCTATTTTATGTTGTGTTGCTAAGGAACCCTGGCTCTTGTAGACACGGGCTACTTTAAGGTTGAGGTGCACTCCCAGCATGGACGGGTTCTACATATGGGAATAATATGTATCCTTGAATAGACTGAGAATTTGTTAATGTTTTGCCTAATTCCTCTTAGAAAGACCCTATTTATTTCCATTTGAAGAATAGAAACTAGATTCAGATCATGTTAGGTTAGAAACTATGAGTTTTGTTGGAAAGCCATTATTGAATTCTAAAGAAGGGACAGAGATGGTTATCGGGCTTGAAAAAGGACAGGGTGGCGAGAGGAGAGGACAGTGTGTTCAGAGACTTGTAGGAAGATAGATGCGACTTGTGCCAAGACATGTTTGGTTTACTGAGAAGCGAAAGGGAGATGATGAGGTGACTTTCAGTATGTGCCTTGGTCAGCCAGATAACTAAAGACCATTGCGCAGGTGGGTGGGCTCTAGGAAGTAAAGCCGACAGATGGGAGGAGAGCATGATCCCAAGTAGAGGTGTGAAAATAGTTATGTGGGTGTTACCTGAAGAGGAAGATTGACTGAGGACTGCAGACCTGGGCATCAGCAGGATCCAACTGCAGTTCACTGCAGTTGCTGGGATCACTTAAAGAGAATGTAAAGAATGAGAAGAAAATCTTGGGACTAAGCCTTGGGCAGTGGAGTTGATGGCCAGAAGAGGAGAATGATCCAGCAAAAGAGATAAGGAGGGGCTACAAAGAAAAAAAGGAGGGAGGGTGAGGTGAAGAAGACAGCAGGGCATCATGAGAGACAAGTGAAAGGACTTCAGGAACAGAGAGTAATTAGCCAGTCCCCTCTGCTCTGTGGTCCAGTCTAAGGAGGACTTAGGAGGAGTCATGAAGGTTAGAACTTACTCATGAAGGTTGGAGTAGATCAAAGAGCTGTTGGGAGTTAAGCAAGTGCAGATAGTTGAGAGAAGGAACTCAGGTGCAGCATCGAAGATTCAGGGTGAGGGTGAGAACCCAGGGCTCACCGGGACTTTGTGTTGCTCTCCCCAGCTCCCTGGTCCTTCCTTGTTGATCGCCATCAAAAGAACTCAAGGGAGACACTCATAGTATACATAGAAGTGAAGCACTCTGTTGGTGGAAGTGGACAATAGCCAAGGGGAGCACTATGATAAATCCCCTTCTCAGGAGGCGAGAGTGACCAGCGGTCATAGAAACCATCAGCCCAGCGTCCCTTTACATCTTTTACTGGGATATTTCTCAAGTCAACTTTTGTAATACGTTGAACATTTTTGTTTTAGAAATACAGTGTGAGATTTAACATTATTATAATTGAGCCTCCCTCCACTCCCTGATTTTTTTTTTACCCTACAAAATAACATGTTCGTCTGCCATGAGGTACCTGTACCGTTTTTAAAATAGCCTTATAAAGTGAAATTGACCCAAAATAAGATGTACATATTCCATTTGGTAAGACATACTGCCTGTGAAAGTATCACAAGATAATAAAAATATCCACTACTCCAAAAAGAACCCTCTTAACTCTCCTAACTGCTGTCCCTTTCACCCAAGGGTGCTGACAAATCTGATGATGTTAGAGATGAGCTTGGATCCCTAGCTTTATATCGATGAATCATCTAGTGTTTCAGCTCGCTGTTTTTCACCCTTGGAACAGAGTCTCACTTGGTACCTGAGAGTGGCCTGGAGTAAATGAGGCTTCAGCTTCCTGAAGGATCTCCACCCTCATCTGATACTCAACTACTGCATTATTAAAATGTTACTGCTAACATATATTCTATAAAAATCGGTCCCATTGTGATATTTTCATACATCTGCACCTTGATTATATTAACTAATGGTGGACAGTTGAGTCACTACCAAGTTTGGGGCTAATGAAAATAAAGGTGCTATGAACATTTGTATTTAAGTATGTGTGAGCATATATTTGTATTTTATTGCTATGTGATCTGCAGTTACATTGAGTATAGACAATGTTATTTATGGTTTTTTATATTTATATTAATTTACACTGTTGTCACCACTTTCTTTAGATATTATATTAAGTACTTTTAGATTTGTAGTGACTGTTTTTTTTTCAAAATATGATACAAAAGGTTCCTTAAATTAAGACTTCCTTGGAAAGCTAGGACTTGATCTTCATGATTTATTGTCTCTATAACTTTCTGTGTCTGGGGCCTTCACTGTGTAGACTCCCAGGCTAGCCTTGAGTTTGTGGTGACCTATCCACCCCAACCCTTTTTATGAAACAGGGTCTCATAAATAGCTCTGGCTGACCTGGGACTCACTTTTTAGACCAGAATGGTCTTAAATTCACAGAAGTCTGCCTGCCTCCGCCTACCAATGGGTTAGAATTAAAGGCCTGTGCCATAGCACCTGGCCTTGTCTTTTTCTTTTAAATAAAGACTATACAGCGAAAGCTGGGGTGTAGCTCAGTGATGGAATGTTTGCATACATAAGACCCTTGGTTTGATCCTTAACACCTGGGGGATAATGGGAAGGGACAGGGAGATCCAGTCTCAGTATTTCTACCTACAACTAAACTTCATTAAAAAAAAAAAAAAGATGCCAAGAATGGTGGCACACTCCTTTATTCTTAAGGCAGAGGCAAGAGGATCTTTGTGAGTTGAAAAGCCAGCATGGTCTATATATTGAGTTCCAGAACATCCAGGACTTTCTTGAGAGACACCTGTCTCAAAAAAAAAAAAAAAAAAAAAAAAAAAAAAAAAGGCATATGGCCCTAAGCATTGCATGGTGGCTTATGCTTATACTCCTATACTTAGGAGGCTAGAAGGGAATCATTGGGTTCAAGGCCAGCTTCAGCTACAGTTCCAGGAAAGCCTGGGCTATAGAGGGAGACTGTCTCAAAACAAAATTATATGGTCCTTGAGAGCAAACACTAAATCCTTTCTGTAATCACAGTAGCTATATGATATTGAGCATTATAACAGCCATTTGTCAAGTTTTATATACTTTTCTAGGCTTATTTATCAAATTGTGTTTTGTTGAAATAGAGTCTTGGAGCTGAAGAGATAGCTCAGTGGTTAAGAGCATTGACTGCTCTTCCAGAGGTCCTGAGTTGAGTTTCCAGCAACCACATGGTGGCTCATAACCATCTATATGGAATCCAATGCCCTCTTTTGCTATATCTGAAGACAGCTACAATGTACTCTTATACATAAAATAAAAAATTAACCTTAAAAAGAAAAACAAAAAGAAATAGGGTCTTGGTATATAGCCATAGCTGGCCTGAGACTCACAATGCAGACCAAGCTTATCTCCAAGTCACAGAGACCACCTGTCTGTGTCCTGAGTGCTGGGATTGAAAGTGTGTACCAAGCCGGGTGTGGTGGCGCACGCCTTTAATCCCAGCACTCGGGAGGCAGAGGCAGGCGGATTTCTGAGTTCGAGGCCAGCCTGGTCTACAAAGTGAGTTCCAGGACAGCTAGAGCTACACAGAGAAACCCTGTCTCGAAAAACCACAAAAAAAAAAAAAGAAAGTGTGTACCACTTCATCAGACATTTATCAGACACTTTTTAACCCCATAGGTTTCTTCTAAGGTAAACGCCCCATGGTACCCAGCATCCTCCTTCTCTTCGTCATCAGTGGTAAGTAACTTAGGAGCTAAAGATGGACTTCTGAGAAAGAATCCGGTGTAATTTTCAAGCTGATTGTGATCAAAATGTGACTTTTAGTTTTGTGGGGTTTATTTTTTTTTTTATTTAAATTTCTATTTTATGTGTTTATTGGTGTTTTACCTGCATGTCCTGCAGAGGCCAGGAGAGGGCGTCCTGGAGCTGGTTACAGGTGGTTGTGCATGGATACTGGGAATTGAACCTGGCTCCTCTGGAAGAGCTCCCAGTGCTCTTAACCACGGAGACATCTCTCCAGCCCCTTGTTTTGTGTTTTTTAAAAATAGGTCTCATTATGTAGCCCTGGCTTGTCTTAACTCATGTAGATCAGGCTAGCCTTCAACTCCTACCTGTGCAAATGCTCAACAGATAAACAGATGTGTGCCACTGTGTCAATTCCCCTGCAGGCTTTACAGCTGACAGGGAAAAAAAAACCATCAGAAGGAGGTAAGAATGAAACTTGACTCAGTCTGACTTTCTTGTAACCAGCACTATACCAAGACTTATAAAGTCTGGCCCAGATCATTTTACTGTAGTCATATTTAAATAAAGCACATTTGTGGGGGGAAAAAAAAAGTATTCAGATAACAATTAACTCAGTCCTAAGTGTACAGCAGTTTAAGCCATGTTTACATTGGGATTCTTTACAAAGTGCATCTTGCTTCTTTCACAAGAATGGATACTGTTGACTCAGAGATAGTGCCCAAGAGTTTGGGTGTATCAAGCTTGACCGAGACAAACCTAACTCCTGTGGGCGTCAGGATTGGCCTGCAGCTAAGATAACATAGAAGTCACGTAGGCTGTTATAAAATACAAATGAGACTACTCAGAAGAGTGGGCTTTATGGCTTAAAAGCAATGCTCAAGATTTAGGAGGAAAGGGTGTAGGATAAGTTAAAGAGTGAATTCTGGGAGACACAGGCAGAACCTGTCTCATCAGACACCAAAGGACCCCCAGGTTGTAATGCTCCAGCATTCCTGGCATTCCAGGAAGAGCAGCTACACACCTCATTCCGTTGAGAGGTAAGCTGTGTGTTTAGCATTCCTGGCTTTTCCAGTGCTTGTCTGTGTGCACAAGTCCTTTTCAGTCCTCTACATGCCACGATGCCCAGAAAACATCTTATCTTGGTTTTCTTATCAGAAACTATATCTATTATGTTTTAAACAGTTTCTGTGTTGCAAATGTTCTTTATAATTTTTAATGGCTGCATAATATTCCATCAGGTGTAGATAATTTAAGCTTTCTCAAATAACTTTTAGTGTGCTTCAGTTTTTTCAGTATTGTGAAATAAGTGTTTTTATGCAGTTTTAAAATTCTTTTAGATTATTTCGATTTACTAGCCGTGTCATAAGGTATATGCACTTCCATTGCTACTGGAAGTTTAAATTTTTGGTGGGAAAGGGGCTAGAGAGAAAGCTCAGCAATTAGATCCAAGTATCCACCGGAACTCTTTCTTTACAAGAGAAAGAGAAGCAAAATAATTAACTTAAGTTCTTTTTTTTTTCTTTTTCTTTTTTTCTTTCTTTGCCTCTGTGTATATATGTTTTTCTCTAGCCAACTGTAAAGCTCTTCATTGATGGAAAATTTGTTGAATCCAAAAGTGACAAATGGATTGACATCCACAACCCAGTAAGCAAAACTTTGGGGGGACTTAAACCTGCTAACCTAGAATTTTTGGGAGCAAGGGGCAAAGTGGGGGCTCGGAGCTCACCCAAAAAGCACAATGTTGCTGCTGTGGAAGTGAGGCATTGGTAAAGTGTGTTGGCTTCTTTTCAGGCCACCAATGAGGTTGTTGGTAGGGTTCCTCAGTCCACCAAAGCTGAGATGGATGCAGCCGTTGAATCCTGCAAACGTGCTTTCCCTGCGTGGGCAGACACATCTATTTTAAGCCGGCAGCAGGTCTTGCTTCGTTATCAGCAGCTCATTAAAGAGAACCTGGTAAGAAATTTGGATAGTCTCCTAGCCTGTTTCCTAGGGTATGTTGGTCACCTCTTCAGAGCCTTGTTCAGCTGTCCTCACTAACTCTACAATGTGGAAGGACATTGGTCAGGACCCTTCGCCTCATCCGAGTTCTCCCTCAGCTCTGTTCTTCCTTGGAGGAAAATGGGAGCAGGATGTAGAGCTCAGTGGTAGACTTTGTGCTTAGTTAGGGTTTCATTGCTGTGAAGAAACACCATGACCAAGGCAGCTCTTAGAAGGGACAATATTTAATTGGGGATGTGTCTTAGTCAGGGTTTCTATTCCTGCACAAACATCATGACCAAGAAGCAAGTTAGGGAGGAAAGGGTTTATTCACCTTACACTTCCATACTGCTGTTCATCATCAAAGGAAGTCAGGACTGGAACTCAAGCAGGCCAGGAAGTAGGAGCTAATGCAGAGGCCATGGAGGGATGTTCTTTACTGGCTTGCTTCACCTGGCTTGCTCAGCCTGCTCTCTTATAAAACCCAAGACTACCAGTCCAGGGATGGCATCACCCACAAGGGGCCCTCCCCCTTGATCACTAGTTGAGAAAATTCCTCACAGCTGGATCTCATGGAAGCACTTCCCCAACTGAAGCTCCTTTCTCTGCGATAATTCCAGCCTGTGTCAAGTTGACACACAAAACCAGCCAGTACAGGGTGGCTTATAGTTTCAGAGGTTTCTATTCATTATCATCATGTCTGCAGTCTGTAGGCAGACATGGTACTGGTAGAGGAGATTTCTACATCTTGGTCCAAAGGCAGCCAGGAGAAGTCTGTCTTCAGCAGACAGCCAGGAAGAAGGTCTCTTCCATTGTGGGCAGAGCTTAAGAATAGGACCTCTTGGCCCTATGAAGGCTTGATGATGCCTCACTGTAGGGAAATCGAAGGCAGGGAGGTGGGAGTGGGTGGGTGGGTGGAGGAACACCCTCATCGAAGCAGGGGGAGGGAGGATGTGATTGGGTGTTTCCGGGAGGGAGGGAAACAGGAAAACAGGGAAAGGGGATAACATTTGAAATGTAAATAAATGTCCAATTAAAAAAAAAGAATAGAACCTCAAAGCCCAACCCTACAGTGACTCACTTCCTCCTAGAAGGCCACATCTACTCCAACAAGGTCACACCTCGTAATAGTGCCACTTCCCATGGGCCAAGCGTATTCAAACCATCACAGTGAACATGAGCAAAACCCTGGATTCAGCCAGACATGGTGGTTCATGCCTGTAATCCCAGCACTTAGGAGATGGAGGTAGAAAGATCAGGAGTCAAGGCCAGCCTCAAATACAAAATGGGTTTGAGGCTAGTCGGAGCTACATGAGATCTAGTCTCAAAACATGAAGTATATCCCCAACATCAAGCAAGCAAGTAAGTAAATAAAGGAACATCCTTAGATTCGTTTCTATTTATATGTTTTCTTTCTAGAAAGAAATTGCCAGGTTAATCACATTGGAACAAGGGAAGACTCTTGCTGATGCTGAAGGAGATGTATTCCGAGGCCTTCGTAAGCTGGGAGCCCCTCACTGGACTTGTGGGAGAGATCAAAAGAATATGGGAGGCAGACCCCACACTGGGAAGGTGGATTCTTTGTGTAGATTTTGCTCTCGTGATATATATATTTCATCTTTTAAGGTAGAGGCTCACTGGCTGCTTTGGAACTATGTAGCCAAGGCTGGCTCTGACCTACAGTCCTCCTACCTCAGCCTCCCATGTGCTAGGATTTTAAGTTGTGTACTACCATGCCCAGCAATACCTTTTAACATAATTTTAAGGCAATATTGGTCAGGTACTTTTGAGACTAAGCACAAATATTTCAGAATATATATGCATCTTAATATCTTTTTTACCCCCTCAGAGAATCTGAGGAACATGGAAGGACAAATCGCTGTCAGTGGCATGACCCCACCCCTGATTGTCAGGATCGAATGGAGTGTGACAAAGCTAAGTAGTATTTAGCATGGAAAGGTGGTGACCTCACTGATGTCTTTTCTCTTCCAGAGGTGGTTGAGCATGCCTGTAGTGTGACATCCCTCATGCTGGGAGAGACCATGCCATCTATCACCAAAGACATGGACCTTTATTCCTACCGTCTGCCTCTGGGGGTGTGTGCAGGCATTGCACCATTTAATTTTCCTGCCATGATCCCCCTTTGGATGTTTCCCATGGCTATGGTTTGTGGAAATACTTTCCTAATGAAACCATCAGAGCGAGTACCTGGAGCAACTATGCTCCTTGCTAAGTTGCTTCAGGATTCTGGTGCCCCTGACGGAACCCTGAACATTATCCATGGACAACACGATGGTAACTCTTTTATATGACTACTGAATCTGACTCCCAAAGAAACGAAGGGGTTAAAAATTGATTGGGATTTTTTTTAAAGATGTATTTATTATTATTATATATAAGTACACTGTAGCTGTCTTCAGATGCACCAGAAGAAGGCGTCAGATCTCATTACGGATGGTTGTGAGCCACCATGTGGTTGCTGGGACTTGAACTCGGGACCTTCGGAAGAGCAGTCGGTGCTCTTAACCACTGAGCCATCTCTCCAGCCCTTGATTGAGATTTTTAATGTTTATTTAAGGTGCATGTGACTCTGTGTGTCCGCCATATGTGCGTGGGTACCCACGGAGGCCAGAAAAGGGTATTGGAGCTCCTGAAACTGAGGCTACAGTTGGTTGTGAGGTGTACAGTGTGGGTGCTGGGAACTGAATTCATATCCTCTGGGAGAGTGGGAAGCATCCCTAACCCACTGAGCCATCTCTCCAGTTCTGTGATTGGGTATTTTAGGATGAAGGATTTATTAATAGTGACCTTCACGCTTGAAGATCACACGTCTTAACCATCTTGCCATCTGGGTGAGCAGAAGTAACAATAGGGAGTAGCCATGTTGCTTACTCTAGTCCACACGGTGGAACACCTTGAAAGATGAAAGTTTATGTTCTCCTTTAATGTCTCAACAACCCTTTAAGGCAGGTGCTTTAGCATCTTACAGATAAGAAGATAAAGGCAGTGTGCAATTAAGTAGTTTGTTTTAAGTAACGATGCGTTACAATTTCCCTAGTTGTAACAGGAAGTAGGGAAGTTAGGATCGTCTTTCCTGGAGGGCTGGCTCTTACTCTTCCCTATCACCTCTTGTGTGAGGTGTAAATATCTGAGAATCTGAGATATAACGTATTCTTAAAGATAAAATAAAAAGGTCAAGTTTTGAAAGAATGTTATTGTATTTGAGGAAATTGAAGTTGTAGGTTTTATGGCTTGTCTAAAGGGATCAGCGTGTAAAGGCACCTGACACACAAGCCTGGTCCCTAGGACTCACATACAGATGGGAGAAAAGAGCCAGTGCCACACAGCTGTTCTTTGTTGCACTTGTAACACACACATAATGAAAATACAGTTTAAAGAAATTATGGCCGGGTGTGGTGGCGCACGCCTTTAATCCCAGCACTTGGGAGGCAGAGGCAGGTGGATTTCTGAGTTCGAGGCCAGCCTGGTCTACAAAGTGAGTTCCAGGACAGCCAGAGCTATACAGAGAAACCCTGTCTTGAAAAAAACCAAAAAAAAAAAAAAAAAAAGAAATTATGGCTTTCAGAGATTAGAATTGTAAATTCTGGAATACTAAGGAGAATAAACAAGTTAAATACCATTTGTAGTTTAATGACAGGTGTGGTGGCCCATATTTGTTAGGCAGAAGCAGGTGGGTCTCTTGTGAGTTTGGGACCAGCCTAGTCTAGTGAGCTCAAGGCCACCCAGGGCTACATAGTGAGACCCTGTTTCAAAAACAAAACAAATTATAATTTAAGAGAAAAAAAGAGTACACCAAAGTGAGATTTCCATGCAGAAATGTGTGAATGTTCGTTTACAATGAGGAGGAAGGAGAAATTTGCTGTTGTTAAGCCTGTGGGCTATTAATTCTTTGTGGTAATCATTTCTTTTCTTTTCAAAGCTGTAAACTTTATTTGCGATCATCCAGACATCAAGGCAATCAGCTTTGTGGGATCCAACCAGGCAGGAGAGTACATCTTCGAAAGAGGATCAAGAAATGGCAAGAGGGTTCAAGCCAATATGGTGACTTCTCATCCCTTTAGCTCTCAAACTTGGCTATGTGTGTATGTAAGACCTAGAGACTGTCCTGCAGTAGACAGGCCACTCATCCCATGTCTCAGAAAGACCAGTGTTGGTCATTTCATCCTGATTGTCTTCTCCCTGAGTCTCTGAACCTTGTGACATTTTGTTATAATTATCTTTCATCATATACAATAGATCTTGGTGACAAAGGGCACAGTCCTCCTCAAAACTGTTACTAAATCCTTTCGTCTTTAAGTAAGTATTACTAGCCAAATTTTCACTTTCTTGACCTTATTTATTGCTTCTTTAAAAAAGTGTCCTCTATTAGTGATATGGCTTTAAAATATTGTAGAGAGCCAGGTGGCCCACACCTTTAATCCCAGTGAGGCAGAAGCAGGCAGATCTCTGAGTTCAAAAGCAGCCTAATTTACAGAGTGAATTCTAGGACAGCAAGGGCTACACAGGGAAACCCTGTCTTGAAAAAACAAACAAACAAACAAACAAAAAATAATTAAAAAAGAAAACAGATAAAGAGCTGGTTATCCCTAAGATTATTTCATCTTTACCATGACCAGTTTGTTTGTTAAGGAGTTGGAAAGGGTTAGTCAACAGAGGGTACTTTCTCATATGTCCTCATACAATACCTGGATTACTTTTGTATTCTATTAGTTTTTCAACCTGTCAATTTGAAAGTAGCTGGGTCTTCCCCTGCCGACCATGTTAATAGTTTTGATTTAAATAAATACATATCAGCTTCTCAAGGAGATTAAAGAAACATGGAACCGTTTAGTAGTGCTTAAACGTCAGCAGTAGTAAAAAATAATCTCTGGCCTGTGCTATAGAGTGAGTTCAATACTATCTTTGACAACTCAGTGAGACTGTCTCAAAATAAAAGACCGATATTTGCCTGGCATGCATGAGGCCGAGGTTTAATTCCCAAGACTTCAAAAGTTAAAACTTAAAAAAAATAACAAAAGATGGATTTTCGTTCTATAAGTTCTCATACATCAGAATCTTGGCTTAATTTTGTTGGTTTAAGTGAATTTAGCTAAGGAGGACGTGTGTACTTTCTGTGTTTCTTTAGGGAGCCAAAAACCATGGAGTAGTCATGCCAGATGCCAATAAGGAAAATACCCTCAACCAGCTGGTTGGGGCAGCATTTGGAGCTGCTGGACAGCGCTGCATGGCTCTTTCAACAGCCATCCTTGTCGGGGAAGCTAAGAAGTGGCTGCCAGAACTGGTAGATCGGGCCAAAAATCTGCGAGTCAATGCAGGTAGCCTTTGCTTTTGAGGCACTAAATTCTTTCTTGGCCTTGCTGGAGAGGGGCGGTTCTGTTCCTAGTATTACCGCTCCTTAATTCTTCTCTCCATTCAAACCTATCTCAGCAGTCAAGTTTTATGCTAAAATCCTTAGACACTTCTTCTTGGTTTATAGGAGACCAGCCTGGAGCTGATCTTGGCCCCCTGATCACCCCCCAGGCCAAAGAGAGAGTCTGCAATCTGATCGATAGCGGAACAAAAGAGGGAGCTTCCATCCTTCTGGATGGGCGAAGAATTAAAGTCAAGGGCTATGAAAATGGTAACTTTGTCGGACCAACCATCATCTCTAATGTTAAGGTAAACAACTCGGAATTACTTCACAAACACAAGAGCTAAGAACACCGTTAGAGCTACGAAATCTCACTCCTCTCTAAGTGAAGATATTTAAGATCGTAACTCTTGCCAGGACTGCTCAGTTATTCTGTCTGGAAACTAAATAAATCTCTCTCTGGCTTCCAACCAGAGCTCTTTTCACTATGTGGCACATGTCCTGACTTGCTTTCTATCCCTTGATAAAATTGACCAAAAGCAACTTTAGGAGAAAAGGGGTCTATCTGGTTTGTTTTGTTTTGCTTTGATTACAGTTAGCCACTGAGGGAGGAGGGCAGGGCAGGAACATGCAGGCGGAAACTGAAGCAGAGACCACGGGGGAAGGCTGTTTACTGACTTGTTCCCTATGGCTGGTTCACCTTGCTTTTTTATATAACTCTGAACCACTTGCCCAGTGATGGCACTACCCACAGTGGGCTGGACCCTCTCTCACCAATCATTCGGAAAATACCACACAGATCTGCCCACATGCCAATCGGAAGGAGGCCAGTTAAGGTTCCTTCTTCCCAGAGGACTGGGATATATCAAGATGACACAAATTAACCACTACAATAGACTTTTCATGGAAAGCTAAATATTCTCAGCTTTGAAAAAATACAATTTCTGTCACAACCATTCTGGTGTATAGTATAAAATCAACCACAAATACATAGCTGTATTCCAGTAAAAAAAAAAAAATCTTATTTATGGACACACATTTGAATATTATGTCATGAAATAGTCTTCTGAATTTTTTCCTAACCATTAAAAAAAAAAGGTAGAAACTATTCTTAGCTTGTGGACTGTGTAACAACAGGCATATTTGGCCCATAAACAGCAATTAAAACCCTAGTCACTGGGGGCTAGAGAGATGGCTCAGCAGTTAAGGGCACTGGCTGCTATTCTAGAAGACCAGGGTTCAATTCCCAGCACCCACATGGAGGCTCACAACTGTGTAACTCCAGTTCCAGAGGATCTGACAGCCTCACACAGACATACGTGCAGGTAAACCAATGTACATAAGATAAAAATAAATCATTTTTTAAAATTATAATGAACTAAAACCCTTGTCTTACACTTCTGTTTCCTACTTGTTCACTTGTCCCAATCAGTATAGTAACCACCCAGTATTTATTGACTACCTTCCTCTGTGCCCTGTTATCAGACTGAAACAAAAGAAATCGTGTGTTAATTTTTTTTTTTTTTAATCAAACAAAGTGTGACAGTCTTCAGCTAACGTTCATGACTAATTGGGGCAGGCTTTTTGTTGTATGTCCTTACTACATACCCCTGAAAGATCATGGGTTGGAGTTTCTTGTTTCTGAACTGCAGAGGAAAACTTATTGTCAACAAACACAGCTGGCTAGGTGCTGAGGTCAAGGGTGCCCTGAATGTTTAAGAAGGCCCAATGTCAAAATTGGAGATTTACTTAGAAACAAAGGTGTAGCAGGTCTTTCCCTGACCAATTATATTAGTGAGAGGAGGCCTGTGATTGGACAGGGCAAAGGGAGGTGGAGCTGAGTTGCAGAGACAGAGTAGGAGGAGAACAACCGTGGCTGCGGACATTTACCTGCGTGGCATTTTCCAGCTGCAACTAGCTGTGATTTCACAAGGTTAGAAATATTGGAATAAAGCTTTTAGCATTATCAGTTGGCTCTGAAATTATTTGTATTGTCATCTTATAAATTGTAATTCTATTGAAAGATAAATCTGATACGTTAATTAAGCTTTAAGAGTCTTCATTCTACTGGGTAGTTAGGTGTTGAGATGGCCGACTGTGGGGTGTGTGGGGCATTTTGTGGTAGCAAGAGGAACTGGGGGGGGGTATGGAGAGATGTCCCTGAGGGAACCCTGTGGCCCAGCGTGGCATGGAGAGTTGGCGGGTTCATTTTTAATATTCCCCACAACACAAAGGAGTGAGTGAGAGTGGATTGTTTTGTTACAGAGTGTTTAGCAAGAAGTTTCTAGAGAAGTTCTGGTATACTTAATATGCGTTTGGTTCATAAAAATGACTCGTCATGTAACCCTCAGTAAAACTGTAATGAAACAAGTTGTACAGGAGCTGGTGCCGGGCCTTGAACGTGAAATAGAAAAGCAAAGAACTGAAAAGCAAAGAGTGCAAGGATTCCAAGTGATTTAGATGGTGGTAGCTCAAAAGGTTTCTACCTTTTGGATAGAAATAAGAGAAGATAAAAGATCACTAGCATGAAAGCAGCTTTTGGTGACAATGGGTAGTGACTTGGAATGCCAAAAGCATAAAATACTCAATTAAAAGAAGCGGACTTCTTTCTTTTCTGGCTCTGTCTCTCCTGACAGCCAAGTATGACTTGTTACAAAGAGGAGATATTTGGTCCAGTTCTTGTGGTTTTGGAGACAGAGACACTGGATGAAGCAATCAAGATTGTAAATGACAACCCATATGGAAATGGAACTGCCATCTTCACCACCAACGGAGCCACCGCCCGCAAATATGCTCACATGGTGGATGTGGGACAGGTCTGTGACTAGGACTTTTAGATTCTTACAGCTGTTTCTGAAGAGGAGACGATAAACAATGATCAGTCAACTACAGCTTGTTTGAACACTGCCCCTTTAATTACCCACAATTCCCCATCTCTTCCTCAGGAATAAAAGTTCTTAGGGTAGAGCACAGGTGCAAGATGACTACTTAAAATTGATATCTCCCCCCCCCCAAAAATAAAACCCAAGCCAAACAAAATCTAAAAATCAAAGCAAAAATAAAATGACTCTCTGTTGCCTTTGTGCTCCTACAGGACACTGTGTTCGAGTCCTTTGAGGGGTACTCTGGAACACTGATGTGTGTTTGTTCTCTTTAGGTGGGTGTGAATGTCCCCATTCCAGTGCCTTTGCCGATGTTTTCCTTCACTGGCTCTCGCTCTTCCTTCAGGGGAGACACCAATTTCTATGGCAAACAGGTAACCTTTGAGCTGGAATTCTCTTTTTTTTTTTTTTTTTTTTGAGAAACTGTCTTGAACATATTCAGAGCAAGATTACATACAGAAGGGTCTTCTTGCATCTACTGTGGAGTCATCTGCTGTGCTGTTCTACTTCCTAGGCCTCAAAAAAAAAAAAATTAAAAGTTAACAAAATTTTACCAAATGTGTCTTCATGAGTAGTTCAAGACAATAGGTTTAGAGGAAAAAGCATCCTGCAATCTAATCCTTTCCATGGGTCCTGAGAGTCTGAACCAGGTCCTAATGGTCATGTGGTAACTGCTTTATCCACAAACGCATTTCCGAAGATTGATTGATGTTTTTAGAGAGACATGGTCTCATGTATCCTCAGATGGTCTCCTGCCCACTGCGTAGCCAGGCATGACCTTTACCTCTTGATCCTCGTGCATCTTATATATTATACATTTATAACTTATACTTGATTACATATAATTAAATATGTAATCTATACTATGTATGTAAATTATATATTCAATTATATGTGATTAAATGTATATGTATACACACACACACACATTTTGGCCTACATGTATGTCTGTACACCATGGAGTGACTGATGCTCTAAAAGGACAGAAGAAGGTGTTGGAGCCCCTGGAACTGGAGTTACATGGTTGTAGCTGCCATGTGGCTACTGGCAATAAAGCCTTGGTCCTCTGCTAGAGGAACAGCAGCTTTTGCTAGTGTAACCACCTCTCTACCCTCATAAATGGTTGTGTATACATCTCATGAACAACAGTGGGTTCTGCTGCACCAATTACTCAGATAGGAGTATGGGTGCTGCTCACAGCACCACCGTCAACAGCTAATTTGAAAAGAGGAAGTATACGCTGACTCTCTTTTTCTCTGTGATTTTTTTTTAAAGGGCATCCAGTTTTACACGCAATTAAAGACTATCACGTCTCAGTGGAAAGAAGAAGATGCTACGCTTTCCTCCCCTGCTGTAGTCATGCCTACCATGGGGCGTTAGAAACAAGTTCTTCAAGACTCAGTCCAGCCTGAGTAATTTCCCATCGCTCTTGGCGGCCTTCATGTGCCATCTTTGCTCAAAACAGATCCATGAGAATGGAATATATTGCAACTAAATTCTTTCTCAGAACTCTCAATCCCTTCAAAGTTGTAGGGAGTGCAAGATAACACTAATACCAGGCCTTCATTGTTTTCCATATGTCTCCACAGTTTTTGAGGTAATTGTTGTTAAGTGTGAAGTGTTTGCCTAGAATTCGAGCTTAGAACTGTCTTCTAACTATTCCTTTCTGAACGAGAGGAATGTCAATGTAGGGACAGATCTTCCAATCACTGAAACAGTTCATCCTCTAGTTGAGCCTCAAATGCAGCCCTCCACCGGTCCCCACACTAACATGTAACCTAGTTTTACATATCTTAGCATTGTGACGACTGCTCTCTGCTCAATGCCACTTTCTTCTGTGTGATTCATGGCCACTGTTTAATTCTATCATTGTCCATGTTCTTGTGTCTTAAATACTTCTCAAGGATACCTCAGGATGAAGTGACAAGTTAGCTTTTAGTTACATGTGCCATTCTTCATGCTTTGCCTCAACAACCATTAAATCAGTACTCCAGCCATTAATGCAGATGCAAATAGATCCTTAGATAAAATCTTTTCACAAATGATTTTTTAACCCAGAGATCAAAGGATCTCCCATCATGAAAGTGGATATACTCTTGCCTTAAGTAGGCTTAACCTGTTATTTGCCAAGTTTTGTTATTCTTCTTTTGGCAGTATTTCTCATTAGTTGATACTTTTTAATGAAAGAACTCTTCATATAGAATAATTGATTAGGCTACTAGAAACATCAAAGTTTCATGCTTTGACAGTATTCAGTCACCTTATTCAACTTAACCAGTTATTCAGCTGCCTTTAAGCCTGCTTCTCTGATAATCTAACCCTGAAGTCAGAAGAGACTGATGTGCTGCACAGAACAGTTTGTCTGTCTGACCTGGCTGAAGCCTGACTTTCTAAACTAGATGGCTATGGGTTCTGCTTGATCTTTAGTGCTTAGTGAGGTGTGGCGCTGTCATTGTTGTGCTCTGTTCTGTACAGCCATGTGTGGACAGTGCTGCTCCAGTCCATTGTGGGTTTGGTGAGTTAAAATAAAAGGTGGTAAAAAAAACCTGGACATTCCCTACTCTTTGGATCTAAGATTATTAAAGTAACCACAGCCCTGGCAGAATCCAGAGCTTCAGTCACTTTAACAAAACACAACTCTGATTTTCTTTCGTTTTCCATCCTAAAGCTAAGTAGACATTTATACTTTGTGACTGCGATGCATTTTGTTTTCTTATAAAACACAGTTCACATTAATCCAACAATTTTGGGCTGGGTTGAAAAGTGGTTATTATCTAAATCCAAGTAGAATTTAATCACAGACTCCTAATATTCTCCTTAGATATAAAGGAAGTTACTTTTAGAAATTACAACTAATCCGAATTGTGTTATTTCTAATCATAATCAACAGATTTGACCAGCTACTTGTGCTCAAAAGGGTTTCTTGTTTCTTAGATGCAACTTATATTTGGTTGCATTTGGGTTAATATCATTAAACGAGAAAACCAGCGTTTTCCCTTTTTGTCCTTATATGTCTTTGCTGAATTTTGTGAGCTTCTATACTGATTATGAATAACAAAGCACAAATAAAAAAGCCTTAGGAAAAATACAGTATTGAAAAAAGTGGTCTTTTCCTTCTTTAGTTCTCTAGGTTACAGTGGTTTGTGCTTGTGCTTGGGGCCAGACTTATATGGACCTATATAAAAGATAGGATGGAGGGTGACTTCACAAGTGAGGGCATTTGCCTTAGTCTGCACAAAGGCTCACTCCACAGCACTGGAAACAGTGATAGCGCAGTGCACATCTGACAGAGCTGCCTATTCCACAAGTCATCTACAGGCTCTCGCCAGTTATTTAATATGCCTTATTAGTATGGACATTGTTATAACATTGCCTATGATCATCCCTGAGAGCTCTTTGGGTAGTAGAGAACCACGAACTAGCAAGACATCACATAGTGAAAGCTAACAGTCATATATTGTTTGATTAGAGAGCAGATTCCTTACTATGTCAGAGTCCTGTAATCCTTGAGGAATAACACCAGGTGACACCATTCTATTGGAGTCTGATACTGGCGCTTGCTGGGTGATAAAGGTTTGATCTAGAAGGTTATTTTCATCCCTATAATAAAGGAAAAAGTAGTGTTTCAACAGTCATGTGTAGACTTTGGTTCAGAACAACAGACTTGCTATATCATTTCCACTTAGCTAAGCTATAAAATATTCACAAAGGGCACTGTGGTCAGACTCTTACTCATAACTCTGGCCGGAGAATCTTACCCAGTTTCTTTCATTTCTCCGCTGCCATAAATAATATGGTCTGGAACAGGAGGCTTAGAACTCTGACTGTATTTCCTGTGGTAGATAAATATCAATGAACAAATGAGGCAATGTGTCCCTGTGCCTTCCTACCCTTAAAATGATGAGTTGCATTTCAGTTGGATAGGATTTCTATTTTCAGAATGCGTCTTATCAACACAGATGCGATAAGGAATTGAATATAACTGTTTAAAGTTCAAACGTGTTGAATTCAAGAAACAAGTCTTTCTGGAGACAATCACAATAAAGGTATTCATGGGCAATGCTTGCTAGTGGAAGGCAAGGCTGAATGAGAGATGTGATCAAGACACCTAGAGAAGTCCCCGTCCCACAACAGAACTTCATGGAATGAGGAGGATAGGCCACTGGGTGAGAGTGCTTGCAGTACAAGCAGGAAGACATGAGCTCCAACCTAGCATTTGAAGGAGAATACAGGCAGGTCCTGGGAACTAAAAACAAGACAAAGAAAGAGCGTATGTCAAGTGTTGTTCTGCAATAGAGCCACCTCTGGTTCAATGTGTAGCCTAGGATGACCCTGGACCCCTTCCCCCTCTGCAGATAAGAGGAATTATATAAAGGGCTGAGAGGCCTGGATTGGCGGAATCTGTCTTCATTGTGAAGGTCAAAAAAGTTCCTGACAAAGAAAAAGCTTGAGCTAATTTTCAAGGTTAACAGAAAGGGGAGAGCTACCGAGGAAGGCTCTTGGTGCTATGCTGTCTGCACGGCAGCCACACCACATACACCTGCACACGTGTAACACAGGACTTACAGGACATAGAAAAGTTAGCCAGCGGAGACAGGCCCAGCATAAAGTGTGGGGTCAATAAACAGGAAATAGACTAGAACTGACTTCACTATTTTGAATAAGTTTATAGAGGTAAAAAAAAACAAACACATGCTGACTTCTCAAAAAGTCACATATGTCAATCCTGAACTTGACTTCAAGCAAGTGCTGATGAAAACAGCATAAACCTAGTCAAATGATGGAAACATTATTCTAATAAACATGAAAGCATCCTTAGTAACCTCTAATAGTGCTGAAGTGATGGCCTAAGTCATTTATTTTAGCTGTTTTTGATTACACTCCCCGGACTTAGGTCAATTAACGAATATTCTGCTGTTGAATTTACAGTTGTACATAAACCACTATGAGCTTTTACCAAGTTCCTAAGTATTATTCTCACGTGAAAGGTGGAGGAAGACCAGGACTTCAAGGCTAGCCTCAACGAGACAGTGAGCTAGAAGCCAACCTGAACTACATGAGCCTCTGCTGCAAAATAAACAAGTCAAACAAATATCAGCCTAAAATAATTTGCTCATCTTTGCAAACCAACACAAGCTCAAGAGTTAAGTGTCCCCAAAGGTGCCACACGATCAGCTGATTGATTGATCGGTGATCCTTTTGCTTCCATATTCATTTGTTCATCTCCCAGTCTCTGTCTAAAAGTTGCAACGGCTGGACAAGTAACTAAGGACTTTAATGTGTTGTCTTTAATAACAGTACAGTCACTGCTCCTGTGCAGCTTCTAGGTTTGACAACCTGATATTTCATTACAAAAATGAGAAATTACCTAGCAGCAAAACCATTCATTTTTGCAAAGAGCAATCTTAAGACCTTTTCCTTCTGCTCCCAGGTCAAATCTCTAATATCCACATTTTTTTGAGTAGTTGGCCTGAAGAATTTCAAAGAAAAAGAAAAGAAAGGTAAAAAAATGTGATCAAAGTAAACTTATCTTCTTCTAAAGATATAGAAATTTCCTATTCCATAACCAGATATGTAATGATTTCAAAGCAAGCGTCACATTACAAACCATACAATCTGAGAAAGACTATCGGCATGCTAGTCAATCCAGAATGTTCTGTGGGCTGAGATGAAGTGAGAGACACAACACAATGTGCTGTGACCTGGATGGGCGGTTTGCAGGGGCAGATCACTAGAAACCAAGTGCCATGGAGAAGCCAAGTGCACCGGATAGGCTGAGCTGCTGCAGACACTGCACTTGTTCATAGTGCATGGAAATCTCTGGAGAGTTTGGACATTTTGAGAATTCTGATTGAGTGATACAGAGGTCACTAGAGAATGCTCTCCAGTCCACAGAAGATGTCTGCATGACAGTCATTAAGAATTATTGCATTGATTTTTAAAAAGTTGTTACCTATTAATTTTATCTCAGAATAGTAAAGGAACACCATAAAATATCTAGAAGGGTATAATTGAAAATGTTTAACCTGGACTTAGTCAAGTTTTTTCAGCAAATTTCCAATTTATAAGAACTAAGAAAAAGAAAGTAAGAGACATTACAATGATATCTTATGGGACAAAATAATAGTCACCTCAACAGATTCCTGCCATGGCTACCAAGAATACATATTAAGTCTTTTTTTGTTGTTGTTGTTGTTGCTTTTTTGAGACAGGGTTTCTCTGTGTAGCCCTGGCTGTCCTGGATCTCACTCTGTAGACCAGGCTGGCCTCGAACTCAGAAATCCACCTGCCTCTGCCTCCCAAGTGCTGGGATTAAAGGCATGTGCCACCACGCCCAGTTTACATACTAAGTCTTACACACTATGCCAAGCATGGGGACTACAAAGTTAAGTCAATTCCTGTTCTCAAGTAGCTTATTAATAATCTATGCAACAATCTCAGTTTGTTCTTTTTTTAGAGAAAGAAGACATGTTAAGGCAGGCTCACTCTGTAGCCCAGCCCAGGGGTTTGTGTCTGCCCTGTGCTATGGCATGAGCCACCACAACCTGCTGAGCTCTTATTTTTTTTAAAGAATATGAAAACAAGGACACGAAAAGGCAATACATTATTAGTACCATTTTTCAGCCTCCAAGAGATCCTGGTTCACACTATTGGTACTTTGTTCTTTGCCATCAAAGGTCCTGATTCTGGGATATTCTGTTTTTCCCGCACATGCTGCTCTCATTTTTAAATTGAAAGCAGCTTGTGCTATCTGCTTATAATGCTTCCTGCTGTCCAGAATCTGTTGCTTCACTTCGTAGAGAGCATCTAGAAAGAACTGTTCCACTTCTGTCCTCTCATCCAGTATGTTCTTAGCCAGCCTCTTCACTCGGTTCATCTCCTTGTCCTTCATCTGAAGAAGTTGTTGCAGCTTGTCAATCTCTACCAAGCCTGCTTGGTTCTCTATGATTGCCTTTTGCTGCAGTTTCAACACTTCAGCCTCAAACTCTGTGGTCATGTAGGCCAGAGCGTTCTCCAAGCTTACCACCTTCTTCTGGAGAGTTTGGATTTGTGATTTCTGCTGGGTGAGTTGCATAATCTTTTCCTTAACCAACAGATCATTGATTTCCTTAAAAACAGGAAAGGGAGTTTTTTTTTTCTTTAAATATCCTGGAATTTAAAGTCTCTCAATAATTTCTGTTACCTATGGGGATCTGAGCTTCATGTCAGGTGGAAGCAATTATTTTAAAATCTCTGTGGACAGAAAAAGTAGCCAATACATATCCTTGGGTCCTTGACTAGACCTGTGAAGGTGATTCACTGATTTTACTAAGTAGGAAACTTTCAAAGTTCCTCTATAATTCATACAAGGTTACATATATTATAGAAATCAATAAAACTGTACCAAAAAAACACCAGCAAGTCTATAAAGGTCCCTTGAAGTTGAACAAGTCAGGCAGGTTGCAGTATAAGTGGATTTGTTTATTTGTTTGTTTCTTTCTTTCTTTTTAGAGACAGGGTTTCTCTGTGTAGTGTAGCACTGGCAGCTCTGGAACAGGCTCTCAAACCAGGCTGGCCTCGAACTCAAAGCTCCGCCTGCTATACCTCCCAAGTGCTGGGACTGAAGGTGTGCACCAGCACGCCTCGCTGGGATGGAAGTGGAGAGAGGATACCTGGGAAGATTAGTAAAGGAGCTAAGATTTTGGTTTGGTTTGGTTTGGTTTTTCTCATGTTTCCCTCCTGCTGTTTGGAGTAACCCTTAGATCTCTATCAGCCACTCTGGCCATGAAGTGTCCAGCATACACAAACACTAAAATAAAAGAAAGAAATTGTCTAAGATGAGAGCTGGAGAGATGGCTAGGCAGTTAAGAGCCTTTGATGTTCTTGTAGAGGAACTAGGTTTGAATCCCAGCACCCATGTGATGGCTCACAACTGTCTGTAATTCTAGTTCCAGATGATCTGCATGCAGGCAAAACACCCATACCCACAAAATAAAATTTTTTTCAAATGTTAAGGATGTAAGCTATATGCTACAGAGAATTAATGAAGACAATCCTGATAGGTATTACTTTCCTGCAAGTGCCTTTAGGTTAAAAAAACCTAAGCCTTTATGTGATGATACCATTAATGTCAGGTCTGTTACAGCCAAACCAATTAGTAAATGATTTAGGGTTCAACAATGAACAAAGCAAAATGAGTATTCTAAGATATGAGGGTAAGAGTCATGTTTATATTTCTGATATATTTATAAAGTCATGCTTAATGTGTCTTTAAAGTCACTTAGCAATTAATTAATCTTTTCAGATAAGACAGTTATCAGGATACTCTCCTTCTCAATTGGTATAATGCTCAATGTTTGGTATTTACCAACACAATTCTAGAAAGAAAGAAAGAGAGAGAGAGAGAGAGAGAGAGAGAGAGAGAAAGAAAGAGAGAGAGAGAGAGAGAAAGAAAGAGAGAGAGAGAGAGACAGAGAGAGAGAGAGAAAGTCAATGTAAATACAAGTGGGAACCTTTTGTTGTAAAAGGCAGGAATGGTTTTCTTCCATCTTCTTGGAGGTTTGCTGGAGAATTTCAGCTTCCTTCAAGTGGTATGCAAGCGCCTTGTGAAGATAAACATTCTCTTTGAAAACATTTCTTCCAGCAGTGTTCAACTGCCTGAAATAGAGATCACACACACACACACACACACACACACACACACACACACATTTAAGAGCCCACAATATAGGCCTAAGTTTACTACATTGGGGTGGGGTTGGGTGGTAGAGTGGGGGTGGGGGGTTGAGAGGGTCAGGGAGATTTGAGTCAAGGTCACTCTAGACCTAACTAGCCTCAAAATCACAGAGATCCATTTGCCTCTGCCTCTGCCTGTGGCGCAGTGGGATTAAAAGCAGGTATCACTGAGCCTGACTCATACCTAAGTTTTAAATACTTAAGAGGAACAATAACAGTTTTATTCTCCAAACACTACCCTGACCACCACTAGGCTGGGTGTGTAGTTCAGGGACAGAATACTTGCTTAGCATGTGCAAGACTCTGAGTTTAATCCCTAGCACCAGAGTTGGAGGAGGGCCAAACATGGGACACACATGACACTACCACCACTTATGAGTAACTAACCGATTACTAGGTAGATGAAGACCTCAGGATGAAGTACTTCTTCAGCAGTAACGGGAAAAACTGTGTTAGCTGATCATGATGATGCAAGTTGGTTATCAACTTGAACTATATATAGCAAGACCCTTTTTCTTAAAAAAAAAAAAAAAGGGCTAGCAATAGTAGCACACCTTTAATCTTAGCTATTAAGGAAACTGAGGCAGGAGGATCACAAGCTCATGGCCTGCTTTGACTGCATAGCATGTACAAGGCCGGCTTTGGCAACTTAGTGAGACTCAGTTTCAAAAGGTTAAAAAAGGGCAGGGCTGCAGCTCAGTCAGCAGTGGAATGAATGTGCATGTTTGGGTTCTCAGTCTCTAGCACCTCAAACACTGTCATGTGGCACCAGTTTCCCATGTCCTCTCCATCCTTGTCATATGACTAGACCTAAAGAACTCTAAAGTGACAGAGATAGAAGATGGCAGCAGCCCAAGTTCCTGAGTCACCATCTAAAAAAAAAGCTTCAACTTATTATATGCAAATCTCTTTCAATAGTCCTGCAAAGTGGCTAGTATGGCCCTATTGTAGATTTCTTTGTATCAGGGTCTCACTGTGTAGCCTAGGACGTCCTAGAACTAGTGAGCTGCTTCCCTCAGCCTCCTAACCACTGTGATTATTTTAAGTGTCTGTTGCCAAGCCTGGATGGCCTTTTTTTTAAAAATGAAATTTACTTTCAAGGATATTAAGAATTCTTCGAGTGGAACCAGCGAGATGGCTCAGTGGGTAAAGGCTCTTGCCACCAAGCCTAATGACCTGAATTCTATCCCTGGAAACCACATGGTGGAAAAGAGAACTGATTTCCTTTCTACAAGTTATCTGACCTCCACACTCACATTGTGTGGTGTTCCCTCACATATACACACACCTACCTAGATATAGTAAAATAATTTTCAAATAAATCAGCATGCATGTATATAGCCAGGGTCTAACTTCAAAGAGAAAGATGTTGCTACCATGTTGTTACAGAAAGGGTGGACAGGGAAAGAGTAGGGAACACAAAGAGAGTAAAGTAAGGGTAGACAAGAATTAAAGAAGGCTTGCCAAGGGACAGAGGAAGCTAAGCTAAGAATAAAATAGACAGCAATGAAGAAAGACTGTCTGACTGAGGCAACAGTCTCTTACACTACAGCTTCATGGTGGGCTCTCTCTGCTAGCATTATGATCCTCTTCTCAGCCTCTTGCTCCAAACGGTGCTAAAAATAGAATATATGTTTAAATACAGAACTATACTTCTAACAACAAACATTGCATATCACCAGGTATTTTAACATCCAACAGGATACTTGGTTTAGGGGCTAGAGAGATGCCTCCCTTGACTGGATTGGGTTTCTAGCACCCACTTGGTGACTCACAACCATCTATAACTTCAGTTCCAGGGGATCTGACACCTTCCAATATCCACAGGACCCTGCAGGCACAAAGTGCATATGCATATACTCAGACAGACACACATAAAATTAAATAAACAGACTTAAAAATATTCCTGTTTTGATATGAAGAACTCTTAGTTTTGGTGGAGGAAAGAGCCAGCAAAAAGGACAGTATGGGGCTAGAGACAAGGCTAGGTGGTTAAATGTACTGGTTGCTCTTCCAGAGGGCTGGGGTTCAATTCCAAGCACCCAACATGGCAGGTCACAGCTATCTCTAACTCCAATTCCAGGGGATCAACTGACAAACTGCCTCCATCAGACTGACCTGCAGTCATGTCTGTGGGGTATTTTCTTGATGGCCACTTCCTGTAGGAGGTCCTGAGGCCCCCTATAGGCCTGGGCTGAATAAGAAAGATAGCAGAACAAGGTAGACTGGGAACAAGCCAGTAAGCAGCAGTCTTCCACGGTCTCTGCTTCAGTTTCTGCCTCCATGTTCCTGCCTTCACCTCTCTCAGTGATGGAGTGTGACATGGAAATTAGAAGATGAAATAAACCCTTCCCTCTCCAAGTCCTTTTGGTCATGATGATTAACACAGAGACAGAAAAGCAAGCTGGAACAATGGCATGTGCATAAAATAGGAAAAGAGACATTTATTTTAGAAGCAGAGCCAAGAGGATAGCTTTTGCTAAACAAAACACGATGAAAGTCACTAACTTTAAAATTGAAGACTGTACAGGGCAAGATGACACACACCTATAATAACCAGCACTCAGGAGGCAGAGGTAGGAGGACCCTCTGTGAGTTCAAGGCCAGCCTGATCTACATTTTGGGTCCAGGTGAATCAAGGCTGCATAGTGAGATTCCATCTCAACAAACTTGAAAATTAAAAAAAAGAAAAAGAAAAAAAGGAGGGCAAATAACAAGCTGAGGCCTCAAGCCTTGTGAAGACAAGATGACAGTCCCTCTTGAGGATATTCAACACTCTGGAATAGAAACCACCTAAGTGCCTACCACTAACTGATGAATGGATTTGGTGGATGTACATAATGAAATGCTATTGCCATAAAAAGGAACAAAAAACCCTGTCATTTGTTACAACTTGAATAGAACTAGAGATAATTGTGCTTAAATTAAACAATTGTGCTTACAATTAAAATAAATCTTGCTTGTGAAACAAGCAAGACTCAGAAAGACAAGAACTACACGATTTCCCTCAGAAATACAATCCAGAAAGGTTTACCTGTGGCTGGAAGGCTCAGTGGTGGGGTGCTTGCCTACCATGTGTGATATCCTGTTTTCAATCCATAACACCACAAAATGGGTAAGAGGATGATAGATAATCTCAGGGAAGTTGAGACTGCAATGGCAGTTATAGAGCCCAGGGAAAATGAAGAGGGTACCTTAGGGTTTCTGTTGTGAAGAAGCACCATGACCAAAAACAAACTGGGAAGAGTTTATTTTGCTTTACACTTCCACATCACAGTCTGAGAAAAGTCAGAGCAGGAACCTGGAGGTAAGAGCTGGTGCAGATGTCACTGAGGAATGCTGGGTATTGGCTCAATCTGCTTTCTTATAGCATTCAGGAGCACCAGCCGAGGGATGGCACCCTTCACAATGAGCTGGGCCTTCCCACATCCACTACTGTTGAAGTAATGTCCCTCAGACTTCACTACAGCCCAGTCCTGTGGAGGCATTTTCGTAATTGAAGCTCCATCCTCACACAGGATTCTAGCATGTATCAAGTTGACATAAAACTTCCCAACACAGAGTGGATAAGATGGAGGAATGTGGACTTCTGTGCTAAGTTATAGTTACATACAAGCTATTACACAAGCAGTTTGACTATTGATAACAATGTAAAATATGTTTTTAAAAGATAGAAGAAAATATTTTGAAAGGTCCATCACAAAGGGTACTTCTGTGAGCAGATAGATATCAATTATAATGGGTCACGATCTACACCTCTGTGGGAGAATCAAGAGTTCAAGGCAGAGTCCCACTAAATAGCAAGGTCAGGGCAAGCTGGGCTACATAGGCCCTTACCTCAAAAAGTAAGAAACAAACTGAAAAGGTAGGTTTAACTCAAGCATTGTATAAAGATATTGAGAAACTGCATGGTATGCCATTAGAATGTACAAATTTTATTTTATTTTAATTTTTTTTTTTTTTTTTTTGGTTTTTCGAGATAGGGTTTCTCTGTGTAGCCCTGGCTGTCCTGGAACTCACTTTGTAGTCCAGGCTGGCCTCGGACTCAGAAATCAGCCTGCCTCTGCCTCCCAAGTGCTGGGATTTAAGGCAGGCACCACCACGCCCGGCCCACAAATTTTATTTTTTATTTATCAGTTAAAAATTAAGAAATATCTAAGTGGAGAAGAAAAAAGGAATAGATACTGAGATTCATAGAATATAAAAGTTTGTTTTCCCTCATTTGTACTTTAATTTTTTTTTTTTTTTGAGACAAGTCTTAGTATAGCCCAGGCTGGCATAAAACTTGCCATGAGGCTCAGAGGTGGCTTTGAACTCAAGATCTTTCTCCCTCAGCAGCCTCTTATGTCCCACAATCATAGGTGCACACCAGTGCATGTCCCTACACTTATCTTCTGCTACTTGTTAATATTTCCTATCAAGACACCAAACTGAATGCTGGAATGATCATAGTGCAGATGAACATATCTTTGTTCTAATAAACAAAGCATTTCTTTTTTTCCTTTTCCTTTTTTTTTTTTTTCCATACAGGACTTTTTTTTTTTCTTTTCATTTTATTTTTATTTTATTTTATTTTTTTTGTTTTTCGAGACAGGGTTTCTCTGTATAGCCGTGGCTGTCCTGGAACTCACTTTGTAGACCAGCTGGCCTCGAACTCAGAAATCCGCCTGCCTCTGCCTCCTGAGTGCTGGGATTAAAGGCGTGTGCCACCACTGCCCGGCTCGTCATTTTATTTTTATTAATTCACTTTACATCCTGCTCACTGCCCACCCTCCCAGTCACCCCTTCCCACAATCCTTTCTTCCCACTCCCTTTGCCCTCTGAGAAGATGGAGGCTCCCTCTGGGTATTGCTCCACCGTGGCACACCAAGTGTCTGTGGGGCTAGGTTCATTCTCTCCCACTGAGGTCAGACAAGGCAGCCCAGCTAGAACAAATTCCACAGACAGGCAACAGCGTTTGGAATAGTCCTTGCTCCAATTGTTGGAGATCCACATGGAGACCAAACTGCATATCTGTAACATATGTGCAGGAGGGCTAGGTCCAGCCCACAAAGCACGTCTTAATACTAATACCTTTTCTTCAAAAAATCTGCTTTCTAGTCTTCTGAGAGTCTCCTGATAGTTCTTCTCTGAGTTCCTTAAATTTTCTTTCAGCTAAAAAAAAAAAAAAGGTTAAAGGAAAGATTGAGTGGGACATAGTCATAGAGAATTCTGAAGATACACTGTCTATCATATCTTGAACACACAGAATCAGTGTTATCACCTCTTAGCACGTCTTCCTTTACTGTCTCCACGATTACTAGACATTGAGTTTCTTGAAGATTTTTATGAATAACAGTTCCTAGGGCATTCAGATATACTCTCTTCAAGACTTACAAAATATGGAATTACAAAACAATAAAGTTCTTAAATTGGAAGAAACCTTAGGAACCAGACTACACAATCTGCCAAATATAAAAAAGAATAGCTCAGATCCCTAGAATTCATGTAAATGACAGGTAGATGTGGCACCCACCTATAATTCCAGCTTTGGAAGGCAAACAAACTTTCAAATTACTTTCAGTTATTTAACAACTTTCTCTATTATAATTTGTTCTAATATACTAAATCTGTTTTATTTTTCTTTCAGATGTTCTTTTCACTGTTTGCATTTAATTTTTCAAATGGCTTATTTTGTCACACTTTCAAAATTAATGTCAATGTACCAGTTCATGGATGGGTCAAATAAACCCCAGTCACCCCAGTCTAGCATCTGGAGATGAATCTTTGATACGTTATTAGACTCCCCTCAAAATCTGTATATCAATAAATCTTTCAAAAGACAATTAGTGGGGCCAACAAAATGGGTCAATGGGTAAAGGTACCCAGGACCCACACAGTGGAAGGAAATACCTGACTCCAAGTTTTATTTTGACTTCTACACACACAAACACAAAGTAAATAAAAGTTAAGGCAAAAATTAGTGGCTGAGAATGGTGATTCACAATTGTAATCCCAGAAGTTAGAAGCCCTAGGCAAAATGATTCCAAATTTAAGACCTGCCTTGAATATATAATGATTTGAAGGTCAATCTGAGATACAGAAAGATTGCCTCAAAAACTCAAACAAGGAGCAAGTGAGATGGCTCAGAAGGTAAAGGGATAAAGGTGTCTGTCACACAATCCTGGCAACTTAAGTTTGAGATTTAAGTAAATGTGGATGGAGATGACACTACAAAATTGTCAACTGACTTCCCTAATTGCACAAAGGTAGAGTGCCCACACATACACATACAACAAACACACTAATCTTTCATTGTTTCCCTTTGAAATAACTTGAATCCCTTTTCATAAACTAAATGTATTAGACTCAACATGCAGTGAATTCTATACAAATAATCTCTTACCTATATATACATCACAATTTTAAGTATATAGGGCCCTCATATCTGCCTCATTTCTTCTACATTTCAGATTCCACAAACCTGCCCTATTTTTTTCCAGTAAGGCACTAACTTTTCCCTTGAATTGTAAGTGTTCCTCAGCAGCCCTCTTTAAATAGTCTGAAATCTACCTCTCCAATAGGTGGCAGCATTGTTCTTTAAAAAAGAAAAATCACACCAGGGTACTAGAGTATGAGCTAGTTCTTTATTTAGATTCAGAAAGTATAGCTATAAACAGGAGAGTTCTTTAAGTTAACTGTATTGATTCCATCTCCAGCATGTCATATAAAACAAAACTTGGATATTCTTCCTAGAAAACTTAGTATTTCTTCAATTGTGATTGCTTTGGTTTGAGATGACCAAAACAAAAAGTACTTTTGAGATTTGACAATTATGGGAAATCTAAGTAATGGCAATTAGATCCCATCGGCGTCTTCTGGGGTGCTGGAAGCACCACCCTCTGCTTTTCGATACTTCTCCAGTTTAGCAATCAGTTCTTTGGCAGGATTGAAAACTCCATGGGTCTGTTGCTCACAAACATAGCATCGCGGAGTGGTTCGGAAATGCTGCAGTGCACAGGTCTCACAGAAATAATGTTTACACTTGGTGACAACCGGATTCTGGAAGGTTTGACGACAGATGAAACATTTGAATGGTATTTCCTCATCATCACTTTCTACTTCATAGTTTTCGTCTTCATACACACCGTAGCGGCCCTCATCGAGTTCGCGTTCTATCTGCCATCCGTGCTTGTAATCTGAACGGTCATGGAGGAATTTGCAGCTGTCTCCAAAGCCACAGAAGCCAGTCTCCTTGTAGTCCTTACAAATATCAGGCTGGTAATCCCAGCGCACAGTAGCGCGTAGGTGTTCAGGGGCTCGGATGGGGCCCTTTCTCACCATGCCAGAGGAGGCATTGCCCATGGATGTATCCTTGGGCTTCATGTATTTCTGGTAATTATTAATTCCACGATAGATTTTGTCATCCTCCTTGCCTCTCAGTTCCTCCTGGATTTTCTGACTGCGCTCAAAAATGGCCTGTGCGTCTCGCTCTTTCTCTGTGTCCAACTCGTAGACTGCTGTGGCCCCCATATCCTCGGGCCCCACTGGTTTCGCCGAGCGCGTGGACTTGTAGACGACGCCTAGACTCTCATTCCCCGCCTTCTCTTCCTCTTCGCTGCTCAGATCACAGTAGGCCCCTTTCTGTTTACCGCTGCCACTCGTCTTCTGGATCATCGGATTGTGGGCCGCCCGCTTCTTCTCCGGTCGCACAACGGAGCATCCTTCGTCGCTACTGCTTCCGCTTTCCCCAGACTCCGGGTCGCACGCCGGCCGCTTCCGACGGCCAGCACTTCCTTTCCGCCCGGGCTTTTTGAAGAGGAAGGTGCACACCTGGTCCCCGGACTTTCCCTGAGAAACTTGTTCTGCCATCTTCGACTCCGGAGCGCCGAAACGGCTGGCAGTAGCTGCGGCGTGAAGGGTGGCGCGGGCTGCTGCGTCACTGCTAAGCAGCGCCGCTACGTCACTGCGGAGCTGCGAGGTGTCTGCCGGGGAGCCCGAGACCGTCACGGCGCATGCGCCAGCCAGCGGGCGAAAAGTTTTTTTTAAAAAAGATGAGCCTAGATCTCCAATCAAGTATTGCTGTGATTCTTGAATTGCAAGGAATACAAAACTCCCGCCTCAAATAATTTAGAGTCTATTAGGGAGAAGGTAAGTCAGGATGTTTTCTGTACCAAATCCCATGGAAAGGTACAAAGAGTCATTAAACAGAACTCTGGGGAAAGACCTCGAGGAGAAAGTGCATTTAATGATGTAAGCCTTTAAATGCTAGGAGAAAATTTAATAGATAAAGATCTATCAGCTTTTTGTTGATAATAAAAGAGATATTCTGAACAAAACAAAAACAACAAAAAAACAAAGGCTGGGAGTGTAGCTCAGTGGTAGTTTGATTTCTCAAGCATACCCAAGACTCTGGGTTCAAGCATCAAAACAGAAAATAAAGAAGACTTCAAAGTTACGTGAATATCCAATTTGGGTAAACTAAAGGGTGTCGTGTTATAAAAGATTACAACTCGATATGGGTAAATTTAACGTACACACTAAACTGTCATAAACAATATGCTGTTTACAGCTGAGAAATATAGAAGATTCTTGAGGGAAGTGAACAGAACATTTTAATTCCAGCGCTTGGGAGGCAGAGGCAAGAGAATCAGGAGCTCAGAGCTAGCCTGGGCTACACGAGACCCTCCTCAAAATAAAATTAGGATGGGGGCTTGGAGAGATGATCCAGCATGTATAGGTCTTGCAGAGGACCAGAGTTCAGTTTCCAGGACCCACATCAGTCAGCTAACAACTGCTTATAGCTCTGGCTCCAGAGGATCCAGCCTCCAGAGGATTCTGGCCTCTGTCGGTACATGAACACACATGTATACCCCACCCCCCAACACCCATGCACATAATTAAAGATAAAATCTTTGAGACAAAAAGAATAAAAACCAAATAAAGGTGGGGAGGCTTGTGCCTGTAATATCAGCACTGAGAGGCTAAGACAGAAGTGGTGTTTCAATTATGAGGCCAGACTGGGCATACGAAAAGAACGCAGCCAGCTGTTATAAGAGGAGGGAGTTTCAAGCAACCAAAATACATAAATATTCTTATTGCAGCTGTGTATACTTAGGGGTATAAGGGTGTGTGGTTTTAAAGTATGCTTGCAATTCTTTGACCCTATCTTCAAATGACAGAACCTAATTTCCACCGTTAGAATGTGGACCAGACTTAGAGACTTGGTTCCAAATAATAGACTATGGGAGAAATGTTGCTGTGCCGCTTGCAAGGATAGGGATACAGGTCAGGACAGAATGCATTCATAGCACACATGAGGCCTTGGGGACGAACACACACACACACACACATTCTCTCTCTCCTCTCTCTCTCTCTCTCTCTCTCTCTCTCTCTCTCTCTCTCCCTCCTTCTCTCTCCCTCTCCCTCTCATACACACACACACACTCTCTCCCACTCCCCCTCCCCCTCTCCCCCTTCTCCCTCTCCTTCTCATACTCTCTCTCTCTCTCTCTCTCTCTCTCTCACACACACACACACACACACACACACACACAAGATAGCTTCGCACAGCTCTTGAATTCTTGAAGTTTTCACTCTCAGTGTTATCTGACATATAACAAGGACACTCAAGCAAGTTCCTGAGGGGCCCAGGGGAACAGTGCTGAGGCCTGCCACCCATCACTAGCAACACCTGCTCAGCCTTTGACACAGGCATAAGCTTTAATTGGGCATTCAGATGACTCTGTCCACAGCTATACCATGGAAATCAGCAAATAGTATGAAACAGGCCTTTCAGGAAAATTCATGGATCCCTCTCTATACAGGCTTCTAGGGTTTTTTTTCCCTCAAATTGTCTCTCTTCACCCCACGCACATTGTCCAGTGGAATCCTTCTACCTACCCACTGATAGTTCCTAAGAACAGGGGGGTTTACTTCAATTCAAATCAAAGGTTCATCTTCTGACTAACATGGAAAGGTGTGTTGGCTAAGATCTGACAAGCACACAAAGAAATCAATGCTTAGGAAAAGATCATTATCAGGCAGGTGAACTGAATCAACAGATAAAGGTGTTTGCCACCAAGCCTGACCACCTAAGTTTGATCTCTGGAACACAGCAGAAGGAAAGAACTGACTTTACAAGATGGCCTTCTCTGACCCACACACGGATATACCCCACAAACACATTTAGAAAATAGGTATGTGGATAAACATAAAAAAGAAAACGAGGGCTGGACATGGTGTCACAGGCCTTTAATCCTAGCATTCGGTGGTTTAACCTTCAGTAAATCTAGTTCCAGGGGATCCAGCATCCTTTTCTAGCTTCCTCCAGCACCAGAAATGCAAGTGTACTTACATACATGCAAGCAAAGCATGCGCACATATAAAATAAAAATAAATCTTTTTTTTTAAAGAGGAGAAATAAAGAAACAGAAACTTACATCATCTAATTCTTTCTCCACTTGTATTTTTCTCTTCTGGAAGAGCTTTATTGTCTTTAGCTCTGTCTGAATCATGCCGATTTCCTTGGCTTTTTGATGAAACTGACCCTCCAACTCACTCACTTGCAGAGCATACTTTTGTTCCTGTTTAAAAAAAAAAAAAAAAAAGTTAATGAGTTAGAAAAAAACAAGTGTTCTGGGGCCTAGCAAACACAGAAGTGGATGCTCACAGTCAGCTATTGGATGGATCACAGGGCCCCCAATGGAGGAGCTAGAGAAAGTACCCAAGGAGCTAAAGGGAACTGCATCCCCATAGGTGGATCATTATTATGAACTAACCAGTACCCCAGAGCTCTTGTCTCTAGCTGCATTTGTATCAAAAGATGGCCTAGTAGGCCATCACTGGAAAGAGAGGCCCATTGGACTTGCCAACTTTATATGCCCCAGTACAGGGGAATGCCAGGGCCAAGGGGTGGGTGTGGGTGGGTGGGGGACTGGGGGGGGGAGTGTATTGGGGACTTTTTGGATAGCATTGGAAATGTAATTGAGGAAATTACCTAATAAAAAAAGAAAAAAAGAAAAAACCAAGTGTTCTATACAGCCATGCTTTAAGGCCTGAGCCATTTGTACGACTTCTTAAAAGAACTGCCCTTCTTTATGTTGCATAAAGCTATAATTTTTGCATGAAATTTTAATTCCTGTAAAATGATACCAACAGCCTTTAATAAGAAACAAATTCTAGACTTTTTTTTTTTGTCTGCGTGGCTCCGTGAGTTGAATGTGTGGTTAGCAGGTAAAACCCTGGGTTCAGTCCCTAGCAACAAACAAACAAAACCTAAACCAAATTAAAACCCCTCTAAGGAAATAAAACCCAAACCAATTAAGACCCCTCTAAAGCTCACAGCTTCTGTGTTTGGTAGCAAAATCCTACAGAAAGGAGTTTTATATTTAAGACAAGCCCTTCCCAGGCTGGTGAGATGGCTCAGTGGTTAAGAACACCAACTGCTTCTTCTGAAGGTCCTGAGTTCAAATCCCAGCAACCACATGATCTGACTCCCTCTTCTGGAGTGTCTGAAGACAGCTACAGTGTACTTACATATTATAAATAAATAAATAAATAAATATTTTTAAAAAGGGCCTTCCCACTTAGCTTCCCTTGAAGTTCCTTAACTCCCCACTACCCTGCCCTTGAACTCACTATATAGCTTAGGCTGTCCTTGAACTCTCAGCAGTCCTACTGCCTGAACCTCCTGAATACTAAATTGCAGGAATGAGCCACCACACTTGGTTTTCACTTAGTTTTTAAACTGTAGTGTTCAATTAGGGGAAAAAGTATGCCTGAAACCCTGGATCCAATCCTCAACACCATAGGCAGGAAGGTTTGTGCAGTTTTGATCAAAGGTTTGTATTGATATGTATGCAGAAGGAAAAACACCCCTTTTCCAAAATTTCAAACTATTTTGAACTCTTTCTAGTAATCTACTGGTGGTTGTATTAGTATCCTGAGATTGTTACTGTGGTAGGCCTTGTGATGAGATCATCCCACTGATGTCAAACAAGTGCGTGGGGCTTTACTTTAATATTTTTGTTTGTTTTTTGTTAATGAGCCAGAGATTGATCCCAGGGCCTTGTGGGTGCTGGGCAAATGCTCTAGCGCTGAGCCATCTTCTGGACCTTCTTTTCACTTGTTCCTATTCAGTCTAAAATAACCAAACACGCTAGAAATCTGACTCCCTAATAAGTAAATAATTCATAGATGCAGAGACTCACCAATTTTTCCTTCTCTTCCTGGGCTTTTTCCTTTGTTTTAGCCAACTGCTGTTTCAGTTTTTCTATCTGTAGAAGGTAAAATGGGAGAATAAGGAAGATGCAGATATTGCTGTCTTATTTCTATTCATATTCCTTATTACTTTTCAGTAACATTCAAGCCAGTGAGGCAGGAAAGACAGTGAATTAGGAGGGGAAGGAGGGACAGGGATTTCCTCATACACTTAATCTGCTACTGGCAGTTTCCGAAATCTAGCTGTCATCAGAACTATGTGGATAACACTTTGTTGTTGTTGTTGTAAAAATCACCATGTGGGGCTGAGGAAATGGCTCAGTGGTTTAGAGTGTTTTACTGTACTTGCAAAGGACCCAGGTACAATCCCTAACACCTGCATGGTGGTTCACAACTGCGTATAACTCCAGTTCCAGGGGATCTGACATCTTCTGATCTCTGCAGTCTCCTGCATGCATGTGGCACACACACACCACAATGTTCCATTTACTCTGTCAACCATTTTTAAGTGTGCAGGTTAGTGGTGTTAAGTACAATCAAGCTGTTACAGAAAAGAGCTCTAGAACATTTATTTTATATATTTTGCAATTCTCTTCCCCCCCCCTCTGCTTCTGGCAATCACTATCTACTTTGTTTCTGTGAGTCTGGCTGGAATCCTACATTTGACCTCCTGTGACTGGCTTATATCATTTAACATAACATTCTGGACGTTTACTATACCGGAGCATGTTACATGTTTCTTTCTTTTTTTTTTTTTTTTTTTTGGTTTTTCGAGACAGGGTTTCTCTTTATAGCTCTGGTTGTCCTGGAACTCACTTTGTAGACCAGGCTGGCCTCGAACTCAGAAATCCGCCTGCCTCTGCCTCCCGAGTGCTGGGATTAAAGGCGTGCGCCACCACGCCTGGCATGTTACATGTTTCTTAAGACTGTACAATTGTCCAGAAATGTGTACCTGATTATAATTTTCCCTGTGGGGAAGGATTATTGGGGGGAGGGTAAAGACACGGTTGCTCTATTTAGCCCTGGCTGTCCTGGAACTGGATATGTAGACCAGACTTGCCTCAAACTCAGAGATCCACATGTGTCCTGGGAGTGCTGGACTTAAAATGTGTGCAGCCACACCCAGCCTTGCTTGATTTTCTCTACCCAATTCTTTTAAAATAGATTTGGTGTTTTAAAAAGATTTATTTATTTATTATATGTAAGTACACTGTAGCTGACTTCAGACACCCCAGAAGGCGGCATCAGATCTCATTACAGAGGTTATGAGCCACCATATGGTTGCTGGGATTTGAACTCAGAACCTCTGGAAGAGCAGTCAGTTATCTTAACCGCTGAGCCATCTCTCCAGCCCTCAAATAGGTTTTTAATTTATCAGTTGTTTTTTCAGATTTTTAAAAAGTTATGTGCTGTATCTGAGTATGGCCACATGTATGTGGGTATGTGGGTGCCTTTGGTGGCCAAGAAGCATCACACTTGCCTGGAGCTGGAATTACAGGTTGCCCTGTGTGAGTGCTGGGAACGAAACTCAGGTCCTCTGGAGTGCAGTGCACACTCTTTTTTTTTTTTTTTTTCTGAGACATCTGTAGATCAGGCTGGCCTCGGACTCTGAAATCCACCTGCCTCTGCCTCCTGAGTGCTGGGATTAAAGGCGTGGGCCACCACCGCCGGCCCAATACACACACTTTACTGCTAAGCCATCACTCTGTGTTTTGGAGTTGCTTTCATATCAGTTAATGTGAATAACACAACAGAAAGAAAGAAAAGACAATGACAGCAAAGCCATTCTGAAATAACAACATGCTTCAAACAGGGCTAAGGGTTAACTCTGCCAGGAACAAACAAAACAAAAAACCTTACAAAAATACAACCATGCCGGGCATGGTGGCGCACACCTTTAGTACCAGCACTTGGGAGGCAGAGGCAGGTGGACTTCTGAGTTTCAGGCCAACCTGGTCTACAGAGTGAGTTCCAGGACAGCCAGGGCTACACAGAGTAATCGTGTCTCAAAAAATCAAAAAAATATATATATACACATATATTTATAAAACCATGTCACATAAACACAGAGGGAGGTTGTGATGTTCAGTTTTCTACCTACCTACCATATTATCTTTCTCCTGATCCTGCTTCTTCAAGTAGCTTAATATAGACATAATGTCTTTTTCCATGTTATATTGTTGTTTCTTTAAGTCTTCATTGTTTTTTGCCAGTCTTCGGGAAGTATCACGATATTCAATCCTAGAGAGTTCTGTGACTTCCAATCTGGCCTCCCAAAGAGAGGCATTGGCTTTGGCTCGTTCAATTGCAGGTTCATCTGATTTGACTATTTTCCTGCAGAAGAAGATATTGACAACATGCAATTTATTAGTATCATTTTTATTTTGTTTGGCTTGCCTGGCACATAAAAGCATATATTGTTGGACTAATGCATTAATACATTAATAATATAATATATATATTAGTATTTATATAAGAGACTTAAATTGGTGCTTCTTCCTCAAGAGGAGAACTTTGGAGTATGACTATTAATTATTTTTGAAGTATGACCTTAAAGGATGAGAAAAACAAAGAGGAAATAAGAGGCCCAATGTATTTCATACGACTCTCTAGCTTCTCATTTACTCCATTCTCCATATTCTTGTTTCCTGCTCTTGGCTGTGGTGACTATCAGACCCAGGGTCGAGCATGCTAGGCAAGTGCTCTGTAATCCTTTCTCCTATTTCACTCAGTTGTGAGCCTGGGTCTCGTGTTCTACACAAAGACACATTTGTTGTATATCTGTCCTCTCCACAGCCTTTGTTGCTATTGTTTTGTTTTGTTTAGTTCTTAGGCAAAGGATCAGGTTACTTGGGGCAGGTATGTTAAGTACTTCATTTGTTGGTAACATATTATCCCAGGCTTTAAGGATGCCTGAAAAACACACACCATAGTCATTGATGCAGAGATGGGGAAAAAAAATCTTTGTGAGGGGAAGAAAAAAAGTAAGACCTTGGGAATGTAGACAGGTAGAAGCAGAATGTACAGTAGGCATACATCAGGTAGAAGTAGAATGTATAATGAGCATACATTAGGGAGAAGAAGACTGAATGATATGCATACATCAGGTAAAGTTAGAGTGTATGGTATGCATGCATCAGGTAGAAGTAGAATGCATGGTAAGTATACATCAAGGCCCTAGGATGGATTCAAAAGGTAAAGTCCTTTGAAATAAAGATGGCACCAGCATTAACAAAACACTGTGGTACAGAGCTGGAGAGATGGCTCAGAAGTTAAGAGCACTGACTGCTCCTCCAGAGGTCCTGAGTTCAACTCCCAGCAACCACATGGTGGCTCACAACCATCTGTAATGGGATCTTCTGGAGTGTGCCTAAAGACAGCTAGAGTGTATGCATATAAATAAAAATAAACAAATCTTTTTAAAAAAGAAAGTTACTCTCTTAAGTTACTTTGCTGGAGATGGTACCTAGGACCCTGCACAAGAAGCACTCTATCACTGAACTACACTCAGACTTGTTTTTAAAGACAAGGTCTCCCTATGTAGCAGTGGCTGTGATCTCCCTGCCTCAGCCTCCAGAGCAATGCGACCAAGTTACTACACTTGTCTCCAGAGAATTCACATTACAGTCACAAGTTTAAGCGATCCCTTTGCATTTCTCATCTATGGCGTTGAACTTGTGTGACTCCAAAGTCCTGAGGAACCATCCTGTAGCCATCATTCTATTGACATTCTAGCAACAATTCCTAGGGACCATCCATGGAGTTAGCGCTATAGCTGTACACTCTGTGTGTGTGTGTGTGTGTGTGTGTGTGGTGTTTGTGGTGTGTGTGTCTGGTCAAATCATTTCGTGTGCTTCCTTTGATCCCAAAAGGATTCCTGAAAGACCCACGGAACAACTTTAACCACTCAGACAAGAGCTAGAATAGAAAAGAATGTGTTTATATCAGTCTCACCATGGAGATCTCTCAGATCTTAGGGCCAATCAAGAATGAACAGGAGCTGTCCACAAAAGCCTGACAGAGGCATCCAGTTAGCGCCCCGCAAAATGCCAAGGGTAGGCAGGGGGAACGGGGAGCCTCTGCGCTGCTCTTACTTTGGTTCTTTGCCTTTGTTTTTGCCTTTCCTCTTGTCTTTCCTCTTGTCCTTCGCCGGCATCTTGACTTCTGCGGGAGTCTCACCGTGCTGGTGTCCTGGTGGCCGCCACCTGGGCCAACTCCGTCTCTAAGGAAACCACCACGCCGAAGGGCTAACGTCCTCCGCGCCGTTGAGGGCACGCGGAGGGCGCACGCGCGTGACGTGACCGCGGCGAGGGGCGGGGCGGAGATCGCTCCGAGGCGGCGGGCGTCCGCGCCAGGGCGGCGCGCGCGGTGAGTGTGCACGAGCCTCGGCGGCGCTCCCCCGGTTGGAGCCGGGCGGGAGGCCGGGAGCTCGGCAGGGGCGGGAGTCGGGCGCGGGGCTGCGGCGTCTTAGCCTCCCAAGACTTGTCTCGCGCCTCCTGAGGCTCCATGGCCGGCGGCTCTCCGACCGCCCCGCGCGCGTCCGAGCGGCGCCTGTGAAGCTTGAAGCGCTTCCAGTCGGGCGGGCGGATCTTCCAAGCCTCTGGCGCGGCCACCGTGGCGGTCCTGCCCGCGTCCCTGCTTCTGTCTCGGCGGCGGCGGCGGCGCCCGCGCTGCCCGCCTCATGCTTACCTCCCCTCCATCCTCGCTTCTGTCTCGCGGGCTCTCTGGAGGACAGCGCACCCGGGGACATCCCAGGCCAAACGCTTTCAGGGAGGCAGTTGACTTTTCCGAGGGCGGTGGCTTGAGTGAGGCTGGCAGCCTCCGAGGGTCGGCGGACTCCGGTGCTCAGACTCGGGCTCCCCTGCCTGGAGCGGGGTGGCGGGGGAGGATCGTCGGTCCCCGGATCTAGGTGGCAGGTGCTTGGCTCCAGCCGACCGCCAGGTTCCTGTTAGTTAACATCGCCCACATCCTCTAGTGCCTGAAGTCCCATTGCTGCAAGTTGCATAAAGTTGCAAGCACTTGCCTCGCACCCGGGTTCCCGAGGAGTAGTACTCCATCCAGGATTCTAGTTGGTTCAGAAGAGGAACCCTGTGATTATGTCTTCATTCACTGAGCGTGAGTGAGTCATTACGGAAGACAGGTATTGTGGCTTCCTTGGCTTGGGAGTGAAGCGCGGTTCTGCTTTATCACTCCGTTTCAAATTTCATTTAACATTTATTTGAAACATCATTGTTAGAACTCCTCCCCTCTCTCTAGGGACCTTAGTTACTAAGCCCCTAACTGTAAGGTGATGTCTTTGACCTCTAAACCTCTCTTTTCCCACCTCATCACCCCCCACCGAGGGCGTGGTTTATGTGGTTTATGTGGTTTGTAAATTTTGCGGTTAGGGTAAGCTAGTAGATTTGATGAGAGACCTTGGAAACCGTTTGAACCTTCTGCTAGCACAGCTATGGCCAATTTTGACTATATTTCTGGTGACATGCCATGAACTCACCTCTACATAATGTACCTTCCCTTAGATAATGTACATTACCTCTGAGAAGCAATCTATAAAGCACCTATTGCTAGCTAGCAAAAAGGGAGTAGGGGCATTTTCTGTCATAGGTGTGCATATTTAGACTTTTTATTTATTTTACAAAAATTGGTTGTAAATAAAAGCCAGTCCCACATTTACCATTTGAATATACTTCTACAGATTATCTCAGACATAAAATTTTGACTTAAAATAAAAGTGTCTTTGTTATTTTATTTTTTCACCTTTATTTTTATTATATATATATATGGGCTTTCTGCCTGCAAATCTATGTGCTAGGTGCATGCAGTGCCTCTGGAGGCCAGAAGAGGTCATTGGAGCTTGAATTAGAGATGGTTGTGAGCCGACATGAATGCTGAGAATCAAACCTGGGTCCTCTGGACTAGCATCCAGTGATCTTAACCTCGGAGCCATCTCTCCAGACCATCACCCCCTCTTTTGAGATCCAGCCTCACTATGTGTGTTTTCCTGGGCTAGAACTCTCAAAGATCTGCTTTCCTTTGCCTCCGAGTGCTGCAATTAAAAATGTGGAGCCTGGGAACGTTGCTTCTTAACTTATGCATAGTGCTTTTTTTTTTTTTTTCCTTTCCCAAAACAGAATTCCTCCATGTAGCCTTGGCTCTCTCTGTAGACCAGGCTGTTCTGGAAATCACAGAGATCAGCCTGCCTCTGCCTCCCAAATGCTGGGATTAAAGGCGTGCGCCACCACAGCCAGGTGGCAGGTTTGTTGTTGTTATTGTTATTGTTTTGAGGCAGTATCTAGTATACAGCTTCGGCCTACTTGGTACTCAAGGTGTAGACCAGGTTAGCCTTGAACTCATCTGCCTGCCTCTGCCTCCGGAGTGCTGGGATCAAAGGTGCGCACCGCCACATTAGCTATGCACCGTGCTTTAAAGTACTTACAGTTAATTGTATTTTATCAAACATAAATCATGTTTTTGAGATTACAATAAAATTATATCATTTCAACTCTTTTGTTGTTGTTGTTTTTGCTTATTTGGGTTTCTTTGAGGCAGTGTTTCTCTGTGTATAGCCCTGGCTGTACTGGAATTCTCCTTAGACCTGGCTGACCTTAAACTCTCTGAGATCCCCTGCCTCTGCCTTCTGAGTGCTGGGATAAAGGTGTGTGCCACCACCACCTGGCCTCATTTCACTCTTTTGTGAATGTTTTGTAAATTAATTTTTTATATTAAAATTTAGGATGTAAATATATATCAATTTTCAAGGTCTACCTAAATTTATTGATATTTCACAACCCTACTCAAAAACCATTTTTTAAAAAATTAAAATACAAAACATCCATTCACCCCTTCTTTTTGTTCCATTCAGCTGTAACCAGTCCCCATATCCCCCTAGCACTTACTTATCTTCTCCCTCTGTCTCTCTGTCTCTCTCTCCCTCCTTCTCTTTCTGGTTCGTGGCTTCTTTTTCTTTAACTGTTAGTGCATATATTTTTAATTAATTAATTATATATATATATATATATATGTGTGTGTGTGTATGTATATATATATATCTTATATGTGTAACCATATATTATATATTTATATAGCAAATAAAAGCAACATGCTCAGTCCATATTATGTTACTTACTTATATGTATATGATCAAGATGAGGCCAATAGACTTGCTAACATGGCAGGGAGAAATCTCACAGGGCCCCTACCCAACCCTAGACAAGCACTACAGGCAACTAAGGGATGCTGAGATTGGGAGAAATAGTCTTACCCAGGGAAGAGCCTCCCATTGGTTACTCAGTACCAGATGGTCAGACATGAATATATATTTTTAAAACTTGTAAATTTACTCTCTACACGAGTCTCTGTGTGTGTAAATATGTGTGTGGGCAGGTGAGTGTGTATGAATATGTTGTGTGCATAAAGTCTGTTCTCTCCATTCTGGGTTCTGGGAATTGAACTCAGGTTGTCAGGTTTGCATAGCAAGTACTCGTATTCACAGAGCCATCTTGCCAGCACCATGTGTAATCACTGGAGAAAGGCCAAGATACTTCATTTTGGTAGAAGTAGTTCTAGAAACTACACTGTTCTCCACCAAAGACCTGGGTATTGTTATTCAGTCAGCTATTGACAAGAAGCAACTGATAGCACAGAGTATGCAGTAGGAAGTTCCTCTTCAGAAGAACCTTATCTGTTATCATTTCCTTCTGGGATTGCTGGTGGGTAGCTTTACTGTTAAGTTTCAGGGAAATACTTTGTTTTATGAATTTGCTTTGTCTCATTGTTGGGAATGTTAAATGCTTTTAAGACATAAGCTATATAGTGTTTTGTTGACTGGGGCTTGTTAACTTTCTATGTTCAATCCTCACAGTTCATGGTTGACACAGGAATGAAGAGTGTCTTGCCTGAATCTTCAAGCAGAGGCGATCACTATGACCCTGGTAAGTAGAGTATTTATCCAGACGTAGGTACCACCTCAGCTAGCTTAATGCTGAATTTGTACTTCAGAGGCTTCTGGGTAGGAATTGTTTGTTTTATGTCATTCCTGAATTTGACCACCTTTTGCCAAAAGATTTTTTTTCTTTCTCAATGATTGTATTATTGTCAGATGTCAGTTCAGGATTATTTTGAATCAAAATTAATAGTACTCATAATCTTTTCTCCAGGTGTTTTCATAACTCTTTAATCATTAGTTATTTGTGATTTTACTGGGCTTTACTTAAAATTTTTACACTGAAAACATTGTTGTCTCAAAAAACCAAAAAAAAAAAAAAAAGAAAAAAAGAAAACATTGTTAATTTTATTTTCATGAAGCCTTTTATTTTATTATGGTTTTTCAAGACAGGGTTTCTCTGTGTAGCCTTAGCTGTCCTGGAACTCACTCTGTAGACCAGACTGACTAAGAACTCAGAAATCTGCCTAAATAAGATAGCTTATCACCTCATATGTTCACTATAATTGTTTATTGGGGCAGTATAAACCCCTCTCCAATTAATGGTGTATTCTTATCTAAAAGACTGATTTTCATGCGTGGCTGAGAAAAGACCTTGTGATTGGGGCGGGAGGAGCAATTGCAACAGCTGTCTCTAGAAGGTAATTATTGTAGCTCAGCCAGGCTCAAACAATGGAGAACGGAGGCTGGTACTTCCAGATTCATTTTGATATAAAGCCACAGTTTCATTGTACAGAATGAGCCTTATGGGCAGTAGTGGTCTGTGTCTGACGCTGTTCTGACAGGAATAAGATACAGAAGGAAGGAATCTGAGTGTTGGAAAGAGCTTTACATTTGTTGTAACTACCAGCACATGGATTCTAGACCTTTACTGGGAGTTAGAGGATTTGATTCGAGGGCTGGAGGAATGCATGAAGAAGGAAGGATCATAAAGAACTTATGGTTCACTGATGGCGGTGTGCTCTGACTAGTGTGGTGAGGTTTGGGCTGAGCCCTTGAGGCAGAAGGACTTCCCTGCCCCGACCCCCAGCGTGAGATGAATCTCCACACAGAGAAAGTCTGACTGCTTGCTCCTGCTGTTTCCATTTACACAGATTTTAAAATAACTCCTTGCTGATGCTTTGATAAAAATTGATTTTTCATTAAGCCTTTTTATTAGTTTTATTGATACTTCAAATGACATATGGTCAAGTGTTTTTGTGATTTTTCAAAGCTGTGTCGGTTGTCAATCTTAACCCTTTCTACCAAATACCTCTTCTGTACACTATTAATCTACCACTGTATGGTTAGAAACATTTTTATGTATGTACTGTAAAGTAAGTTCCTTTTCTGCTTATATTTTTCCTCTGAGTATTAGTTACAGTAGATTGTTCAATTATTTACTAATAGAAATAGTGCTTACATATTTATTACTCTTTCAGAAATGTACCTGACTTTTATTTGAAATTTTTAATTCGGCTGTGCTTATAAAAATGAGCAGAATATTGTATAACATGTAGTTTTAAAAGTTGGATTCTTTCCCTTAAGTAATATGATGAGATTATTAACATAAAATAAAAAACTTCAAGGGATTTTAAAAAACAGTATTAAATTTTTACTACTTTTCTTCTTTTTATTGCCTTTTTGTTTGTGTTTGTGTAACTCTGGAACTTCCTTGGTAGACTAGGCTGAGCAGGAGTTCACAAAGATGGAATCCTAGTGAGACCTTGGGTGTATGTGTGTGGGGGGGGTTGCCCTGCCTCCACTGCATGCTCCCTTAGTCAGTTTGGGGTGCATTCGCCCGTATCTAAGGTGTCAATGAGTGTTACCTGTGCCCAATGCTTCAGATAGCAAGGATTTCAGAGGCCCTGACCTTGGCATTAGTTCCGTCCCACCCCAGATGAGGCTTTGTTTACAGCTGAGTTCTCTCACACTCACCTTATTAGGTCCACCTCCCTTTGGTTTAGTGTGGCCTTGGCCATATGTAGTGCCATAGTTAAGTTTATTATTCAAAACTGTTATCCGAGTTGCATTTTAAACTTCCCCTATGCTTAATGTTTAACCCTGTTAAAGACAGCTTTCCTGTGGCCTCAGATGAATCAGCAGTAGGCTGGTTTCCCTGTTACTGTTTTCAGAACTTTAGGTGGACTTCTCTAGTGTCCTATCGTATTCTGTTTTTGTAATTGTTGGCAAATATTGTCCTTTTATCCAAGGTAATCAATACTGCTATCTGCCTAGGGGGAGAATAGAGAGACTTTAATAATTACTTTAGGGTGTCACCAGGAAAAGCATGCCTGCCCCTTGAACAGTCTGAGTTAGTGTCTCCAGAACTACTTCCTCGCATTTGTCTTCTTTATTCTGGAACACCCATACTTTCTAGGCATTCATTTCCCATGAGTCACCTCTTCAGGTGACTGTCTTCTTTTGACTCAGGATCTGCCTTGGCCCTTCATCCTTTGAGAAGCCTCCCATCATCTCCGACCCCCATCCTTCCCCTGCTAACCAACTCTAATCATCTCTTACCCCCATCGTCTTTCCCTTCTAACAGCACCAACTCTCGCCCCTCCTGGCTCCTTGCACACATTTCTGCCAGAGAACTTGTCCCAACACATGGTAGCCATTAGTGTACCCATTTTTCACGGTGAGTCTCCCCACTAAAACTGGTGACCTTTGTAGATCTATACTCTAGCCTGATGCCTGACATATTAGACACTGAGTTGAAAAACTGATGCGCAGCTTTCTAGAGTCCAGTCTGGGAATGGAAACTGTCTTTTCCACCACCTATCTAATATAAAAACAAGCCCAGGGACCAGAGAGATGCTCAGTGGTTAAGAGCACTTTTTGCTCTTGTAGGTTCCAGCACCCAGGTGGTGGTGGTTCATGACCATCTGGAACCTCGGCTTCATCACATACAGTGCCCTCTTTTGACCTTTGTGAGCACCCACAAACACATGGCAGACACAACAAGGTGGGCACATACACATAAGTAAAAAACAAAATCTTAAAAAAAAAAAATCAAAATTCAAGGAATTTTTTTTTTTTTTTTGAGACAGGGTTTCTTTGTGTAGCCCAGGCTGTCCTGGAACTCACTCTGTAGACCAGGCTGACCTCAAACTCAGAAATCCGCCTGCCTCTGCCTCCCAAGTGCTGGGATTAAAGGCGTGCACCACCACTGCCTGGTCAAGGATTTCTTTTTATGTACTTATTTTTGTTTGTTTATTTTTTTGAGACAAAATCTGGCCTTTTGAGCTCATGCTGGCCTTGAACTGACTGTTATCCCTGGGTGATTTCAGACTTGCAATCTTCATATCACAGCCTCTCATATGCTCAGACCACAGGCCTGTTCTACCAAGCCCCTCTAGAATTTAATTTAATTTAAAAAAATGTACTTACTCATTTCATGTATGTGAGTACCCTGTCACTGTCTTCAGACACACCAGGAGAGGGCATGGGATCACTATTATAGATGGTTGTGAGCCACCATGTGGTTGCTGGGAATTGAACTCAAGACCTCTGGAAGAGCAGTCAGTGCTTTTAACTGCTGAGCCATCTCTCCAGCTCCCTAGAATTTAATTCTTAATGGACTTCTACCCTATGGGCTATTGGTGCTGCATGCCTTTAATCCCCAGCACTGGGGAGGTAGGAACAGTAGGATTTCCGAGTTCAAGACCAGCTTGGTCTACAAAGCTCCAGGACAGCCAGAACTACACAGAGAAACCCTCCCTGTCTCATGGCGGGGAGGGCAGAAAGAAACTTCTGCCCAATGGACAATAATTCTGTTGGTTAGGATTTAGCAATTATAAAAGTAAATGAACCAATCATGTATGCAGAAAAAAAGGTGGAGAAGTTAAGAGTAAGAGATAAAGAAGAGAATGAGTTAGCAAAAATCTCCTCGGTTATAAAGTAGCACAGGGTGACTCATTCGTGAAGCAAGGCTCGTTTGCTCCTGGGCTGGACCAGGAGCAAAGAGCAAAGGCAACCCTGGTGTTCCTGGTGAACTCAGGCACTCACAGCAAACAGGCTGGCAGGAGCTGGTGAGTACCCGAGGGAGCCCGGGGCCTCCTGCATTGGAGGATCCCCTATTCTACAGGGCATGGAGGACTGAGGAATAAGCAAAAGGTGAGGCTCTAGAAGGCTAGGCACGGAGACTAGTGTTTGGTCTGGTTGTAAACAAACGTGATACACTCAGGAGGTCAAGGCTGGAGGATCTGAGTTAGAGCCTGTAGCAGAATACAAACAAACCAGAAAAGACTGGAGCAGGAGGTGGGAATGCAAGACCTGATACCAAAGATTTAAAGCAACTGAAGGGGCTGTGGTGGTGAGAGAAGAGAATGAGCATGAGATTATTGAAGAGAGCAGTTCTGAAAAGAGTGGGCTTAAATAGATTGTGGTGTTCTTCCCAGTCTGTAAAAAGGAAACAACGGTCTGCATTATTTCGAGTAGCAGATAAAGCCTGATCCATTGGACCAAATGAAACCTTTGTGTAATCTACACATTTGGGAAGAAAGTCTGTCCTTGGCTCGTGGAGTCGTGTCCTCCAGAGTGGGGTGATTAATCCTGTGGAAAAAGTCAAGCTTCTGAACTGTGTTAAATGGACCTAGAGTCTGAGCTGTAGGTCCGATTTTATCTCTTCAGAGTATTTATCCAGCACTCTTCAGAGTGTATTATCCATCTTTTAGCAATAAGTACATCAGGGGCAAAACTCAAAACTCCCTGTGGATGGGAAGCTCACGTGGGGATGGAAGTGGAGAAAGGGGGAGCGTGGAGATAGAGGTAGACCGGTGTGGGGAACAATAAAGGGCGCGCATTGGGCCAGCTGAGTTAGAAAGTGGCATGTGAGCAAAGGCTGTTAAAATGTGACTGAGCAAGCTGTGCAAGCGGGTCACAGGGAATGCAGTGCCCTCCTGTGAGTCCCACATGGCAAGCCCTTCTAATGCCAGTTTCAAAATCACCAAACTTAAAGCAACAGGTGATCCCAGTGGTGTTAGAAGGCAGGGCCTGAGGGCAGAGGGCATCTCGTGTGCACACTTGCTTTCTGGCCAACCCTTTGCCTGACTTTCTACTCACACAAGTGTGAGTCTGTAGTTTCTCACTCCGTGGAAACAGATACTGCGTGTGTCACCCCCTGTTAATCTCTTCTGGAAGAGAACAAATGTTTACTCAGTGAGATGTTCGCTGGACTGGTTTATGGAGCCTACAGTAATATAGCAAATCTGAGTGACCCCTGAAGGAGCTAAGTGACACATTGAGAAGGCTGGTGCCTGGGCCTCTCAGAGAGAAGAGAGGGACCAAGGGTTAGACCACATCTGAAACAGCCAGGCATGGTGGTGTCTGCTGTTAATTACAGCAGTGGGACTTGGAGGCAGGTTGGGCTCTTCAAGTTCAAGCCCAGCTAAGACTACATAAGAAAAACCTTATGAAAACCGCATTTCTGTTTTCAGCTTTTTAAATTGACCTGCATGACCAGCCTGCTTGGTGTAAAAGAAGAACCGGCCAAAGGGAGGGCCTTAAGGAGTGAGTACAGACCTGGTCAGGCAGCTGCCCTTTCCGCGGCTGGTTGCTGGGGATGCAGTTTTCCCTGTGTGGGATTCTGGAGGACTAACAGCCCCATTGTTTCTTTGCCTACACAGCATCTTTCATTCTTGGCCACAGGATAGAGTTGAACCTTGGTGTTCCAATAGATATTCAAACTGCCATTGCCGTGTGTTAGTATAACTGTAGTTCTTTTAAATAGTTTTAAACTGCAAATGCAATTGACTTCCACTTGCCTTACTTTATATAATGTATCATTTCTGTGGAGAGGAGTATTTTGATTTAACAAATCCTAAATTGTTAACAAGGGAGAGTAATCATGGACCTGTATACTCCAAAAATACCAAGTGTTCTGTTAAAGTTATCTACTAAAGATAGAGGGCCTGGAAAATAGCCCTGGTCTCATCTTGTGAATTAACCAGCAGTTGTGACTTAACACAGAAAATGTAGAAATGAAAATGGGATCAGAAGACTGTTTGGAATAAATACATAACAGCCGACTAAGCAAGACTTAACCGTTGGAGGAGAGCTGTCAGGAAAACGTATGGCCTAAAGCTGGAGATAGCTGGAAATGTCTGGAGTCATTTTTTGGTTGTCACATTTGGCATACTAGGCAGAGGTGGAGTGAAGCTCTCTATGGGTGTCTAGTGAGTGCAGACCAGAGATGCTGCTAAACAACCTACTCTACACAGCACAGCTTATGACTGGGAACCACCAACCAGATGGTAGTGCTCATTACAGGTTAGGTTAACTACAAATCCTCAAATAACATTCCCTGTGGTTTTCTTTTTCTTTTCTTTTTCCCTTTTTTAAAAAAGATTTATTTATTTATATATTTTATGTATGTGAGTACACTCTAGAGATGGTTGTGAGCCTTCATGTGGTTGTTTGGAATTGAATTTTAGGACCTCTGCTCTCTCCAGTCAACTCTGCTTGCTTAGTCCCTGCTCGCACCAACCCAAAGATTTATTTATTATTATACATAAGTACACTGTAGCTGACTTTAGATACACCAAAAGAGGGCGCCAGATCTCATTACGGGTGGTTGTGAGCCACTATGTGGTTGCTGGGATTTGAACTCAGGACCTTTGAAAGAGAAGTCAGTGCTCTTACCTGCTGAGCCATCTCGACAGCCCCCATTTTGTTTTTTATTTAGTGTCTAGCTAGGAAAAAAAACCAATGTTTAAAGCAACCAGGTAGACTTGGTTCCATTATTCTACTGAATGCTACTACTTTAGGTTTCTTCAATTGAGATTTATTTTATTTTAATTGTGTGTGTGTGGGTGAGCACTTGCATGAGGGTGTCAGATCCTCTGGATCTGGAATTATAGGCAGTTACAAACTACTCTCTGTGCATGCTGGGAACTGAACTCAGGTCCTCTGTAAGAGCAGGGCATACTCTCTACTTCTGAGTCATCTCTCTGGCTCTGCTAATGAGGTCTTTATCAGAGACTTTAAGAACATTTACAACTTCCTTTAATGACTTTGATGCACTATGATGAAACCCCCCCAGCTTCTTATATATTTTAAAATGTCAATAATAATAATAACTGATAACAATATCACAATAATAATAACAACAAATTCATTGTCTCCTCCCATTCCCCAGGTCAGTCTAGAGAAAGATTAGATGATATTATAAAAAAAAAAATCTTTAAATAATACCGTATAATTTTAAAACAGAAAACCATATAGGAAAGAAAACAGAACACTGGCTCATATTCTCACGTTACAGATGAGGCTGTGGAGGCTCAGAGGCTAAGGAAAAGCACCAGGCTGGTGCTCATGACTGACTGAACAGTTGTGCTCGTTCCACTGTGTCAGATGTCTTTATGCTAGGCTTCTAGCAGCATGTGTAACCTAACCTCCACCTTACACAAATTCAAAGCAAATGATTACCTAACACATCACTGTTTTCCTCTTTTCTGAGGGCAGATTTCAAAATACAGTTGCTTAGGCCAGGTGTGGTGATGCACACCATTAATCCCAGTCCTTGGGAGGTGCAGGAAGGTGGGTCTCTGTAGGTTTGTGGTCAGTCCGGTCTACAGAGTGAGTTCTAGGACAGCTAGAGTTACATAGATCCTGTCTCAATACACACCTTTGAGTCCCTACAATTCAAAGCAAGGTGTGGGAAAATATCCTTTAAATTCCAGTTTCCTCTTGGAATCAGATACTTTTCAGAAGAGGGGCCCAGCCTGTGTTGCCCTGGCTTAGCCTGTTGTACTGGTTATTTGAAATACATCAGGAACACCTCAGAGACGGGTAGGATTTCCATAAGGAGTTTATTTGTCGGCGGTTTGTTTGTTTAACATAGGTTAACCGTAAACGCCAGCCGACATACCTGCGTATCTTTGTTTCTGAAGCCTCCACAGGAGTGTGAGCAGCACTGCTTCAGCCACAAAGCCTCAGGTCCACAGCTTGGGAAGAATATGGCCACTTCCTGGGGGGCCGTCTTCATGCTGATCATAGCCTGCGTTGGCAGCACTGTCTTCTACAGAGAACAGCAGACCTGGTTTGAAGGTGTCTTCTTGTCTTCCATGTGCCCCATTAATGTCAGTGCCGGCACCTTTTATGGAATTATGTTTGATGCGGGCAGCACTGGAACTCGGATTCATGTTTACACGTTTGTGCAGAAAACAGCAGGTAAGTACATCTGGGACCCTTTGCAGGTTGTGTAAGTCCGTACCTTAGCATCTTCTCCCAGAAACAGATGCTGCGTGTGGCATGTGGATGTAGAGATGTAACTGAACACATAGTTTAGTTTAGTGTGGAATTAAGAGAGACTTGTGTGGGAAGACTGAGGCTTAGCTCAGTTAGTAGAGCATTTGTCTGACATTCACAAAGCCCTGGATTTGATCCATAACACCACATAAACCGGGCATGGAAGCACTTGGAAGGTGAAAGCAGGAGAATCAGGAGTTCAAGGTCACCCTTATCTACGTAGGATATTTGAGGCCAGTGTACAATACAAGCTGTCATAGCAAGCACTGCTTCTCCCCTGAGATGGCTCAAGAGTGCTGCCCCTACACCACTGTGAAAAGGCAGAGCAAAGTCCAAAGCGGGAGTCACACAGTGGTTCTCAGGTCCCCTCTCTGGGTACCCAAGGGCAGAGAGAGGGAATTGAGAACCAGGGGTCCACCGGTCTGCCTTTCCCTCTGGGCAGCTGTCTACCAGGCAGAGAGGGGAAAGGCAGATCCCCGGACGGTGGAACCCTGGGCTGATTTGGAGCAAGTGCCAAGAGTATGGAGAAGGCCTTCCTTGGGAGATTTAGACCCAGATCTTTAAGACCAAGGTCTTTCTTAATGAAGAGATGATCCTGGCTTTTTCATACTGGTTTATTTGATGGTGGATGTGAATGCGTACACTTTATTTGGGGTGAACCAGGGATTAAATACCTTTTTTCAGAAAGACTGCCCAGGAAGGGAAGCTCACTGACCGAATGCTATCTAGATTCTTCATGAGTGTGGAGAACTCCGGGTGTTTATGCTATGTGACCCCGTGCCCACAGTCCTCAGTGGGGTGTCGTGGTTACATGTTCCCAAGTAGGTAGAGGCAGGTAGGGAGTGGCTTCACTCCTGCAGTTCTCACTTCTGAGATTCCTGCGGTTTGAAGTCATCCAGCCTTATCATTTTTATGCCTGTCTGGTAACAAGGTCCCACATGCCCTACAACAGGCATTGTCTAAGAAAGGAAAGAGGGGGAGTGTTTGGTGCAAGGATAGCTGTGATTTGTCCTTCATCTTCTCTAAAGGTTAATACCGCAGAGGTCCAGAATATTGAGAGTGTTGGAGTGATTCTGGGGAGAAGCATTCTTTCACTGCCATCCTTGGAAAGGGGACTGACGGGCCTTTGACTTAACTTTTTCTGAATTATCTGGAAAGCCCAGGGAGCCCAGGCAGGAGGACTACAATCCAGGCTGCGTAGGGAGTTCAAGGCCAGTTTGGGCCACATATTGAAACCCTGTCTCAAATTTTTATTAACAGTTTAAAAAATACAGAGTTGGGGGAAAGCAGTAAGAGCTAAAGCCCCAGCAGAGAGGCGGTCACAGCCTCCAGGGCTGCACGGCAGCCTGTGTTCTCCTTCCTAATGCTGCGGCAAAGCACTCCGAAGACTGTGGGCGGGGACCACAGGGATGAAACAGCTCTGGATGGAGACTGTGCTAGTCTACTAAACCATGTACTAATGTCATTAGCATCTAAAGCAGTCTACCCTCTGACAATCATCATCATCTTCTTCTTTTCTTCTTCCTCTTCCTCCTTCTCTTCCTCTTCCTCTTTTTCTCTCCTTCTCCCTCCTCTCTTTCTTTCTTTCTTTCTTTCTTTCTTTCTTTCTTTCTTTCTTTCTTCTCTCTCTCTCTCTCTTTTTCTTTCTTCATTTCTTTCTTTCCTTGTCTGTTTGTCTGTCTGTCTTTTTGTCTTTCTCCCATGGACAAAATAGGACAGCTCCCCTTTCTGGAAGGTGAAATTTTTGATTCTGTGAAGCCGGGACTTTCTGCTTTTGTGGATCAGCCCAAACAGGTGAGTCTTACAATCTGATGGACTTTGTTTCTATTTTATGTGTCTGAGGGAGCAAACCGAGGGGGAGTGCATGCTCTGTGACTGAGCTCTGTCCATGAACCCTTCCCATTTTTACTTGAGATAGCATCTCACTAAGTTGGCATGGCTGGCTTTGAACTCACTCATTGGCATAAGAAGGTCTTATAATTGTGATCCTACTGCCTCAGCCTCTTGAATAGCTGTAATTAGGCCAACAGAACCAGGCCTGGCTTAATTTGATGTTTAGGGTTCTGAGTCTTAATAAGTCTACAACATCCCTGTCGTTAAACATCTCCTGGTGTTCAGGAGTAACACTGATGGGAGGTGAGGTCATTTTCCCTCCTTGGTGAGTCCTCTGAATGACCATAACTGTATATCCCAGACTCCCAAGGAGTGGGTAGAAGGCTGGAAAGCAGATTTTCGGAGCTGAGCAGATGCCTCCCTAAGTAAGAGCGCTTGCTGTGCAAGTGTGAGGAGCTGAGCTCTGATCCCAGCACCGTCATAAAAAGCTGGCCATGGCATTTCATGAATGTTTGTAACCACAGCTCAGTGGGAACCAGGCCAGAGAATTACTGGGCCTTGCGAGCTTCCAGCGTAGGTGGGGGTGGTGATTCATACCTGTAATCCCAGCACTTGGGAGGCTGAGGCAAGAAGATTATTATCAGGAGTTGGAGCCCAGCTTTGACTACACACTGAAATAGCTTGGCCTTTGTGTGATTTGACATCTGAGAGACCTTGTCTCAAACAAACAAACAAATGACCAGAACAGTGTGAGCCTGAAGAGTGGAGACACACTTTCCAGTCTAGCAGGTGGAATGGCAAATACACAAAGGACTGACCTGTTGAAAGCAGTTATGTCAGCAGAAGACGGTCTGACATTTAGGGAGGGTGATTATATGGTGCTTGCTAAGGGGAGAGTGTGGCAGCTCACACCTGTCATCTCAGCATGGTGGAGGCTGAAGCAGGAGGATCAGGAGTCGAGGATCATAATCACTTTGTCTCAAAAGGTAGGGGCAGCTTGTTACCAGAATACATTTTCACTTAGGAAAGCTGTGGGTTTAAATCTTTTTCATTTTGTATGTATATGGGTGTTTTTCCTGTATATCTGTCTGTGATCATGTGCATACAGTGTCTGTGGTGGACAGAAGAGAGTATCAGACACCTCCAGGAATGGAGTTGCAGACAGTTGTGAGCTGCCATGTGGGCGCTGGGAATCAAACCTGGGCCCTTACAAGAGCAGCCAATATCTTAACCACTGAACTATCTCTCCAACTCCAAAAAGAATCCAAAATAATAGTTTTAAATAGTCATAGGTTGGTAGTATGCTGAGTGCCCTGCATGTTGGTATTAGTGATAGTGAAAGAAAAGAAAACAAAAGAAAAGAGAAAAGAAGGAACCAGCGGAGAGATGGTGCAGTTAAGAACACTTCCACAGGTCCTGAGTTCAATTCCCAGCAACCACATGGTGGCTCACAACCATCTGTAATGGAATCCGATGCCTTCTTCTGGTGTGTCTGAGGACAGCTACAGTGTATTCTTAAAACCAACAAACAACAAACCAACAACAACAACAAAAAAGAACCTCTCACACTCTGTCCTAGAAATTACATAACCGCTATGGCTAGCATTTTGTGAGCACCGTGCCTCATCCAGTGTACACAGCAGTTCAGTGGCAATATGAGACATACCTGCCAACCCTTACCCTAGAAACCCAAGCCCCAGGAAAGCTGAGTAACCCACACTAGGTCATGGCTAGCGAGCAAGTCCTGTGACTCCAGCTCTTGAATTCTCTGTCTGACTTTCTGGCTTAAATCTAATTTACAGAAACATAAAATAACAATTATTCAAAATGGCAGCTCTGTAAAAGAAATGGGGGTCTCCTCCTTGAAAATGCTCCATTTCTCTAGGTTTTGCTTCTGACAAGCAGAGGGGTTGGAACACTTGGAGCACTCGTTCTACCAGAGAGCTGTGTTGCTCCCTGCCTCTCTCTTGAAGGAAGAGACCGGTGCTGCTAAGTGGGCTGCCATGGGTTGACTGTGCCTTCTCTCTTACAGGGTGCTGAGACTGTCCAGGAGCTCTTGGAGGTGGCCAAAGACTCGATCCCCAGAAGCCACTGGGAAAGGACCCCAGTGGTTCTGAAAGCAACGGCCGGACTCCGTTTGCTGCCTGAGCAGAAAGCCCAGGCTCTGCTCTTGGAGGTGAGTTTGAAGCTGGATCTTGGATAACGCTGTCTGTTCTTTTAAGGAGCCCGTCAGAGTGGCAGCTGCTTTCGGTGACCCCTCATTGCTCAGTCATGGTGGTGACCAGGATAGTAACTAGTCATTTCCATTTTAAATGATCACCCTTGCATTTAAAGAGTGTTTCCCCAAAAAGATCAAAGCACTTCCTTCCATGATGTTTTTATTGCATCTATGTATTTATTTGTGTGTGTGTGCGCGCGCGCACACACACTCATATGTGCCACAGCACAGCTTGCCACAGAAGACAGCTTACAGTGCATTCACTCCTCCCACCAAGTGGATTCTGGGGATCAAACTCAGATCATCAGGCTTGGCAGCAAGTGCCCTTACCCACTGAGCCATTTTGCCTGCCCCCCCTACATAGTCTTCTGCCAACCGGGTATGGGGGGTCCCTTGAAGCTAAGTGGGTAAGGATTCAGCGGTGACAAACAGAAACAAATACAGGCAGTTTGAATCTGAGTATACTTCGCAGCTCTCAAGCAGGGGATTTTATACATTAAAAGAATTCTTAGAAGATGTGTTCAGTGAAGCAATCACAAATACCATCATTATCATTTGGCACAGTAAAGCACACAAATCAAGCAAGCATTACAACTCTGAAAAGATGTATTCAGTGAATCACAAACAGAACAGGTGACATCATGATTAATAGAGATCATCCAAGCGTAACAACTCTGAAAGGGTGTATTCAGTGGGGCAGTCATCCAAGGCTAGGGGCATATTTCCAAGAGCAGACTAATAAATCTTTATGGTCAATTATTGTTTAACATCTAATACCTGATTTTTTATAAATCTTCAATGCAGAAATTTAAACTATTTTAATTCGTTTTCTTTAAGGCTTTCTTTACCATTGTCTTAGTCAGGGTTTCTATTCCTGCACAAACATCATGACCAAGAAGCACTTGGGGAGGAAAGGGTTTATTCAGCTTACTCTTCCACATTGCTGTTCATCGCCAAAGGAAGTCAGGACTGGAACTCAAACAGGTCAGGAAGCAGGAGCTGATGCAGAGGCCATGGAGAAATGTTTATTACTGGCTTGCTTCCCCTGGCTTGCTTAGCCTGCTCTCTTATAGAACCAAGACTACCAGCCCAGAGATGGTCCCACCCACAAGGGGCCTTTCCCCCTTGATCACTAATTGAGAAAATAACCCACAGCTGGATCTCATGGAGGCATTTCCCCAACTGAAGCTCCTTTCTCTGTGATAACTCCAGCTGTGTCAAATTGGCATATAAAACGAGCCAGTGCAACCATATACCAAAGCCCACCTCTGATGATACACATGTAGCCATATGAAATTTTATTGTTGGGAAAGTTTTTATCTGTCATAATACTATTATATAATTTTGTAAATGATTTATAAAGTAAAGCGTTGGTTTCCCCAGAGATAAAATCATGTTAGTGGCCCCATCTCTAGGGATGGTTTCTTACCCATTATTCTCACTTAAGATCTTGGCCTAGGCTGCCAGGAACATGTAAATGAGAAAAAGAATAAGAGAAAATAAAACATAAATTGCCATGAGAACTACGTCTCAATATTTTGCTCCAGCCAAGAGTTCCACAACCAGGAGGCCTCCCTCTTTTGAAGTCAACCACCTCAGTCTGTGGAACTTGTCACACAGATTCTACTGGGGTTGGTGTGGTATTCTTCATTTGAATTTTCTAACGGTATAATATAGAAATGGTTTTAAATAAACTCTACTAAAGAAAATGTATGTACAGTGAAGGGCTGGGGAGATGGCTCAGTCAGGAAGGTGCCTGTCACACATGCCTGAGCACCTGGATTTCATCCCCAGCACACGTGAAAACACCAGGCACGGCGGCACACACTGTGCGGGGAGATGGAGGCAGGGATCCCAGGCTTGTTGGCCAACCAACATAGCCTAATTAGTGAACCCCAGGTCCTGGTGACAGACCTTGGGAAAGAAACTCAAAGTTTCTCCTTACGTTTCATACACGTGGAATTATATAGTTTATAGTCTCTGGTTTTGTAAGTCTGCTTTTTTTTCCTCTCAGATAAAATGTTTAAACTGTTTTTAAAAATATTGTTCTTCAAATAAAAAACAAAAAGTATAGTTTTTCAAACTTAATATTTTATTAATCATACAAACTTATAAACATATTACAAGATTTCATGTTGTAAAGAACATTTATAGGTAGAATCCTGTTATAATAAAAACAAATCACAGCAAAGTGGGATTCTGCCCTCTAAACTAAAGCGGCCACCTAAATTGTGTTCTTTTCCCAGTTTGAGGTGAGTTGTAAGCACAGTCTTATTGTCAACAGGTTTTCTTTGACTGTCAGCACAGAGGGTTTAAGTCCCTTGTCCAGCATCAAGCATCTAGCATGTTTGGGAGAATTCAGATCCCAACTCTTTTTTTGTTTTTTGTTTTTGTTTTTTATTTATTTATTTTATGTATGAGTACAGTATAGCTGCCTTCAGACACATCAGAAGAGGGCATCAGACTCCATTACAGATGGTTGTGAGCCACCATGTGGTTGCTGGATATTGAACTCAGGACCTCCAGAAGAGCAGTCAGTGCTCTTAACCACCAAGCCATCCCTCCAGCCCCCAACTCTTATTTAAAAGCTTTTTCTTCAGATGTATTTATTTTTGTTTTATGGGTGTTTTACCCGTGTGTGTTTCTGTGTACCGCATGCATACCTGTGGCTGTGGAGGCGAGAAGAGGGAGTTAGATCCTTGAAACAGAGGATGGATTGTTGTGACCCACAATGGGGGTAATAGATATGGAACCTAGGTTGTCTGCAAGAGCAATGAGTGCGCTTAACCTCTGAGCCATCTCTCCAGTCCCTCATACCCCAGTTCTTCATCCTCACTCACTCACTCACTCATTCATTCATTCACTCACTCATTTATTCATGTGTCCACCATCTGAGAAGTCCCTGGGGATACAGACAAGGAGCAGAAAGGACACAGCCAGGGCCCATGTTGAACTTACGTTCTAGTTTTAGGAAGACAGAAAATAAGCAACGAAATAGGTAAATACAGAGTGCTTCGTGCCCTGTAGGTTCTGTGAAGAGCCATAAGCAGGCTCAAGCATGTGGGGAGTGCCTGAAGTCAGGAACGGCTTCCGTGATGTCCTGTGGCCGGCTCGATAAGAGGAAAGGAAGCAGTCAGGATGCGATCAGGAAGCTGGGTCACAGGGGATTTATCATGTGAGCACTAAAAGACAAATAGAAAGACTTCTTTTTTTTTTTTTAAAGGAGGATACCAGGAAATTTGGAACTAAAGAGAAATAGTCCGTTGTCCACTTTAAAAACAGCGTCCTGGAAACAGCACAAGCATGAGAACTTCAGTTCCACTTCCTAACATCTATACAATACTGCAGGCATAGCAGCACACACCTGTGCCCCACCCCTGCCCCCTTCACTGGGAAGACAGACAGGAAGGTCACTAGGGCTTGTGGGCCAGTTCCTCTAGCCAGTCACCGACCTCCCAATTCAGGGAGAGACACTGTCTCATTGAATAAGGAGGAGGTGATGGGAAAGACACCTGAGGTTGGCCTTTGGCCTCCAGACACGCATGTGCTCACACACAGATACATACAAATAAGGAAATACCATGCTCTGTGCTGTGTTGAAAATAAACTTGGGGCAGATGGGAGTGTAGACTGTAGGCTTAGGTTTTTCACGACCTAGTTTAACAAGAGTTCTTAAACACTCTAACCTCCCTTCTAGCCCACCACCCAGCAGAGGTCGTAGGAAAGAATGGTTATTAGGATAGGGAGGAAGTGGACTTGTTTAGAAATAGTTCTTTGGGGTGATTCCAGTCTTTGCTGTCAGGATATCAGCAGTTCAGTTTCCTAGCAAACCACCAAACACAAAGCAGCAGCAGCAGCTCTATCCAGGATAAACTGGTTAGGCGCAGTCCCGCAAGCCACTGGGATATCACCGGCAAGTCTTTGGTGAGTTACTCTCTACGAAGTCACAGCAAGGACAATCAACAATCTGGTGTTAAGGCCAACCAGTGCCGAGTGCTGCCAGTGGAGACCAGTGAAGTGTAGCAAGGCAAACCAAAGCACCCGGCTTGCCCCACCGTCTGTGGTCATGTTTATATACTTTCCAAACAGCATGTGTCCTCTCATGTGTCTATTTCAGCAAAACATTTCCCCTGTGTCTGCTTCAGCAAAACATCCTTTCACCTATCTGCCCCAGCAAAACATCACTTGGCATAACTGAGTTCTCAAAGAAACCAGCAATTTCCACTTCAGAGAAGGCTAGAGCAGAGTTTGCTTGTTTCTGTTTGCTTGTCTATGTTCTTTAGAGCTTGTCTACAGATCACCTGACGAGCTGGTTTCGTTGCCTGAAATAGAGGCTGTAGGGCACTGCTTGATGAGTCCCAGTAGCTTGCGGGACTCAGTCTATCCAGGTTATCCCATCAGACCAGAGATCAGCAGGCTGGAGAGAGCCCCTTTACTTATATTTGGAGAATCCCCCACCTATAATAGTAATGTAAAAATAAGCTATAACATCAGTCAGTTAGATGAGTCACCCTTAGAGGTGAGTGCCACCATGCTGGTAACATGGGTTTTGTCCCTAGGACCCACATGCTAGAAGGATCAAACTGAGAGCTGAAAGTTGTCCTCTAGACTCTATTCATGCTGTGGCATGCACAGGCACACATAAGTGCACACATATGTGCACAGTCTCACGTAGAATCCATAAGTGTAAAAACACCTAAGGCCATAATGCATGTGTCAGAGGCCTGAATTGGTGGAAAATCAGAAGCATGAGTGTCAGGTTGGGATTCATACCTCCTGAAATAGGAGTCTATCCATAAGCTAGGTCTGAGGCCTCTCTAAGTCTCTGTGGGCCAGCCGTGACCCAAAATCCAGCAGAGGTGGAGAGCCTCAGCTCCTCTACTGTGGCCGGCCCATCACTTATCCAAGAGGTGGCATGGCAACAGGTCCTCGAAGTGGTAAAATTCATCAGGATGCTAACACAATCACAGACTCTTGATTCCAGTTGTAAGGCACAATTACGTGTTCTTCCTTGGTCTAGTTGGAAATAAGCTAGATGGCTTCTTCGGGAATCCTCGTGCTTGTGTGTTTGTAAGAAAATAGCGACTCCATGTCTAGTTCCTTCTCTGGTTTCCCAGGAAAAAGGAATGAGTGCTGCTAGGGTTTTACCTCGGGAAGTGAACTAGAGTGACTTACAGAACGTAGGGGAGGTGAACTAAGACTTACAGAAAGCAGCCAAGTGTGATCATTTGTTTTACTGCCCCATGGCACCCATATTTTTGTATCTTTTCTCTAGGTAGAGGAGATCTTCAAGAATTCACCTTTCCTGGTCCCAGATGGCAGCGTTAGCATCATGGATGGGTCCTATGAAGGTGGGGCAGATGATGAGATACACACATGTGGGGAAAGAGATGGAGTCAGTGCACGATCCAGTTAAAGGGACTGGCGGTGGGGATGCAGCATGAGGGGAAGGGGAGCTAAGTAAATAAGCGGGGAGATGGTGAGAGACATGAGACCCAGAGAGAAGTAGAACAGAAGAAGGGATCTGGAGTGTAACCTTCCTTTTCTCTCCTGTAGGCATACTAGCTTGGGTCACCGTGAACTTTCTAACAGGTAAAGTAACCCTTGACGTTTCTCTTACAACCTTAACTGGCTTTTACAGGTAGACCAGGAGGGTAAAAAATCCACTTCTCTTTTCCTGTACTGTTCTTTGATTGAGAGAAGGGGGTGGGGCCAGAGAAATGGCGAGCAGTTCAGTCTATTCCTTGTCAGTTCCCAGCACTACTGTAGCTTACAGCTGCCTGTGACTTGGGCTCCAGGGCCCTAGCTCTGTGCAGCCACACTCGGCTGTATAGACCCATACACATACCCAGAATTAAAACTGGACAAAAATCCCTTCTTTAAAAAAGAAGAGGGTAGGGAGACAAGCTAATTCTACAGTCTGCATTCAAGGCCTCAGCGGCTCAAGAGGCTCTGAGTTTACATTAGTCTGCCAGCCTTTGGGTTCAGGGAGCAGTGGATCTTCACAAGACAGCTTTGGAGTCCAGTAAGCAGGAGAGAACCTGCAGAGAATGGATGGGTAGCCGGGGTACTCACTCATCCCTTGCTCTCATTAACAGGTCAGCTGCATGGTCGTGGCCAGGAGACTGTGGGGACCCTTGACCTGGGGGGTGCCTCCACCCAAATCACGTTTCTACCCCAGTTTGAGGTGAGCCATTTTTATCAAGGCCTTTCTGGCAACACATTTAGAAAGCATCATGGTGCTAAGAAAGTATTACGCTGCTTTGAGACAACAACTCTAAAGTGACTAGGCCACAGAGTCGATAAATGACTGGAGAAAGTCTCTCTGGCTCCTGGAGCCTTGGGAGACATGGCATTCAATCTTCCCCATGTCTGATTTAGGGGAGGGTTGTGGATGGCGGTGTTATAATCTTCTTATGATTGCAGGTGCTGAATAGTCTTTTTGCTCTTTCTGATTTGCAGAAAACCCTGGAACAAACACCTAGGGGCTACCTCACTTCCTTTGAGATGTTTAACAGCACTTTTAAGCTCTATACACATAGGTGAGGAGGGGTAGGGGAAATAATAGTTCACATTATGTCATTTTCCTTACTTCTCAAAGCATTTTAATATTTGTCACTGTATCTTGCCAGCCTCAGAAAGCCTCTGCCAGTCCCCTAAGCCCTGTCTACTGAAACCTAATCCATACCAAATCTGAGAAACCTAGGAGGCATCTCCAGTCTGGGCCTCAAATGTATGTGATGTAAGAGTCAGTTTCTCTTTAGTTGATTGCATGTGGAGAAGGCTCAGACCTCAGCCAGAGCCCTGTACCAACTCATTCAGTCAGGGCTTCCGGGCTTCAGAGACCAGTCTGCAATGGATAAGAGCTTTTCTGGGGATGGCTCTCAGGCTGGGCTGCTGGGAACAATCTCATTCCTTGGTACCACACCTGTGAGCAGGTCTTACTGCACATCTTGACCCAGACTACAGAAGTCTTCCTTTAGTGTCCATTGAACAAATAGAGCACAGAGATGGGGCAAAGCTTCCATCCTTCCCAGGGAGTCAGAGAAACCACGCCACATTGGAAGAAGGCGGCTGTGGGCTAAAAACATCTAGGACAGCCTGAAACTGTCAACCTTGTGTTTTTCAGTTACTTGGGATTTGGACTGAAAGCTGCAAGACTGGCAACTCTAGGAGCCCTGGAAGCAAAAGGTTTGTCAGTCCCAGTCGTGGTGGGAGACTGGGAGATGCCAAAGCACAGCGCGCCCTCTTCCCTTGCTTGGCATTCTTCCTATGGAGCAAAGGGCTGTGTTGGCCTGGGAAGTGTGTGTTGCATAACAGACATAAAAGCTGCCGGTGCTGTGGTGTGTATTCATCACCTTTAGAGCAAAGGTTACTACACAGGAGTAAGGACCTGTAGCTACAAGGCTGGAACCTCCACAGTGTCTGGTAGGAACTTGCCCAAGCCTTTGTCAGGAAACAAGGTCTTTTCTGTTTGCCAAGTGGAGTGACTGAGCAATTCCTTTTCTGTCTTCACTGTTGGGCACAGGCAGAATTGGCTGCAGTCCCAGTTGTGTGGCTGGGGACAAATCAGTGACCCTTCTGTGCCCTGTTCTTCACCTTGCACAGGAGTGTGTGTCTAATGCACCCCAGACAGTGCTTGCTCACAGTAAGTGGGTACTGGGCTGAGGCGCACAGAGCACTTCAGTTTGCTGGGTTATCTTCAAGCGTGTCTCTTTTAACCTCTCAACTACCAGTGGAGGAATGTTCCTCCATTACAGGGAGGAACTTACTTTACTATGGGGTTTTTATTTCTTTGGGATGTGATAAGCTTTATAATCCCTCTGGCAAATGTGCATGAAGTTTGCCTCTGGCTTTAGAGAGTTTACCACTACCACAAAGCCTGTGAAGACTTCATGTCGCAGGACGCAGCCGAGGGACTACTCTGACAAGATTATAAGTCCCCTTGACCCCGTCGGCCGCACGGGCTTCTTGCTTCTATCTCCCTCTCACAGCCTGCCTTCTCCTGTTGGGTTCTTTCAGGGACTGATGGACATACGTTTCGGAGCGCCTGTTTACCAAGATGGTTGGAAGCTGAGTGGATCTTTGGGGGTGTGAAATACCAGTATGGTGGGAACCGAGAAGGTGAATGGTGTTTCTTCACTGCTTAAGATCACCTTCCTAGTGCCCGTTCGGGGAAGTCCTGTACGAAGGCTCCAGAGCCCCGGGGAGGCTTGCCATGTGAGAAGCACTTATTCTAGAGGTCTTGGTATGTCCAGGGCCAGCAAGCAAGGCAGCTCCCGCTCTGCATACTGTTCTGAGTTCCATGGTAGCGGTAGGAGTCTGTTGTCACCTGTCTAATGCAGCAGTGACGATCCCTGTTTCAGGTCTGGGGAATGTGTAACAATTTCATTTATAGTAAAACTCAAAATTGAGATAAGAATCATTCATCTTAGATATTAACATCAGGAGAAATTTTGTTATCTCAGAGAAGAAAACAAGCTTTCTGGACCATGAATGGTAATGCCAGGCAGGAGCATGGTGGCTGAGGCTACAGCTGTGGCTAGAGCTGGTTTTGATGAACAACACTTAAGGGGAGGGGCTTCCATGCACAAGCGGTGAGGTTGAAGAAAGTTACACAGCTGTTTTTGTGTGTATGTGTGTGTGTGTATGTATGTATGTATTTTATACATTGCCTGCATGTTTGTATGAGTGTAGTACCCATGGAGGTCAGAAGGAGTCAGATCCCCTGGCAATGGAGATACAGACAGTTGTGAACCTTCACGTGGGTTGCTGGGAACTGAACCCAGCTCTACAAGAGCAGGAAGTTGGTGGGGGCACTGAAGAGATTGCTCAGGGGTAAAAACTCTTGCTGCTCTTTCAGAGGCCCAGGGTTTAATACCCAGCACCCACATGGCAGCTTACAACTGTCTGAACCAACAGTTCTATGGAGTCTGGACTCCGAAGGCACCAGATACACATGTGGTGCACACACCCCTCCTTAGCCATAGCTAACCCACTCCCACCACTGCTGCTCAGAGGCTAAGAGTCAGCCTCCTTGCTTTCTCGCTCTTCTCTCTGTGGCTCCAGCAGCTTGCCACCAAGAGTGATTGTTGCCCCATCCTTATTCTCATGTGATGTATACTCTTGCCCTGACAGGGGAGATGGGCTTTGAACCCTGCTATGCGGAAGTGCTGAGGGTAGTACAGGGGAAACTTCACCAGCCAGAAGAAGTCCGAGGAAGCGCCTTCTACGCTTTCTCTTACTACTATGATCGAGCCGTCGACACACACTTGATCGGTGAGTTCATGCCTACGGTCAGCCATGGAGGAAGAGAACGGTATAAGCTCAGGGAGAGAAGGAAAGGCTGTGTTGGTTGGAGTGGCTTCCCGTTCTTTCCCAGTAGCACTACAGCTGCCACTAGGACGGGACGGAGAGTGAGGATGCTGGGCTCTCTGGGAGGTGGAAAATGACCTAACTGTATGAAAAGTCTGTTGGAGGTAGGTTTTTACTATATATCCTCCACTGATGCTGAAGTCACTATGTAGCCCAGGTTGGCCCCAAATTTGTAGCCATCCTTTTGCCCTAGACTTCTGAGTTATAGGGTTACACAAATGTGCCCCTGTGTCTGACTTTGTATGTGAAGTCTTTTTGCATTATTTTTTTGTACTGGGTCCAGAACCTCTGCACATGAGAGTTCAAAGTTGCCCATGATAGCTTTGAGACTTTGTAGCCTGTGTGTGCCTTGTACTTGTGATCCCCCTGCCTCAGCTTCCTGAGGAGCTAGGATCTCAGTTGTGTGCTACCAGACCTAGCCTGCTTTCTGTCCTCATTGAGTTATAACTGTACTAGCTCTTTTTTTTTTTTTAATTTATTATATGTAAGTACACTGTAGCTGTCTTCAGACACTCCAGAAGAGGGAGTCAGATGTCATTACGGATGGTTATGAGCCACCATGTGGTTGCTGGGATTTGAACTCCGGATCTTCAGAAGAGCAGTCGGGTGCTCTTACCCGCTGAGACATCTTACCAGCCCCTGTACTAGCTCTTTTGTAAACGTGATTAAGTACTGAGAGGATTGTCAGAGGACTAAGGATTTCTCCCGGATCACAGTTTCAGAGGGTTCAGCAACCTCTTGTTTCTGCCATGGTGAGGCGAAAAATAATGGTGGAAGGGCCTGGAGGAGCAAAGCTGCTTACCTCCTGGCAGACTCAAGGAGAGTCAGGGGATGGGCCCTAGAGCAAGATGGAGCCCTCAACTACACATTCCTATTGGGCCGCTCCCCACCCAAGCCCCAGGTCCCGAGGTTCCCACTACCTCCACGACACTCTCACGTTAGCTGTAACTTAATTCATTGAAGGCAGATCCCCCCCCCCCGTTGACCAGTCATCTCTCAGTGACTGGGGACTCCAGTGTCTGGAGACCAAGTCTGTAGGAGGCATTTCCTATCCAGACCATAACAAGTTGACACACAGTAAATGCATGTGTTGTTTTCATACAGTTTGCCAAACCCTGCATGTATGTACCTGTGAAACCTCACCACATTCAAGATGATATACCCATCACCCCAATTTCCTGTTCTTTTAGGACTTTTTTTCTCTTATCACAGAAGCTGTGTTTTTGTTTATATGTGAGAGTATACACAAGACTTGAGAGACGATTTCCTGTTCTGTTTACTGTATTTTTTAATGTATGTGTACGTGCCTGCATGAGTTCATAAGTACCATGTATGTGTAGGTGTCTGCAGAGGCCAGGAGAGTTCCAGGTGGGTGTAAACGACCTAGTATGGGTTCTGGATCCAAACCTGAGCCCTCTGCAAGAGTAGAGAGTGTTCTTTTGTCTTTCCTTTCCCTCCTTCCCTCCTTCCCTCCCTCCCTTCCCTCCTTCCCTCCCTCCCTCCCTCCCTCCCTCCCTCCCTCCCTCCCTCCCTCCCTCCCCCCTCTCTTTCTTTCCTCCTCCTCCTTCCTCCTCCTCCTCCTCCTTTTTTTTTGGTTTCTCTGTGTAGCCCTGACTTGCCTAGAACTCACTTTGTAGATCAGGCTGGTCTCAAACTCACAGAGAGCCGCCTGCCTCTGCCTTCTGAGTGCTGGGATTAGAGGTGTGTGCCATCACTGCCTGCCTACAGTAAATGCTCTTCACCACTGAGCAGTCTCTCCAGCCTGTTTACTCTCCTTTGGAATAACACTTTGTCTGTGGCTAAATATGTAATACAAAATGGGTGCCATTCATTAAATGTAAATAAATGAGCAGCGTGGGCTTGTATTGTAGAGAGGCCTCGAGTTTCTTGTTGGAAATACTGCATATTTCTAGTTTGTATTATTATGTATCCCTGGGATAAATGTCCTTGTTTCCTTGAAGCATTTGATACTATCTATTGTTCTGTTCATTTTAGATTATGAAAAGGGCGGGGTTTTAAAAGTTGAAGATTTTGAAAGAAAAGCCAGAGAAGGTAAGTGTGGGCATGAGGTATGGCTGGGGTGTGGAGGCTCTCGGGACTGGCTCCCTTCTGCTTCTGGTCTGATGGAAGATGCACTAGGTGCGGCCAAAGAAGGACATGGGAGACACTTTAGGGAAATGGTTCAAACGAACAAACTTCCCACATTTCTAGAGATTTTCCTATTATTATTGCCACATTACTATTATTTGTTTGTGGGGACTTTTGTTGTTGTTGTTATTGTTTTGGGTTTTGGGGGTTGTTTTGGTTTTTTGGTTTTTGGTTTTGTTTTTGAGATAAGGTCTTATGTAGCCCAAGACAGCCTCGTATTTGCAGTGTAGCTGAGGATAACCCCGAGTTCTGTTCACCTCTCAAGTGCTAGGATTACAGGCATGAGCTACTGTGACTGATTTATGTGGTAGTGGGGATGGAGTCCAGTCTCCTGGATGCTGGGCAGTCATTGTAACACCCGGACTCGCTGCACACTCAGCCTGGCATGCTCTCTCAGCTTCCCTTAAAATTGAAACAGTAATAAAGACCTGAGCAGTGGAATGGACTGCCACATGGACATCCTTGAGAGAATGAGTCAGAACCACCAATGATCTCTTCCAGGGGCCACAAGAGAGGAGGCCTAAGGGACCTTTCTCTGTTCTCTGGGTTTACCTGGGGACTTGGTACTAAGCAGCCACAGTAAGTCATGGAAATTTGAAAATCGGGGTGCTGAGAGTGGACTTGCCTGGTGTGTGCCAGGCCCTGGCCTGGTTTCTAGCAGTGCCTTTCCCCTGCTCCCTTATCTCCCCTAAGTGGCAAATAAGCTAAAATGTATGTAAAGTGAGTAGATGATTTCATAGCGGAAATGTGCAGATCCTAAAGAAGGGAGCACACCGGCTAGTTTCCAGGAAGCCCAGGCAGCACCTAGAGACGTCTTGGCCTACCCAAGTCCTACCTCTATCTAGAGAAGAGAAGCCCTGACCCCATCTCCTATCTGCAAGTGTGAATGCTGTTCTCTCACTTTCAGTGTGTGACAACCTGGAGAGCTTCTCCTCGGGCAGTCCTTTCCTCTGCATGGATCTCACTTACATCACAGCCCTATTGAAAGACGGCTTTGGCTTTGCCGACGGCACCCTCTTACAGGTAAGAACGAGGCAGAGCACTGCAGTTGGGAAACACTTTGGTAATCAGAGCAGCAGATGTTCTTGTTCGGGCTGTAGCCTAGGCACCCTGCTAGCTACAGCAGACACTGGGATGGATGCAGTTTAGTCTATGAGTACAGTACAAGACATGATTATCCCCCCCCCCCCCCAATTTTGCACAGAACAGAAGACTTGGAGCCCAGTGAAGATGTTCAAGTCCTGTAGTTTATGAAGTCAGTTTAGAACCCAGTGAGAAGCACTGAGAAAGATAAAGACAAGAGAAATAAGCATCCAGAATACAGCACAGGCAAGGCGGGAGAGCCACGCTTCCCGAATCCCAGATTTCTCATCCTGGGTTGGTACTCCCTCATCTGCCACTGATCATGTGGCTATAAGAATAGCAGTTTGGCCGGGCGGTGGTGGCGCACACCTTTAATCCCAGCACTCGGGAGGCAGAGGCAGGCGGATTTCTGAGTTCGAGGCCAGCCTGGTCTACATAGTGAGTTCCAGGACAGCCAGGGCTACACAGAGAAACCCTGTCTCGAAAAACCAAAAAAACAGATTTATATTCAGAGAGCCCTTGAGGCAGGAATACCTGGCTGGTGACATTGGCGTACCTTGTTCCATTTTTGCACATGGTGCTATCACTGAGTGCTCAGACATATGTAGTGTCTCAGACATATGTAGTGCATCCTGTATATTCTAAGTCTGATGTATAACTAGTTTACTTTCTTCTAATAGACTCTATCCTGCTTGAGGACAAGGGTCAGACTTTAGCCTTTGTGAATACAGTCCGTAATCAACAGTGGTATAGAAAGTAAGAACACAAACAGTGTGAAATTCATAAGCTATGTTTTATTGGGGCTACAGAGATGGCTTAGTGGTTAAGAGCAGTTGCTGCTGTTGCAGAGGGTCCCTGTTTGGTTCCCAGCTTCCACATGGTGGCTCACAGCCACTTGTAACTCCAGTTCCAGGGCATGTGACCCTGCCTTCTGCTTGCTGTGGGCATTAGGCACACACATGGTGCACATACATACCTGTGGTCAGAACATTGACACACATAAAAAATATAAATACCTATTTTTAACTATATGTTTTAGGGGTCTGGAGAGATGTCCCCACAGTTAAGAATACTTGCTGCTCTTCCAGAGGACTGTGTTCAATTCCTAGCACCTATGTCAGGTGGCTCACAAGTACCTATAACTCCTGCTCCAAGAGATCCAACCTCTCTGGCCTGCATAGGCACCTGCACTCGAAGGGCACATACTCACAGGAAGACACTTACGTCCACACATAATTTTAAAAAATAATAAAACTGGCAATCTTTTAAAAAGATCTATTTTACAATAAACAGCTTATCACAGAGCCTGAATGTACTGAAATCTATGGGGGAGGGACAGGAAGGAGTCTAAAGGAAACAGCTTTATAGACAGTGATCTAAACCCTTTTCTGGAATCGAGGGATCAGCTCTAAACTATCCAGAACTATCCGGACAATCGAGTGCAGACTGCCCATTTGGTTGTTAGTGCTCGAGGGACAGTCGCTTACATAGAGCCAGAAAGCTGAGTGTGTGCTTCCCTACCTAAACACACCCCCAGCTCTGGCCAGGTCCGTTCCTCTCGCACCCATGAGCGCTGTGTTATGATTGGCCTGGTCAGAAACGGACCTGTGATTCAGAAGACAAGGCCAGAGCTCTTTTTGTTGAGTTTAAGGAGCCTCCATAAGCCCGTCTGACAAAGGCTCTCTAGAACTGTGTGGATAGCACCACTTCCTGAGCGTGCGGATGTGGGGCAGTGAGGGCTCGGCCCACGATCCCTCTTTATAGGTAGCGGCTGTACAAAGATCGTACTTGCATAATTTGAAACTGCATGAGAGTGTGAAGACCTCTTTCTTCTTCTTCTTCAACAGCTCACAAAGAAAGTGAACAACATAGAGACGGGTTGGGCCTTGGGGGCCACCTTCCACCTGCTCCAGTCTCTGGGCATCACCAGCTGAGGCCAAGCTCCACCTCTGAAGTCTGCAATTCTGAGCAGTTTTCTCACAGGAAGGCGTGGACTCAGAGACATTTTCTGACCTCTCTGGAAAAGCCTGGACCGAAACCCTAACTGGCTTTATAAGGAGGGAGGGGTTTTTAGATGAGTCTTGCCCTTGAGCCTAGTGATTTGGGCTTCAATAATTTGCACATCTAATGTGAATGGCTCCTAACCACTTGGTGGGTGCATGGCTGGCACCAGACTGTAAATCTTTTGGGATTCTTTGTTACAGAGTCCTGCAAAGGAAAAAAGAGAAAAGCTTTGGAACTCCACGTTAGATTGCGAGTTCAGAGACAGGTCCCTGGGAACCAAAGAACAATCTCGTTTCAACCCTTGGATGCCTCATTGCTTTGAATGGTTTCGTTTTTGCTTATAAGCTGATTTACTGAAATCCCATAACCCATCAATGCTGTTAATTTTTTTCTTCCTACCCTTATTATATTCCCTACCCTAAAAGCCTGGGGGAAATACCTGGTTTTGCTTCCCATCTATAATTGAGAGAGAGGGGGGAAAAGATACTGAATGTATTAGAATTTGTGTGATCCTGTGGCACAATAGATCAACCAACCCATTTAGAGCTTAGAGCTGTCCTAAGTATTTAATTTTTAGACAAGGGCTGTGTTGTGTTTGTTGTTCAGGCTGGCCTGGAACTCAGTATGTAACCCAGGTTGCCTTGAATTACCAATTCTCCCGCCTCAGCCTCCTGAACCTTGGGATTACAGGAGTGAGCTATTATGCTCATGTCACGGTCAATCTTAGCAAGATGGAGAGAGTAGCTCTTAACTGCCTAGATTAGAGCTATAAGCAAGGAGACCGTCGAGTCTCAAGGGATCGCTGTTGCCACTCTGGACTTAGTGAACATTCAGCCCTGGAGATGCGTGCCTATCCAGTGTCAGTCAGCACTAACTCCCAAGCCCATGTGTTTATAGAATTAAACACAGCCCTAAACTGTGTGCGTTTGTATTTCCGTGAAGTACAAATGTGCCCTTGTTTTTGCGCTGCAGTTAGAAGTTAACGCGTGAGCTATTTGTGTCTAAAGATTACCAATGCTTTCAGTTGTCCTTTGCGGGTGTTGAGGTGTGGAAAGTGCTGGGGATCGAACCCAGGACTTCTTGAATGTTAAGCATAATGTGCTAGCACTATGCTTGTATAGTCCTGCTTTCCTGCCTAGACCCCTGCTGAATTTGGCTATTTTCTGAATTCATTGTCTAGCTCAGGATCTCAGAACGCCTTTCCAGTGATACCCAAATTTGGTTTGGTAGGCTATTTTGGTCCACATTGGTACAGGTCAGGACAGTGAGTAGCACTAGAGAACCATGTTTTCTCTCTCAGGACGTTTTCTGGGTTGCGGTTGAACACAGGTCATGCATGCGAGGCATGGGTGCTCACTCCACTGCATTATTTAGCTCTTTAAAGTCATTACCTGAAAGATCTTAAACTTCTGTCACTATGTCGTTTCTGGTATTACATCACCGGCCACAGGGTCTCCTGTCGCTTGGCTCCTGTCACAGCACTTTGCCCTCCTCTTCTCTTCCCAGCCCAGGAAGTTTTCATCTCCCCTAACGTAATTTTCCGTCACCTACTTTTCCTTCTGCTCTTCACAAAGGATGTGACTATGCCTGGGCCCATGGTAGTACCTGGGTAACCTTGCTTTTTAAGCCATTACATTGAGTCAATAATATAAAGAAAAAGGTATTCGACCCACTAAATGCTCACAGTTGAGAGAAACCAAGCTGCTTCCCTAAGAGCAAGCAAGCAATGCTCATTAAAGATGCCTTTTATAACAGGCCTATGGCACAGGCCTGTCATCCTAGCTACCTTGAAGCTGAGGCACGAAGACTGTAAGTTATAGGCTTGCTACGCAGTCAATCTGAGTCTACTTTGAGCAACTCAGTGCAACACTCAACAGATTTTAAAAGGGATGAGTTAGAAGACAGTGTTCAGTGGCAGAGCTAGTTGGCAAGCCAGGCCCTAGAGTCAGTCCGCAGCACTAGAGACAAAGCAGACAACTGCTGTCTACACAGCTGGTCTCTGACACCTCAGACACAGGGGCCTAGCTATAAAATGTGCATCGTTCCACAGACACCTATGGTTACCTTGGATACTGCCAGAACTCCTAAATACATGAACTTTTACCTCAGCAATTTATCTGCATGTGTCCTGTTAATCTTCAAGGCTTTTTGTTCTTTTGGAGACAGGGTTTCTGTCGGTGTAGCTCTGGTTGCCCTAGAGTGGGTCTCTGTAGACCGGGCTGGCCTCAAACTCATAGATCTGTCTCTGCCTCTCTAGTATTAGGATGAAAGGTGTGCACCACCACTACCCAGCAACGTGGACCTTTCTTATTAAGGGGCTTCTGCTGTGTTCTGAAGTTCCATCTCTGTGAAAACATTAATATATTTTAAATACCTGGGATGTGGTCTGGTACATACTTGCTGGATGCTGTGTGTGTTATCACTACTATATTATGAACATCTGAGTCATGGAAGTCCTTGCAAAGTGTGCCTTAAAATTCTCAACCTTTTTAACTTTTTCTCATACAACGAAGTCAGTATTCTCATGAAGGCCCCCATATTGAAAGTCACCTTGTCCCGAGAGGTTCTGGCCATCATCATTTTCCAGCAGCTGCCATCTTTTATTCTGGGAACGTTTTCTGGGTTTACTGACATCATTACTTTGTACTAAGTTTTCCTCATTGTTTAAAAAGCTGCTCTGTAGCAACAACTGTCTCATCCCTTCAAAGCTTTTCCAAAGCAGTTTAGCTTATTTGAAAAGGGGGCTTTCTTACTTCATCTTTTCAAAATAAACTGCTGGGCATGCCGTTCTGTAGTGTTATCTAACACAGCGCAGGGTCTCTTCTGGAGGCCTCTTTGGCACTTTGCAGTACACACTTCAAAACCCCAAGTAATGAAGCCACACAGGGAGGAGCTGTGCAGCAGCTGAGCCCCTTCTGACTGGTTGCTGAGGCCTCTGCAGCTGTGCGTGCAATGAGATCATGTATTGTTTTATTACTGGACAGAGAATGGGATCCCAGAGAGGAGCCATAAATAAAACTGAACTGTGGAGCCGTGATAAGGAAGGAGAAATAGCAGTAATAATAAGATCTGGCTGTTATTTATCTTCATGTCCCCCTTAAATCCAGTGGACTTTGTCAAAGCAATTTGTATTTAATTGGCATGCCAGTGTTAATTTTAAAACAACAGTCTAACAAAAATTTATCAGGTATTTCTAATTCTTATTCTGTCAAGATAATTATATAAATTTATGACCAGCATTTAAGTACTTTATTTAGAAAGGTCTGTTGCCAAGTGAAGTGAGGGAGAACATCTTGGAGATTCCTTTGTTTGTGTAGTAATAAAAAGTTCCTTTTAATTAAATAGTTTTCCTTTGGGTTTTTCCTTAGCTGTCACTATTTTGGCACCACAGGCCGGTTAATCAGAAGAGGAAAAGAGACACAAGTTCTAGTGTAAATTTATTAAACCACATTGGGAAGGCCCCAGGGCTAGGTGTTCTTTGTCATCTCGGTCTCCAGAAGAGAAGCACTCATTTGCTTGCAAAGGCCATAATCTGTTCCTAGAGAGAAAGGAAAGGAAGTGAGTGATGCTTGGTCGCTGCAGGAGAGAGTACAGGTGACTTCATAAAGAAACAACCAAGGTGACAAAGGGAGAAACGGCAGAAGCCCCACTGAGAACCTCCCAGGAGCCCTGCTTATTTCAGCTGTAAGAGCAGGGCTGGCAAGCTGGCTCAGCAGGGAAAAGCACTTGCCACACAAGCATCAGGGCCCGAGGTCAATCTCCCCTGTGGAAGGAGAGATTAGCTCTTGGAAGCTGTCTTCTGACCCCCATGTTTGCTGTGGCTTGTGCACACATGAATACAGGAGCCTGAGGAGGCCAGGAGGGTCTCAGGTACCTGCTGTGAGCAACCAGCATGGGTGCTGGGGACCCAACTCTGCAAAAACAGCCAGCACTCTTTGCTGAGCCCCCTCTCCCTCCGGTCCTGATTGTTTTATCCTTTACTTATATCTGGTGTGCCTTTATGTTACATGCATTGTCTGTGCGCCACACGCATGCCCAGTGTGCTGAGGCCAGAAGAAGGCGTCAGATCCCCTAGGCCTGGAGTTACAGAGGGTTGTGAGCCACCATGTGGGTGCTGGGGATTGAACCAGGTCCCTCTGGAAGAACACCGAGTCATGTCTCCAGCCCTCAGCCCTCTATTCTTAGGTCCTGCCCAACTATTCCAAATGATTGCTTAGATGTGGACACCAACAAATCCAGCAGATTCTCTTATTCATAACAATCTGGGAAGGTATGGTCGCTGTAGATAGTAGCACATACTTTTATTCCCAAGAAATTTAGAATTTTTGTAGTCCTTCCTCAGTTTAAAAATAAATAAAATAAAAAGCCAGCAACCTTGGGCGAAGCTGAATGGCCACTTACTTTGAGAGGAGACACTGCGTTCGTTGCCTGCAAGCCCCACGTCCTGAGCAGCACGAGGGGAGCGGCACTGGTAGAGTAGAGCCTTTTCAACAGGTCAGTAGCAGCCAGGAGAGCAGTGTTATGACGCTGTCTGTCTGTCTCGTAACCTGTGAGGTGGCTCATGGAGCCTGTGGTTACAGAGCAAGAGCAAAGAGAAACCCTTATGGCAGTAGTAACTATCTCTAGTCTGCAGCAGACTCTGCTGCTGCTCTACCTGGTGACAGGGTACCCAAATCCTTACCTAAGTCCTTCCCATTGAAGGCTGCTGTACTGAGATGATGAAGCAAGCTGGAAATATCCCCGAAGCCCATGTTGACACCTTGCCCTGCGAGTGGATGGATTCTGTGGGCTGCATCACTAAGAACAAAGCAACATTCAGGTGTGGCCTCCAGCAAACACAGAAAGCAGTGGCCTCTACTTCATGACAGTCTTACCCAATGAGGGCCACCCGAGGCCGGACGTACTCAGCAGCATGTCCCAGCCCCAGAGGAAAGAGGGCTCTGCTCTTAGCATCCACCTTGGCTACACTTGGGGGCAGCTGACGGGCTGAGACCTTAGTGGGCTTCAGAAGGGAGACAGCATGGCGCACCATGGCGCTGGCAGAGTCGACGAAGTCTGTGTGGTGAACATCACTCCACTGCACGCCATCAGCCCCAAACAGTGGGATTTGATTAGTGACCAGCAAACAAATAAAAACTCACCCAAGAGCCTGTTTTTATAACCAAAGCTAAGGGTAAGGCTATGTAACAAGCCTAAACCGATTTGTTCATGAGTGACAAACTTGGCAGGTTTTATTTAGGATCATGCCAGAGTATTCCTGGGTTGGCCCCTGACTAAAACTGAACTTTACCATTCTCCAGTTCTTGGCGACAGTCACAAAGGAACTGGAGAGCTGCTCACCCCATGCTCTCCTTCTACCTACATGTCATGGGACATAGATTGTCATTCTCGCTCACTTGACTGTGGGCTTCCCAAAGGCAGAGGCTCTGCAGAGCCTGTTACATAGAGGGCACTGCACCAAAGGTGCTATGCTATGCTACACTGGAATGTGTACTAAGTGACCCATGCACCATGGCAGGCCTTTCTATCAGCACAGCTGCCCACAGCCTCCACTGCTTTGCATTTTCCTCTGTGCCCTCAGACTCTGCCCTTGCTAAGAGGAAGCTGCATGACGGCCTTTTCCCTCAGCACATCAGCAGCTGGACAAGGGGGTACTCACAAAAGCAGAGTTGATGGCATCCACGAATTCTTCCTCATCCATGCTGACCAGCTCTGCCGCATGCTCGTGTGATGTGGACCAGACCAAGGAACTCAAGGTATCGGAGAGCTGTGTCAAAAGAAGAGCCTCAGCCTGGTGTGGTGCCACATGCCCGCCTGTAATCATAGTAGGCAGTGGCAGTGTAAGGCCAGCCTGGGGACAGTTCTGAAAGCCAAAGGAGAGCAACGAAAACCTGCTCTCTGAACTCAGGTGTTTTCAAGCAATGCAAACTGAGCGAAGGAAGCAGTGCATTCCTGGAACAGAGCCCATGAAACCAGGAAGTAAAGCTATAAAGACTAAGGCAAGCTACCTTTGAGCTAACTGGCCAGAGGATCACTTACCGGGAGCAGAGCAATAGGCCCAGAGGGAAGAAATCTCTGCCAGGCTACATTGTTTTCTGTGGCCTAGAATAAAAGACAATTCTTGTAAAGAGACAAGAGTGCTTGGGACAAGGTTCCGATGGGCAGCTCAAGAGATTACCTCTGATAAGTGGAGAGTGGCCACCACAGCAGACTGGTCGTACTTCCAGCTGACATTCTGAATCCCAGCAGCTTGCCTCACTCCTGACTTGTGCCCATCAGCACCAATCTGCATGGAGACAAGACGCTGCTAAGTCTTAGAACCACTGCAGTCATCAAACTGCTCAGCCTGTCCCACTCACAGCCCCCATAGGGAAACCATACAGAAAGGGACCCCAGACGGAGCCAACGGGACTAAGTGGCTATCTGAACCAAAAGGTGCCAGCAACAGCCGTATTCAAGCAGAGCCTCTGGATGCATGAACTAGAGAGAGAAGTTAGGCACAGAACAGGCACTGGAGTTAGAATGAGAGGTGCAAGATGAACGCCACTGGGACCTCTGTGACAGGAAAGGAACAGCCGGAGTCCCCAACACTCCTGTCCCATCCTGTGCTGGGAGTCTGGCTATCCTACCCTAAGCTGGCCCATGAGGTTGCTTCCAGTACAGGAGTGGTAAGGTCATCTCATCTCCAGCTGCCTTGAATAGGGACTGGTCGTTCTAGAGACAATAACCTAAAGTCAACCCATGGTTTCCATCTGAAACTACAAACCCTAGAATGTAAGGTGTGGACATGCAAGACCCCTGACAAAGTAAGAATCTTCAACTACCAACAGTTTGGTCTGGAGGGTACTGCCATCACCTAGGGTAATATGGACCCAAGGGCTGGAGTCTGCCATGGAAAATGCACCAGGCCAGGAATAGCCAACAGCTTTGCTCTCATAGAGAACCTTCACTCGATCTGCGGGAGAAAAGAAGGACGCAGACATCAGAAAGGTGGGTCAAAGAGAGGGCAAGCTGTAAGTGATCTAAAAGCAGGGTTTCTGCCTAGCCCTGTCCTCTCATTTACTGATGAGAAAAGAACATCTAAAGGGGACTCAGATGGTTAATGCTCCGCCCAGGAACTGGTAAAGAACAGAAGCCAGGAAGAGCTTGATGTCAGAAAGTTAAAAAGAGAAAGCACAGCCTGGCATAGTGGAGCACACCTTTAGTCCTAGCAGATGAAGGTACATCTCTACAAGTTTAGGCCAGTCTGGTCTACATAGGGAGTCCTAGACCAGCTAGGGCTACACAGAGAAACCCTATCTCAATAATGCCCTCAATATACACATGGAAGGGGGGAGATGAATTCTAGCCTGGTTCTTTTCCCAGTTTCATTCTGCATCTGAGCAAGCAGGAGGGAATACCCCACAGGCTAAAATGGGGTCTAGCCTTCAAAAGTTGGTTCTTTGGGTTTTTTTTTGGGGGGGTTGTTTGTTTATTTCTTGAAAAAAGGTTTTCCTGTGTAGCTTTAGTTATCCTGAAACTCACTCTAGACCAAGCTGACCTCGAACTCAAGAGATCTGCCTCTGCCTCCAGAGCACTGGGATTACAGGCATGCGCCACCTGTTATCTTTTTAGGTCTAAGATGAGTAATCAGATGAGTGAAATAAATGTTGGTGTGCAATCTCAGGGGACAGTGGCTACAGATGACAAGAACGTATTACAGATTTCAAAATAGCTTGAAGAGGGATCAGGATAGGCAGGACAATGGAAATACACTTACCTATCACGCTATAAATCCTAGGTTCACTACCAAGTCAGTCTGTCTGTCTGTCTGTCTCTCTCTCTCTCTCACATGCACACGCACATGCACACAGTGATTCTGTCTATTGATAGAGCCCAAGGTTACACACTAGACAACTGATCTACCACTATTACACAACTCCTAATTTTTCTTTTCAAGACAGAGTTTCTCTGTGTAGCACCACCACCCCTGGCAACTGCTTTTACCTTTCTGCAGTTGTCTGTTCTCAACAGCTTAGACGGTGGATGAAACCATTGTGTTAATGTGTTGGATTTCTCACTTAGCACGTTTCTGAGATTCAGTCACACTGTAACATGGGCTAGTAATACACTCCCTTTTATTGCCAAATAACATTTCATTGTATAGATATATCAATTTGTATTTCTTTACTCATCAATTAATAGAATTTGGGTTGTTTCTACTTTCTGGCAGTTGGCAAATAGTGCTGTGAATGTTTTGTATACAGATTTTATATGGATGGATGGTTTACTGTTCTGGGTTTGTTTGTTTGTTTGTTTTCTGGTACTCAGGATTGATGCAGGGACAGCTAGGTGATCACTCCAGCCTCGGCCCTTTTCCCAGCTCTTATTTACCAGCCTCAGCCTCTACCTCTGCCTCTGCCTCCCTCAGGCTGGCATTAAAGTGTGCCACCATGCCTGGCTACAGTGTCTGAGGAAGGGTCTTCTCCTCTGGCAATCACTTCCCAGAGAGGAAGTGGAGATGGTAGCTCACCTGCCACAGCCTCCAGCTGTTTGGTGAGGGCATACATGATGACGTCATTTTCCACTATATAGCCCATGTCATCCAGGTTGTCCCTGTCGAACATTATCAAGGCCTCTGAGCAGGAGTCCCACACCTGAAAACAGAGTAAAGTGTATCCACACCAAAGAAAGGGGACACAGTCCCAACCCAAAGCTGAGCAGCACTGTCCAAGGTGCGGAGCAGCACAGCACAGACTGTCCGCCTCTTTGGCAGGACATAAAGCAAGACTCGTGGTCAGGAACGTGGGCACACCTGTGACCCCAACTCCTGGGAAGTGGACACAGGTAGTCAGGCAAGCCTCAGCTACATCCCTTATCTCAAAAAGACCAAATTAATTAATTAAAAAGTAATCAGATTCTCAAGAATGCCCCCACACTAAATTTCAGTTTTGATTCATAAAAAGCCGAGAGCAAGGGGACTCTAACAAGGTAACTCGAGCAGACAAGACATCCCGACAGAGTGAAGGGCGAGGAGGCACCTGCATCCTCCGGAAGGCTTTGCAGCGCATATTGCAGATGTGGTCCCATGCACCAAAACCTACGAAAGAAACACAGTGACCTCATGTGACCCTGACCCCAGCCCGCTTTGGTCTCTCCATCCTGTTAAGTAGGAGGCTGTTTTCAGTGTTCTCCAAAACCAGAAGGGAAAAACTGCGTGCTGTTAGGGACAAGGCCCTTCCTCTCTCAGGTCCAGATTATAAAGCACAAAAAAGGACCCAACAGGCCAGATCATAGCAAAGGAGCGAGAATTCAAAAAGGAAAACTAAACCTATATCACTTTTGTTCCTTACTAGCTTATTAGCTATAAACTTTCTAAAGATTGTTTTCAACTCTTCATGGCACTGAGTAAAATTTTTGAAGAAATTCTTACTTAGAAGAAATTTCTACCAAGAGCCAGTTTTAATTTTAGGTCTAGAGCAGACCAAACTCCCTTATGCAGCTAATATTCTAGCTGGAGAGAGAGACAGCATGAACACACACACACACACACACACACACACTGTGATGTCAGGTAGATGTTCTACAAAGACAAAGCTGAACAAACTGAGGCGGTAGCTCCATTCTGAAGCAAAACAGCTGGGTTTCACCCCCAGAACCATGTAAAGTGGCCAATGGCGGTGCCTCCCATCATCCCAGCAGGTGGGACATATAGAGCTATATAAAGTGACTTTAGAGTTTAGCTTTAGATGGAATGGTTTCAGACAGAATGGCCTGCCTAGCACAAACATAAAGACAACTCATTCACTGCCCTCCCCACCAAAAAAAGAAGGCCATTAAAATGTAGACTCCCCAGCCCAGGGGAGGACGGACTTGGAACAGGGTGAGTGTTCACCATTAGGTCACAGAGATGTAGGAGACCAAACAGTAATGGCCTACCATTTACATGAGGATCACATGACGGGTGCCCATGTCCCAGGGATATCCTCCACAGACTTGACCCAGGATCATCTTCAGCAGTCTGTTTCATCAAGTATGACCACGCCCACCTGCTCCCCCTCACCGTGGCCACACCCACCTGTTCCCCCTCACTGTGGCCACACCCACCTGCTCCCCCTCACTGTGGCCACACCCACTGGCTCCCCCCTCACCGTGGCCATGCCTACCTGCTCCCTCCCCACTGTGGTGTTCTCTCACACTTTTCTCTCACACGCTCCTGTGACTGCCCTACTGAACTGGAAAGCGGAGGAAAGGACCCAGGAGACAGGCTCTTGTACTCACTGCTGAGCAGGGTTGTGGAGCCAGGGGATATGGAGCTGACTCTGTTGCTGTAAGTCTCTGACAGTTTCTCCAGGGCTTTCTTTGGACCCGCCTCCAGCAACAGGATTTTCTTGTCATGAAAGTGAATATCATGTCCTAAAGAAGAAAAAAATTAACATTTTAAATCAGTTTACAGAAGGCAAGGACTCAGCCCAGCAGTGGTGGCGCACGCCTTTAATCCCAGCACTTGGGAGGCAGAGGCAGGTGGATTTCTGAGTTCAAGGCCAGCCTGGTCTACAAAGTGAGTTCCAGGACAGCCAGGGCTACACAGAGAAACCCTGTCTTGAAAAATCCAAAAAAAAAAAACAAAAACAAAAAAAACAAAAAAAAAACAAAAAACAGAAGGCAAGGACTTAACTGTACAGTAGGGTGATTACATCTAATAATGATGTGCTATACACTTAAAAGCAAGAAGAATTTTTAAGTCTTCATAAATAATGAATTTAAGAGAATAAATGTTTAAGCAGATTTAAAATTATACAATGTATGCATGAATCAAGATATTACAAGGTACATCATTAATATGTATAATTTTATGTTTTCAGCATTCAATCAGAAACAAATATAAACCAGCTCCAGGGGTTCACATCTGGAGGCTAAGGCAGGAGGATTGCTATGATTTCAATCAGCCAAGGCTACAGAATGAGAGCATGTCTCAAAAGCAAACAAAAGACAAGACAGAACAAAAAGTAAAACAGAAAACCAACTGGTCCCTTAGCCTTGGAAAGGAAATTTCTAGGCTGGGACATAGCTCCGTGGTGCCGTGCCTACCAAGTGTGAGGTTCTAGTTCAAGCCTCAGTACTGCAGAACTAATCATCCCGATTCCCTAGACACACACTATGCTGAGCACTAACACCATCCTGCCATTTGACCCGAGACAGCACTCTACACAACTGTAAGGCTTCCCCAGACAGAATGCACTACACGCCACACACAAAGACTCAAATAATGGAAAAATGTATCACCAACAAGTAGAATTCACTAGGAAGGAAGAATAAAAAATAAAACTCTATCCATCTAATTCTTAGCCTTAAAGTGAACTCACTAAAACAGACACTTCATTGGCTGGGATGCACACAGCTCAATACTGTAACACAAGCCTCACACCTGCATCTCAATAGTGTAACACAAGCCTCACACATGCACGGCCTGGGCTTCATCTCCAGGCTGTAACTGCATAGTCAGGGCACACACAGGAAAAGCGAGGAGTGGGGGAGAGCACACCTTTAATCCCAGCACTCAGGAGGCAGAGGAGGAGGATTTCTGAGTTTGAGGACAGCCTGGTCAACAAAGTGAGTTCCAGGACAGCCAGGACTATACAGAGAAACCCTGTCTGGAAACACCCCCCCCTCAAAAAAAAATACACTACAAATCTGATCCTAAAACATCTGTAGTGAAAACATGGCACTTGGAAGCATCCCTGGGAGAAGGCCTGCGGCACAGACTCCCAGTATCTGAGACAGCTCCAGAGACTGCATAAGAACGAGAATGTAATCTGCCAATAAAGTTGAAGCCATGTGGCATCATTGGGAAATAGGTTTTGTTTTTTTCCACTTTGCAGTATGCGGAGGAGGAGCTCACTAGTGAAGAGCAAGGACTGCTCCTGCAGAGGGCAGCAAGGCCATCACCCACAGCCAGAGGCTCCCAACTCTAACTCCAGCCCGTGGACCCAACGCCGTTTTCTGATGTCCTTCGACACTGCACTCATGTGCACAGAATGTACACAGACACAAATAAAATCAAGCTGGCCACATGGTACATGCCTTTACAAAAATACAAATGCCTTATTAACAGTCGCAGGTCATCCCACAGGCCAACCAGTGGCTATCTAGGACCCGGCAGCAAGGTTACTGCAACCTCCGAGCCTCCCTTTCTGACTCCAGTAGGGTGAGCAATGGGCCTTTGCATTTTAGATGATAGAGTGACTGGTGTCATCCATAAATTCCACACGTGCCTGCAGGCACTATCCCTGCGCACTGGTGGTGAATAGGCACCATTACGACAGGCACACGAGTGGGTAAAAACCAAAATGGCTGCCGTGGAGCAGGCAGTGAGCAGCAGTCAACCCAGCGGCGCTGATCCCTCTTGCTGGGTAGCAAGAGGAAGGAGATACCCAGAATGCTTGCTCAAAATCATGGTCTCCTAGTCCCCCATCACCCTGCCCCTTGCTCTGAAGGTGCTCTATGATCGATCAATCCCTGTGATCTGGCCTTGCTTCCTAGGTGTGTTCTCCACAGCAGACACTTTGTCCTCCAGCACACGCCAGCTGCTTTTCCCTCTACGAGGGAGCTTTCCTGTCATGCTTCCTCCCCCCTTTTCCAGGTTCCACATTCCCTACATTCTTCCCTTAGATTATTATTTCCAGCTCCCAACCCATAAAGTAGGCACTGTATGTTTGTTGGGTAAGATAAAACTAAAAGGAAAACAATTAGATTTCCAAGTACATTATAAAACACACCCAGGGGATGTGTTTTATTTCTTAGCTATTTAATGTAACTGTTTTTGAAATGAGAAAAAAAAAAAAACCCACCTAGAAATCAAGTGAGAAGCCCAGGCGTAGTGGTGCACACTGGTATTCCTGGCTACCCAGGGGCTCAAGGAGGGAGGAGAAGTCTCAAAATAAAACCCAAAGAATATGACAAGAATGGATAAAGGATGGAACTGTGCAATTATGCAGGGAACTGTTCCCAAACTCAAATGCCAGAGGGAAACACAAGCCTAAAACAACAATTAGTTGTGAGTTTTAGGAAGAATTATGGAAAACAGGGGACTGAAGGGAGAAAGTCAATAAGCGTCTTTATAACTCAGGAGTAACAGCCTGTGCTTGGGAGCCTAGCATTTGGGAGGCAGAGGCAGGGGGATCAGTGAAAGGTCCACACCAGCCAAGATTACACAGCACCTTATTTCAAACAAACAAACAAAAAGACTATTGGAAATACCTTAGTTACATATTTTTGTTTGTTCTGGGAGTTTTGCTTTCTATGTAACCCAAGGATGGCTTTGAACTTCTGATCCTCCTGCCAAAAAACACCATGCTTTTTACCACCATGATTTTAACAGTCACTCCTGAGTTTTAAAATACAATGCTTTGCTAGACAGAAAAGCAAACAATAACAAAACAGAATTATGTGTGAACGTTAGTAAAAGAGCTGCTGTCTTCCTTCCCCATGACGCTCAGAAAAGAACGAGAGAAGGATGCAGTACAAATGAAAACACACACACACAAACCTAACACAAGAGCGAGCCACCAAAATGTGAATGCTAAAGTTTCGAAGGGCCCAGAACGGTGCTACATCATGCCAGCACTTGGTAAATATATTCCACACCATTGGTCATTAGGGAAATATAAACACAAGCCACTTCCTAAGAACTTCAGAGGACAAAGAAAAAGGCAGCAGATAGTGCTGTCAGGGTCAGGAGAAACCTGAACACTCATCTACTGTCAGTGATAACATAAACTGGGGCACTCTCTCAAAGTCTGGCAGGTCTTCAAAACATCAGAGTTACCACATAACCCAGAGATTTCACTAGAGAATAGCCTCGAGATGATCAACACTGTTCACACCAAAGCTTGCACACAGAATGTCCCTACTAGCATCAATCCCTTACAGGCCAAAAGTGAAAACCAAGCACACGTTCAACAGTTGATAAAGGAGCCGACTAAAGGTGGCGCCCACACACAATTGAGGATGGCATCAGCCCTCAAAGCAAAAGCTGTTCTGATACAGGCTCCAACCTGGATTAACCTTTAAAACAGAGTATATCTCCAACTACATATAACTATCCGGAAAAGGTAAATCTACAAACAGAAAGCAGGAGAGTCTCTAGGGGTGAGAAGATGAGCAGAAGTGTGGAGAGTGACATCTAATGAATCCCAAGTCTTTTTTTTTTTTTTTTTTTTTTGCTTTTTGGTTTTTTATAAAGTAAGAAAACTATAATAAAACTTATTGTAGTTACTGAATAGCTCTGCAAAAATACTAAAAACTCATTGGACTGTTCGCTTTAAGTGGGAGCACTTATAACTAGATGAATGTTATCTTAATAAAGCAGCTTTAAGACCAGGAGTGGGGGCGCGGGCCTTTAATCCCAGCACTCAGAAGACAGAGGAAGATGATCTCTGTGATTTCGAGGCCAATCCGATCTACCATCCGATACTACAAAGCCCGATGCCCCTCGAGGTGCTCATAAACAATCCTGGGCAGTTCTCAAGGGTCAAATTGACTTAGAAAGGCCCGCCCACTTGTGATCCCGCAGAACCCATGCCATTCCCGAGGACTCCCCTGGAAGGACAGTGAGCAAAGCACCAGGTCAGGCACGCTAGGTCTCTGGACAGCGTCCCGACCCGCACTGTGAGCACCGTCCCTCCACAGCCCAGATCCTCCAGCCCGCGGTCGAGATGCACCTACCCAAGGCACAAGCCATGGCAGAGCCCACCAGGCCTCCTCCTGACACCACCACGTCGTACACGGTGTCTGCCGAGGAGCCCGCCCATCGCCGACTGGCAACTAGCGGGCCTCCTCTGGCTGCGAGCTGCGCGGAACTCCACCAGGGAACGCAGAGCAAGCCTGCCATGGAGCCAATGCGGGCCGCCATAATGACTCCTGCCTGCGCCCGCGCCCGGGACTTCTCAAGCTGATAGGTCCTGGAAAGTGCTTCCGGGGCGGTCTTCAACCCTGTGGTGTTTTAGTCCTGTCTTCAGAACCGGAAATAAAATGGTTGAAGAAAATTATCCAATCAGAAGACGCTCTTGCCTCATTGGGCGGAACAGACTAAAGACTGAAAGCCAATCCGAGGCTAAAGCCATGAAGGGGCGTGGCTAGCAGTACCTCGCCGCCCGCGCCGCTGTCACCGTTGTCACCGCTGCTGTCACCTCTGCTTCTCTCTCTCAAATTAGGAAGATGACTGTGGGGAGGACTGCGGGAGGCCCCGAGTGCTCCGAGTGGAGCCGTGAGGTGAGTGGAGAAAGGAGGAAGTCGGATGCCTCAGCAAGGAATCCTCAAGAGTGGAAACTGTTTAGCGTTGCCGTGGAGACAGTCAGGGGCGTGCCACCAAAGGGCGAAGAATTAAAATTGGCAGCGCTTAGGCATTTAGAGAATCAGTCTTGGGGACGTGGGTCTTTTGTGTCTTGTACCAGGCTCTGATATCAGAGACCGTACTAATAACAAACCACGAATTAACCTTGAAAATCTTAAAAGCGATCTCTATCTTAATATGATTATCCAGAAAAGGCAAATCTAGGGGGCGCGTCATTGCATGGGGCTGAGGTGAGGAGAAACAGGGAGAGTCTTCTAAAAGAGCTGAGGAGGTGAGGAGAGACTTCTAAAAGCTTCCAAGGTTTTTGTTGTCGTTTTAGAGTAAGGAAAACGCACCGAAACGCAGCTCTTCAAACATATTAAAATTCATTAAACTGAATGTGTTTAATGTGTTGTATCCTCTCAAACCCATTTTCTAGAAAAGAAAACAGATGGGTTAAGCGATTTGCCCCCAAATCTCTAAAAACAGAAAGTAGGCTGGCAGTTGCCTAGGGCTGACAGGTTGAGAGGATGATGTGGGAGGGTTAAGGGATATAAATGACAATTAAATGGTACACTGGTGCTTCAGGGCAGTGATTCTCAATCTGTTTCACCTAAGATCATCCTGCATATCAGATATTTACCTTACAATTCATAACAGTAGCAAAATTACAGTATTAACAATGAAAATGACTATGGTTGGGGGTCACCACAACATGGAACACTGTATTAAAGGGTCGCTGCATTAGAACAGTTGAGGACCACTGCTTTAGAGGAATGATGAAAATGGTCTGAATTCTACTGTGATTGCTAGATGACTCTGGCTGTTTTAGAAACTGGAGGAGAATACACTTTGAATGGCTCACTTGTACTCTATGGACATTGTGTTTCAATAAAGTTGTTTTTAAAACGAAAGCGCCAGCATTATGGCTCAAACTTGTAATCCCAACAACTCAAAATACTAAAGCAGAAGGATAAAGAGTTCAAGGTCGCCCTTTGACCCTGTCACAACAGAGAGAGGGGCAGGGGAAGGAGAGAGTTTTGCTCTAGATCACATGTTCTTCAGCAGCAGAGCTAGGGTTATAGCACACACTTATCTCTAACTCAGATGGACTGCTCCAATTGCCACTAATCATCAATAGTGCACTGGTGGCCTTGCACACTCTAAGGACATCTCAAGCCACTGTCCTCCAGCCACACCACCTTCCCTCTACCACTACAAGACTCAACTGAGACAATAAAAATCACCCTAACACTCAAAGTCAGACACCCACAACCTCAGTGGTTCAGTTTGCTCTCCACACTATAATGATGGACAAGCATGCACTCAGTAGAAACAATACTCCATACTTTTGTTTTGTTTTGTTTTGTTTTTCAAGACAGAGTTTCTCTGTGTAGCCCTGGCTGGCCTGGAACTCAGCAATCCACCTGCCTCTGCCTCCCGAGTGCTGGGATTAAAGGCGTGCGCCACCACGCCCGGCTAACAGTCTATACTTTTATTTTTCTATTTTTATGGTACTGAGGACTGAGCCCAGTGTCCTGTGCAAGTGCTCTCCACAGAGCTAAATCCCCAGCTCTAGATTTCAGTCTTTCTTTAAATAGCAATAGGACACGCTCTCTGTTTTGGTGACACAGTGTCCAGGGACTTGCCATTTCTAGTGAGTCACACAATCAGGAGCGTGAACAGTAGCTATTCTCTAAGTGCCCTGCTCATTAGTACGTTTTTACTCAAGCCACTGTGACTTAGAATGGACTTATCTGGATATAGCCGCATCGTGAGTGAAAGAGCATCTGCGCTCTGCCTAGCAGATACCGCCAAGGGCAGGAGCAAGGTCACCAAGCGGCAGTGCTTTTCCTGGGTCCATACCATAATTGCAGAATCACTAACAGTTCTGTCTTCTAAATGATTATGCTTCCTTATCAGCTGTTTACCTTTGCCCTAAAATATTGCACAGCTCTCTACCTTTCTAGACTGTTCTCATTCATCACAGTACCTGTCCAGAGTTGATCCCTCTTCCCTATCCCTCCTCTCAAAACAGCCTGAACATGCTGATCCTAATCCATCCCTGTACATTTGCCATAGTTTTCCATGATGTTGTGCAACAAACGGATACATTTAATCCTGAGTATTGGTGCCCTCCCAGTGCCCTCTGATGGGTAGCCACAGACAAGCCTTCCAAGCGCACACTTACTTATGTTATCCTCCCGTGTGTTCTCCCTCTGCTCTCACCGGAATACAGACTTCATGACTGTACAGGCTGGTTTTGTGTCAACCTGACACAGGCTAGGATCATCTGAGAGGAAAGAGCCTCAGTTAAGGAAATGCCTCCATGAGAGCCAGGTGTAAAGCATTTCTCAGTTAGTGATCAATGGGAGAGGGCCCAGCCCATGGTTGGTGGGGCCATCCTTGGGCTGGTAGTCCTGGTTTCTGAGAAGGCAGACTAAACAAGCCAGAGGAGAAAGTGAGTAAGCAGCACTCCTCTGTGGGCTCTGCATCAGCTCCTGCCTCCAGGTTCCTGCCCTGTTGAGTTCCTGTCCTGACTTCCTTCAGTGATGAACAGCAATGTGGAAGTGTAAGCCAAATAAACCCTTTCTTCCCAACTTGCTTTTTGGTCATGGTGCTTCATCACAGCAATAGAAACTCTTAACTAAGACAATGACATACTAGGCACCCAACCCATATTGTCTTGTATGCACAAATGGATGGATGTAATTTGATGCTGTTGCTTTACAGTGCTGGGAAATGAGGCCAACGCTTGGTCCCCTTGAGCATGCTAGGCAAGGCCACTGCGCTTCACTCGTAGCCCTTCGAGCATTTAAACTCTGGTTGGGAGTTCCACTTCCCATTCTGCTCTTTCTCCAAGATACATCGTCTCCCCACTAATCATCCATTCCTGGCGATGGTGTGGAAACTGGTTAGAGTATGAGAAAAGTAAGGGTGTCAGTGGGAAAATAAGAAAAGGAAGAAGGGTAAGAATTATATAAATCCCAAGTGAACTGGGAGCAGAATGTAGCCAGGTCATGGGCAGGATTCCTGGAGCACTGGAAACATACTGTGTGGGTCAGGTTAGGTACCGAGCCCTCTTTCTGTGCTGAATGGAGCAGAGAACTGCCATTAGCTCTTCTGCAGCCTTTGCTATGCACAGCCAGGCACATACATACACTGCGTTGTTCAGTGCCTTTTGAATGAAGAATGCATCTTACTTTCTGTTACCCCTTCCTGGTCCCTGATATACCGAAACGAAGCATTCAAAGTGAAGCTAGAGCCATGTCTGGAGAACCTTGGAAATTAGAGTTTAAGTCTCACTCATTTCTGTTTTTTTAGATATTTCCCCCCAAGTCGTCCTCCTCAGACACTGAGCCAGAAGATGAGCAGTTTGGGGAAGGGCTGGTTTTGCCCAGAGCTGGCAAACTCCATGAGTTCCTCAGCCCGGAGGAGGACACAGATTCTACTTCCGACTCCACGGGGAGCTTTTACAGAACCCCACAGGTTCCGAAGCGGGGAGGCCGGTGGGATGGATTGGAGTCTCTCTTTCAGTCTGATCCAGACAGTGATCTGAACGGCCCTGAGGATGAGGAGGACTTGGAGAGCTTCTTCCAAGACAAGAGCAGGGGGAAGCCACAGGCCCAGGACCCTCCGTCTCTCAGGTAAGACATTGCACTCAGTGGCTGCCATGCTCCAGCGCACCAGGACAGTCATGCCATGTCTCAGGGCCTTGCCTTTCCCTCTGAAAGGCCACCTCTGCACGTTACCACTTAGCTAAGACCCAGCCCGATTCGTTCTCAGATCTGCTGCATGGTGTGATTCTCTTTAAATATATTCACGTCAGTGGGTGTTTGCCTGCTTGTATGCATACCATGTTCACGCCCAGTCACCACGGAGAGCAGGGGGACATTGGATTCCCTGGAACTGGAGTTATAGACAGCTCTGAACTGCCACGTGGCTGCTGGCAATCACACCCAGGGCCCCTGGAAGAGCAGCAAATGCCCTTAACTGCTGAGCCATCTCTCTAGCCCGCATGTCTTGGTTCTTACCCAGTGATCCTTAGTAACTGTGGGCAACACTTAGTTCATGAGTTAGTGGAACTGAGCAAAGGATGCCTTTCCCAAACATCTTTTCCTCCAAGAGCGACAAGGTTCATTGTCTGTGACACATCTCTCAAATCGGATATGCTTTATCCATTTTTTTTTTTTTTTGAGACACGGTCTCATGTAGTCCATGGCCCCAAACCCCTAAACTTCCCAGTTACAGCTCTCAAAGGCTTCAGGCATGTCATTCCACTACACTGGCCTTTACCAAATGTAATGCACTCTCTTCCCAATAACCTTATACGTGGATACGATTTCTGCTACTCTACATGGGAAATCCAAAACCCTGAGGTTCCAATTGGATCCTTCTGACTCGGTGGCCCTGTGCTGCTCTAATACACTGTATGCAGTTATCAGAATGCAAGTGGCAATTCCTGCATGAATTCTTAATTAGTTCCTGGTGGACTGCTAGGAGTGCCTGTGTTGTAGCAAGAAGGGAAGCCTAGCTGTTAGGGTTAAAAACTTGGAGGCCTTTGGGGCTTTGGGATCAAGACTAAGAAGTCTCTTGGTTATGATCTGCTGGGCAGGGAGGAAAAGGAGGAGGGTCTCTGGGAGGAGCTTAACCTCCCGTCTGCTGGGTCCACACAGAACCACTCTCTCCCCCAGGCATGGCCCCATGAGACGCTGCAGCTCCACGACTAGCCTTCCCTCTGACACTCCCAAGGCTCGGATCCTGCCAACCTCAGACTCTGGGCCTCCCTCCCAGCACAGAAGTGTTTGCTCTTGGGCGTCTTCCATCACTGTCCCTCAGCCATTCGGCATGACACTGCGTGAGGCCCGGAAGAAGGCCCAGTGGCTGGCCTCGCCTGCCTCTTTTGAGCAGGAAAGGCTACAGGCCCGGAAGCAGGGCGAGGAAGAGGCGGAGTGCCATCGGCAGTTCCGGGCCCAGCCTGTGCCGGCACACGTCTACCTGCCCCTCTATCAGGAGATCATGGAGCGCAGAGAGGCAAGGAGGCGCGCTGGGATTGAAAAGAGGAAGAAACTCCTTCTCTCCTCCTTGAAGCCCTTCAGCTTCCTTGAGAAGAAAGAACAGCAAAAGGAAGACGCTCCACAGAGAGACTCGGCTGCTGTGGCTCAGACCAAGGTCTCCCCAAAGAAGGCCACTTCTAGAAAGATCCCCAAGTCCATTCTAGAACCAGCCCTTGGCGACAAACTCCAGGGTAAGGATAACCTTGGCATCTCTGGCTACCTGTGGGCTGCTGTTCCCAGAGGTGCTGCAGGAATTCAGGATCAGTTCAGGAATTACAGTGGGGTGGTGATAGATAACCCGTGCTCCGTGAGCTGGGTCTGTCCCACAGTGGTTCTCAACCTTCCCAATGCTTCGACCCTTTAACACAGTTCCTCATGTTGTGGTGACTCCCCAACCATAAAATTATTTCCTTGCTACTCCATAACTGTAATTTTGCTACTGTAATGAATCATGATATAATATCTGCTATGTAGAATATCTGATACATGACACACACCCCAAAGGGGTGGAGACCCACTGTCTGAGAACCACTGGTCTGTAGGGAAGTCCCACAGCAGCCCTGCCTCCAGGCTCAGCCTGGTGGCCTCTCAGTAAGCACACACTACAGCCTCTGAACTAGCATAGGTATGGAAGCAAACACCATGCGACATAAAGGACCTCTATCCGCCAGTGCCACCTCTAGCCTGCTGCCCCTGGGAAGGCCACCTCCCTCATCTCCGAGAGGAGTGAATTCCTCGGGGGGGGGGGGGTGATTGTTAACTCTGTTTGTTTGTTTGTTTGCATTTACCACTGGCTTTAGCACACTACTGCTGGTGTTTAAAGGGGGAAAGCATGGACCTGTGGTTGCCTATGCATGTAATCCCTCAGAGTCAGGAGGTCAAGGCCGGAGGGTTTAGATAAATCAGAGACCGATCTGGGCTACGTAGTGAGTCTGTCTCTAAAGGGGACGGGGGAGGCATTCTCTGGATCCTCTTCTTTTATTGCCCCTTCACAGAAGCGGAGCTCCTCAGGAAAATCCGAATCCAGATGAGGGCCATGGACACGCTCCGGATGGCTTCCTCCCCTGTCAGCACCGCCGGGAACAGGCCTCCCCGAACGGCTGCCCGCACCCAGGAGGAGAAGCTGAGCTTTCTACAGACTGAGTTCGGATTCCAGCCGAAGGTGAACCCTGTGGTCCCCGACTACGAGGGCCTTTACAAGGCTTTCCAGAAAAGAGCTGCCGAGAGGAGGGAGACCCGGGAGACAACCCGAAATAAGCCCTTCTTGCTAAGGACTGCCAACCTGTGTCACACTCCACGGTCCTGTGATGCTGCCACCGCTGGTGGAGGGAAGGTGAGAACCCAGGCAGGGAGCAGGGAGGGTCAGGGTCTGCACCCTAAAGTGTAACAGAATAGGCCCACATTCAAAGGGAGGCACATGTCTTGACATTTTGCTGTCTTATTTTTTATTTTTTTGAGCACCTGCTCAGTTGCACGCAGATCCACGTTCTATAAACTGAAAACAAGAACATTCCCTTCACACCTCCCTTCACACACTTCCCTTCCTTGTGCAAACGTGAGTCAAGCCAGCCTCTGAGCCCAGTCTATCTTAGCTTTGCTTCCTCTTGCTGTGATAAAATACCTTGTCCACAGCAGCTGAAGGGAGGAATGGCTTATTTTCACTTTATTCCCAGGTTGCAGTATATTATGACTGGGAAGACAGAGCCGCAGGAGCATGAAGTGGCTCGTCACGTTTACAGTCAAGAGCAAAGAGCTGAATGCACACTGTGCTGTGCTCTGTCTCCACTCTTAACACAGAAGGCCAGTCTTCTCACCTTAACACAGTCAAGACGACCCCCGCAGACATGCCCCTAGGGCTACCTGATCCAGACAGTTCCACAGTGAGATTCTCTTCCCAAGTAATTCTAAAGTGTATTAAACTGACAAAGCTAATCACACATTCCAGAGAACTCTTCTCGATTGATTAAACCACTCGGCCCGCCATGCAAGTGCGGGCCTTGTAACTAAACAGTACCTTGTTCACTTTACCCCAGGGTGGGGGTCAAAGATTCTCAGTTCCAGTCCTCCCTGAAACCGAGTCCTAATTAGGGTAGAAACCAATCATGTTGTCGCCAATGCCACCACCTTTCTTGCAGAAGTCCCCTCAGCCAACAGCTACTCCCCTGCCAAGGAGTCGTTCACTGAGTGGTCTCGCTTCTTTTTCTGCCAACACTCTCCCTGTGCACATCACAGATGCTACCAGGAAGCGGGAATCTGCGGTCCGGTGAGTAAGAGACCACAGCAGAGTCCTGGCAGCTTCTAGCCCCAAGTACTGGAACTGGCCCTGCGGCTGGGCCTCGTCTCCATGATCAGAAACAGCTCAGGGCTGAGGGAATTCTCTGATGGGGCCGGACTATGTGCTATCATCCTTTCAGTCTGTGCAGGACACAGGGTTAAGCTAGACAGGCCCTAGAAAATTTACAACGTAACATGCAGTCTGAAACGTGGGATTTTTCAGGGTGATTACCCTGTGTTATGAGCAGGGCAAGCACAGAGGACTATGACAGCACAGGGAAGCTGAGGGGCATGACTGGTCTCACATCTTTTGGGACACATGTCTAAAGTAAAACCTGAGGAACAAGGAGGAAGGGATTGGGAGATGGCTCCGATGGTAAAGCCTCTGCTGAGCAGGCATGAAGACCAGCATTCAGGTCCCCAGCACCCAAGTAAAAGTGTGCCAGTGTGCCAGCAAGTCTTGCACTTCCAGGTGAGCAGTGGGCATCCTCTGACCTGGGGACAGCCAGTCTAGGCAGTAAGGGAGTTCCAGATTCAGTGAGTGGCTGGGGCCGGCCAGATGGCCGAGTGGACGAATGTCCTTGCTGACAAGCCTGCCGACCTCAGTTCAATCCCAGGACCCACACGGTAGAATGTGAGAACTGACTCTTGCAAGTTGCCCTTGCCTTCCACACACATACTGTGAGAACTGCCCTTCCAAAGGAGAAAGAGGGACAAGTCAGACAAGGCTAGAGAGAAAAGATGATTCCAGAAAAAGAATGTGTAAGTCTGTATATGAGACCATGAGTAGAACCGTTTGCTATTGTCCAGCCGGCTATTCCTTGTAGTGTGATCAATGCCCTTTTCTTTCTAAAACCAAACCAAAGCCTGTATGAAAGGAGAGGGCAGCCATAGCCAAGGCAAAGCCAGGCTCACGCATGGTGCAGGGAGCAGAGCCCACCATAGACAGGATGCAGCACCACTGCCCAGACCCTCAAGCGCTGGGGTTCACTTGGGCGATGTCTGAGTCTCTGGGAAGCAGGAATCTATTTTCCTTTTCTACTCTTTTCTTTTCCTTTCCTGCCCTTTTTTCCTTTGCTCCCCTTTTGCTTCAGCACTAGAGATCAAACCCAGGGCCTTCTACAACTGAGTCACATTCCAGTCTGGATTTTACCAGTTCTGCTGGCCTGGCCATGTGCGCTCATTTAGGCAGCAGGAAGACCTCTGCCAGGGCTGAGGTGAGCAGAAGCTGTGTTCTAGCATAAAGCCAAGGCCCGTGAAAGGACTAATACTGCAGTGCCTCCTGGGAGGCTCCCAGGGGAGAGCAGGACCCTACTTGGTAGTGTGATTTATTTTATGTGTCTGGCCCTTTAAAAGAACTGTTTGACCCTGTGACTTTCACTGTCAGTTGCCTCTTGGACTTCTGGGAGTAGGAAAGGATAAAAAAAGCCAGCAGAAGCTGAGGAGAGGACAAAGAGGAACAGGAGGAACGGGGAGGGGGAGGAGGAGGAAGGTCTAGGTAGGGTCAGAGACTAGGCTTTGAGAAGACTGGTTGAGTAGAAGGGTTGAGTAGGGCTAAAGAAAAGACAGTGCAGAAAAGAGCCTGAGCAGAGTGAAAAAGGAGACCACTGAGTCAGAAGCTGAGCTGAGCAGATAGGCTAGAACAGTTACAGTTTAGAGCGGCTGGTAGGGAAACCGGGGAGAAGGAATGGTTTACACACACTGTTGGGGAACTGAGAGAAGAATGGTTGGGAAAACAACCTCTGAAGGGGCTGGGCTGGAAACTGGGGTGGGGTGGCAAGGAGCTATGAGAACTGGTTTCTGTTCGTAAGAAAAGGAGACGATATAAAAGAAAAAAACTACACATTTTATAAGTGTCATCCAACATGGGTCTAGGCAGAAAGGAAGGTCTGATTTCATGTATCACAGAGCTGTTGAGGCTGTTGTTGGGGTACCCCCACCCCATGGTTTTCAGCAGCAGGGTTTTTCCTCTGCTTTCCTCATTTTAGGCTCTTTTCTTTATAAAAGGGTTGAAAGCATAGCTGAGCAACTGGAAAAATATGGGCGGGGATGGAGAAGCCTGAGAATTAGAAGTGAAGGGAACGGGAAAACAGAGGGCTTTTTCATCTTTCTTCTTTCTGAGAAAGTAACAGAGTTGGCTGTGCAGCTAGAGAAACAGAGTAGGGCAGACACACTGGAAAAGCCAAGCACAAGGAAAGGGGCAACAGATTCACTCCCAGCGTCAGAAGCAGAGAGGGAGGTTTTCCCGGGTACAGAGAGGGAAAGGACCTGGGTCAAAGGGCAGCAGACTCAGAGAAGTGAAAGGCAGGATGGTCAGAGGGGACAGGTCAGGAGACAGGGCTAAAGCCACAGCACCTTTTGAGGACAGGCAGTTCTGGGTCACAAAATCACCAACAGCATTCCCAGTAGTTACACAGCATATGCCTACTAGTGGGATATTGACAAAACAGCATGGCATTCTGTAGAATGGACCTAAGGTGGTTTAAAAAGGCAATGATGTCTTATGGGATGCCCTATGTAAAACAAACTCTTAAGTAATTGGCTTACTCAGAAGTATTCCCCCAAACTGGAGGGGATTGGAACAGCTGCATTCAATTGCATTGGTTGTCATGGTGGAGACAAGAATCCAGGAAATTGGAGCAGCAAGAGGAATTAGCAGTGAGGGGCCAGTTGACAGGGGCAGGCCGGTATGCTAACATACAAGAGGAGGTCAGTTTGAAGACACAATCATAGAACAATGTCATTTAACAGCTGAGAAGCCAGGAAAGAATTGTATATCATTTATGAAAATTATACAAGGCTCAGGGGGAACCTTTACTGATTCTTTTAAAAATTTTTTCAAAGGTGAACAAAGCCACATCAGACTATGATGCAAGAGTAATGCTAATTGAGATTCTGACATTTGAAAATGAAAACAGAATGCAAAAAGGTTATCAGGCCACGAACGGCAAGGGCAGCACCTATGGAAAAGTGGATCAGGGAGATGACCGATGTTGGTTCTAACATGTATAATGCCACAATAATGGGAAAGTCACAGCTAAAGGTTTCAGAGCTTTAACTGTGGAAGGTATGGCCATTTGCAAAAAGACTGTGAAAAGCCACTGGAGGTCTCAGATCTCAAAATGTCTGGAGCTTTAACTGTAGGAAATATGGTCATTTGAAAGAAAATATGACCAAGGTATCTCTAAGTACAATAGGTTTTTTTCTAACTATAAACCAGAAAGAAGGCCTAAATTTCCAGGGGTGTGCAGGTGATGTGGCAAGGTTTGTTATTGGACCAAAGGGCGTAGGTCCAAGAGAGATATCCAAGGCAATTTCCTGCCATTGGAAAACCAAATGGGGGTGGGGGTGGGGCTAGTTCCAGGCCCTGCAGCAAATGTGCAAGCCTGGCCAAGTCAGGGCTCAAGCCAAAGCTTCACAGAGCTGTGGGTAGAGATGATGAGACTTGGGTGAGGAACTCCAGGACACAAGGTGCTAGATGATGAGATGGTCCAGGAGTAGAAAGGGCTCAGGAAGTACAGTACCCAAGTTACAGGAAAGAGGTGATGCTATTGGGTTCTGTTCTCAGTTCAGACACCTGAAAATCCTGAAAAAGACATGAAATAGAATGGAGAAGCAAAAGTCACAACAGTAGCATGGCTACACTAAGACCTCGTAAGAATATTTAGGATGCAGAGATGCTGGCTTGCTTCCTTTTCACATTTATACTAACCTTAGGCCAAGTGTATCAGTATTCCAAGGCCCAGGAAAAGTTCCTGCAAATGAGAGGCAGCCCACCTGCAGAAGATATCATATCTGCTTTCCAACATCAGGGGGTGGAATTAAGCTTTGTGCCCTTGTCCTTGATCTGTTTGAATGTATTTTTAAGTGCAGTCTTTTGGTGGAACCCACCTCAGAACTCTAAAATAGTTTACACAAACTGAGTACTATAAGTTGAACCCAAATTGTCTACATTAAAAGAGTCCTGTTTGCAGATCTTTATGGAAATGGTGATTTGTATTTCCAAAAGAACTGTGAACCTGAGTCGTTGCTTGACCACTGTTTATAGTACAGCAAGCAGGGGCAAACTCAGAGATCCACCATCCTGGTTGTGCTGGCTTTTCCTCTGCATAGTAAGTAGTGGTGAACAAGAGGCTTTCTGACTTTCAGTCCCCCTCAGAGGAACGGGACCTAGTATGTCTACCTTCTCAGAGCCTGGTGAGAGTTACATGAGATATAAAGTCTTTGGTTCCTGGTTGGCAGCTCTGTAAATAGTAGCTATGAGTACTGCTCCAGCCAAGGGAAACACCTAACAATCTATTGACTCCTAGCTGGGTGTGGCCATTTTACTCAATACTTTCTGTTCAATCAATGGATTTCTCTTCTGTGGGAAATCACAGAACCCAGAAAGTAGGAAAGCATCATCTGCCATTGGTTTTCGCCTCAGAATAGCTGTTGAGATGGGGTTCCCTGCAGACCATCCTGACATGAAAGTCACTGTGTAGCTGGGACATCCTAAACATCTGTTCCTCCTGCACTGGGACTACAGGTCTGTGCCACGCCCATCCCCAGAACCATCCTTTTCTGAAAACAGATGTGGCAGATGTATAGAAAATCATATTCATAGAAACACCCACTAGGGGCTAGAGAGATGGCTCGTGGTTAAGAGCATGTACCGCAGAGGACTTAAATATAGATGTCAGTATCCACACTGGGCTGCTCACAACTGTAACTCTAGCTCCAACAGACCTCATGCCCTCTTCTAGACCCTGGGGGGCACTTGCATTCAGACCTGCACATACCCCTATCCCCAAATTCACACATACACAAGCAAACAAACAAACACCTTAAAGAAAGGAAAGAGAAGACTTAACTGAGCGCAGAGAAGTTCCTACGATTGCTTATGTATGTGCCCAGGTCATCTACTATCTCTGCTCTTTCCTTTAGAATGTCACTTGAAAAGAAGGACAAATCAGACATGAGCATTCAGTGGTTGGAGATGCACAAAAAGAACTGTCAAGCCATGTCTAAATCAGTGACCTTGAGGGCCAAGGCCATGGATCCCCACAAAAGCCTGGAAGAGGTGTTCAAAGCGAAGCTTAAAGAGAACCGGTCAGTGTCCTCCACGGTCCGAGGGGGTTGCCTGAATTGGGTTCTAGCACATTGCTGGCTAAGAAATGGCAAAATGGAGTCATTGGAATAAACTACACCATCAGTGGAAGTCACAGGCTTGGCAGGCAATAGGAATTTAGTGTAAACGGGAATGCCTCTGCTTAGCTTGCATGAAGGGTTTCTGATTTTGAAAGAGATTGGTTGCTTCTAGAAACCTTGTTAATTCCAGGAGCAATGACCGTAAAAGAGCAAAGGAATATAAGAAAGAACTGGAGGAAATGAAGAAAAAACTACAAACAAGGCCCTATCTCTTTGAACAAGTTACCAAGGTAATCCAGACTCTCAACTTTTTCCTGCCTTGGGTCAAAGGTTTCTTTAAAATTGTGAAAAGATTTTACTCTGTGATTATTTTCTTAAAACTCAGATCCTCTAAATTGAACTCCATGGTGGTTAATCTTTTCAGTTTGACTGTGCTGGATGACCCAGAAAATTAACACACTACACTTCTGGGTGTGTCTGAGGGTGTTTCCAGAAAGAACTAGCTAAGGAAGAACTACCTTGAATATAGACAGCATGGTCTCATAGGCTTGGGGTGCTCGGTTGGAATAAAAGGCACAGACACATGGACATTCTGTTGGCTTCCTGGCCACCATGACATGGCAGCAGCTACCATATGCTTCACCTCTATAATGGTGTCTGGCCAAAGTCCAAAGTGCCAGGCCCAAGGGACCATGGACTTAAACATCTGATATTTGAGACAGGGTTTCTTTTTATGGAGTTCAAGCTGACCTATAATTCATTGAGTCCAGGCTGGACTTGAACTCACCACCCTCATGCCTTAATATCCCCAGTGCTGGGATTGTAGCCATGCACCAGCACACCCAGCTTTTATACTGCTTATAATGATGAAAAGCGAACTTGCTTTATTGATGCCATTTTACTTCAAATATAGGTCCTTAAAGATCACAGCGCTTTATAAGCACCCCTCAAGGCTCTTTCCAGAATAAGTGACTATTAGGCTGAACCATTTGAAAAATATTCTCTGGACTTTAAGAAGGTGAATTCAGTTGAGATCTCCCTAAGGAAGCTCTAGAGGCCTTGAACATCCAGAAAGACCCACCCCAGGCAGTTTAGTGCGGTATCTGGCTCTGTGGTTCACTGTAGGCATGAGTTCCATCTCAGAGCATGTGGCATCCCTAGGTAATAATGGATCTCCTCCGCCTCCAGGCGGCCCTGCCCCTGCTGGACTGTCAGGAACATACTTATGGTCCACTCTTTTAGGTCCCCTTTTGTGGAGAAAGCTTACTCTAGAAAACACAAAGTAGCCTGTGGTTTTGTTCTTAGATATGTAAAACAAGATAGCCTTCTAGCTATTTACAGACCATCCTCCTCTTGCTAAGCATTTGTAATATGTTAGTCTTCCTGGGGTTGGTTTGGATGCTTTTCAAGGATGTGCCTCTCAAATTGATTAGGAGCTGACACCTCCTAGAAGTGTTAGAGATATGGAATTGTATTTGTACCTGTATGTGAACAAGATCCCCATGGGACTCATTTTACAAACTATGGCTAACAATAAGGCTCTAAGTAATTCCTGTGCCAGCTTTGTCCAGCTCTAAAGGTGTGGGTGGCGGAAAGGGCAATATTTTAAAGACGGATTCCCCAAGTAACTCAGAGTCATACTAGTCACTTCCACTCCACAGGCCCTCGCCAGGAAAGAAGCAGAAGAGCGCTATAGGGACGCCCTGAAGCAGGCCGGCCTGGAGGAGGAGTTTGTGAGAACCAAGAGTCAAAGCACAGAGGCAGTGTGATGAAGAGAAAGCCAAAGTCAAGGATTCTCACAGGTTAAGAGGTATTGGTGTCATCCCCAAGGACACCACCAGGAGGGAACGTAGAGAAGTTGCTCACGTGAGATAACAGCCCTGCACTTACACAAAAGCGCATCCACATGCCCCTGAGTAACACTATGTGAGGCGATGAGGCTGCTCGGCTGCCATCCCTGCTCCTTACAGCTAACGCCCCAGCATCATCTCTTTCATAACTGACGTATCATAAGGCAAGGAGAGAAAAGCAGAGTGCTGCTGTTATTTCCAGTTTTATTAAGTCCAAGTAATTCCTGTTTTCTCTTTAAAATTCCATTCTACCAAAAAAAAGTAATATTGAAAATGTTGGAACCATTCTTAAACCTCACAGATCCTTTCCATTTAAAATACTGGTTTTTTCAGCATCTATGAAGCTACAAAACTCAGCATTCGAGGTTGACAGTTCAATTTAGAAGACTTTACAACTGCCTGCTGGCCCCAGGCTGGAACAGCAATGGCTAACCAATTTGCTTGTTGAAATAGGTCACTCACCATATCACATCAGAGCACCAAGCAACCAATTGGGGAGGAGCTTGAGTTTAGAGTCATCTGTTAGGGTTTGGGAGAACAGAACAGAACTTCAGAGATCAAAGTGGAGCCGAGGGTGGATGTGCCTTAGCCCAGAGTCAAAGGCTCTTGCTTTGCACTTTACACTTAGAAGTAGGTATAGAAAATACAAGTAGAGCCCACGTCTATCAAGTATATAAGAGGAACAGAGGTAAGAAAATAGGTAGCAATAAGGAAACAGAAATCCAGGACAGCCAGATGAAGTACATTCTCATCAGCTTCCAGTAACCTGGAATCTTAGCAGCTAAACATCGGAATACTGTGTGTGAAATAAAACGTGATTCTCAGCCCACATCTGCAACCTTAAGTACAGGCCTTATCATTAGCATCTGACACACTCGGACAAGTCAGTTCTTACTGTTTGTAAGATTTATACGTTTTTTTTTTTTTAAGATTTATTTTCTATGAATACACTGTAGCCGTCTTCAGACAAATCTAGAAGAGGGCATCATATCCCATAATAGATAACCATCTGAACCAACATGTGGTTGTGGGATTTGAACTCAGGACCTCTGGAAGAGCAGTCAGTGCTCTTAACTACTGAGCCATCTCACCAGCCCCCTAGAGGATGTTTTCTTCCTCACCCTCTTGTAACACCCCTCTTCAGGTTGTTGACAAACAAAAATGTTTCCAGATATTGCCAAATGGTCTCTAGAGAGCAAAAATGTCCCAGATTGGGAATCACTCCTGTGGAAAGCAGACTGGTAATTTTAGAAAAACAATTGCTAGGAACTTGTCTCCATACTAGAGGATAATTATGTGAGTCCATAGCAAATGCAGAGCGGCAGTTCTTTTCTATCATTCTCTGAAAACACTATTCGCATACATATGTCAGCACAGAGTTCACTTTAAATAAAACTTGACTGATTTTGTACTCATAGGTGATGTTTGGGATATTTTTTTCTGGTCAATAATTGTGTTGTATGCAGATGATAATTGGCTAAAAGAAGTGCATTTCTCATGTTTAACCATTTCTGGAACAAATCCAAATTATCCCTTACGACTGCTATCTTAGAAGACTTACAAATTGTTTTAGTGCTGGGTCTGACACATCTGGGCTTGCCAGTCTTTGCTTGCTTTCCACTTTTTCTGAGACAGGGTTTCTCTGTGTAGCCCTTACTGCCCTGTATAACTTTATATGTACACCAGACTGGCCTCAAACTCAAACGATTCGCTGCCTCTGCCTCCTGAGTGCTAAGGCGTGAGTCACCACCACTACCAGCTTAGGTTTGCCAGCTCTAAACAAAAAAACACTGCTGTTGCATTTTCTAAGGCTCCTCAGTTCAATTCCACCTATACAGCATGCTAAAGGTAAGTCAGCACCCTATTTTATGGCACTAGTGATTTTCCTTATTTTTAAAATTATGTACATGTGCCAGGCTGTTGTGGCTGGCCAGTGGCTCACATGTCTGGGTTCTAGTCTGGAAAGGCATCTTGGAAACCTGGAAGAGAAGAGGGAGCTAGGCGGACGAGAAAAAGACGAAGCTAAGACAAAATCCTGATCAAAGCTCAATTTTACTAACTTGAAGGAGGGGAAGGAGTCCGATTCAGGCCAAATCATCTTGGAGTAAGGTTGCAGGTGAACACATGATGGCTCCAGAACAGCTAGGAGGCAGGCAGTGGGAGTGGCAGGATGATAGGGAGGCAAGCTCCTCTAACACTCTCTAACACTGAAACCCGAGCAAACAGGTTTCAAGCTGGGGAGGGGAGGTTACACCAGGAGGAGGTGGTGCTCGCCTTTAATCCCAGCACCTGGAAGGCAGAGGCAGGTGGATTTCTGAGTTCGAGGCCAGCCTGGTCTACAGAGAGAGTTCCAGGACAGCCAGGACTACACAGAGAAACCCTGTCTCAAAAAAAAACCAAACCAAACAAACAAACAAAAAATTATGTACATGTTGTGTGTGTTAAGTACCCAGAACCCTGCTTTGTGTGTGTCCCTTGGAGCTGGGTTACAGGGTTGCGGGCTGTGTGATGTGGCCTGAGGTGGAATGTTCTGGAATAGCAGCAGGTGCTCTTTACCAAGCCATCTAGCTCTCCAGCCCAGAAAGTATGTCTTCCCTTTCTTTTTTCTTTCTTGTTTTTGTTTTGAGACAAATTCTTAATGTATAGCCCTTGTTGATCTAGAACTTCCTATATACATTGGGCTGGCATCAAACTCAAGAAATTTGTTTGTTCCCTGCATGCTGGGGGACCTGGCTCATCAGGGTCTCTCTTAATTTTTTAACACAGTGTCTTGCCCTGGCTACCCTAGAACTTGTTATGTGTCAAGGCTGGTCTCATAGTCCTGCGATCTGCCTGCCTCAGCCTCTGAGTCCTGGGACTAGAGGCATGAGCTACCATCCTATCCTTAGCCTCCTTTCTCTATTTAATATTCTATCTTACATGAGAAAGACTGGATACATTTCTTGACTGCTAAGAACACATCTGTTACGAAGCAGTGGTGGTATGTGTACGCCTTTAGTTCCACCACTCAGGAGGCAGACAGAGTTCAAGGCCAGCCTGATCTACAGAATGAGTTCCAGGACAGCCAAAGCTACACAAAGAAACCTTGTCTTGAAAAAAAAACAAAACCAAACCAACAACAACAAAAATGCCCCACATCTGTCTAAAACAGGGGTCTCAACCTATCACATATCAGATATCCTATATATCAGATATTTACATTATGATTCGTAACAGTAGCAAAATTACAGTTATGAAGTAGCAATGAAAATCATTTTATGGGCTGGTGAGATGGCTCAGTGGGTAAGAGCACCCGACTGCTCTTCCGAAGGTCCAGAGTTCAAATCCCAGCAACCACATGGTGGCTCACAACCATCTGTAATGAGATCTGACTCCCTCTTCTGGTGTGTCTGAAGATAGCTACAGTGTACTTACATATAATAAATAAATAAATCTTTAAAAAAAAAAAAGAAAGAAAATCATTTTATGGTTGGCGGTCACCACAACATGAGAAACTGCATCAAAGGGTGGCAGCATTGAGAGGTTAAGAATCACTAATCTAAAACAAGAGCCAAAGAGGTGACTAGGTTGTTTTGTTTATTTAAAAGGAAAACAAACTCTAGATCATGTGGTTTTTAACTTAAAAAAAAAAAAAACAGCAACAACAAATAAAACCCCCTGATAACATGCTATTTTAAGTCCCATAAACAAAACAAAAAAATGACCAAGTCAAAGTGTACAGGGTAAGTTGGTACCTTAGCCTGGGCCAAGGAGAGATTCAAGTAATTTAATTTTTACAGCCCAAAGGCTGAGTCTTACTCAGGTTGCTAAAGGGAGAGTGCAATGCTACAGTGTAACTGGCACCCCTCCCTTCTTCAAAGCAACAAGGCATCTTGAAAACTCAGTGTTCTGGTGAAGTTCTGGTTGGAAGCAGGACATAATTCAACCATATGGAAAGATAGCTGGGCCTAGGGTGAAAACTCTTCAAAGGAAAACCTTGACAGTCACAATGAAAATCTTCAGCCAACACAATTAAACCTGCTCTTGGCAAGTCTACTCCCAAACGCTGCACTGAGGAGAGAGGCGGCACAGGTATCCAGCCCATGGCCACTGCTTCACTCTTGGACTGCATCAGTGGAGGTTGAAGAGAAGCCCTCAGACAACAGAGGCAAGGCAAGGTCTTGGTCCTTCAGACTCCTTTTAATTCTGGCAGATTATGAGCCTTTTGGATCTGTTCCCATCATGCACTCTGGGATCAGACAACAGCATCTCCAGGAGTCAGCACACTCATGTCTGTCTTTCAGTTAAATCTCCTTGGCTTAGTAACTATAAAATTGAAAATGAATAGGGACTAGGTTACAGATGTATTACAGAAGCAACGTGGGTGCTGGGAACTAAACTTATGTTCTCTGGAAGAGCAGCAGCCAGTGCTCTTACCTTTACTACCGAGCCATCTTCCCAGCCCCACAAAGCTTGCTTTTATTTTTGTTGTTTTGTGAGACAAGGACTCCGTGTCGTGGAACTCGCTATGAATACCAGGCAGGCTGGTCTCAAACTCAAGTGATCATCTGCCTCTGATTCCTGAGTGCTGGGATTAATGGTGTGCACTACCACATTAATATAGCAATTAAATAACCTGAATCTCTAGGCTCAATGATTGAGATCATCCCTGATGCTGGGATCAGAGATGTGTGAGACCATGCTTGGCTATTTGACAAGGTTTCTGGCTAGCCAACTGAGTAAGTCCTCATGCTTATACGGCAAGCACTTGACCAAATGAGCTATTTCTCCACTTACACCAGAAAACAGGCAGAGCCTGCCAATAAGCAAGTCATGTGTTCCCTCGACCACGACCACGGCTTGGCTGTTTGATTCTGTTTTCAGGGTCAGAGCCAGGACCATACAGTTGGAAGCACTCAGAATCAATCTAAATCTCTTTCTTGATTGGGGTGTTCTCAGCCAACAAGCAATTGAACATGGTCCTTTAGCCCAGGTGATTCAGCCTGTTATCTCTAGACTCAAGACCACAGCAGAAGAAATGACACCTTTTTTTGAACAGGGAAAGTTTCAAATAAAAATTTTTTGCCTTTTCTTTTTTCCTTAGTTGTTTTGTTGTTGAGACCCAGTCTCATTATGTCTCCTTGGCTGGCCTGGCACTCATAACTCTTCATGCCTTAGTTGGGAGATTATATGCCTATGTCAACACACCTGCTTTAGAGAACTGTTTTTGTTTGTGTGTTTCAGGGTTTTTTGTTGTTGTTTTTGTTTATTTTTGTTTTGAGGCAGTTTTTTAATGTGTAGCCTTGGCTGCCCTGGAACTCTCTTGCAGACCAAGCTGGCCTTGAACTCACAAAAATCTGCCTGCCTCCCAAATGCTGGCATTAAAGGCGTGCATCACCACTGCCTCACAAAGAATGTTTATATTTGCATGGATTATTAGCATGTCAGTCATATATTCCAACCATACTCTAACGCCGATTGGCTTTTCTTATACTATGAACCCAACCCCCTCTTCTTTCCAAATATATTGTGCCCCGTCTATTTCCATGGATGTTTGTTTTTATTTTATAATTTACCTGAAACCTAGGCTGGCCTTGTACTTGTAATGCCCTTATTTCAACTGGGGATGCTAGGACTACAGACTTGAGGCATGACACCAGCTTAATTTCCCCATTTTTAAAGCATCTTTTACATTTAGCACATTAAAAAAAAGATGGTGTGTAAATGTGTGTGCATGGGTACAGGAACATGTATATACATATCCGTGTGGAGGCTGGTTTACACCAGCGAATGCTGGGGTGGACAAGTGCTGGAAACAACTACTCAGTATTCCCACTGGTGTGTGGGATCTGAATGACGGCCTGAGGTCTGCCTGGCAAGAGCTTGATCTGTGAGCCACCACTCCATCTACCCATGAGATCTAATGTAGTCTTGTGTATGGTGTGTACAGGGTATGTGAGTATTCTGTTCTGTGTGTGTGCATGTGTAGTTACAAGTTAACGTTGGGCATCCTTTTCTAATGCTTCTCTACCACTTTGTTCTGATTCCAACTTTAAAAAAAAAAAAACTCTTTTCCTACATTATTTTGTATTTTGCATGGCCTATATGAAAACATATAAATAAAATATATCCTGGGGCTGGGTGTGGTGGCACATGCCTTTAATCCCAGCACTCGGGAGGTAGAGGCAGACGGATTTCTGAGTTTGAGGCCAGCCTAGTCTACAAAGTGAGTTGTTCCAGGACAGCCAGGGCTACACAGAGAAACCCTGTCTCAAAAAAAAACAAAAAACAAAAAACCAACCAAACAAAAAACAACAACAACAACAACAATATATCCTGGGAGTTAGCTGTCTCTACTGTATGGGTCCCAGGAATCCCGCTCAGGTCACAAGGCTGAGTTACCAGCTATGTCATGTTGCCAGTCCTCCTCCACATTTTTTGAAAAAGGGTCTGTCACTGAAGCTGGAGCCAGTGAGCTCTGGGGACCAACCTGCTCCACCATCCCCAGTGCTAGGGTTACAGATATATGTCACCTACCACATCTGCTTTCCACACAAGCGCTAGGGATCTGAACTCAAGTCCTCATGTTTGCATCATAGTTCCCAGGTCCACGTTAGGTGGCTCACAACTGCCTGTAACTCCAGCTCCAGAGGATCTGATACTGGCCTTTCACAGATACCTGCACTCCTGTGTACACACACTCACACACTGTGCAATGAATTAAAAATGAAAATAACTCTTTAAAAATTATGTGTAAGCCAGGCCTTTAATCCCAGCACTTGGGAAGCAGAGGCAGGTGGATTTATGAGTTCGAGGCCAGCCTGGGCTACAGAGTAAGTTCCAGGACAGCCAGAAAACCCTGTCTCAAAAAACAAAAACAAAACAAAACAAAACAAAACAAAACAAAAAAATTATGTGTAAGAGTGCTCAGAGTCCTCAGAGAGTCAGGTCAATCTCCCAGCTCACAGGATGACATTCAGACTCCTGTAGACACTGGACAGAAAAAGTAAAGGCAAGAAACAGCTTTACCTCCTGCGGATTTACCGCAGTTAAGACAGAAACTTCATAGGACTGCCTCCCTGACTGCATGGTCACCAAGTGATGTGTCACATCAGGCACAGAAGACAGGGGCCGTGAGGATCTTTCAGTAAGCACCTCTGTGAAACAACAGGACAATTACCTTCAGTGAATCCACATGTATACCCACTGCTGCAGCAAGCCAACCTTAAAATGCTAAAACCTGTTCTCTGAAAAACTCAACCCCACGTTCTTGCATGGTTTCCACTGTCAATGGATCTAGAAAATATTACAAAAGGAGGTTGGGAAGTAAAAGCTTTGATATAAATATGACCAATTCCAATGTAACAATTTAAAATAATAGTTTTCAGACTGTTACCTGGATTAAAACAGTGTATGAAATACAACACGCACTGCATAGGCAGGCAGACCAGAGACCGAGAGCCAGCCCCTGAGGTTGACAATACTGCTATTCTCAGTACTATGCATCAAGAACCTGAGCTAATTAATTCTGGCTTCAAAATTCATACTCAATGTCTCTTCCTCCCTGGAATTTGCTTCTTCAAGGCCAGCAAAGCTCTCCATGCAATTTATTTTGTCATCAGGCTTGCACTAGTACTGCTCAGCAAACAGGCAGACCTGGGTAGCACATTTTAGACCTTGTAAGCTCCACACAAAAGTTACAAAAACATGGTCACTTTTACCTCATATTGTGAAGGACAGGGATGACTAAAACATGATCTTACACCTAGTAGACATTCCCCAGTGGGGTCCTAGAAGGTCTGTAGCTCGGTCTGCTCTCCTCGACTGCACTGAACAATGGATGTTTGCTACTGTAAACTCTCTGTTTACTAAATGGTGTCTCACACACTTTACCAAGTTCTCACTTCTCAACTAGAGCTGATGGTCCCTGCCTTCTACTTTTGTCTTTCCCATGGTGCCAGGCACACAGTAGGCACTGAATAAATGCATGCTGACCTCACCTGGTAAGATTTTCAGAGAAGAGGGCCTGGCCTGTGTAAGCTGGGTGAAATTTCTATACCAGAGGAGCAACTGTTCCTAGAGAGCCCTTTCTTTTCTCCAGAAGATATGGCTTTTGAAGGTATGGAGAAATTGCTTTGTATCTCCTCTGTAAAACCTGGTTATGCTCAGTTTAAATGTTTTAAAAGTTAAGCTCTTCCATAACTGCAACAGGAAAGACAGACACAGTTGGGCTAGGATGCTAAGGATTACAGATAATTTTATCTTTTAATTTTTTTTATTTCTGTGTTAACATCATATTCAATCATTAAAAATGAAAAGGATTCATTTATCCACCCCAGAGAGTAAGTATAAATACTATTCAATCATAGCATCGTACAAGAGATAATACTAAAACCTCCATTTTGGAGACACTCTATCCCTTAGTGTCTAGTTACAATTCGTTTCCCCCAAATAAAGGAGAATTAAATGTCTTACCATCATCAACTCCAAGGATAGAATTGGTATTTGATAGATTCAAGGACTCTCCACCAAGGCTGGACTGGGAATTCATAGACACCAGGTTTTTATTGGGAACTGAAGCATCTTCAAGCAAACTACTGCCCATTAGTGGCTCGGCTGCACAGAGAACAGGATGTGAGAAACATACAGCAGTCACTGGGCCTGGTCCTCACCTCCCTTCACCAGGAAGCTGGCCTCCCTCTTTCAGAACTGTAAGTGTTTTGTCTCGGATGCTACCTATTTTACTCACTTTCAGATAACAAGAATAAACCTAGAGGAAAGAGCTGGTTCTTAGGGATGGCTATCTGTGCATGCGGCCATCATCTGAAGATTAGCTTAGAATAAAGATGAAATGATATTTAAGACATGGAAAAGGAAAAGAAGTTTCATCAATTTTAAAGTAGGAAAAGGGCTGTCAAAACTCTTAAATAAAATATTTTAAATTTTTTTAAGTCCATATTCCTTAAAAGCTGAATTGTGGGCCAGCACTAGTTGACCTCAAACTCATTAGGGGAATGTTCACTCACTTACTAGTTTTGTTTTCTGAGATAGGGTCCCATGCACTTTTTCTGTAGCTGAGGCTGGCCTTGACCCCTAGTCTCCAACTTCAACTTCTCACGTGCTGGGATTTAAGGCATGTGCCAATACACCTGGCTTCTGTTTCCTAAGATGAGGGTCTTACTATGTTGCTCACTTCAGCCTTCCAACTAGATTTACAGGCATACATCATCAGAGAAACTGTTATAGAGTTATGTGCATGTAGTTATAGTTAGGTTATATAGTTATGTGCACGTGCATATTTTTATTAGTGTTTAAACCCGGGGTCTTATACATGCTAAGCAAGCATTTACGACTAAGCTGCATGTAAAGCCCTTAGCTGAATTTTTAATACTAAGTGTTCTGGGATTTGCAACTCAGCTCATTTATCAAGTTCCTTTGTTTTAAGGGGAGGACATGAGCAATGAGAAGATATGTTTTAAAAGTTTGTAGATGTTTGTACTGTACAGCTGTTACAAACTATAAAGCCATCAAATGAAACCAAGTCTCTCCACTTAAAACCTAACCAGATTTCCAAAAAGCCAAGGCCAGCCAATGACTTGGCTGTTGAACACAGATGCCCACTCTGACCATCCTCCTCACCAGTTTGATCCTGTTCTTGACTCCCGGTTGTCCCCAGCTGCAAGTGATGCTTTCTCATGTGCACATTCCTACTCCCACTCTGAGAGAAGGTCTTCCCACAGACCTGGCACTGATGAGGCTTCTCACCTGCAAAGGGAACCACGTTAGGACTGGGCAGCCCAAAAGGCGGCAGGCAGTTCTGACGGCAAGCAGCAAGACTTAAAGAAGGTTGCTCTTTGGACACAGCCTTCCGTTCGGGAAAGGCAAGAAAGGTACCCCGGGAGAGCTTTGCACACGCACTCTCTCCTGGCACTTCCTCTTTCTAAACCACAGTCCTTCCAAAATAGCCTCTTCAATGTAGTATCATGGCATTACAGAACATATTAATTCCTTTTCCAACAGACTCCCTTCAACCAACAGAATTCATATCTACCTCAAGGATTCATTACAAACCTAGCTTTATAATATCCCACCCACATCCTATTTCCTGTCAAGACTCAATGTCTTCAATATTCACAAATGATTCTTTTAACATATATGGTCTGTCCATAAGTCCTCAACAGTTTCCATTCATCTACCAGACATGCATGCTCAGAACAAAGGTCAAAAACTACTTTCCGCAGGCAAAGGCTCACATCTACAGAGCAGGCGGGCATGAAGGAGCGAAATGGAGCACTTCCCCAGGAGAAGGGCAGCTGTTTTTTTTTTTTTTTTTGTTTTTTTTTTTTTTTTTTGGTTTTTTGAGAAAAGGTTTCTCTGTATAGCCTTGGCTGTCCTGGAACTCACTCTGTAGACCAGGCTGGCCTCGAACTCAGAGATCCACCAGCCTCTGCCTCCAGAGTGCTGGGATTAAAGGCGTGCGCCACCACGCCCGGCAGCAGCTGTTATTTAGTTCTGGCTATTGTTGCTAAGTATTGATGCAAGCCTTGTTCTGCCAGACTGTCTGTTTGAGACAGGGTTTCTCTGTGTAGGCCCGGCTGTCCTGGAACTTGTTTTGTAGACTAGGCTAGCCTCAAACTCAGAGATCTACCTGCCTCTGCCTCAAGTGCGGAGATTAAAGGCATGTGCCACCACCACTGCCCAGCTAAGATTTTTTGTTTTGTTTTGTTTTTCAAGACAGGGTTTCTCTGTGTAGCCCTGGCTGTCCTGAACTCACTCTGTAGACCAGGCTGGCCTTGAACTCAGAAATCTGCCTGCCTCTGCCTCTGCCTCCTGTGCTCACTTCAAGGCATGCGCCACCGTTGCCTGACAAGATTTTTTAACGAGGAGCTAGAACGGGAACTTTAGATAAGCTTCTCTAACTTGTAAATACTGAGAACCAATTTACAAGTGGTAAAGGCATTACACAACAATTTTGATTTTCATTACTGAGGAGAATGTAAAAAAACAAAACAAAACAAAACCGAATCTGTGGTGGGGAATCTAACATTACCTAGAAATATTGATACTTCTGTCCACCTCTCAAGATATGCCCCTCAGTTACAACAGGATATAGCCTACATATAGACTATTTACTGTAGGACTAATTAAATGGCTAATGATTAGAAAAATCCAAAAGTGTCACATAGAATGATGGAAGAAAGTTATATTCCTATATTCCTTAGGAGACTAAGGGCAGGAAGGTTAAAAAAATGTAGCCAGCCTGGGCTGCCACAGTGAGTTCTAGGCACTGTGAGCTACAGACTGAAACCTCCATTCCTACTCTTGTATTTGCAGACATCTCACTCTTTAGACACAAATGTCCTGGAATTCACTATAGCCCAGGTTGGCTTCAAATTCATGGCAATCGTATATTACCCTCTTGAGTGCTAGGCAATAAACTATCTTGCCTGGCCACAGCCGTATTTTTAAAAAGTCAAAAATTGCTGGATGTGGAGGTACATGCTTTAATCCCAGAACTTGACAGGTAGGTTTTAGTGAATTCATCTCAAAAGAAAAAAACAAAACCAAGGAAGGAAGGAAGGAAGGAAGGAAGGAAGGAGAGAGAGAGAGAGAGAGAGAGAAAACAATTCTTTCTTTTTCTTTTTCAGATTTACTCATATGGAAACTCGTGTGCTTCTGTGTGGGTTTAGGTGCATCACGTCCATGCAGGTGCCAGCAAGGCCCGAGGGTATGAGGTCTCCTAGAACTGGAGTTACCTGATGTGGGCCTCTGAAAGGACAGTAGTGCTCTCTTAACTATGTCTAAGTACTAGCTATAAACAACCCCCAAAGAAGCCAAGCAACCAATTTATCTGCACAACAAGTCTCCAAAGCATCAGTCCCTTATTAGGAAAGCTTACAATGAAGACCGGGCATGAACAACTTCCCAGAACTTGGGAAGCTGAGGCAGGAGAGTCACTCTAAATTCAAGGCCAGCCTGGTCTATGTAGCTTGTTCCAGTCCAGGCCTTCTTGAGAAAACAAACAAAACAAAAACCAATCAACCAAACAAAAACCAACAAGCCCATAATAAAAAGCATTTTATTTAACTTGCGTTTACTTGTGTAAATGATCAACTAGCCCTACTTCATGGAGGAGGGTCCAACATATAGAAGAATTCTAATGTGAAGGAATGGAACTAAGGAAAATGACCAATGAACTATCGGGTTGAAAAACAAGGGTAAAGATTAAGAGAGAACCTAAGGTCACGGTTGACACCGCCTGAACTCACTGATCAGGTCTGACAACCAAGCCTTGTGTCTGGAAGCTTTGAGGGCTTGGGTCCATCTCTGGCAATACGGGAACACGAGCTGTAACACACAAGCAGGGCTGGGAACAAGTCAGTGGTGGTGGAACTCTTGCCCTACACATGCGAGGCCCTGGGTTCAATCTCCAGCTATGGGGGGAAAAGACATAAAAGGAAGCTGACAAAACCAGAGGATGGTACTTCTATAGGACCCTCGGACGGACCTCAATTCTGTAACAAATGGATCAGACGAACAACAGTATAAAAAGACTTACATTCAAAGACAACCTAATACCAGGAGCAAGCACTATTACCCTGTGGAGTCCTCACTTAAAGGAACCAACATCTGGGTTGAGGCTGTAGCTCAACAGTTAAATGTTTGCCCAATATGCAAGAGGCTTTGGGTTCAATTCCAGAAAATACATAAATAAAATTTAAAAATAAATAACTGAGTGTGTCCACAGAGGCCTGGCCTTCAAGGGTTCTGGATCTGGCTGCAAGGTAAGCCTGGGGCCATGGCAGGTGAAATGGTGATACACAGCTACTTAAGTAGGAGAGGAGATTAGACTCAGGTTCCCTGCCTCCCAAGACTGTTAAAAATGAGCCTTCAGAAGCAAACCCCTAGTGACTTCTTAAAGCAGATCATCGGGCAGCCAGTTGTGGTGAAATTAAATTCTGGAGTGGACTGTTGAGGGGTGCTGGCCTGCCTGGATGGCTACATGAATATAGCCCTGGAACAGACAGAGGAGTATGGAAACAGACAGCTGGAGATAAGTACGGAGATGCGTTCATCTGAGGAACAATGTGCTGTACATAAGTACACAGAAGAGGCGGATGTGAAGACCCCAGGAGGCACTGCTCTTCAGAGATAGACAGATGAAGTGGTTTTGGTTCTCTTACGATCTTAGTTGGCCTGTTTTCATGGTGGTTGGTGGGGGTTTTGTTTTGTTTTTTAATTGATATCACATTTATGTCTCATTCTTTATAATTTCTGCCTGTACAAAATGCTAAAATTAAAAGTTTGTTTCTCAAGGATTATTTATAAATAAATAAATAAACTGAAGTAATTTTGGAGACAACTAGATAAAACAGACCATGTACTGAATACAAGGTAAAAACAAGACATATTTTTAAATTTAATAGGCATAAAACATCTATTTTTGTATTCTTGCATTTATCTGACTAAATGTTTGCCAGTTTTCCATAACATGTACAACGAAGCACTCTAGAGTCAAGCAATACACACGTGGACTCTGCACCTGGCCCACAAGCTATCAGTCTGCCACACCAACCTGGAACCTGTCACCATATAAAAATGGCCTATGAGCTGGGCGTGGTGGCGCACGCCCTTTAATCCCAGCACTCGGGAGGCACAGGCAGGAGGATTTCTGAGTTTGAGGCCAGCCTGGTCTACAAAGTGAGTTCCAGGACAGCCAGGGCTATACAGAGAAACCCTGTCTCAAAAAAACCAAAAAATAAATAAATAAATAAATAAATAAATAAATAAATAAATAAACGGCCTACGAGCCAGACTCAATTGGCAGAATACTTGCCTACCATGCACAAATTTCCCACTTGCAATCCAAACATCTGAGAGGCAGAGGCAAGATGAGCAGAGGGTCAAGATCATCCTGTGCTACATGACAAAAAAACAAGCTAGCACCAGCACTGAGAGCTCAGCTATGAAATGCCCACCCCGACGGACTGCACGGCTCCACACTAACTCACTGCAGTGCTCTGCTGTGTTCATCAAAACCAGCAATCATGCTTCTACCTCCTTAGTGCTAATTTCTGTTTGGGAAGATGGGAAAAGAGGGAAGGAGACAAATATCAGTTAGATTTTTCTTACAAAATCCGGCTGCTGTATTTTTGGAAAATTCAAGACATTTTTATCAGACGGTTAAGTCATCCTCATAGAATGAGCAAGTCGACATAACTGCAGGGAATTTAGGAAACAAAGCAAAAAGTAGGTCTTAGGTCTTTTCTTTGTGCAAAGGCAGTTTCTGCAGAGCAGAGACTGAAGGAGGCCTGCCCATGGCTTCTCAGAACACCAGGAACAACACAGGACTTGCTGCCACTGACGACTGCCTTCCCACTTTGCCCTGGATTTTTAAATCTTCCCCCAGAAGAATGAAAATGTCTGTACATATCAAACAACATATAAAACGATCCAGTACAGATCTCTAAGGTCTTTACTCATAAATCCGAAGAGAACAGTGGGTCTTAATTGATGAAAAGCCCTTTCCAATAAAATTGCCAGGGGCCTCCCTTCACCTGTGGTCTTGAGCTTTCTTAGTCATCCACAGGAGATGGAGTGTTCCGTCATAGTAGTATACTGCACACTGCCTTCCCACCCTTGTCTCTTACTGTATTTGAGGTCTACAAATGGCACAGGTTCTCGTACCTGAGTGAACTACCAGATGTTTCCGGAGGCTTGAATACTCAGCAAAGGAACGGCCACATCCCTGGGCTTCACAGAGGAAAGGCTTCTCTCCTGGGAACAGAGAGAGACACAGGCTCGGCCTTCTTTCTGAAAACCGTCCACCTCCAATGCTTCCCTCACCATCAAGTCCTGCTCTCAATCACTGACCTTTCCTGGTTGCTTTACCCAATGCTATGCAATTTCAGCTGGGTACCCAGCAAACGTTGCCTCTCAATGATCTGGAAAGCAGACCACGAGATAGCCTATTGTTTATTCTAATTTCTTTTTTGGAATAAGTACTTTTGTTTGTTTGTTTGGTTTGGTTTTAGAACTAAAACCAAAGTCTGTAGGGCTCTAGCCCTACAGACGAGCTGTGAGGCCTCCCGCCTCTGTCTCATCTGTCTGGGGTTAAAGGCTGTGCCACTTCCAGGCACATTTACTGTTTTAAGAAAACTGAGAACTATTCCATCCCAGCATACTGAACGTTATGCCAATTGGAGGAAACTTTGACTAGCACAACTGTGACTCGTGTATGGGCTTCCTGTTCTAATTTCCTATACAGTGTGCATGGAGCAAGGGAGAGGTGCACAGGCTCACTGGTGATCTGCAGTCAGTGATCACATTTTGCAGATACACATCGCTAACGATGGCTCCAGAAGCACCTGTAGGATCTTGGTCTAAGAAGCAAGGAATCTTTATTTTGCTTCCTTCATTCAGACACTTCTTATTCTATTTCTCCTGTTGTGAGCTCTAACAAGCAAGCAAGCATCTCGCGTTCAGGCTGTATTTTATCTCCTCCTTACTGCTCTGTAACATTCATAGGATTCAACATATACAACTATGAAATCTTCAGAGAGACTGGAAACCAGGCTGACTTGTCCATTACGTCCAGGCATGGCTAAGGTTACCTAGGCTAAACTTACAACCTTCCTACAAGGTAGGCTTCTGGAGGCAGAAGTCATCACTGTCTGCTCCTCACCCAGACGAAGTTGGATAAGTGTTACAGATGATGAATCAACAGAATGCATGAGACAGTGAATGAAGCCTTTCCTCAGGGTCTAGGAACCACACTGGGCCTTCGCCTCTTCCCTCCCTGTGCCTTTCCTGAGTACAGGCGATCGGAGAGCGAGCGGCCGCACACCTGTGTGGATGCGCCGGTGGTTCTTCAGGTTTCCAGCTGTGGTGAACTGCTTACCACACCCAGACTCGTGGCACATAAAGGGTTTCTCCCCATTGTGTGTCCTCATGTGCACCTTCAGCCTCTGCAGCACATAAAAGCTTTTCCCACAACCTTCTGCAGGGCAGATGAAGGAGCGCTCATTTCTGTAAAGACAATCACAAGCACCAAGACCTGAGAAAGCTTTGTGCTGGTGGTGACAACCCAACATCTCTACTGACTCTCAAGGTAGATAATGCATTCCAAATTGGGATATGTCAAAATAACCTGATTTGTTCAAACTACAAGCTGAATCCCAGCTGCAACACAGTTTTAAGGTGATGCCCTAGGAAGATATGCCATTATTGTTGTTAGATTTTTTTTTTTTAAGCTTTCTGAGACAGACTTTCTCCCTATAGTCCTGGAACTTGTTTTGTAGACCAGGCTGACTTCAAACTCAGAGATCTACTTGCTTCTGCCTCCCTAGTGTGCACCACCACTGCCTGGCTGTTGTTATTTTTTATTTATTTTTCTGTGTATGGGTGTTTTGCCTGCACTGTCTGTGCACCACACACACACCCCCGGAACTGGAGCTATAGCAGCTGTGAACTGCTTTCTGTGTATGGGTGTTTTGCCTGCACTGTCTGTGCACCACACACACACCCCTGGAACTGGAGCTATAGCAGCTGTGAACTGCTTTCTGTGTATGGGTGTTTTGCCTGCACTGTCTGTGCAGCACACACACACCCCCGGAACTGGAGTTATAGCAGCTGTGAACTGCTTTCTGGGTGCTGGGAATCAAACTTGCGTTCTCTGAGAGAGCGCCCAATGCTCTTAACAGCTAATTCATCTCTTTACTATTAAGTTCTCAAATTATTTTGTAATGAGACTTGAGAATTTTTATTAAGATATTTAGGTGCAAAATGTCTTATTTAAGTATTTCTCAGGAATAAGGTAATGAGAGGTAGAGGCAAGAGAACCAGGAATTCAAAGCCATTCTTTTCTGTATAGAAAGTCTGAGGCCTGCCTGGAGCCACATGCCCAAAATAAAATAAATAATAAGACAACACACCTCTTTCTGTTAACAGAAAAGCGTCCTGAACCAGGTGTGGGGATGCACAATTTCCTCAGTGCTTGGGAGGCTTAGGAAGGTGGACCTTAAGTTCAGAGCCAGTGTGAGCCAACACTGAGAACTTGTCTTAACAAAACAAAACAGAACACAAGAGCTAGGGATACAGCTCATCAAAGAGGATATTTTTAGCAGATTAAAAAGCCCTGGTTTAGATCCTAGAACAACAAAAACAAGGCTCAAACAAGAGGTTTCATATTATCTGGCATGCTGTAAACTTGGGAGGCTCAGGCAGAAAGATCACTTCAAAGAATTTGAAGCAACTTGGCAGTACAAGAATCCAGAGACAAAGGAGAACCAGAGATCCTGGTCTTTTGAAAGGAGAACAAGGTCTCCAGATGCTGTCCAAGCTGACTTAAAGTAGGCAGCCTTCTAAAGGCTGAGATCACAGGTGTATACACATCCTCCACCTGACAAAAGAAGACACCTCAGCAGCACAGCTGCAGTTCCTGCTTCCCTACAGTTTGTCTACTCAGGGACATAAAGTCTTCTACACTGCTCACCGGTGAGTTTTAAGGTGGTACTTGAAGTGAGCTGGCCACACAAATGTCCGGTCACAGCCTTCAACTGTGCACTTGAGCTTCTTCTCCGCTTGAGGAAGGGGACCAGAGTCTTTTGGTTGCCCATCACCAGAACCAAGGTGGACATTTTCTCCTGTAACAAGGGACATTTTATAACTCAGGGAAAGCCCCTGCTCAGATACTCGGATTCAAACATTTCATTGCTAGCGATCATTAATCAAATCTCTGCCTGTACTTATTATGTATAGGCACGAGAGTACTCTACATCAGAGAGGCTACCCAGAGTTGGCCTGTTTTATTTCAAAACATTAGTTTTCTGACAAATGTAGAGATATCAAATAAAGCTATCTTTCACATATTTCAGAAAGCAAATTAAAAATATTCTGTAGGAGCCAGGCATGGTGGCATCTCATGCCTGTGATCTCTCTCACGCCTGTGATCTCAGTGCTTTTGTTGGCGGAGGAGAAGTAGCAGGAAGAAGAGTCAAGGCCAGGCTTGACTGAGCAGTCTCACAAGGAAGCCAGGTGTTTGTAACAAGGCTGCTAGAGAAGTAACACCCAGAGTGGAGGCTGCAGAGGTAGCGTCAAGCTCTAGGTAATAAGGAAAAACTTATTCTGGCTCAGGGAGTTTAAAGCAAGTTTTTATCAGAGATGGCCATTCATTTTTTTTTTTTGTATTATATATATATTTTTAAAATTAGGTATTTTTCTCATTTACATTTCCAATGCTATCCCAAAGTCCCCCATACCCTCCCCCACCCCACTCCCCTACCCACCCACTCCCACTTTTTGGCCCTGGCATTCCCCTGTACTGAGGCATATAAAGTTTGCAAGACCAATGGGCCTCTCTTTCCACTGATGGCTGATTAGGTCATCTTCTGATACATATGCAGCTAGAGACACAAGCTCCAGCAGTACTGGTTAGTTCATATTGTTGTTCCACCTATAGGGTTGCAGACCCCTTTAGCTCCTAGGGTACTTTCTCTAGCTCCTCCATTGGGGGCCCTGTGATCCATCCAATGGCTGACTGTGAGCCTCCACTTCTGTGTTTGCTAGGCCCCGGCATAGTCTCACAAGAGACAGCTATATCAGGGTCCTTTCAGCAAAATCTTGCTAGTGTATGCAATGGTGTCAGCGTTTGGAGGCTGATTATGGGATGGATCCCTATCATTTGAAGGATAAGAACAACTTTCTAGGGCTGGAGAGATGGTTCAGAGGTCAAGAGCACTGACCTCTCTTCCAGAGGTCCCAAGTTCAATTGCAAGCAACTAACTACATGGTGGCTCACAACCATCTGTAATGGGACCTGATGCCCTCTTCTGGTGTGTCTGAAGACAGCTACAGTGTACTCATATACATAAAATAAACAAATCTTTATTTATATGAATAAATAAATAAATAAATTCTGGATTACTAGCAAGAACTCCTGGTAGTTGTCAACTGACAATTCTGTGTGTAATCTTGGCTTGGTTAGTGACAATATTGACATAACTTGTGTCATCACAGACTAATGAGAAAATACAGAGTGAGAACTATTCAAAAAAGACCAAAACTTAATGGTATGTTATGCAAATGAAGGTTTGACTAGTATGGGGAGGTTTTAAGTCTACCCAGGCATGATTCTTAAGGGTAACATGTATTGTACCCAAATTTGTATCACACAGATCTATGGTTAGGCATGAGAGTTGCACTTTAAGATTAATGTTAGGGCGAGTGTGTGGGACCTCTGGAACTGGAGTTACAGGTTATGATCCACCTGATGGAGCAATCATCCTTAACAGCTGAGCCAGCTCTCAGCACCGAGACAGCCACACCTCTAATACTGCGGATCTGGGGACAGTATTCCAAGATGTCAGCACACATGAAGTTGTACAGACTAAGCTGAAGAGAACCACCAGACTGAGAAAACAGCTTAGGAGGACCTGAGCTAGGTGCCCACAACCCATATAACACATAAGACAGCCACATGTGGGATAATCCTAGCACCAGGGAGGACTACCTTTAGTCTCCATGTGCACATGTATGTGCACACACCATACACACTCCCATTTTTTTAAACAAAAAGTAACTAGCATAAAGCAATTAGCTAATGAATATCAACACAGGTTTAGCATTATGAGTCAGATTCAACATTGATTTTACAATAGTATTTATATTAACTGATAAAGTTATTGTAACTTTTTAAAGCTCTAAATATAAAATGTTTTTTTTATAAATTTTGATGTTTACATACTTAAGGATGATTACAACAAAAACATTCAAGATTGTTGACAATTCTACTAGGCTCCACCCAACAACTAGCTAGCTAGCTTGCAAGGCAACCTGGCTTATAAGGACTGTTCTCTCCCCCCCACCCCCCAACTCTATTCTTTATTGCTCTCCTCTCTCTGTCATCTCTGTAAGGAAAAACCTGAGAAGAGAATGCCAGGAGTCTCACCATTGCTGCCGGTTTTTGCATTCTTGGCCAGCTGTGCACGAGTAGCCGCAATCAGACTGTCATGGGCCAGTTCCTGAACCCGGAGGAACCATGGGATACTGCTGTCTGTGCTCTCAGCAGAGAGGAAGTCAGCCCCTGAGTCCTCTGTCTCATCCTGAACAAACACAAAGTGCTCAGCTGAAGAGCCCAGCCCTGGAGGAAGGAAGAGAATATGGTGGGAAGATTAGCCCAGGCACAGAGACTGTCCTGAATTAATCACTCTAGATCGTTCCTACTCCAAGTTTCTGTCCTTATAAATAATTAAGATATCGTTTTTCCATCCAGCCCACAGGCTTACTGTTAACCCTGCCTCCTCTTGTTTCAGAGGCAAAATGTTCCTTCCTGGCAACCAGTCCACCTCCCACTTGAAATATTCCAACCCCACACTCAGTCATTTTCTCTTGAATGCTTCAGCTAAGTTCTCCGTCACTGGGGCTGGAAAGATGGCTCAGCAGTTAAAAGTCATTATTTAGGCCAGGCTGGCCTTGAACTCAAAGAGATCTGCTTGCCTCTGCTTTCAAAGAGCTGGGATTAAAGGTGAGTGAAGCATGCCCAACAAGTTTTTTTTTTTTTTTTTTATTAATTGATTTTGTTTGAGACAGGGTCTCACTATGTTGCCTATGCTGGCCTCAAACTTGTTCTTCTGCTTCAGCGTCATGGACACTGGGTTTACAGATATGTACTCAGTTTCAAACTAACTCTACCTTCTAACTTGTATTCCCATTCAGGTACATTACACTCTCCAGACCATCTTCCAATACCTACTATTTTTGCCAAGGCCACAGACAGACAGTCCATCCTTACATTTGGAAAAATTAATAATCAACCAACTCACAAACAAGAGGAAACGCAGAGTTATCGTAGAGCCTTTGTCCTTCCTTTATATATTCAACCAGTCACCAGATCACACCAACGCTCTAAAGTTATCAAATAATAAGCACTTTAATATATATATTAAATATTTTCCCCACCTCTAACTTTTCCACCTACCTGCTCTTGTCAGGTTCAGAAGAATGAAGGAAGTGCTATCACTTGGCTGTAGATCTTGCAACAAGCTAGGCGACTCTGGTGTGGTCAGGAACTCTGGGGACTTCTGTACAGTCTGAGCCCTTGTCTCTTCTCCGTCTGGGCCCACATTCACCTGAAGGCTCCTCAAAACAGCTGAGGAAGGGACCTCCTTGGAGGAATTAGCATGATTTGGAGTTTCATCTAGTGAAGGAAAAACACCATAGCTCTATGTGGCACTCACCTCCAGGGAGTTCACCTTTCCGAAGAACTACACTTCAGCAGCTCCTAGCACTCTTACAAGAGTAGACTGCGCTCTCTTTTTTGCAAATATAAAAACTGCCTTAGAATAATCACAGGGGAACAAATAGCTGGGAAACCACTGAAGTTTTGTAAAATAACCAGTGTGCTTCATTACAGATTGCGGTTTATACTGAATGTACATAGATCGTTTAAAAGACTTGCTCTAAAGAAGTTCAGACACAGGTGGATCGACACAGGTGGATCTCTGTGAGTTCAAGGTCAGCCTGGTCTATAGAGCAAGAATAGAATAGCCTGGACTAGATAAGAGACCCAGCCTCAAAAATCAGAAAAGAAGTTTGCTCTAAGGGTTGGGCTACATGAGACTCTTCCTCAAAGAAAAACAAACAAACAAAAAAATGTCTTTCAAAAAAATTTGTACAAAACAATTTTAAATGAACATTAACATTTAACAAAGGGAGGAGCTAGGCCTTACTGCTCAATACAATTAAGAATTACACCACCATGATGACGTATACAATATTCTCAGAGGCTTTCGTTCATCTTTATAAAAGGTAGATAATACTTTTTCCTCTTTTAAACAGATGACAAGCAAAATCATAAGAATAAAAATGGACAATAAAAATATTCTTAATATCACCCAACTACATACTAAATGCTAATTTAAAATGGTAATTCTGTGCCATGTGTATTTTACCAAGCACACACCTGAAGCTATTTTTAAAACATGAACTTTTTACTAGCTCTAGCCATCACAGCACAGTATCAGAGAATAGAGACATGAACAAAAAAACTGTGGTATGTAAATATGGCAGGATACCATGGCTGATACCAAACAAAACACAGCTACAATAAGGCTGAACCTCACAAACACAGAAAAACAAAGTGCACAAACACACATTAAAGAGATTACATTATTCCATTCATTTAAGGGCCCCGAACCTTACAAAATTAAAATACTTTGTTTAGAGATGTATAGAAGGATGGTTAATTTTAAAATGCAAAAGAAATAACCATAAAAGTACAAACAGTGATAATGCATTAAAGAATGGAAGTTTCTCTATGAGGTAGAGCCTATGGAGAGCCTGGAAACTAATGATGTTGTTCTTGTTTGGGGAAGGCATTACATAAATAGTTTCTTACATTCATTCCTCAAGCTATACATATGTGGCTTTGTACTTTTCTATATTCACCATATACCCCAACTAAAAACATGAGGGCCAATATCATCGCTGTGGGTAGCCACCTGCTACCAAGCCTGATGACTTGAGTTCAATCTCTGGAATCATATGGTAGAGATATGGAAGAGAACCAATCTTCACAAGTTGTCTTCTGACCTCCACATTATAGTATATAAACACACATACACATACTAAATAACTTAATGAAAAAAAATGAATTAAATTGCTCAAAAATTAAATTATATTTTTAATTTTTTACAATGTATTTTTCATATGTGTATTAATGTTTTACTGCATATACATATATATGTATACACACATACACACAATGTGTGTGCACCACCTGTGTGCTTGGTGCTGTGGAGGTCAGAAGAGGACATCAAACTTGGAGTTAGGGTAGTTGAGATCCATCATGTGAATTTTGGAAACTGAACCTTGGTTCTCCACAAAAACAAGTGCTTTAAACTGCCAGGCCATCTCTCTAGCCCCAAATATTGTACGGTTTTGTTTTGTTAATTTAAAAACATGCATGAAATGATATAGATATATATCATACTTAGAAAGAAGCGACTAAGTTAGATAGACTGGTATAGATGCAATAGCTTATAATCTAATAAGCTGGTATTCAAGTAAACATCTAAAAAGGTAAAGAGAGAGAGAGAGAGAAAGGAAGAAAGAAGAAAGGAAGGATTGAAGGAAGGAAGGGAAAAAAAGCCTTTAAAAATATTATATAGTGTCAGTGGTAGCCCACAGCCTTTAATTCCAGCAGACTGAAAGGCAGGTGGATCACTGTGAGTTCCAGGCCAGTCACAGATCATAGCCAGACCGTGTCTCAAATAAACCAAAAACTGAAAAGAACTATATAATTCCTTCATCAACTTCGCTAGCCTTTATAGCATTCCCTCCATCCCTGCGGCCTGGCTCCCCAGCCTCCCTGCCAGTGTCAAGGATGTCCTCCTTTCAGTCTCTGTCCTTGGCCTCTTGAGGGCCTCTGTCACCCTGATTCCCCTTGGGTCCCCATGACTCCTCGCTATGCTGATAGTCATCTATTTCAGCATCTTCCCTCCTCCTCGGGCTCCCTTGCCTGAGACATTCCTTCAAATGGAGTGTCACAGTGCTACAATGGCTTTTATGCTCCACTTTCACATACGTGTTCCTATGCTTAAACTACTTAGGCCCTTGTGACTTCCATGCTGCCTTTGATATGCTGACTCCATATCAACCGGCTGTAACATCAGTTGCACTCTGCTCTCGGCACAGAGCAGTCTAACCTCTTTCGTTAGGTCTTCTTTGTCCTATCTGTAGTGAACGTATTTTACCTGGTAACATTAGTCGGCTGCATTCTGAGGCCTCGGTCACTGGAAGGAGGGATAAGCAAGTAATGTCTTTAGCTTCTGATTCTACTAGCCCTTGTCCCAGGGGGATGGAGGTATTCTGAACAAACTGAACCAGGAGCTGAGGAGGGGAAAACAGGCAAAACTGAGAATCAGATGTTGCTAGGAATGAATCTCAACTTTAAATTTATCAAACAAGTGAGAATATAATTCTTATTCCTGGTCTCAGTCATATACACAGAAAAACCAGATTAACTACATTTATCAAGGTGTTTTTGTTCTACAGAATAATTGATTCATAAAATTAAGTTAATCTGTCATTTTCTATCAAAGAAAATTATAAAAGCGTATTTTAAAATGATGAGCTCTTTTTTAAAAAAATCAACTGCAATATACTGATTGTATCTTAGAAATCACTTTCCTGGGTATCAGTTTATTTAATCCTCCTATTAATATTAAATTTCTAAGTGAACATGTATTTTACAAATGAGGAATCAATCTGAAAACACTGACTTGTGTAAGATGACATAATTAGTTAAAGTTCCAGCCTTCAAAATTAAATAATAATTTCAAATTTAGAGACTTTTCTAGTGTAGAACACAAATTTACTAACATTAAAGTATGAAAAATGATAGAAATTATAAAATACTTAAGTCTCTCAATCATGTTTAGAAAGAAAATACTTTCAATTACATATAAGATTAACAATATTTGTGTAAATATAGATACATATATATTACAACTATATAATATAAATATACTTTAGAAATATAAAATATCTTATTATATTTAAGTACTTTAAGTATTTCATTAAATACTTAAATAGCAAATGTAAAAACTCACAAAAGATGAAAACTGAATGGTAAAGTCTTTGAGAAAACATTTAGTAACAGAAAAATCATAAAAATCATTTGGCTCAAAAAGTCAAAAAAAAGTCAAAAGTATTCGGTCTAAGAATAAGCAGCTAAGTGGGCTCACCTCTGGTTTGGATTCTAACTCATCTGATAACATTGATTCAGCTTCTGAAATCCTGTAGCTGTTCAGGGACAGGTTCAAGTCTAATTCAGTCAGTGATCCCTTCCTGTTATATTCATATCCCTTTAAAAAGCATTACACTCTTCCTGTAAGATGCTGAACTGGGTTGGTAATCAATTTAACCTAAAACAAGAGTAAAGAAGAGAAAGACATAGGATTACAAGCAGTAAGAAAATGTGGCTAAATAAACAAAGGCATCCTTTTATATCTAAAAGAATCACAAGCAGACATGCAGCTTAGAACGTTTTAAAGTAGAACTAGCTCAATAAGTATTAAAACCTATAAAAGCATTATGCTTTGATAAACTATCTCTACTCCTTTTTAAATTTTTTTATTTTTAATTCATGCATGTGCAACTAACTCCCTGTGCATCCAAGCGTCTAGACAGAGGGCATGAGATGCTCCTGGAGCTCCATGGAGTGAGTTCCTTCCAGGTGGTGCTAGGCTGCCCTGTGTGGATGCTAAGGACCAAACTCTGGTTCTCTGCAACAACAGCAAGTGTCCTTAACCACTGAGCCTTCTCTCCAGTTCCCACAAACCTCTCTCCTTCTAATGGAGGCCTGACTGCCTGAAATTCACATACAGAGCAGGCTGGCCTCCAGCTGTCAAGGATTCTCCTACCTCTTCCTGAGCACTGGGCAGGATTACAGATATACCTGGCTATGAAAGGGTCTTAAAATATGGGAAAGCTATATTCCCAAAGATGTTCATTGAAAATATAAGACAAAGAACTGGAAGCAACATACAATTATCTTTTAGGACTTTTAAATACACACACATATACAATATTATGAAGACCATACAACAAAAGTGATTATAAATCTATTTCCCATTTTAACACTAATTATAACATTCTAAGAAAAAGAAATTCCCAGATATGACAGTAGTTTTATTGTGTAACAGGACAGTGTGACTTACTCTTTTTTCTTGATTCTAAAAGGTATTATGCTTATTTTTAAAAATAAGCCCAGCAGGAGCTTGGTGGTGCACACCTACAATCTCAGCACCCAGGGAGCCTGGGCTCTACAGCAAAGTCAAGGTCTGTCTGGGCTACAATGATCTCAGAAAAACAAAAACGAATAGTAATCCAGTCTCACTGTGTAACTTGAGGTAAAGCACATGCATAGCGCAGCACAATGTTCAGGTGCGATCGTCAGCACTGAGCACTAACTAGCCAACAAATGGGGGCCAGGGGCGAGCATGGGACTGTTTAGATACACATACAAATGAATAAATACGCAATGGATTCATCTGCATTCTTCCTCCTTCCCACCATTCCTCCTTTCTTGGTCCCCACTGGATTCTGAACCTAAGGGTCTGTCTATCCATGCTGAGCATAGACCTTGCTGGTTCCCTAAACCAAAACTCCTGCGTAACTCCCCACCACCCCAGGCTTTGACATATGAATTCACTTAATTTGGTGGAATTATTGGTAAAACTGGGAGTACTGCGAAGACATAAAGCGAAGACAGTAAAAAGTTTGCCCGGGATGGAGATTTTCCCATTAGTAGCAGGATAGACTGGAAAGTTAGACTAAGACAGATATTAAGAAACCCTGTAATTGGGGCCTGTAAGAGGGCTCAATTTGTAAAGGTGATTGCCACCATACCTGATGACTTCAATTCAATCCCCAGGACCCATAGGATATAAAGGGAGAACTAACTCTCATCAACTGTCCTCTGCCCTCCACATATATGCACACACAAATACATCTAATTTTTAAAAGAAGTACTAGAATTAATGCTTTTATTTCTTACATAAAACAAAGAATCATAAACACCCAATTTTTCTTCCTATGTACATTTTCTTCTTCCTGAAGCACTAAAATGGTTTAATATTGTTTATTTACACATGTTCATGAGGAGAAGAAAGCAAGGTTTGATAAATCACTGAGTTATGAAGCTGCATAAGCAAGCTGGCATGATGAGCTGGCACAGACAGGGAAGGATTACATCTAAGTTTGATCTTGAATTTCAAGGGCTTTGGCAATTCCTCTTCCCAATTCCCGCTCATATAACAAGCCAAGAAATTACCAGATGTTTGTTCTGGTTCTCTTTAAAGTGCATCCACCTCTGTGACTCCTGGAGCGCAGATTCACTAAGAAATGAGACAATTCACTGTCGCTTTGTTAATAATCTTTGAAAACAAATAAGGCTATTGTGGAACAACTGCAATATATCCATATCATAATGGAATACAGCCATACAATCCTGGTACGCAATGTATGGTTTGTACAGGTCCTGAACAAACAGCAGGACACACGAGAATAAGTTGAACCCTGTTTAAGAGCCAGGTGCAGTAGCTGGCATCTATTGAGCCAGAAGGACGGGGGGGGGTGGGGGGGGGGGATGGTGGGGTTGGTGGTGGTGTTTACAGCTATCATGACCTACACTGCAAGATCATATCTGGAAGTAAAAAGAAAGCAATGTGTTCAGAGCACAGTGGCTCACCAAGTGTCCTCTGTGGACTTCACCTGTAACACAGAGCTTGCTAAGCACACTAGCCAGCAGTGTAATGGAAGTACACAGAACTTGCTAAGCACACTAGACAGCAGTGTAATGGAAGTACACAGAGCTTGCTAGCACACTAGCCAGCAGTGTAATGGAAGTACACAGAACTTGCTAAGCACACTAGACAGCAGTGTAATGGAAGTACACAGAGCTTGCTAGCACACTAGCCAGCAGTGTAATGAAAGTACAGAAGCTAGGTTTGACAGTTCTATTACCTAACTAACCCAGTTCAAAAGCTGAAATGTAAATTCTGTTCTTGCAGTGCAAATCTTTTCAAAAAATAAGTTTGGGGCCAGACGTTGTGGCACATACTTCAATTCCAGCACTCTGAGCATAGAGATAAGCATGTATCTCTAGGAGTTTGAGGCCAGCCTGGTCTACATATTAAGTTCCCAGGCCAGCCAAGGCTATATAGTGAGACCTTGTCTCAAATATGAAGTTTCATTGACACAGTTCACACAACATAAAATGTACCCATATTTAAGATTTTTAATGCTTATGTATTGTGCATGGGTATTTTGCCTACATGCCTGTACATCACATGCATGCAGAACCCATGGAGGCAGAGGGACATGGGCCCTCTGAAACTGTAGTAGATTATGAGTCACCATGTGGGGTGCTGGGAACTAAGCCCAGGTCCTGTTACACACTTTGAAAAGTACAGTTAAACTGTCTTCGGTGTAGTCATAGTTCCGAAATCACACACATGATCATTTCTGTTTGTTTGATGTTTGGGGGATGGGGCGGGTAGAGGGAGCTGGAAGGGTTCAGACAGGTTCTTGCATAGCTCGAGCAGGCCTGGAACTCTACATGTATCTGAGGCTGGCCTTCAACTCTCACTCCTGCTAACGCCTCACAGTACCGAGATTAAAGGTGTGTACCACCGTACCTGGCTAATTTTACATTTTCCCAAAAAGAAACCCTGACGTCACTACCCACTTCTACCTTAGTCATTATTGTGAGTTTAAATGACTGCCATACAGGTGTCCAGTGAGCACTGGATAAATATTCAGACAGAGGATAAATAACACAACAGATGATACCCAATTCCCTACCCCTTCACGCTGGCTTTCCAGTTCCAAACTTTCATTAACTTCGTGTGGACTGATTCTGCAGCATATCTATCCTCAGCATGTCAAACCAAACCGTGGCTAAACACGGATTACCATCTCCCTACTAAACCTGTTCTTCTTGAATTATCTTTTATTTATTGCCCAATCTTCCCACTCAGCTGCAAATTTTATCTAGCAGTGCCTCTCATCCTACATGTTTTAATAAGCCCGGTCGGTCATTAATAATAATCAGACCCCAAAGTGACTCCTTCTGTGATGCTGTTTAGATTTCTCAGTATCTTTCTGCTTGTCACTCCCCATATGCAGTTTAGTATCTCAGAATAATGGCCAGCCCTTAACGGTAAACCTCTTCACTGACATACTCCTCCCCCACTCCCCCCCCCAAAAAGAAACCTTGGAAATTGTGGGATTTACCTAAATTTGACACCCACTGGGATACAAAGCTTAAATTAGAACCACATTTTCTGATGCTTGGCTGCCCTGTATCTGCCACAAAGTGTAATTTTTCAACGCCAAACACCCAGAATTGCCCGTTTTGACCTCAAACTATGTTTTATTCTCTTTACATATGATCCACTGATCTTTGTGTCTAATGTAATGTAAATGTATGAACTCTTAACCCCAAATCAATAATATTTCACTCCCAAATGGTTCCTAAGTACATCTCAGAGTCTCATGAGCAAGTGAGATAAAGTTTAATAAACTAATTGGATCGTCTTCTCTTGAGAAACTTCAGAGAACAAGTTGAACGAGCAAAACACATTCTGGCTGCAAACACTCGCTGCCCACACACCGGCCTGAGGTGACAGGCAAAGGAGACCCCAGAGGTCCGGCTCTGGTCCGCAGACGTCCCTATTCCAGCCCAAGGCAGAGAGTGGACCCAGGAAAGGAGCCGGCAGCCCTGGGTGAAACGCGGGCAGGACACCGCTGCCAACCCTTCCCGCCAGCACAAAGGCCTCAGCCCACGGCCCTTGGGTCTGCGGGCGGGCCCAGCCGCGGGTGCAGTCCGGAGCCTCCGCCCCGGGGACTCGCTGACTCCCGCGTTCTGGGGGGCAGGCTGGTCTCCAAGCTCCCTCCCTCAAGAACAAGCAAAGGAGGAGAAACGGCGCGCCCCAGATCCCCAAAGGGGTTAGGGCCGCAGCCGCCGGGCTTCGGACCGGTCGCTCCCCGCCCGCTAGACGCCTGGGGAAGCCTAGGGGGGGCGGCTTCCTTGCGCCCTTCGGGGGCGAACCCGGCTCTAGATCCCCAGACCCCATAAGTGGCTTCCTTTCTCGGCGGGACCACCTACCCGAGCGGGGGTGGCTACACTAGCCTGGAGCTCACCTTCCAGTCTCGGGCAGCCAGCCGTCCGTCCGTCAGTCAGCCCCGAATCCCGTCCACACACGGCGTCTTCCGGCTCCCGCCGGAAGCAGCTCCAGAGCGGGACAGGAAGTTTGGCCGCCCCCCATCAACATACCCACTCGCTTTCTTCTCCGCCCGCGGGTGTTTCTCAGGAGGAGGTGCTGACTCTTGGGCAGCTGCTTGAGAGGGATCCTCCGCTTCCCGCTACATACACACGCACACACAGCCCGAGACACACAGGGTTCCCTCCTGGCCGAGGAACCGCAGCGCCCCGTCCCCTCCTGTCCGCCCTTCAGGGCTCTCAGGTCCGCGAAATCTGAAACCAGGTCAGTGCAGTCTAGCCGCGACGTCACTGCCTTTCCGCTGAGCGGAGCTGTTCAGCGGGGGCCGCGGCGGCTGGGATGGGTGGGATGGCGCGGGGTGGAGGGTAGCTTTCTCCGGAGCTAAGGACCTGTGACAGCTCCCGAAACACCAAAACCCCATGAAGAGCACCTGAAATGTTCATGGCCCAAAGAGGGACCTGGAAATCAAGCCTTGCATTGCCCCTAGGACTGGGTATGAATTTAGGCACACGTACAGCTTTAGAAACATTTAAGAATTCTCCAGAGATCTTGGATGCACTGACTGAGGGCTCAGATAACGAAGTTCCAAGCTGGATAATAGTTCTTGTTGAAACTTTCGAGTTTGACTGCTTGAAACTTAAGATCTGCCGTGGTGGCACACGCCTGTTAACTCCAGCAATCCCAGTACTCCAGGAGTTCCCGGTGAACTAGGGCTACATAGTTGAGACCTTGTCCAAAAAAACAAACAACAACAACAAAACATGATGCGGCGCGGAAGAGTAGGGGATTAAAGATAGTGCCTGTGAGAAATAATGTTCTCCGAAGGCGCTCATTTTCAAGTTAGAGATAAGCCAGGAGTCTGGATGAGCTAGGGAGTCGTAGTTTTGGTACAAAATGTTCCGGGAGAAAACAGTTTGTGCTGCGCACTGAGAAGCATGACTGTGATCCCATTTGAGGATGGCCATGACAAGGACAACTGGCCTACACAGTATCTTGGAAAAAAATCTTGGGGTGGCAAGGAGATATTTACTAGGAGCTAAAATCCTAAAATTTAAGAAAGGATTAAAAAACAAAGATTTACCAGTTACCAATATATGAAGAGATGAAGATCTGTTCAGAAAGAAAAACTGGGGTCCAGAGAAAGTATATAAAACAGGTTAGAATGCTGCAAAACTTGATTGAGTGGCTGCTAATTTGTTTTGCCTCTAAAATACATTGACTGTAAAAAAAAGTGGCCATAAGTCATACTCAGAAAACATCTCCAGTTTTATTTTTCTAAAGGTTGAGAAAATTAATAAAACAAATGTGATACATCAGTATATCTGGAATAGTCATGTCTATAACCATTGGTTAATTTACTTAATCCTATAGTTTTCTGAAGCTTGCTTACTTGGGGCTCGTTGGGGGATGGTACCATTGGGGATTAACCTCAGAGCCCCTTGAGTACTGATCAGTGTTCTGACCCTGACCACTGACTTACTTTAATCAGTGAAACTCTTAGTGATGTTTATATCTATTAGTTCTCCAAAGTATAAGCCCAGAATGGGGATACAGGCCTTTAACACTGGCACTCGGAGGCAGACAGCCAAGTGGATATCTTTGAGTTCCAGGCCAGCCTGGATTACATAGCAAGCTACCTAACAGACTCTTGTCTTTTAAAAAAAAATTCCTAAAATAAACACAAGCTTTTATCATCATGTAGTAAGTTGCTAGGCTTGCTACTCAATCAGTTGTTTGGCGGAACACAAACAGATCATCCCTGGATGTAAATCTGGTCTCTGGAGCTGCCTGACAACTCACTTATCTTCTCATCCCACTCCTAGCCCAAAACGTCCTACCCCAAACTGTTCCACAGTCTGTAAATACTCCCAATGCTGCCCCAAACCCTATGTACTTATGCCATTAAGTACAGGCAGGCTGGAGAGGTGGCCAACACTAAGAGCATCTCCTGCTCTACCAGAGGATCTGCATTCTAGAACCCAGCACCCACATGGTGGCTTAAGACTCTCTCCAGTTCCAGAGGATCCAATGCCCTCTCCAGCCACTCTCCACTGCAGGCACCAGACATGCATGTGGTGTACAGACAAACATGCGGGTAAAGATTTTTAAAGTCTCTCATCAAAAATATGGAAAGGCTTTCTCAATTCTAATACTCAATTTAAGAATGGTAAAAATGTCCCCAGTTCAACAAATGTTAACTGCTTCTCACCTTAGAATTCGTAGACTGTTTACTCAGTTCTAAAAGTAATTTAAAGATGTATATATATATATGATCCACTAATAGTTGGGGTTAAAAACCACCCAGGTTTTTTTTAATATTTGATACAAATATATGTAATATTAATTTTTATAAACAAAATTAGCCACATATTAGTGAGTGACAGCTGCCTGGCATCCCAGCAGGCTCAGCAGTGGGAGACCTGAGGAGTCAGTCCAGCCTGAGCTAAACTAACAGACCCATCTCCAAAACAATATTATTAGTTATTATAAGAAAAATAATCAGGCATAGTGGTACATGCCTACAATTCCAGGACTTAGGAAACAGAGCCCCAGGATCACAAGTTGGAGGCCAGTGTGGACGTCATATAGAGATCTTGCCTCAAAAATAAAGTAAAAAAGACAGAAAAACAAATAATATGAACTTCAATCTAGTGTGGCATTGGTTCTCAACCTTCCTAACACACCCACCCTTTAATACTGTCTCTTGTGGTGACCCCCCAACCATAAAATTATTTGGTTGTTACCTTATAACTGTAATTTTGATGTTATGAATAATAATGTAAATATCTGTTATGCAAGATATCTGATATGTAACTCCTCTGGAGGGGTCATGACCCACAGCTTGAGAACCCCTGTATTATGGCAAGCAATCACATGTTAAATGTATAGTGAATATGATATTGAAGATAAAGTGGTTATACAACAAAGAAAATATTATCACACTAGAATCGAGAACTATCTATACAAAAAGATTATTTTTTAAATGTATCTTAAGAATCTTTGTGGGAAGTGAAAAATGGAGGGCTTCCTTGATGAAGACACACCAAGACTACAGAGAAGAATCTTCTGAAATGCAGACGATCTGTTTCCCTACGTTGCCCCCTGTCATCATGGACTGGAATGCAACTGAAAGAAAAACAAAACTTGTTGTCTGAAAAGAGAAATGTTACTATATGTCTGTTAGAAGTCTAACATATAAAATTAGTTTGAATAATTTCTTCTGTGATTTTACTTTTAAGGTTGTTTGTTTGTTTGTTTTGTGGCTGGGTGGTAGTGGTGCATGCCTTTAATCCCAGCACTCCTATGAGTTTGAGGCCAGCCTGGTCTACAGAGTGAGTTCCAGGACAGCCCACACTAACCAGTGAAAGCCTGTTGGGGGATGTGGGAGGTATTTTTATGTGGAGCTGGAGAGATGGCTTAGTGTTTGAGAGTGCTTGTTACTCTTGCAGAGGACATGGGTTCAGTTCTCAGCACTCACATGATAGCTTACAACCATTCCTATTCCTGGCAGCAGCTCTAGAGGATCCAACACTGTCTTCTGAATTTAATGAGCACCATGCATGCATATGGTGTAGACCAGGCTGGATCTATAGATAGATCCACCTGTTTCTGCCTCCTGTGCTGGAATTAAAGGCATGCAACACCATCACCCAGCTTCTCTATGGTTTGTGGCTTTGATTTGTTTTGTTTAATACTACATACAGAAGAAAACTCTCATGGTATATGCATGTAAAACCAGCGTTCTGGAGTTAAGCTAGAGGATCACGAGTTAAGGCCAGTCTGGGCTATAGAACAAGACTCTAAAACAACCAGAAAGAATTGGGCAGGAGAGAGAGCACACTGCCTCCCTCAGATACAGTCTATATTTTAGAAACCTAGGGAAAGTTCCATTGAACAGTGAGCTTGGATGTGGGGACCTGCCCCAGGCTGGCCTGAAGAAAGAATTAATGCATTTTGAAATGTGAGAAAAGGAAGAGGAGAGGGAAAGGAGAGCCTGCTTCAAACAAGCACAGACAAAAGGTACAGGTAAGATACAAAGCAATCCAATCAACACCTGAAAAGCTGTGGCTGCGCTGAGGACACAGCTCAGGCAGTAATGCGCCACCGGCCTAGCATAGGAGCAGCTCTCAGTTAACCCAGCACTGCATACACGGATTGTTATTCTTACCTGTAGTTCCTGGGGCAGGAAGGTAAAGAGTTCAGGATCATCCTAGCTTTGACTGAAAGAAACCTAGCCTCCAAAAGACTGAAAAATAACAAAAACCCCACTGCTGTTTAAAGGGGAAATGTCTAACCTGTATCCATATAACAGTACAGACTCTGAGTAAAGGCAAATAAATATGGGGCCAAAATGTCAGCAAAAACAATTTTAAATAATTCAAAATGTTAGAAACTTAACAAGCTTTATGAGTAAATACAGCATATACTTGTTAAGCCAAATGAGTAAAATTTATGTTGAAATACAAAATCTCAGTTTGGAATATATTAATTTTTTTTCAAAAAAGGAAAATATCAAAAAAAAAAAAAGGAAAATATCAGTTTGTTTTAAGCCTTTTCATTTGAAATGAACAAGAGAATGTCTATGTTAGGCAAAAAAGAAAACAAAAATGGAATTTAGAAATCTTATTAATCTTATATCTGAGAAATTTAATCTGAGAAGTTACCTAAAGCCTATAAAGCTTTCATAGTGCTTATGTCTTTAAGCTGAGAAGCCAAAGCAATACACATAAAACATATGACGTTCTACTTGGACTATGAAGACTGCCTCCTGATGTGGTTGAATACAGCGTGTCAGGCTTGCTGTGCTTGCGGCTTGCTCCTCAGCCGTACTCTTTAGGGGGTTCTGGGAGCTTTAGGAAGTGGGACTTAGCTGGAGAGAGTAGGTCACTAGAGTTGAGCCCTTCCTTTCTCTCTTCTCAGTTTCCTGTCCACCATGATGGAAAAAGTGCCCACATGTACTCCCATGACGATCTGCCCCACCCAAGTGCATGGGCCACGTGACCATGAACTGAACCCTCTAAAATCATGAGCAAAACAATTCCCTAACATTTTATTTTGGGCATTTTCTCACGATGATAAAACGTAACTCATACACATAGGAAATATCACTAAAGTCAACTCTAACGGTATTGGATTGCAGTCATTTAGAAAGCCTGCATATCTAGGACTGTTTATGGGAAGAGATAATTCCATTTTGTTTGTTTTATTTTGAAGACAGTCTCACATAGCTGAGAATGACCTCGGTTGGCCGTGTGCCTGGGGTTACAGTGGTTGCTACTATGGGTGATCCATTTGTGCTTCATTCTTGGCACACAAGCACTCTACCAACCAGCCTGCATCCTCAGCCCCAGCCATAAGTTATAACAAGAAAATAAGATGGGTGTGGTGGCAAATGCCTGTAATTCCAGCACTTTCAGGGTGAAAGCAGAAGGATCAGGAATTTAAGGTCAACCCAGCTTCAGCTGCCAATTAAGTTTAATACCAACGAGAGAGAGAGAGAGAGAGAGAGAGAGAGAGAGAGAGAGAGAGAGATGGTGGGGGAAGAAGATACATCCCCAAGGCCCAGGCAGGTCCCATCCCCCCTCGCTGCATATACAAAAGCACAGTGTTTCCGCTGACACTGATCCCCTGTGCTTCTAAAAAGGGGGAGAAGAGTGGCTCGGGGTTAGCACAGTGGGGAAATGTGTGCTCAATGTGCACAAGGCCATAGGCCCATTCTCTAGAACAAAAGAAAAACACCTGAAAGGTAGTGTTAAAAGAAAACCCACTCCATGTGTTGAACACATATATGAAATCAATCTTTATTCATCTTACCTCCCATGTTTTCCAAGCCGTTTGCCACGGTCTCCTTGATCTGTAAATCACAATAGCTAGATTTAGGGCTAATGGTTTCCATAAAATTAAACAATACTGTTTAGAACAGTAATATCCTGTATTCCCATTGTCTAATCTTTCTAAAAAACTTTTTGTTTTTTCCATTCATTTGTTTTGTGGGTGGGTGCACACGTGTCATTCAGAGCATGCAACTTGCAGATCCTTTTTCTTTCTCTCCATAGAGCAGGCTGGCCTCCCAGGTGAAGTTTAAAGACCTGCGCTACAGGCTCAGCTGCGTTCTTTCTGTCACATGGGTTCTGGGGATCAAACTCAGTTCTTCTACTTAGCAGTGAGTGTCCATACTTCCTGAGCAATTTTACAGTCCCATCCCACCCCAGCCCCTCTCCAGCCTACGTTAAACAAACTGTACACCCAGGTTTTGTAGCAGAGAAGGACCTTGAACTATGATCCTCTCCTGCCCTCACCTCCCAAGTGCTCGCATGACAGGCCTGTGCCACTGTACCAGTTTTACTTTCTGCTTCATGCATGCTAAGCATGTACCCTACCAAGTTACACCCCCAGTCCATAAAGACCCTCTTGGAAAACATTATCTAAGTATACACATATATAATCATTCTCAAGTTTCAAGGACATCTTATCACAGATTAATAATTTCTTTTTTTTAAAGGTGTACTCCACCTCTATTCCTAGTGGAGTTTCACTTTAAAAAAAAAAAAAAAAAAAGATGTATGTATGTATGTATTTAATGTGAGTACCCTGTAGCAGTCTTCAGACACACCAGAAGAGGGCATTGGATCTCATTACAGATGGTTGTGAGCCACCATGTGGTTGCTAGGAATTGAACTCAGGACCTTCGGAAGAGCAGTCAGTGCTCTTAACCACTGAGCCATCTCACCAGCCCCCAGATTAATAATTTCTAATTTTGCCCAACAACTAAAAGAGATGTGGGAATAACCACAAAGAAAAAATATTAAAAGTATATTTACTGAACTCTATAGAAATCATAAGGAAATAGGTTGTATGAAACCAAAATAATTAACACATTAGTGAGCTTACAGATATACTGTACTTTCTAAAATGCAGTAATGACTCATTCTAGTTATATAAAATTTAACACATTTCCATTAAAAAAAAAGATTAGCCAAAGACAGTTCTGATATGTGCCTATATGACTTTTAAGAAAGCACAGTTTCTGGGGCTGGAGAGACGGCTCAGCAGTTAAGACTGCTGCTCTCCCAGAGGACCCAGGTTCAATTCCCAGTTACCCAGATGACATCTCACAATTGTCTGTAACTCCAGTTCCTGGGGAATCTGACACCTACTTCTAGCCTCTGTGAGAACCAGGGCAAGCAAGTGATACACATACATTCCTGTAGACAAAGCATCTATACACGTAAAATTGAATTAATTTAAAAATTCAGAATTTCTAAGTACAATTCATAAATATTTTTTAAATTAATAAACACTACAAATTTAGATTTCAGGAGAAACTGCTATTGATTTTGTGAATAACCTATGGAAAATAAAGCTTAATTGTTTAAACGAGCCCGGTGTGGTGGTGTGAGCCTTTAATCCCAGCAGAGGCAGAGAGGCAGAGAGGCAGGGTGCAGGGGTACGGGGGCGCGGGGGGCACAGGGGTGCAGAGCAGAGGCAGAGGCAGAGGCAGGACGAATTTCCAGGCCAGCTTGTTCTACAAAGTGGATCCTGGACAGCCAGGGCTGGTTACACTGAGAAATCCTGTCTCAACACAAAACAAAAACTGTTTCAAAGATTTTATTTTTATTTTATGTTATGAGTGTTTTGCCTACATATATTTATGTGTGTATATTTGTGCACCACTTTGTCCCTGTAGGGCCAAGAGAGGTCACTGGATTCCCTGGCACTGAGTTAGTTAGAGACAGCGGGTAGCATGTGGGTGTGGGAACCAAATCCAGGTCCTCTGCAAAAGCTGCGAGTGCTCTCAGCCACAGCGGTGTCTGCCATCTGCGGGCCTGAGCTCAATAAAAACTGCAAAAGGCGATAAAAGGGCTCCGCAATCAGATCACAGTCACTGGGAGGGAATTTACTCAGAGGTTGACTTTCTGAAGTGTGTGCCTGTGAGTATGTGCATGAGAGTGCGGCTGCTTAGGGGTTGCAGAGAGGGTCACAGAGCCCTGGAGCTGCAGTCACAGCCACTGTGAGCCTGACAATCCTGCTGGAGAACAGTGTTGGGTCCGTCCTCTGTAAGAGTACTGTGTGCTCTAAACCACTGAGCCATTTCTCTAGCCCATCTTTTCTAGGAATTCTTCATAGTAAAATAAAAGCATGCCAAATGTCAGAAAAATATATACATTTATAGTTAATAAATAGAAGTTCAGGCTGGGGATGTGGCTCAGTTGGTAGAGTTCTTGGTTAGTCCTGGGTAGAGCATGACTACAATCCTCACACTAGTGAGGAAGAGGTAGTAGGCTAAGGTCACTTCGTGCCAAGTTCAAGACCAGCTTGAGGTACGCAATACCTGGTTCCAAGAGCAAAAGTTTTACCTTTAGCTTTCCTTCTTTAAACCACTGACTCAGCTGTAGAATTCCAGGCTCAAATTTATCTTTATAATTTACTACCGTAAATCTCTCTCTGCAAGTAGGAAATAAAAGAATTAGAGAACTTTCAAGAGTGAGAACCCGAATGGTAGTATCTTGTTAGTCTTTAAGGGGGCATTTGACCATGCTGAGTCTGGTCAGACACAGTTGTAGGTGTCGGTAAGGTGGAAGGAAGGACACTAACTTTGCCTGTTTATCTCTGCTTATCTCTACAAGCTATTTGACAACAGCACCGAGATTTTTCCTTTGTGGATAGCGTTCTCTCCCTGTCCTCACAGGATTTCATACCAGAAGTGTTAGTTGTCTGAGGATAAGTGATGAACCAAAATTTAAATACTGAGCTTCCTTAAATAGATACTTTTCAGTTTTATTTAATAAGAAAAAACCTGTAACTGAGTACATTTCACACCCATGTACTTATCTCCCCAGCCCAGCCCCTGTGAAGGTAGCAGTGAGGACAGAGGTGAAGGACACACCTTGTGATGTTTCTTTCCTTCCGGATGGCTTCTACCGCAGGGGGCAGTGGAGGAGGGTAGGGCACATCTTTATTGTACTGAGAAATCTGACCACACAGAACGATGTGGCTGTTCTCATTCATCTGTGGAGAGAAACGCTGATGATTAGACCCTGGGCACCTTTCCAATTGATGGATTTATGACTAATCAATGAAAGCCTACTTAACCATCACACGACGTTGCCAACTAATTGCATTTGTTTTGAAGATTTACCTACTTAGAAGTATTTAAAATTTTTAATTTATTTGTTGTACCTGCATGAATTTTCTGTTCACCATATGCATCAGCCCTAGCGCTGAAGTCCTATGTGCACTGAAATGTTAACAAGAACAGCTAGTTATATTAGTTGTCACTGACACTGACCTTGCTACTCTTATTAGTAGTCATATATTTCTTTTTTAAAAGCTTTACTATTTTTAATTATGTGTATATATATGGGTCTGTGTGTTGGAACTATAACAGGGCCCCAGACCTCAGCACAACTGACTCCATGATGGAAGTACCATTCAGGCTGTAAAACTCAGCACTTTGACAGCACCACCTGCCAAAAATGAAAACAAAGACCTAATCCATCAAAGTCCACAATCCTGCTTTTGGCTTCTTAGCTTTCCTTCTGACTAACTGGTCTTGTTAACTGAACTATACCAATTTAGGATATGGTTTTTATGCTTAAAAGCTCACCCTGAGAAAGGTTCAGAGCTACACTAGGATCCTAAACATGTTATGTAGTTGGTAGCCAGCTAATAAAAGACTTTCTATTGACTTAAACCAATGTCCCAGTAGTCTTCTCTGCTGGACACCCCACAACAGATACATGCATATAAGGGCAAGTGCCTGAGGAGGCCAGAAGTGTCAGTCCTCCTTGGAGCTTGACTTACAGGGGTTTGAGCTGCCTGACTGACATAGATGACATAGAAGCTGGGAATCAAGCTTAGGTCCTCTGCAAAAGCAGTACATACTCTCAACCTGAACCATTCTCTGGCCCAGTAATATAGTTCTTTAGATTTAAATAATTTAATCTCAACTGCAGGTAATTTTACATATAGTAAATTCTTATTATCAACTGTTGATATTTTACTACACTATCAATAAAAAATATATAACACTTATAATCTATGAAAACAATCTCCCTACTCAACTCAGGGTTATGGCTATGAGGTGATTGATAGATGGTGATCAGGGTCTCACCATTCAAAACTGCACCTCTTAATTTTTCACAACAGTAAATTGGAGGTAAAAATACTATATTGCTAGGCAGGAACTGAAATTCAGAATACAAATGTGCAATCAAATGAAAGTATCAATAAAATCTTTTGTATAACTTAAATACAATAATGATAATGCAATCTTTCAAAATGAGCCTTGTAATTTTATAGCTCCCCCTCTATATCAAACAAAAGTAGATCACAATAAATAACTATTATTTTATATTAAGTAATCTGTAACATAGTAGAGATCTGTAACAGAGACGAATCAGCAGACAACCTGACTTATCACCGCGTTGCTGATGTCACCTCCAACATTGTCAAAGTAGACGTCCACTCCGCCCGGGCACGCTTCTCGCAGCTGCTCTGCCACATTCCCTGTTTTGTAATTAACTGCAGCATCAAACCCCAGCTCTGAGGTCAAAAAGAGACATTTTTCCTGCGTTCCACAAATTCCCACCACTCTGGAACAGCCAAGCAGGTGGCCAATCTGGGGAGGAAGTTTTTGAAAATTAAACGACTTTATATTCACAGAGACATAAAAATGTCAAGTATACAAGATATTATTGCAAGTAGAAGAGAGTATTTATCCTGGATAATTTTTATGTCAGCTTGACACAACTTCTGAGAGGAGGGAACTTCAATTGAAAAAAAATGCCTCCATAAAATTTAAGTGTAGTGTATTTTCTTAATTAGTGTTTGAAGTGGGAGGGCCCAGCCTATTGTGATTGGTACCACCCCTGGGCTGATGATCCTAGTAAAAAGCCAGTACAATAGAATAGTACTCCTCCTTCTCTGCATCAGGTCTTATCTCTGGGTTTGTACCATTTAAGTTCCTGCCCTGACTTCCATCAGTGATGGACTGTTACTTGGAAGTAGAAGCAGAATAGACTCTTAGCTTTATTTTGGTCATAATGTTTCATCATAGCAATATTAACACTTAGACAGTATTTGTCACAATTTAGATTTGATGACAGTGCTTTTAACTTAAAAAAATAATAAATGTTTTTTTTTTTTCTTTGAGACTGGGTTGTCTGTATAGCCCAGGCTGGCCTTGAATGCAGAGATCTACTACCTCTGCTTGCCTGCCTTTGCCTCACAAGTGCTGAGATTAAAGGTGTGCACCACCACTGATTGTTTAACAAAAAATTTAAAGCATTACTATCCACACCTCTGATCCTAGCACAAGACAAGAGTATCTCTATGAGTTCAAAGCCAGCCTGTTCTACATAGTGAGTTCTAGGACAGCCAAGAGAACATGTACCCCAAAATAAACAAAACAAAAAAACAAAGACTGAGGACAGATAATGTGATCCTTTAAAAAACTAAACAATAAAATGTAGTTTAAAATTCAACCTTAATATAAGTAATGAGACCCAAAGTATCACTCTTAAAATTCAATAATTTTCAGGGCAGTGAAGAACACAAATTACAGCTAAAATATAGTATTCTATTTCCCATACTATAAAGGCTACTGTGTCTGTTACTTTCTGTTGCTATGATAAAACACCAGAAGCAAAAGCAGCCTAAGGAAGAGAGATTATGGTTTCAGATGAACAAGAGTCCATCATGGTGCTGGTGGCAGGAGCAGGAAGTAGAAATCATACCTTCAGCCACAAGCAGGAAGAGGAAAGCAACTGTAGGATGAGGCTATGAACTCTCAAAGCCTGTCCCCGTGACATGCTTCCCCCAGCAAGGCTGCACCATCTCCCCAAACAGCAGCACCAACTGGGCAACAAGTGTTCAATAGCAGAGGTTATGGGACATTCTCATTCAAGCCCCCACAGCTGCTATGGTGGCTCATCTTGACTGTCCACTTGACAAGCTCTAGCATCACCATCTAGCAAACCTCTGGGCATATCTGTAATGACTTATCTACATTAGGTTAACTGAAAAGGGAAGACCCACCACAAATGTGGGTGGTACCATCCCATGGCCCGGGGTCCCACACTGAACACACAGAAGAAAGCGAGCTGAGTACAAGCATCCCTTGCTTTCTGTTTCTTGAGTGCTGATGCAATTGGACAATCTGCCTTGGGCACCTATGATCCTGACTTCCGTGCCAGAAGAAACCACACCCTGGACCTGTGTACCAAGTACAACCCTCCTTGCTTGGGTCACCTCTGTCACACTTTATCACAGCAAAGACAACTAATATAGCTACTATTTATAAAACACTGCACTTTGTACAGTCTTTCAGAACATTTACTGCATGCCTACAAATCAATACATGGCACTATTGTAATCTCAGCATGTTATGAGAGGGTGAGGGAGGAGGAACAGGAATTCAGGGCTAGCCAGGCAGACAAGTGACTGTGCCTCAAAATATAAACAAACAAACAACCTTCTTGAAGAAGAATTAAGATTTTTTTTTAAAAAATATGAGTTTGATTTTATGTTGTTTGGTGCGGGCAACGTAGAGCCTCATCCATGCTTAACAAGGGCTCTCACTACTGAACTACAACCCAAGCAAGACCCCTGTGGTAGTTTGATTATAATTAGCCCCCATAGGCTTATAGGGAGTGGCACTATTAGGTGTTGGAGGAAGTATGTCACCATGGGGGTAGGCTTTGAGGTTTTATATGCTTAAGCTACACCTATCCTGGCTAAGTCTCCCTCTGCTGCCTGTTGATCAAGATGTAGAACTCTCAGCTCCTTCTCCAGCACCATGTCTGCCTGCAGCAGCCATGTTTCTTGCCAGACAATAATGGAGTGACCCTCTCAACTGTAAGCCTGCCCCAATTAAATGTTTTCCTTGATAAGCATTGCCATGGTCATGGTGTCTCTTTACTGCCCAACTAAGACAATCTGTCATTGTTTGTAAAGATGTATTTGTGTGTTTGGCTGTATGTGTGTATGTATGTATGTATGTATGTATGTATGTATGTATGTATGTATGATGTACACGTTTGGTGCCTGAGAAGCAAGAAGGCAGCAGCAGGTCCCCTGACCTGGAGTTATAGAGTCCTAAGGCACTCAATGGGGCTGAGACCTAGACCTTGGTTCTCTGCAAGAATGGCAAATGCTCTTAACCACGGAGCCACCTCTCCAACCCTGCCTGTTTGTCTTTAATTCAATTACAGACAGATTGCTATGACTTTTATCCCTACATGGATAACAGAACTACTTTAACATTTGCCACATCATTTTATTTAACAGAGAGACACAAACCCCTGTATTTTCTATATTGTTGTCAACAAAATCTAAATAGGTAATAACACCTTTTCTGCCCACAATGTGTAAAGTAATGACATATGATCTTAAAAATTTGAAATAAGAGGGCTGGAGAGATGGCTCAGTGGTTAAGAGCACTTACTGCTCTTACTGAGTTCTGTTCCAAACACCAATATCAGGAGGCTCACAACCACTTGTAACTCTAGTTCCAAGGGATCTAAAACACAAACATACTTGCAGGCACTCACTCATACACATCACAAAAACAACAAATCTTTTTTAATTGAAATAATTTTTCTTTCACATATGTCTATCCTATGTGATATACATTACATTATAGACATTACAGTCAGCCACATTCCCATTTCTTATCCCCCTCCCATTCCTTCTGGAATTCCTTCTTCATCTTAACGCATCCCGCTCCTACATTTGTTTGTTTTTTAAAAACCCATTACATTGAATTAGTGTTGCTTGCATGTGCATGGGTATAAGGTTATTTGCTGGCCAACTCCTAGAATATATTAATTACTTTTCATGAAAACATTTTATGTAGTCCAAGCTGGGCTTGAACTCAGTAAGTAGCAGAGGATAACACTGAACTTCTGAACTTCTGATCTTCCTGCCTCCGTTCCCGATGTGCTGAGATTATCGGTGTGCATCACCACACCACTTTATGTGGGGTTAAGGATCAAACTCCGAGCTTCATACATGCTAGGCAAGCACTCTAGCAAATGAGCCATGTCACCGGCCCGTAGTTTTATATTTTAAATTATATGCACATAATTATGTGTTTAGATTATATACATGTATTGTGTCTTCTGTTTTAGGAAAGTTAGGTAACTTTTGGAAACTTTACCTGCCCAGCCAAAGATCCACAGGCGCCTGCTGCTCCGCTGACAACCATTGTCTGATTAGATCCAGCAGATATGTGACCTTTCTCCTGTACCCCAATCAAGGAAGTCAAGCCAGGCATACCTATAGCCCCAAGAAAATACGAAAGGTGTCCATCTACAAGTTGTGGGTCTACCTAAAATAAAAGACATAGATTTTAAACAACACTGAAATTAATGTTTTATTCCCCAACGACCTTCATGTTAAATTTCTATATCCCCTAAGTATAATAGATCAAGACTTTTAGGTGGTCTTCAAGGTTAAATAAGGTCATAAAGCCGGAACCTAATACATGCATGCCATTAGAGGAAGGAACAGATGCACTATCCCTCACTGCCTGAAAAGTATTTGCTAACACGACAAGGCCTTTTCCTGCAAGCTGGAAGAGACCTTGCCAGAAACAGAATGTTCCAGAACCTCAGTCTTGGGTTTTTAACCTTTAGAATAGGAAGTGTGTCCCTGCTGATTAAACTACCCAGTCTGTGTAAACCCACACATAAAAAGAAAAAGCAATAAATATTCTCTTCACATTAACAAAACCAACTTTAACAGTTCTTACATAAACAATTTTTTGTGAATTTCCATGTATATACCAGTAGAGAAAAAAATGTGTACTAGGAAAATACAGGGCAAAGTCATAAGGTTTTTAAATCTCTGCAATTGCAAAGCAAACAGATCTAAAATCCCAACTAATGGGCTGGAGAGATGGCTCAGCGGTTAAGAGCACTGTCTTGCTCTTCCAGAGGTCCTGAGTTCAATTCCCAGCAACCACATGGTAAGTCACAACCATCTCTAATGGGATCTAATGCCCTCTTCTTGTGTGTCTGAAGACAGCTACAGTGTACATATGTCTCGAGCTAGTGCCTCGCCAACAAGAACACACTCGGACAACCGGATTCTTCTGCAGCAAGCTTTATTGCTTCATCAGGAGGAAGACCCCGAACCCCGGAAAATAGTGCTACTTATATATACTTTAGCGTGGCGTGTCAGCACCTGATTTGTTGCTCGCCCATCGCCTCATTGCTACACCCCGGGATGGGCAGTGACTTGGCACGAATTCACTCTTGCACCTGCGCACATTGCTTGTTTACCAGTTAGGCACAGCGGAAGCCGGAGCCATCTTGAAATGGCGATTGCTCACGGCTCTCCACATACATACATATAATAAATAAATCTTAAAAAAAAAAAATGAACCCAACTCATTTGAGCAGAGATACTAAGTAGGTAACTAAGCTGCTCCCAGAACCCATACAGTATGAAACTAAAATCCCAGCCTGGGGTGGGCTACGTCCCTTCACGTTGTTGGAAACAGACCCCCAACAATAAAGGCAACTGCCATGGATGCTGGTTGCTCACGGGAACTAGATGGTGAGATCCTAGGGCCTGCTCAAGTGGCAAGCCACAGAGAAATCAGCGCTAACTGAGCTAGAAGCTCCCTCTCCCTGTGAGGACTTCGTGCCATTCAAACCGCTGGGGGAAGAACGTCATCAGTACTTTCCTTAGCTGTGGACCCTGTCTGCAACAACACCAATCCTCTAGGCAAAATGTGTGTGGTGGTACACAGTAGCAAGCGTGTCACAGGTAACTGGCCACTTTCTGAGTGGATGTGAGGTCCAGTTCTGAAAGAAGGAATTTACATCTGGAACTATAAACCTGATCTGAAGCCTGTGGCCAGTGAGGCCACAGCTGTAATGGGGAGGCTACTGCATTTGCTCTGCTAAGTAGACAAGATGTGCCTGTCAGACTGCCTTCTAAATAATATTTCTGCCCATCATGCTGCTGTCGGTTTTGGTCGGTCTCTTTGCAGTAGGCAGCAGTAACTGCATAGCCTCATAGCTGGTCAAAGCGCTGAGAGGAAGTGGCTGCTGAAAGCCCAGCCACAACTGAGATGTCAGCATCACCCACTCTAAAGATGAGAGCGGGAAAGGAGAGAGAGTAGACGCAACGTAGGAGCCATACATGAGGATAACATACTGTCTGCAAGGCATGAATGTCATGGCTGTGATCGTCCCCCTCAGAGCAGCTATGATTATCTACCTAAAACCTACACACAATTGAGCTCGCCGACACCGTCTCATGGGAGGTAGGGGCTCACAAGCACCACTCCATGGGACGTTATAGTTAGGCACGTGTATTTTTAGATACAAGTCTGTGATTTAAAATGTAAAACTGAGGGCTGGTGATGAGGCTCAGTTGGTAGAATGCTTGCCGAGCATGCATAAGAAGCCCTGGACTCAACCCCAATACCACGTGAAAAAGAAACAGTTATGTACACATGTAATCCCACACAGGAGGCCAAGGCAGGAAGATGAGATCCTCAAGGTCATCCTCTGCTCCACACTGAGTTCAAAGCCACCCTAGACTCCATGAAACCTTCAATCAAACAGGTGGTAGGCCTTGTGGAACTGGAGAGATGGCTCAACAATTAAAAGTGCTGTCTGCTTTTCTAGAGGACCAGGATTTGATTCTCAGCACCCACATGGTGACTCACAACCATTTGTAACTCCGGTTCCAGCGATCTGACACCCTCTTCTGGCATCTCCAGTATAAAGCATACAAGTGGTACAGACACACATGCAACCAAACATCCATATACAAAAAGGTTCTTAAAAATAAATATTTAGGCTGGGCATGGTGGCACATTCCTTTAATCCCAGCACTAGGGAGGCAGGTGGATCAAGCTGGTCTATAAAGTCTAGAATAGCCCAGTTACACAGAGAAACTGTCTCAAATAACCGAAACCAAACAAATATAATCAAGATGAGGAGCATGACGACGTTCGAAGGGTAACAGAAGGCGAGGGACTTACCACTTCATTTTGCATTTTACAGTGCTGGTGACTAAACACAGGCTCTCACCCAGAACTAGGAAAACTCCATTCCTCTGAACTACAACTCTAGCCTTGAGGCACGTGTTAAAGGCAAATGAGGAAAGTCATTTTCAGACAGTTACTCTTTTTATGTATGTGAGTATACTGTCACTGCCACCATGTGGTTGTTGGGAATTGAACTCAGGGCCTTTGGAAGAGCTGTCAGTGCTCTTAACTGCTGAGCCATCTCTCCAGCCCCCAGACAGTTACTCTTGACTGCAGGAACCAATACCTAGGATGCTAAGAGCTCCACAGGTGATGTGTAGACATCTTCCCTACAGGTGCCCTTCCAGTAAGGTTTTGGTTGTAAGAATCACTACAATAGTTCCTTTTTGTTTTTAAGACTGGGCGTTACTATGCAACCTTAGCTGGTCTAGAACTCACTAGTGCAGACTGGACAGGCCTGGAATTTGTGGAGATCTGGAGAACCATCTGCTTCTGCCCCTCAAGTTTTAGGATTAAAGGTGTGTACCACCACACCCAGCTCTGCAATGGTTCTTATCACAGAGTCTCCCAGGAGCCCTTCCTTCAAAATGGCTGCCCAGTCCATTTTGTTAAGTGTGAAAAACTGATATTTATGTATCAGCAGCTCTCACAAACTAGTTAAGAATTTGTAAATAAGCCGGGCGTGGTGGCGCACGCCTTTAATCCCAGCACTCGGGAGGCAGAGGCAGGCGGATTTCTGAGTTCGAGGCCAGCCTGGTCTACAAAATGAGCTCCAGGACAGCCAGGGCTATACAGAGAAACCCTGTCTCGTAAAACCAAAAAAAAAAAAAAAAGAATTTGTAAATATAAAAATACAACAATAAATACAATGTATTTCAAAGGTGCAAGTGGTGGTGGCCTGCACTGCCTCTGTGATCCTAGCACTGCAGAGGCAGAGACAGACAGATCTCTGTGAGTTCCAGGACAGCCAGGGCTATGTAGAGGGATCCTATTTCAAAATAAAAACAAAACAAGAAAAAAAAAACCTGAAGTATAAAGAAATAAAGCATCATCTCTATTAATAGATCATTTAGGTCAAATTACATGAAGTTGTCAGTTTTATAGGACCAAAGAAGTACTGGCCATTTTACATGGCTCAATGACAGAAATCTGGATTCCTGCCTTTAGATGACTTTCCTTTTTTTTTTTTTTTTTTTTTTTTTTTCTGAGACAGGGTTTCTCTGTGTAGCCCTGGCTGTCCTGAAACTCACTCTGTAGACCAGGCTGGCCTCGAACTCAGAAATCCACCTGCCTCTGCCTCTGCCTCCTGAGTGCTGGGATTAAAGGCATGCACCACCACGCCTGGCCATGAGATGACTTTCAATCATCAAGTAAACACATTCCTCATATATTTAGCTATTTCTCAGGAAACTTTAGCATATATAATTATATGGAGGATTTCTAGTTCTTAGTATTAAATATTTTTAATATTATTTAATTTATATATGTGAGTACATTGTAACTATCTTCAGACACACCAGAAGAGTGCATTGGATCCAATTATATATGGTTTTGAGCCACCATGTAGTTGCTGGGAATTGAACTCAGGACCTCTGGAAGAATAGTAAGTGCTCTTAACCACTGAGCCATCTCTTCAGCACCCAGTATTAAATATTTTTATGCTTATAGTTCAGCTTTATATTACACATTCAATCTGAGAAGATAATGTGCTTAGATGATGTCTGATAGCCGACAGTAAAAAAAGACAAAGGCTTTCCACATTTTGGCACTGTTATATGTATTATTCGCATTATATTTTTATATTTGGCATTATTATTTCATATCATCTAAAAGAAAATGTCATTCCCTTTCTAACAAAATAATACAAATGCAGAATTAATTTTTAAAAAATCATAAAGTTTTATATTATACATCACCTTTTCAAGGCCATTCCCGTCTAGAATTGCCTTAGTTTGCCAGGGCCAGTAAAAGGAAGTCACAAAATCGCCTTTAGCCAACTTCTGGTGCTTGCTCTCCTCTACAACTCCAATTCCTCCACCATCAGCCACCTGCGCCAGCTGCCACGGTGCCAAATAGTCAGTGCCAGTGTCCTCGTTCATCTTACAGCGCTGGAGGGAAGACAGGTCTCACTAAAGCAACGTTAATTTACCAACTGAAACCATGCAAGTCTCTCTTGCTTTACCCTGTTCTTTTCTCTTCTTTTTATTAATTATCTTTATTTCACATGTACTGCTATTTTGCTTGTATCTGTGTATGTCAGGTCCCCTGGAACTGGAGTCACAGACAGTTGTAAACTGCCATGTGGGTGCTGGGAATTGAACCCTGGTCCTCTGGAAGAGCAGCCAGGGCTCTTAACAACTGAGCCATCTCTCCAGCCTTTTTTTTTTTCCCCTGAAAAAATTGGGGAAACCATTTACCTGGCTTTTACCAGTAAAGAAATACAACTGAAAAGAAATTTAGATCTATTCTAAATTGGACTGTGGTAATCAAAACAGTATTGTTCTGGTATAAAAAAGATACATAAATAAGGTCATTTTGATGGTTCAGCAGGTAAAAGCACTTGTCACCAAGTCTGAGTTCGATCCCCAGAACCCACATGATGGAAGGAGAAAAGAATCAACTCTCACAAGTTGTCCTCTGGTCTCCCCATGCAAGCCACAGCAGCCATGAATGAGCACATGCAAGCACCCACACAAACACATACACATATGTGTAATTTTAAAAAATTAAAAAATGAGTGGAATTCATTAAGGAAACCATCTAAAGGCCAGCTTTTTCTTTTGGAAGTTTTAAAGATGTGTTTGTACCATCAGCACTGGTGGGGCTGAGGGCTGGAGTCCAGCAGATCCTGGAGCTTGCTCACCAATCAGTCTGGCTGATCAGAATCCCCAGGTTCAGTACGGGACTCTGTCTCATAAAGTGGAGTAGGCCACACGTAACTCAGACAATAAAGCCTGACAACCTGAGTTTGATCCCCGAGCCCACATAAAGGAAGGAGAGAACTGACTCCATAGAGCTATCCTCTGACCTCCACATGTATGTCATAGCACATGCATGCTTGCACACAAATCACACATATGCACATACACACACATACTGATTTAAAAAATAAAGTGGGGCTGGAGAGATGGCTCAATAGTTATAATTGACACAAATTATTTACAAATTCAAGGACCAAAGGAAAAACCCTCCAATTTATAAGTCCAGTGAAATGGCTTGGCAGGTAAAGGTGCTTGCTGCCAACCCTGACAGTTCAAGATAGATAACCAGGACTCAAATGGTAGAAGGGGAGCATAGACTCCAACCTGCAGGTTTTCCTCTAGCCTCCATAAGTGTGCTGTGGCACATGTACACACACACACACACACACTAATAAAACATTTTTATTACTGAGATAAGGGCTCACTGTAACTCAGGCTAGCCTCAAACTTGCGTGACATTCCTGCCTCAGCTCTCCCAGTGCTGGGATGGCTGAGGTGCAGGTGTGAGCCACCATGCCCACTCATGGGCAGCTGATTTCCAACAAAGGTTCTATGAGCAAATACAGTCATTTCAACAAGTGGTACTGACACCATTGTATGTCTACCTGCAAAAGACAGAAGTTGAACCCTGTGATGATTCACCTGGGGGATCAGTGAGGTTGTAGTTCAATGGTAGAGTGCTTGCCCAACATCAAACTTCCCAGGATGTTGTGGGGGAGGCAGGGAGAGAAAGACTTATTTTATACGTCTGACTAGATTAGAGAGGAGCTTACTTGATGCATAAAGTGTTGTTTCTAAGTATGTCTGGGAAGAGGGTGTTTCCTGAGGAATCTACATATAAAGTGGTGGGCTCAGTGGGTGAGATCTGCCCATAAGACACAGTCTAGTCAAGTGGTCAGGTGCTAGATGAAAAAAAAAAAAAAACAAAACACCTGGAATATGGATAACTCTGCCCTCCTCTCAAGTGGACCCCTTTCTTCTGTCCTTAGACCTCAGAGCTGCAGGCCCTTTGCTCTCGGGGACTTGCATTTCTAAGGGACAAGTGCAGCAGCCTCGTGGGGTCTCAAGAGTGCTTACCATATAAAGAAACATTTTTATCTGTAAGTACGTATCAAGAGAAATGAAAGCAGCCTATATAAAAATTTGTACACAAATGTTCATAGCTTACCATGATTGCCAAATAATGGGACCAACCAAGGCTTCTATGATAGTGTCACAGTCCCAGCATGGAGATCAGAGATAACTCACTCACAGGAGCTGGGTCTCCCCTTCCACATGTGGGTGCTGGGGGTCAGGGTTGGCACAAGTGCCTTTACTCATTGAGCTATCTCACAGCCCCATGAGAGAATTTTTTCATATTATTTTATTACCTTAAAGCTTTATTTACTACTGAGAAGTAACCTGGTCACTTGGAAGAACTTCATTAACCACATTTTCCTCCAGTTTTTTGTTGTTGTTGTTGTTGTCTTTGCTGTTTTTGTTTGTTTGTTTGTTTCAAAAAGGGTCCCACTACATAGCCTTGGCTGTCCTGGAGCTATGTAGACCATGCTGGTCTTGAACTCACAATCTCCTGCCTCTGCCTTCTGAATGCTGGGATATATATATATATATATATATATATATATATATATATATATACCACCATTTCTGGTTACAGTATTCTTTAATAGCACCAATGAATAAAAATAAAGGTAATTTATAATTCACAGATGTTTTAATCATACAGAAGACATGATAAAATTCTGATGCAGCAATATTAAAATACAAAATCAGCATTATTTTTCCATAACTTCCACCACCCTGCTTCTTACCATGTAAGGATCCACTGAGAGATAAAGAGTTCTCACTTGTACTTGCCCTTCATTGAGAGCGTCCGGTAAACTGAACTCTTCCACCCTGAAATTCTCTGCAACTGGATCTCCATTTTTCCCTAATTTTTCAAGCAAAAACATGAAATTTAAAAAGTTGCATTTTTGCCCCAGTCTCACTTGGTAGCCTTCGCTACACAGTTCTCCAAATACAGACTAGGCTGGCCTCCAACTCCATGATCCACTTGCCTCTACCTCCCATTCTGGGATTAAAGGTGTACACCACCAAGCCTAGACATTTGTTATCTTCTAAATGTTCCCCTAGGATTTAAAGTACCCCCAAGAGACAGGCAGTAACTCTGAATTTGAAGTCATCCTGGTCTATGTGATGAGTTCCAGGCCATCCAAGGCTATGTAGAGAGACTTTCCCTTAAAAAAAAAAAAAATGGGAGGGAGGGAAGATAGAAGCCTGGAGGTCAGGCAGGGGTGGCACACAGGATGACTGGAGAGATGGACGGCTCAGTGGTTGGGAGCACCTTCAGATCTTCCGGGGGCATGGGGTTTGATTCCCAGCACCTACACAGCCACTAAAACCCATCTATAACTCCAGTCCCAGGTGATCCAACGCCCTTTTCTGGCCTCCAAGGGCACTGCATGCACGTGGTAGACAGACACGTACATGTAGGCAAAACCCCTATACACATAAAATAAATTCTCAAAAAAAAGGAAAAGAAATTGACCTTGGCCTGGAGAAATGGCTCAGTAGGTAAGAGCACTGGCTGCTCCTCTAGAAGGCTGGGGCTCAATTCCCAGTGCTCACGTGGTAGCTCACAACTGTCTGCATGATGGTTTGAATGGCTGGCCCAAGGAATGGCAGTATTAGGAAGTGTGGCCTTTTGGTAGTAGGTGTGGCTTTGTTGGAGGAAGTGTGTCACTATGAGGTAGGATATGAGACCAGTCTCCTAGCTGTCTGGAAGCCAGTCTTCTTTTTGCCTTTGGAATGAGATGTAGAACTTTCGGCTTCTTCTCCAACACCATGCCTGCCTGCATGCTGCCATGCTTCCTACATTAATGATAATGGACTGAACCTCTGAACCTATAAGCCAGCCCCAATTAAATATTGTCTTTATAAGAGTTGCCTTGGGGGCTGGAGAGATGGCTCAGAGATTAAAATCACTGACTGCTCTTCCAGAGGTCCTGAGTTCAATTCCCAGCAACCACATGCTGGCTCACAACCATCTGCAATGGGATCTGATGACCTCTTCTGGTATGTTTAAGGACAGCTACAGTGTACTCATATACATTAAATAAATAAATAAATCTTAAAAACAAACAAACAAACAACAACAACAACAAAAACGAGTTGCCTTGGTCATGGTATCTCTTTACAGCAATGGAAACTCAAACTAAGACAGTGTGTAACCCCAGTTTCAGGGGATCCATGGCAACAGGTATGCACATAGTACACACATATATTCATGCATGCAATTGTCTATACACAAAAAATAAAATAAATCCTTAAAAAAATTGAATTCAAGTTTTTCTTTTAATTATGGAATTAAAAGTTACAAAGTAACAGAAAGGCAAAATAAAGTTAGGTAAGCTTTCTGTCTTCATTTTAAGAAACAGAGACTCAGGTGAACATTTATTGTTTTATTTTTAAAGTCTTTTTTTGTTTGTTTTGTTTGGGTTTTGTTTGTTTGTTTGTTTTTGAGACAGGGTTTCTCTGTATAGCCCTGGCTGTCCTGGAACTCACTGTAGACCAGGCTGGCATTAAACTCAGAAATCCACCTGCCTCTGCCTCCCAAGTGCTGGGATTAAAGGCATGTGCCACCACTGCCCGGCTATTTTTAAAGTCTTAAAAATAAGGTAACTAGGGCTGGAGAGATGGCTTAATTGTTAAGAGCACTGAGTGCTCTTCCAGAGGTTCTGAGTTCAATTCCCAGCAACCACATGGTGGCTCACAACCATCTGAAATGGAGTCTGATGCCCTCTTCTGGTGTGTCTGAAGAGAGCAATGGTGAATACATAAAATAAATAAATAAATCTTTAAAAAATAAAAAAAGGTAACTAGAAATTTCAAGGTTTGAGAAAGACGTTGAAGCAGACGCTATTATCATTACAGTGTGTTTGTCTTGAATTACATTTAACATGAGCAGAAGTCCTTTTAAGAACCGTCGGATTTCTAAGGTGGGAATCCAATGTAAAGGTCTCAAACCAACTGTTCACCACCCTAAAACTGAGGGCAGAAAACGTGGGTGAGTAACAAAACAGGCCCACAAAACAATGGGCCAGTATTGCTTAGATTACTCCCACACCTATGCTTCTCTGATTCAGGTGGATATCAGTATTGGCGTAGGATGGTATGAAGTAGAAAAACAAATTTTAAGAATCGGTTACACCACAGCCGGGCGTGGTGGCGCACGCCTTTAATCCAAGCACTCGGGAGGCAGAGGCAGGCGGATTTCTGAGTTCGAGGCCAGCCTGGTCTACAAAGTGAGTGCCAGGACAGCCAGGGCTACACAGAGAAACCCTGTCTTGAAAAAACCAAAAAAAAAAAAAGAATCGGTTACACCTACCACAAAAGAAATTCTAAAATTATACTTTCAATATAACCTTTCAAATATTATGATTCAATGGCCTTGAAAGGTAATCATCTGAAAACTGAATATGACATTGTCTAAGACAGTTCATCTAATAATTAATATATTTACTAATTTTTTTTTTAAAGATAGGATTTCTCTGTGTAGCCCTCGATGTCCTGGAATTCGCTCTGTAGACCAGGCTGGCTTCAAACTTGAGATTCAAAATTTATAGTCTTAATTTGCTTTTCTACCTTAGTTTGCTACCCTGACCTCATGTTGGTTTTTATTCGTCCATGTGTGTTATAATTACCCGAGATCACAACTTTCATTTACCACAGACTCACACATACCAGGTCGGGAATTCAGTACCACTCTTTGTATGATCATCACAAGACTTCTATATAAAATGATTCCTGTAATTAGAAAAAAATCATTAGAAAGATATAAAGTATTCAATTAAAAGTTGAAACGGTCATTTGTGCTTCTGAATGGAGAGGAAAAATCAGATTTTGGAATCTAACAGGAGAGATTGTTCAGTGGTCAAAAGCACCGGCTGCTCTTCCCCAGGAACCAAGTTAGTTCCCAGCATGCACACACATGGCAGCTCACAAGTCCACTACTGGGCACCTGACTCCCTCCTCTGTTCTCCTTGGGCACCGCATGCATGTGGCACACAGACTAGGCAAAACACCCATATATATGAACTAAAAAGAGCAGAATCTAAAAATTTATGTTACTCCCCTGTCAGTATGCCTCCTGCAGTAAACAAATAGAGAAAACAACTAAATCCGATTAGAATTCTTAGCTGATAGGAACAAGTTCACTGAAGACTGAAAGGGCCAGAATGACTGACTTGGTCTTGGATAATCTGGGGACATTCCTCTTCACACCATCAGGAATAAGTATCTTACTAAGGCAGAATTAAAGAAAGAAAGAGAGAAACAAACAAACAAAAAATCAAAACAAAACCATCATTTCATGTTCCACCAGAATTAAGCAGTTATTTAAGATATAAATATAAAAAGCACTAGTCTAGGGACCAGACATACAGCTCAATAGTGAAGCACTTGCCTAACATGTACAGCCAGGATGGGATCCCAGATTCCACAAAACACAAAGACCTTAACTGCTTGGTCGGCAAGATGGCTCAGTGGGTAAAGGCTCCTGATGCCAAGCTAAAGACCTGAGCTTGATCTCCAGGACCCACATGGTGGGAAGAACTGACTTTCTGATGTTGTCCTTTCATCTCCACATTTGCCATTCATACACATGGCCCTGGCACCCACACAATGTAAATTAAAAGTATTTTAAAACAACTGTTTAGCTGGACATGATGGCACACACATCTTTAATTCCAGCACTCTGAGGGTAGAGGCAAGTAGAGCTCTGTGAATTCAAGGCCACTCTGATCTACAAAGTGAGTTCCAGGCCAGTCAGAGCTCCACAGTGATACTATGCCTCAAACCAACCAATCACCAAAAACCAAAACAAAACAAAACAAAAAACCCCTCTTCAACTGTAACACAGCAATCTTTCAAAGGTTCTTTTGTATAAGTGTGTGTTCTGAGAGTGTGTGCAGGTACAAATGTACACATGTGGGAGCCAGAGCTTAACCTTGAGTGTTCTAAGTATGTATGAGGTACACATGTGACAGTCAGAAGTTAACCTCAGTGTTGTGAGTGTGTGTGCAGGTGCACATGTGTATACATGTGATAGTCAGAAGTTAACCTCAGTGTTCTGAGTGTGTGTGCAGGTGCACATGTATGGTTAAACATGCCTTGTTTATAACAGAAAAAGAAAAAAAAAAAAGAAACTTTCCATGCTGCATGTTTAAGCTGATAATTAATTTTTAATAGGCAAGTAGGCTTTGCTAATTTTTCCTGCTCATTTGTGACTTGCTTAGTATTTCTATAGATATGGATAATTTACAGATAACTTTTGCAAAGATTCCATGACTACTGCTTGCAACAACAAAGTTATAGACACATCAGTGTACCATACCCCTGAGCTCTGCACCCAAAGAGTCAACTGTAGATTGAAAATATTTAAAAAAAAAAAAAAAAGCCATAGAATCTCAGCACTCAGGAGTCTGAATGAAGAGGTCAATGTGGTTGCTGAGTGGTGGTGGTGCACACCTTTAATCCTAACACTCGGGAGGCAGAGGCAGGCGGATTTCTGAGTTCGAGGCCAGCCTGGTCTACAAAGTGAGTTCCAGGACAGCCAGGGCTACACAGAGAAACCCTGTCTCGAAAAAACCAAAAAAAAAAAAAAATTTTTTTTTGGACTACACAGCAAGGCTCTATCTAAATCAAACAATATTTTCAGAAGTATTAAAAGAGATACTCTCTGTACTAAATACCTACAGACTCATTATTCTTTGAACAACATAGTGTAACAACTATTTACATTGTTTATATTGCGTTGAGTATTATACATAATCTAGAGGGGACTTGAAGTTTACAGGAAGATGTGTAAGTGATACACTTATAGACCATCTTATTTTAAGGAATTTGGACATCTGCAAATTTTGATAACCACTGATATTCATATGATCATGAAACCAATCCCCAGTAGATGTGGAGAAATTATATCCATTATTAAAGTAATTTCATCTTACAAAGGAAGTTTAGTATAATGTGTGCCCAAGTCCATAGCACAGGTGACGGCAGGAGTGGGATGGAGTGGAATTGAAAGGCATAGCTCTCAGCCAGACCTCACGGCTCCCACACTTCCCATTCTACCACTACCTCCTCCGAAAGGGCTTTGACATCACAACCAACTGCTACCTGACTCTCTTGCAGGTACTCAACGCTACAGAAAAACAATTTCACTTTCCTTGTTTACTTCTTTTTGTTTTCAGTCAGGGTCTCATTATATAGGCCTGGCTGGCTTGAAACTCACTATGTAGACCAAGCTGGCCTCGAACTCAGAGAGACCTGCTTGCCTCTGCCTCCAGAGTACTGGGTTTAAAGACTTGCACCACCAAGCCCAGCCCCAACTCTGTTCTTAATCAATTATTAAGAAAGGACTGGAGAGATGGCTCAGCTATTAAGAGCACTTGCTGCTCTTGCATAGCGTATGGGTCAGTTCCTAACACCCACTGGCTGCACCAGTTCCAGGGGATCAGTGCCCTCTTCTGGCCTCTATAGGCACTACACATGCATTTGAGGCACAAACATGCCAGCAAACATGCAGGCATATAATAAATTTTCTAAAAATGATTTCAGACTGGAGCTTCAGTCTAGTGGTAGGACACTTGCCTGGTATGTATGAGGTCCTAGGCTTGAAACCTGAGACCCAAAGAGGTAAAAGAACCAAATGTCCGATGCTGGAAACGTTAGTTAGACGCTTAGTAAGCCAGGCTGAAGACTACAGAAGCATCTCCACTCCTTTAGTTTCTCTAGCACTCACACTGATAAGTCTCATTGATGGTGGCAGAAAAAATGGCCACCATCTGTGAATGGTAGTTACTCTCAAATTCACTCTTCCCTTTGGGATATAACTCATCAGGGTAAAATACTTTGCAGCCTTCCTTTAAAGCGAATCCCATTTCACTCAAAACCCTCAGGTAAGTTCCTCTGGCAGCATAAATACTAGTTAACAGTAATTATGTAATGAATGACTATTAACAGAAGCAATAGCACAGGTAAGTCCTTACCCTCCAACATCTGGTGCTAAGTCAACCTGCCCGAATGCCTGCAGATGTTTTTACAGAATTGGGACTTAGGGCTCACACATCACATTTGGAGTCTCTCCTGGCTTTGTTTCTTCACTCTTTTGTCTGGAGAATGTACTGACTGGTTTCTCAGTGTAACCTGCCTTGTTCTTCTATTTTCTTCTCTTATTTGGAAATGATCAGTCGGTTTAGAGGACCAATGAGATTCAATCTCTCTCTCTTGCCAACTATTAGGGATTGCACCCAGACCCTGGTAAATGCTTCAGATTGGGGTTGGGGGCAGGATGGGGCGGGCATCTATAAAGGCAGTGCTGTCTACATCTTATTCGTCACATCATTTAGTATAGTGGGGAACTTTTTTTTTTGAGATGTGGCTGCTAGGTGCTCAAATTCCTGAGTTCCAGCGTGTCCCTTGTCACACCCTCCCACTGAGTGCAGACTGCAAGTGCATCTCTTTACACCCAGCCAGAGATACTGCCTATGGAATCACCATGTATAGAAATCACATGAAGGGCTGGTGAGATGGCTCAGTGGGTAAGAGCACCCGACTGCTCTTCCGAAGGTCCGGAGTTCAAATCCCAGCAACCACATGGTGGCTCACAACCATCCGTAACGAGATCTGACTCCCTCTTCTGGAGTGTCTGAAGACAGCTACAGTGTACTTACATATAATAAATAAATAAATCTTAAAAAAAAAAAAGAAATCACATGAAAATTAAAAACCAAATTTATTCAGCTACAACTGTCAAACTGTCCTTGAGTGGTTATTAACTTTACTGTGATGGCTAAATTTTCAATCAAAGGACTGTTGCCCAACTGCCTGAGTTTCTTTTCCTATTGCTGTGATAAAATACCCTGACAGGAGCAACTGAAGGCAGACGGGACCAGGGTTATTTTGGCTACAGTTTAAGGGCACAGTCGTCACGGAGAAGTCACTCTGGGTGCTTGAAGCAGCCACTCACACCACACCAACAGTCAAGAAACAGAACAAGGAGGCTGTCGAGATGGCTCAGTGGGTAAGAGTACCAACTGCTCTTCCAAAGGTCCTGAGTTCAAGTCCCAGCAACCACATGGTGGCTCACAACCACTTGTAATGAGTGTGTCTGAAGACGGCTTCAGTACACTTTATTTATAATAATAAATGAGCAGAGCCGACCAGAGCAAGCAGAGGTCCTAAATTCAATTCCCAGCAACCACATGAAGGTTCACAACTACAGTGTACACATATACATAAAATAAATAAGTCTTCAGGAAAAAAAAAAAAAAACAGAACAAGGAATGCTGGTGTTCAACTGGCTTTGTCGTTTTTTATTCAGTCCAGGACCCAAACCTAAGAAATTGTCCCATTCAGCCTTGGGGTGAATCTTCCCACCTTAGTCATCTTAAAATGAAGTCAATCCCTCATGGGTACACCTTGAAGCTTGTCTATTCAGCGATTTCTGATCCCCTCAAGTTGACAGTCAGTGTTAGGCATCACTGGGTGACGGTTATCTGTTCTCCATTTTCAGCATTCTGCCTTATTTCTCTAGATATGCATAACAGAGCCAGTGTGATGCCTCCCACCTGTAATCCAGCACATGGGAGGTAGAAGAGAGAGGAATGAGTTCAAAGCCAGACTTAGCTACATAACAAAATTCAAGGCCAGAATTCTGGGATATGAGAGACCTTGTCTCGAAAACAATACTCACAGGTTCTCCATCTAAAATAAAGATCACATTCAAGACCTGAAGGGCAGTGGGTTAGGAGGCATCATAATGGAGGCAGAGCTGAGTAGACCTCAGTAAACCCCATTTGCTGTTAAATTAAACTGGGTTTCTAATTGATGCGACCATTCTAAAACAATACCACCAAAAGATCTGGTTCAATGACAGTCATTAAAAATACGCCTTAAGCCTTAAGCATCCGTGTGGCAGCCTATTGTAAGGAAAAGCTCACTGAACTCACAAGGGCAAAGGACGTGTTCTGTTTCTAGCCGGGTGGGACCTCGGAGGGGTCATACAGTTTATTTCCTGAATGTTTCCAGGCATCCCAGAACTGGGTGAGTCGACATGCTCTGGCATGGTAGCGTCTTACATTTGTAATCCCAGTTATTGGGCAGCCTGGGCAAATTAGTGAGAACCTGTCCCAAAATAAAAATGAAAAACAGTCTGGCAATATAGCCCAGTAGTAAAAACCTCTTGCCCAGCATGCATAGGGGAGGGGGAAGGCTGATCTTGGATTCAATTCCCAATACAGAAGAAAATAAATTATTAATCAGTTTGCTTAAATACAACTCTGTCCTCAAACACCACCGCCATGAAGTTGCAAACATGCTATCCTTTTCACAGACGCCATACAGGGGCTGAATAACTTGTCCAAGGTCGCACAACTTATCCCCAATACCTTTTAATAAAACACACCTCCTATTTATCCGTACTTTGTTCAACCATTCTGCCACAAAGGGCTCTGCTGACCTTCCCTGTGCTGTCCATGCCATCGTATGCAAATATGCAAATGTCCACCTCAGAAAGCCAACCTTCCTCTATGGCTCCCACGACTAACCACTTTCACAGAAATTACTGGTAATCTCACATTTTCAAGCCGACTTCCTGGATCCTCAGCACCAAGAGGATAAAAACCTCTTGGTGCTGAGGTTTTTCAACACGACATAAGTATACCCCTATGCGTGGCACACAGTAGGCGCTCAATCGATGTTCAAATCTGAAGCACCTCAAACACAGTCGCGCCCAAACTTCACGCCGTTCACCCTCGGAATTCTTACAAAACGGAGAGCACCTGTTACTGGGCATTCCCTAGTCTAGCGTCCCAAGCTATACCGCTGGTGTCGCCCGGAGCTCGAGGAGGACGCCCACAGGTCACCCCGGCTCGGAACTTCCTCCTTTTCTGCGGGTTTAAACCAGCTTCCGGTGCAGTGATAAAGTGGCCCCCTGCGTGTCTGTCAGCTGGAGATCTCGCGGGATTTGATGAACAGCGAAGGGTCGGCTGGCGGCACGACCTTAGCCCTAGGACCACACTGCGCAGGCGCAGGACTAAGCCTGTCTCCTTGCCCTCTCTTCTCCTAGGGCCGGGGTGTTTTGAAGTTCATAGGCGACCCTTTGGTCCCCAAGGTTGGTGAGAATCACAGGATACCTTGCTAGTCTAGGCAAGGAGTATCCATAAGTTAACTTCATTGGGGCTCCGTGGCCGACCCCGCCTCCAGGACCCAGAGAGCAAATTGTTTAACTAATGACTTCAGGTCAATTCCCCTGTGTCCTCTTGTGTCCCCAGAGGTTGAACCCACGTCCTGGCACGGTCTAGGCAGGCGCCCTGACAGCCCCAGCCTCTGGAAGAAACTTGATTCATGTTAGATTCACTGAGTCTTAGGTTGGGAAATCACAGTGAGAAATAGCATCAAGTCTAACCCTTGTTTTGTAGGTGAAGATGCTGAGATCTAGAGGACTAAAGCAGGTTCTCAACCTTCCTAATGCTGTGACCCTCGTGCGTGGTGACCCACCAACCATAAAATTATTTCCATTGCTACTTCATAATTGTTATTTTGCTATTGTTAGGACCCGTAATGGAAATAACTATGTTTTCTGATGGTCTAAGGGGACCCCCAAGAAGCTAGAAGCTCATGGTTTGAGAACCACTTAACTAGTCACTATCGGGTGTGGTTTGTTTCTAGAATAACTTGGGATCTCCAGAAACTGCAAACCCTAACGGACTGAATCGGGCGGCTGTAGGAATCGCCCTTAGCACTGTATTCCAGCAAGGAGCTCTAATCGTGGAGCTCTAACTCTGGTATAAAGAGTAGCTGGAAAATACCAGTACCTCCGGCAAATGGGCAGCCATCAGATGAACTGGAGCCCTGGGTAACAGAACATCTGAACATTTTCACTTCGTTTGGAAAACTTGAAGAATGGGGTAGGAGACTCTTACCACATTCCAAATAACTTTCCAGCAGGATCTGATCTCTTGGTGGTCAGCTGAGTGAACCAGAGAAAAAGGAAACGCTCAAATACAATAAAAGTGATAGCAGAAAACAGAGGGAGACTATAGATTACATCTAAAACTCAAAGAGAAGTAACTTAGTTTGGGCCCTTTTTGATGTGAAGTCCCCTTTTCTCCAGGTCTCAGATGTTCAAAAACTGAATGGAGGAGTTCAGGTTTATTTATTTTCCTCCCTTCTGAATTTTCTCTTCACACTAAGGGTTACAATCCTTTGTACGACTTGAGTTGTACCATGCATTATATGGGATTTTTTTTTTCCTGATACGATTTTATTTTCATGCTTTGTGGTGTAGTGTGGTGCAGTTTGGTTTGCATCAGGGTGCTGCTACATAGACCTGGGTATCCTGGAACTCACTATGTAGGCCAGGCTGGCCTAGACTCACAGAGATCCACCTGCCTCTCCCTTCTGAGTGCTGGGATTGAAGGTGCCAGCACTGGCTTTGATTTTTATTTTCAAGGTTGTGGCCACTGCCATTTTACTAATGTGGAAATGGAGATTAATCACTTAAGCGCCAAGATGAAGGAACTAATACATAAAGGAACAAGTCCCCAAATGAGAGCAAATACGTCCTTCTGTTTCTACCTTTGCTGTGAGTTCGGGATCCCCTTCTCTTCCTTCTCTGTAGCTTTGCATTGTCTCTCATCCTTTAACCGGTGCCAGAGATAAATGTTTTCCAGACTTAACTAGAGGGAGGTGCCAACCTTTCTCCCCTCAACCTAATGCAAACAAACTGTGGCACAGTCTGTGCCCCTCACTCCAGCATTCCTACTAAATATAAACATTTAATCTGATAGGCTTATGTAATTGTTTGCTAATGACCTTTTAAACTACAATGACTCCATTTGAATGCCTGTGTAGTCATCTCTTTCAGATTACAAATTACTCAGGAGGAAGAATTAAAGTATGTCCAGCCTTCTTACTACATAGCCACTCCACGCAACAGAGATAATTTGGTGCTAAACAAATACATTTTCATGGAAGTGATAACTGTTCATAATGCCAAACCCAAACATATATTCTAAAGAAATAACACAAACAGGAGGTAAAAAACATACCTGCCTCTGCCTCTGCCTCTCTGCCTCTCTGCCTCTCTGCCTCTCTGCCTCTCTGCCTCTCTGCCTCTCTGCCTCTCTGCCTCTCTGCCTCTCTGCCTCTCTGCCTCTCTGCCCCTCTGCCCCTCTGCCCCTCTGCCCCTCTGCCCCTCTGCCCCTCTGCCCCTCTGCCCCTCTGCCCCTCTGCCCCTCTGCCCCTCTGCCCCTCTGCCCCTCTGCCCCTCTGCCCCTCTGCCCCTCTGCCCCTCTGCCCCTCTGCCCCTCTGCCTCTGCCTCTGCCTCTTCGATTAAGGGAGGAGTGGGGATTGTGTCATTTCTATTGCTGCATATAAATCATCCTCAAACTTGGTATCTTAAAACAGGAGCATTTATTACTAGAGTTGTTATGGGTAGAGCAGCACCTTTAATCCCAGCACACTGGACACAGAGGCAGGTGGATCTCTCTGAGTTTGAGGCCAGCCTGGTCTACAGACAGAGTGAGTTCCAGGACAGCCAGGGATACAGAGAAAAACCCTGACTCAAAACACACACACACACACAAAACAAAAAACCCAACAAGACAAAACAAACCCTTAAGGATCGATCAGCACATAAGTGCCACCACAGGGACAGCAGGGCATGAGCCTTCTTTGCCTGTGTTCACCCTCCGCAATTTTCAGGCCCCACCCCAACTGTACCCTCTGGCTAGATCCAGCCCTTTGTCCCTCTTTTGCTGGCCTGCCTGTGAGAAGCAGCTTTGGTTGACAGTATCCAAGCATGGACTTTGCTCTACTTGTAAGTCATACTTCCTTCAGCGGCAGAAGAGCTGCCTATTCTTTGTTTGTTTGGTTGGTTGGTTTTTTTCAAGACAGGGTTTCTCTGTGTAGCCCTGGCTGTCCTGAAACTCACTTTGTAGACCAGGCTGGCCTCGAACTCAGAAATCCGCCTGCCTCTGCCTCCTGAGTGCTGGGATTAAAAGTGTGCGCCACCACTGCCCGGCTGAGCTGCCTATTCTTATGGCTCACCCTACTCCAGCACATACTCTCTTGGGGCGAGGTAGTGTACTGGCTATTTTTGTGTCAACTTGACACAGCTGGAGTTATCACAGAGAAAGGAGCTTCAGTTGAGGAAATGCCTCCATGAGATCCAACTGTAAGGCATTTTCTCAATTAGTGATCAAGGGGGAAAGGCCCCTTGTGGGTGGGACCATCCCTGGGCTGGTAGTCTTGGGTTCTATAAGAGAGTAGGCTGAGGAAGCCAGGGGAGGCAAGCCAGTAAAGAACATCCCTCCATGGCCTCTGCATCAGCTCCTGCTTCCTGACCTGTCTGAGTTCCAGTCCTCACTTCCTTTGGTGATGAACAGCAGCATGGAAGTGTAAGCCGAATAAACCCTTTCCTCCCCAACTTGCTTCTTGGTCATGATGTTTGTGCAGGAATAGAAACCCTGACTAAGACAGGTAGGATGGAAGTAGGCACAGTCAGAACACCTCATGCTCCTCAGATTCAGAGCAGGAGCCCAGCAGTTTTCAGGCGTAAAGTCTTCTCAGACTGTTTACACCTTATGGTCTGGTATAAGGTTGTTCACGAGAAACTTGCCCATCTTTATAGTTTTGATTTTCTTTTCCTTTTTAAAAAAGATGTATTTGTTTTATATGAGTACACTGTCACTTTCTTCAGACACCCCAGAGGAGGGCATCAGAGCCCATTCCAAATGGTTGTGAGCCACCATGTGGATGCTGGGAACTGAACTCAGGACCTCTGAAAGAGCAGTCAGTGCTCTTAACCACTGAACCATCTCTCTCCAGCCCCTTGATTTTCTTTTTTTAATGAGTTGATCTTGCCAATCCCCTCAGTTAGCTATAATCACGAGATTAAGATTATATTTGAGATTTCTGAGGTATATCCAAGTGGGATATGATGGTGCACACCTCTCCTTGGGAGGCAAAGGCAGGGGGATTTCTGTGAGTTTGAGACCAGCCTGGCCTCTAGCGTGAGTTCCAGCTCAGCAAGGGCTACACAAAGAGAATCTGTTTCCAAAAACAAAAATTATATTCTACAAGATACTGTCTGAAAAAGAAAATTTAAAAAAAAATTGAGAAAGTGTCTCTAAATTCACTCAACCCCAACAATTCAGAAAAGAAAAGAGAGAATAGCTGGATGTAATGGCACAGGGCTGGTCAGGATGGCTTTCGAGATTTTTGAACTCTTATTCAAGGATCTGAAATAAAATCCACACCGAATGCCAAGTTGCATGGAAAAATTACTTAAAACAACACAATAAAGATCAGAAGATACTACCAGGGAGCAGTGGAGGATACTCGAGGGCATTCTTTTACTAAAAGTCAAGAGAGGGGCTGGAGAGATGGCTCAGTAATTGAGAGACCCCTGGTTCTGTTCCCAGCCCCCACATGGGAGCTCATCCCCTGAAACTCCAGTTCTAGGGAGTCTGACACCTTCACATGCAGGCAAAACATCAATGCACATAACATAAAAATAAATGAATAATTTTTAAAAAGTGAAGAGTTTAGTTGCTAATGGGTGTGATGAGGGTGGTTCTCTGTTTTAATTGATAGCATCGATCTTATAATCATTTTTCTAATGTGCATGGCCTTACCCATAATGCTTCAGACTTTATGCATAGACACAAGTTGATGAATAGTAGATTCTCCCTAGAAATTTACATGAGGACATAGTTTTGTCTTCCTGCACAGCATCCCAAACCGGATCAGGCTGGATCTCTCTCCGGCCACATACCATGTACCAGGATGTACTGGGAATATAGTTGAATAGAAATAGCCTACATTTGATTGTCGTTAGGGGCAGAAAAACATCCTATTGTTCAGGACGGTGTAGTCTGATGCAGGTACCTATGTGAGATTCTAGGTTTGGTGTTTAGAGAGAAGTGTGTGTGTATGTGTGTGTGTGTATGTGTGTGGATGTGTATGTGTGTGTAGATGTGTGTGTGTGTGGATGTGTGTGTATGTGTGTATGTGTGTGTGTGTGTGTGTAGTGTGTGTGAGCTAGGTTACCAAGTACATTATTAGAAGCGGAGAGTGTACATGACCCAATCCAAGTGCAGTTTCAGATTGCTAAACTTATGCCTTCATGCCTCACCTATCATCTTAAGCATGCAGGGGCTAAGGTAAGAGAATTATGACTTTCAGGGTAGCCTGGACTACATAATGAGATCCTGTGTTGTTTGGTTGGTTGGTTTGGACTTTTTATTTTTGGACAGGGTCTCACTATATCACCCTGCCTGGCCCAGAACTCTCGATGTATCCAAGCTGGCCTCAAACTCCCAGTGTACCAGATGATAACCTCATTTTTTTTAATTGTCACAAATGACCCTCTGTTTATTTAAATAAAATTACCTTTCCTAGAAGTCTCTGTCTAAATTATTAAACTTGCTGTCATGCGTTGGTCCCCTGTGACCTTGGTTTGCTTGTGGTTTCTCTGATGTGTAGCTGGGACGTTTATAATAATCACGCTCATACAACTGATCTCTCCTCCCACCATTATTCCCTCCTGTCCCGTCTTCCCCTCCTTCCCTCCAGCTCCTCCCCCTTGCTTCTTCCCTTCTTCTACATTGATGAGGTTTATCTGAATGTATTTTTACATTCCTAAACAATGACTCCCCAAATCCCCTCTGAGTCTTTCCTTCCTTCCTTCTTCATGGTCCACGATGCCAACTGAGGTTGTCAGTACAATGCAGCCAAACTAATGGTTGGGCATGGGCTCTTCTGCTGTTTTTTTTTTGCAGGAATATGAGCTGTCCATTAAATCAGGGGTGAATCATTCCATTCTTGTTTATCATTGCTGCGAGGTTCACAGCAATTTGCCCAACTCTGTGAGCACTGATGATCTCAGACGCACCCGTGTGACTGTGCCTCACCAGCACAGCATCTAATGTGACTTTGGAGCACAGCCCAACACAGCTGACATTTGCCTTTCCAGCTGGCATTGCCCATGCTCTTGAGACCATGACATCATCAGATTGGACAGTGATGCGGCGCACCATCACAGCGACACAGGGAGAAGAATTGAAGAGCTTACTCTCTTATTCCTGAGTCATCTTTTCTTTTTTCTTTTCTTTTTTTTTTTTTTTTCTACCCTGCTAGAGCTGGGGATGAACCCAGGGCCTTGCACATACCAGGCAAGCTCTCTGCCACTGAAATACACCTCTTATTCATCCACTGCTGTTCTGTAACTAACATAAGACAGATCTAAAAGAAAACCGCAATGTTGAATAGAAAAGACGAATTAACAGGTCTGGAGAAATGGCTCCGTGGTTTGGAGCACTGGCTGCTCTTACAGAGGGCCCAGGTTTGATTCCCAGCACCTCGTGGCATTACACTCTACTGTAACTCTACTTCCCAGGTGTCTGGCATTCTCTTCTGGCTTTCACAGACACCAGGTATGTACTTGGGGTACACCCATATATGCAACCAAGACCCAGATACACATAAGTAAGTAAATCTTGTAAAAATTTTAAAAGAGGACAAACAGATTGGCTTCTAGAACACGTAGGCGGCTGTCTGCAGAGAGATTTTATTTTATTTTTTTTTATTTTTTTTTTTGATTTTTAATATTTTTATTACATATTTTCCTCAATTACATTTCCAATGCTATCCCAAAAGTCCCCCATAGCGCCCCCCACTTCCCTACCCACCCATTCCCATTCTTTTGGCCCTGGCATTCCCCTATATTGGGGCATATAAAGTTTGCAAGTCCAATGGGCCTCTCTTTCCATTGATGGCCGACTAGGCCATCTTTCGATACATATGCAGCTAGAGACAAGAGCTCCGGGGTTCTGGTTAGTACATCATGTTGTTCCAACAATAGGGTTGCAGATCCCTTTAGCTCCTTGGGTACTTTCTCTAGCTTCTCCATTGGGAGCCCTGTGATACATCCAATAGCTGACTGTGAACATCCACTCCTGCGTTTGCTAGGCCCCGGCATCGGATTTTATTCTTCTTAGTGGTGTTTGTTATCTAAGGCACCCAGAGGCCTCACTCCCATCTGTGTGGGTAATGTACTCGTCCAAAGCCCTTCATTTTCTTAAGCCTTTTCAAAGAGGCAGGAAGTGTCACATGTTGACAACGCTCAGTGTTAGGTGACAAGTTAAGGGTCTATCGGTGTCAGACAAAGTTGTGAGAGGAAAAAAAAAATTAATGAGTTTTTTAAAGATCACCTTCAGTAAACAAAAGATTGGTATTAGCAAAATATTTGAAATGGGCCACAGTAGACAGACACCGTACATACCTGGTAGGTTGTCTCCCTCTTTTGCTGTCTTGGCCTGTTTTCCATGGTCCAGTTGCAAAACACTGCAAATGTTCTTATCTATAGAAATGCAAATGAGGATAAGGCCTTGAATGCTACTACTGTTCTCTCACGCTGTCTCCCAGATGGCACTGTGGCTGTGGTTAAACAGGTTACATTCAGTGCTGCAGGTCACCTCTACATGGGCCTGCTTTGAGGAGTACGTTACAGTCAGTTTTATTACTTTATTGGTCCCCCTACCAGTTAATCTTTGGTACATGTTAATTTTTCCCCCTAAGGTCCTGGGAATCAAACCAGTGACCTACTACATGCTGAACAAATAATGATTTTGTAACAAGAGGAATAGGTCCTCTTTCATCTTTGATGGCTTAGAAAAATCATACTCCGCAGGGCCATGCTTTGCATACTGAGTACGTGTTGAGGTTTTTGTTTTGTTTTGTTTTGTTTTGTTGAGATAGGTTATCCTGTATCCTGTATCCTCAAATTTGTCAGTGACCTATATCTCAAGCCCCTCCTTTTTTTTTCTTCCCAGTCATATTTGTGTGTATCCGTGACCATTTCATTAACCAGGCCATAACACAGGCATTTCCTCCTCTTTCTCTCTTTGGTGGGTTTTGTTTGTTCATTGTTGATTTTGTTTTTTGAGATAAGATCTCAGGTATTCCGGATTGGCCTCAAATGTTCCTCGTTACTGAAGATAACCTTGACCTTCTGAGCCCCCTGTCTCCACCTCCTAAGTGTGTGCTGCCACACACCGTGCCCTGTTCTGGGGATGGAACCAAGGCTTTTGCATGTTAGGGAAGTACTCTACCGACTGAGCTACATCCCTCCTCAGTCTCTGTGGCCTTCGAAGTCTTCTATGCTGTATAAAGGTGTGTTTAGATAAGCAAGTTATGCTGTTTCCTTGTTAACGTCTCTGCTTATAGGAGTCTTAGGATGAGGGTGCTGTTCCACACATTGCTCAAAAGGAAGCTAATACCTTCCGATCACAGACACTGGGCCCCGGGAATTATTTAGTCTCACTTATTCCCTCTTTTTTTATGTTGGAGACTGTTGGAGTTAGGGTTACTAGTACTGTGATAAAACACTGGTTTTTATAGAGAGAATTCATGTAATTTTTGTTTGCTTGCTTGTTTTATTTATGGTTGCTCTGCTGCATGTACACCTGCATGCCAGAAGAGGGCATCAGATTCCTTTATAGATGGTTGTGAGCCACCATGTGATTGCTGGGAATTGAATTCAGGGCTCCAGGAAGAGCAGTACCACTGAGCCATCTCTCCAACCCCCAACACTTTTGTTGTTGTTGTTGTTGTATTAAAGAAAATTTTCGGGCTGGTGAGATGGCTCAGTGGGTAAGAGCACCCGACTGCTCTTCCGAAGGTCCAGAGTTCAAATCCCAGCAACCACATGGTGGCTCACAACCATCCACAACGAGATCTGGCGCCCTCTTCTGGAGTGTCTGAAGACAGCTACAGTGTACTTACATATAATAAATAAATAAATCTTTAAAAAAAAAAAAAAAAGAAAATTTTCAGTCTTTCATTTTACCAGTGAAGACTCAGGGGCCAGATGTTGGAGTGAAAGCCTGCTAGCTCAGAGAGGCAGAGAAAACACCCAGCTGGCCTTCCTACTCCACCAACATCCCAGAAGGAATAAGCCTTTCTCTGTCTCCACACTTTCTTAAATTCCTTCCAACTCACTGTCCTTCCTTTTTGTTTATTCATATCCACCCCCTGTTAGTTTGTTCTGCCTCTTGACCTAGAATTGACTTCATTTAGCTTTTGGATTAAAGATGTGTGCTAGGCCTGAGCCACGAGAGTTCACAATCTCACAATTGTGAGAGGCTCACAATACAAATAAATATCCTGCAACAAAACACAATTACCAAAAGCAACCTGGGAGGAAAGGGTTTATTTGGCTGACTCATCCACATCACTGCATCACTGAAGGAAGTCAGGAGAGGAACCCAAGGACCGTAGGAATCTAGAAGCAGGCGCTGATGCAAAGGCCACAGTGTTGCTTACTCGCTTGCTCTTCACAGCTTGCTCAGTCTGCTTTCTTATAGAACCCAGGACCAGCAGCCCAGGGACTGTGCCACCCACAGAGGGCTGGGCACTCCTCCATTAAGTAAGAAAATGTCCTACAGGCTTGCCTATAGTCATATCTTCTGGTAGCATTTTCTCAAAATGAGGTCCCTCTCAGATGACTATAGCTTGTGTTAAACTGATATAAAACTAGTCAGAACAGAGACTTTTTTCTTTTTAATTTAAAAGTCACATTTTATTTATTTATTTCCTAAGGGGAGGGTGTTACACATGCCACTTACACACAACTTGCATTGTGGGAAGGGGTCTACTCTTTCCTATCACCTTGTGGGGTCTGGGCATCAAATTCAGGTTACTGTGCACCTTGCTACCTTGAGCTGCCTTTCTAGCCCCATGTTAAAGACTTTTAAAAATTCTATTTTGTAGTGGAAACTTAAAGGCTCTTTTGAAAATCAGTTGGATGGTGTTTTGCTGGGACAAACATGTGGAGGAGTGTTTTCCTGAAGTGGACACAGGTGAAAGACTAAGGCAGCCTCGTGAAGGAATGTTTCGCTGAAGCAGACACCGGAGAAAGGATGTTCTGCTAAAGAAGCATGTGAAAGGACACGTGATGAAGGATTCTTTGCTAATAACATGCATTGGTCGCCTTACACTGTGTAGTTGAGCTGTGTTTGTTGGGACTCCATAGAAAGAAGCGTGCCAAAAAACTGCTGGTGCCTAGGCCTCTTGCTGTTTTCTCAGACTCTGGCTGATTGGTAGAGTGATGTCAGCTGAGACAGACTTACGTGCTGAGGCAAGACCTGTGGAGGGCGTGTTGTTTGGAGGGTATAAATAGGAAGTGAAGGAGGCTGGGCTGGCTTGCTTATAGAGTTGTGTAACACTTGTGGCTATTGCATCTTCGCTGATCTTCAATCCACTGAGAGAGACACAGATAAGAACTTCTCCTCGTGTCCCTCCTGGTCTCTCATGCTGAGGCCTGGCTGTCTCTGCTAGGTCCAGTCAACAGTGTTGCTAACCTGGCTCTACCGAACTGGACTGCTGGTGTATCAGTGAAGTGTCTATGAGTAGATTGAGCTGCCGCTGCTAACCTGTGAACTGAACTGCCAATTTACAGACAATACAGACGGGAGTTGCCCCAAAGAACCTTTCTAAACAGGTTCACTCCCCGCCCCCCAACCTCACATAGCCTTTCTTTCCCACTACCTCTGGGGGTAGTAGGCTAAAAGGGAGGTTAAAACATTTAAGAACCATCATTAAAAACAGGCCTTGAAAAAATTAAAGTTACACTATTTGTAAATCTTCTTCAATCTTTTAGCAATTGGAAAAACAATCCTTTCCTGAAAAAGTAACACATTGGAGGCTCAGAGGCCAGGCACCGTGGAACATGACTGTACTTATAGTCTTGGGAAGCAGAGGCAGGTGGATCTCTGATTTGAGGCCAGTATGGACTACATTAGAAGTTCCAAGTGAGACCCCATCCAAAAAAGAAAAAAAGTGATACGTCAAGGTTTTCTTTTCTTTCTTTTCTTTCTTTTTTTTTTTTTTTTTTTTTTTTTGGTTTTCTAGACAGGGTTTCTCTGTATAGCCCTGGCTATCCTGGAGCTTACTTTGTAGACCAGGCTGGCCTTGAACTCAGAAATCTGCCCGCCTCTGCGTCCCGAGTGCTGGGATTAAAGGCAGGCGCTACCACGCCCGGCCAAGGTTTTCTTTATGATTAAATTCATATCTATCTAGTCTTTATTATAATCATGTGAACACGTGATACATTAAAAATAATATCTACTATATACTTATTAATAAAGAAGTGATATTGTGTGCATACACGTTAGAGTCCTTGACCCTTGGAAGTTACAATTGTTGGGAAGATTATATACTGTTAAGAACCCAAATGAGGGCCAGGCAGTGGTAGCACACGCCTTTGATCCTAGCACTTGGGAGGCTGAGGCAGGCGGATTTCTGAGTTCAAGGCCAGTTTGGTCTACAAAGTGAGTTCCAGGACAGCCAGGGCTACACAGAGAAACCCTGTCTCAAAAAACCAACCAACCAAACAAACAAACCCAAATGAGCAAACTACACAATAGATGTTTCACTCACTCACTCACTCACTCACTCACTCACTTATTCTTAGATTAATTAAGCAGCAAGTGTGTGTAAGAAACATGTGGACCAGTAGTGAACAGGAAAAGCATACAGAGATTCCTTCCTCAAGCTTTGTCTGAAAGAACTGTGAACACAAACCCTGGCAGTTACACACAGCCTCTCTGGGGCTACAGAAAGTGATGTTGTGGAGTCCCTGAAGAGAAAAACTCATATGGCGTCTTTATTTCCCACCAGTGTGGCTGTCCCAGACAGCGTCTCAAAGTGTCCTCCCAGAGTCCTTGTTCAGGGATGGTCCACTGGCCCTGTGACAAGGACACAGAAGAGTAGAATAGCCTAAGAGTGAAACAGGGTGCCCTTGAGGACAGCTCAAGGGGGAAATGTTTGTGGATAGCGGTTACTCTTGTTTATCCCATGATATAAAATGCCTGTGGAGAGGGTGAGGAGCTCCCATGGGCTGTTTCTTCCCAGTGCACACCTGCTGCACGTTTGATGGCATCACCTTTGTCTCTCAGTCAGACTACTCCAGTTGTCTCCGTTTGTTGAATGTTGTCAGTGCCTGGTTTGAACATATTTGGCAATCGACCTGATGCTTCCACTTATCAGCTTCTTCTATTTGTTCTGTTATATTTTAATTCAAAACGTTTATCATTTACTGTGCGCAGGTCCATAGTCCATGGTGTACTCATCTCAATGACAACTTTATGGAGTCTGCTCTCTCCTTCCACACTTGTGTGGGTTCCAGGGATGGGACTCAAATCCCCAGGCTTGGGCAGCAAGCACCTTTACCCACTGAGCCATCTCCCCGGCCCCTTATTCTTCAACCTGTGCTTGCTATATGCTTTAGAAACACCCATTTGAAACTAAAAGGTTGTCTATTGTAGATAATCCTTTGGAGCATGTCTGTTGTAAATCATCCTCTAGACTAGTGGTTCTCACCTTCTTAATGCTGCGACCCTTTACAGTTCCTCATGCTGTGGTGACCCCGAACTATAAAATTAATTTGGTTGCTACTTCATAACTGCAACTTTACCACTGTTTATGAATTGTAATAAAAATATCAGATATGCAAGATACCTGATATTTGACACCCCCCAAAAGGGGTCATAAGCCATAGGCTTTCTCTATCGAGATCATCCTCTGGACCATACGGAACAGAGACCTGAGAGCATTTCTGCTGCATGGTGAATGGTGTTGCTATGGTAACATAAAACATTGCTACTTTCCCCTCGTGTCAGCTCGATTACCATCATTTTTGCCCCCTTTACCTATAGAAGGTTGTTCTTGCCCTGTTTAACAATTCTTTGCATGTATTCTCTCACTATTGGTGTGAGTCTAGAGATTGTATCTCATTCATTTTTTTAGAGCCTGTGTGAGCAGTAGTCTTTGACATCTACAGGGAATGCAAACTAAGCGGGTGTGGTGTTGCATGCCTTTAATCCCAGAACTCTGGGAAGTAGAGACAGAGAGAATTCTCTGAGTGCAAGGCTCTCCTGGTCCACATGGCAAGTTCCAGATCAGTTAGCATCACTTGGTGGGACCCTATCTCAAAAAGAAAAAGGAAAATAAGCCAGGCATGGTGTTTTGTGTCTGTATCTCACAGCTTGGAGTTAGGTGCTGCAGCAAGAGGATTGTTGAGCATTTGAGGTCAGCCTGGGCCACAGAGTAAGTCAGACCTTATTGTGGGGTGGGGCAACAATAGCAAAGCACAACTTGCATTTGTAAATTTGATAAAATGTCTAGGGGTCTTCCTAAGAAATGCTTTAAATTTATTCAGTGCCTGAGGGGTGTGTGTGTGTGTATACATGTGTGTGTTTGCACACACATGCATGTGCAGGGCATCTGTGAACGTACATACACAACTGTGAACCATAGACCATAGTACACATATGAAAGGAAGAGGACAGCTTGTGGGAACTGATTCTGTCCTTCTACCACGTGAGCTCTAGAGATCAAACACGGGCCATCAGGCTCAGCAGCAAGTGCCTTTACCTGCCAAGCCATCATGCCAGGGGCTGGAGGGATGGCTCGGGGGTTAAGAGCACTGACTGTTCTTTCAGAGGTGCTGAGTTCAAATCCCAAGAACCACATGGTGGCTTACAACCATCTATAATGGGATCTGATGCCCTCTTCTGGTGTGTCTGAAGAGAGTGACAGTGTACTCACATATATAAAATAAATAAATAAACCTCAAAAAAAAAAAAAAAGAAAAAAGAAAAAGAAAAGTCAAGTTCACACACCCGAAGAAAGACAAGAGAGTGTATTATTAAAGAACACTGCTCCCAGAGGATCTGGGTACAGTTTACGGTACCCATGTAGCATCTCGTAACCCTTCATAATTTCAGATCCAGGGGCTCCAATGCCTCTTCTGACTTTGGCAGGCACCAGGCATGCACGTGATATCCATCCATCCATACATCCATCCATACATAAGCAAAACAATTATTCAGATAAAATAAAAATAATTTTCAAAAGTTAAGCTATTTTTACCAGCCTCTTGGGCTCTCTTTTGAGAAAGGTTCAGATTCAAATTCACAAGCATTCTGTCTCTGCTTGCTGAGTTTTGGGATTCAAGATGTGTGCTGTCTTACTTACCCAGTACCAGCAGACTTTTGAGAACCTTAGCTAACATTCAGAGGACAATTTGTAAACCTCACAACATGAGATCCATAATTGAAAGACCATATGATTATCATGGCCCATTTCATTTTATCTACATGTTTTCTCTTAACTGACTCAGTTTTACATTTCAGTGTGAATTTGTATGCAGCACTGTCATTAAACTGAGTACTGAATTTCACTCCCCAAAGAAAAACGAAGCATACATCATTACAGTACTAACATCCTTACTTGTCATTTCATAGGCATTTAAAAATTTTTAAATTATTTTTATTTTATGTGTTTGGATGGTTTGTATGCATAGGTATCAGAGCATCATGTACATGCTTGGTGCCTACAGAGGCCACAAGAAATGTGTAATCCCCTGGGCTGGATGTATAGTCATTTGCAAGCCACCCGGTGAGTACTGGGGACTGAACTCCAGTCCTCTGGAAGGGCAGCCGGGGCTCTTAACCCCTGAATCAACTCTCCAGCTGCTCCACAAGAATCTTAAAACAGAAGTTGGGATATCAGTTGCTTAGCACAAAGCTCTTTGCAGAAGTAGGGGCATCATGAATGGTAACATCAGGAGTGGTAACATCACGGATGGTAACATCATGAGTTGTAACATCATGAATGGTAACATCACAAATGGTAACATCCCGAGTGGTAACATCATGAGTGATAACATCACAAATGGTAACATCACGAATGGTAACATCGAATGGTAACATCACGGATGGTAACATTATGAGTTGTAACATCATGAATGGTAACATCAAGAGTGGTAACATCATGAGTGATAACATCACAAATGATAACATCACAGATGGTAACATCACAGATGGTAATATCACCAATGGTAACATCATGAATGGTAACATCACGAATGGTAACATCGAATGGTAACATCACCGATGGTAACATCATGAATCTTACTGATTAGTTTCCCTTTTCCCTTCTGAAATTCCACATCCCATCTGTGAGAATCCAGGAGATGAGGTCCAGCACCATATAGGTTTAGACACTTATTTAAAATCACTCTTGTCTCCCTTAACTAATCAACGGGTGCTATAGGGCTCCTCCAGGCTCCTTTGGTACCCAGGAAAGACTTCCAGATATGCTGCTCCCACACACAGTCTGCCTTTTTTTGTGGCTACTAAAGACCCACTATGCAGGGGCTTGTAGGTCAAGTAAACTGTCAGGTCATACCTGTTATGATTTGAATGTGAAATGTCCTCACAGGCCCAGCTGGTGCACTATTTTGGAAGATTCTGGAAACATTAGGAAAAAGGGGCTGGTTAGAGGAAGTGGCTTGTAAATGTGGGGGCTAGGAAGAGCATTTTTTTTTTTTTTGGTTTTTTCGAGACAGGGTTTCTCTGTATAGTCCTGGCTGTCCTGGAACTCACTTTGTAGACCAGGCTGGCCTCGAACTCAGAAATCCACCTGCCTGTGCCTCCCGAGTGCTGGGATTAAAGGCGTGCGCCACCACGCCCGGCTAGGAAGAGCATCTTATCCTTAGGTCCTTCTTGTCTTTTTCTTCCTGCTTTCTGTCTATCACCAGGTGAACAGGTCACTACATGTTCTCTGGCATGCTGTCCTGTTTGCCCACCGGAAGCGACAGTGGACTGTCACCTCGGTGACCATGACCTTAGCCAGTCTTTCTCCTTAAACTCTTGTTCTCACATCTTTGTCACAACAATGAAAAACTAATTGACATGTACGTCAGAGTGTGTTCCTAAGTCAGACACCATCTCTGCCTGGAGATATTTTACAGAACTGTTGCAAATGATAATATCTTACTTTTCAAAAACTACTGTGTTTTACTATGCTTTATTTTTTTTTAAAGATTTTTATATATATATATATATGAGTACACTGTAGCTGTCTTCAGACACACCAGAAGAGGGTGTCAGATCTCATTACGGGTGGTTGTGAGCCACCATGTGGTTGCTGAGAATTGAACTTGGGACCTCTGGAAGAGCAGTTAGTGCTCTTACCCGCTGAACCATTTCTCCAGCCCCCACTATGCTTTATTTTTATATTTTGCTATTTTACAGTTATATATTTTTTGCTACTATATTTACCATAAAAGGACCATAAAACGTAATTACATACTGCAGTAAATAGAAGTTATTCATTCCCACATGAATGAATGCTTAGAAGGACTTTGAGCTCTACATCTGGAGCTGGGATGATGCTCAATGGGTAACATCCCCCTCACCCAAGCCTGAAGGCCTGAGTCAATCCTTGGAATCCTCATGGTGGAAAGAGAACTGATATCTTCAAGTTGTTCTCTGACCTTCACGTGCAAGCCATACACACACATTAAATTAATGCTAAGAAGAAAAGGTGCTTCAGAGATAGGTCAGCAGTTAGGAGTGTGTACTACATTTACAAAGGACCCACGTTTGGTTCCCAGAACCCACATCCTCACAGTGGCCACTACAGGCTGGAATTTCAACTCCAGGGCTCCTTCTCCCTTTTCTGGCCTCATCAATACCTTCATGTTCATATACATACCCACACACAGACACACACACACATATACGCAGTTAAAAATAAAATCTTTATGCTAGGCAGTGGTGGCGCATACCTTTAATCCCAGTGCTTAAGAGGCAGAAGCCAGCAGATCTCTAAGCTTGAGGTCAGCCTGGTCTACAGAACAAGTTCCAGGACACTAGGGCTACACAGAGAAAACCTGTCTCACAAAACAAAATCTACACCGCTGACAATGGTGGTGGTGTTCTTTTATCCATCTGGGGCAGAGCAGCAGGCAGTCCCCTGATGCCTGGCTTGATGGCCAAAACTGTCTTATGCCTAGGACTCATAAAAATCAAATTAAATCAAAGCCACTCACTATAGCACAGGAGGAAGAAGCAAACAGAGACTTGTGGACTTGTCATGCCACCCACAAACCCTCCCTCCAGTTCTCGGCACAGGCAGGGCATAGAGACCCACATTCGGCACAGATGGAGGATGTCGCCCATGGCCAGCCTGCAGCAAGAGTTGCCGCATGTGTGAATGTGTGGTGGTCATATGAGAGAGAGAAATGTGCCGTGGAGTCACTACTGGAGTGGGTGTGGCAGAAGTGGAACAGCTTGAGCATAATGAAGAGGGATGGAACTGGAGATGTGAGGGTGAAGAGGAGGAGCCTGTTGTGAATGGCCAGCCCTGCCCTCTGGGGCCATGGTGAGATTCCAGCCCAAACTGCCACTGAGGGACACGTCTGCGTCCGTGGCTACTAAACTGCAGGGTCAGTATCCATGGCCCATTACCACTAGAGAACATGGGGATGTTCCTAGTTGGGACAGCCTCCTGGGACCACATGGGTGTGGGCTGTGCATGACTGGCCCTGCCACTCCCTGGATGCTGCACTCTGGAGAGCTGGCCCCATCTCTCACTAGCAGCTGCACTTGAGAGAGATGCAGGGCCCTACATCTTGCCTGGATAACACATCAGAGCTGACCTAGGTGGCAGGGGCCAGATGAGCCAGCCTTGAGGGCAAGAGTGCAAGAGAGCTGGCCATGAGGTGGTGAGGGTTTGGGAGTGATGCCTTACCCCCAACCCCACCCCTCACTACCTGTGGCCCTGGGTCATGAAAGCTCAAGATCTAGACTTACCTTTCACCAGCTGCAGCTCTCACCTTGAAGAGCAGGAGGGTAGAGTGTGCACAGGTGAGCTGCCCCCGAGAGCGAGAGCCTGGGAGAGTTGGCCCCGCCATCCATCTGCAGTGAAGTGGCTTGGGTATTGGGGAAATGGAGAACTGTACCTGGGATCATGAGATGGGGAAAGCTAGCCCTACCCCCACACTGACTGCAGCTCCCCCGAGAGTGGGCCCTGCACCTCACCTGTGCATTGAAACTAGCCCTGATGGTGAAGGCACGGGTAAGTCAGCCCCAAAGGAGTACGAGTGGGAGAGCTGACCCAGCCCCTTGCAGGCTGCCTCACTCAGGAAACTGAGATCCATGCCTTGACCGGGTAACACCGTGGAGCTGGCTCTGGAAGTGTAGGTGCTGGTGAGCTGGCCCAAAGGGCATGAGAGCAAGAGAGCTGGCCCTAACTCTGCTGACCGTGGTGGCATTGAGTGGCCTAGCGAAAGCAGTGCTGGAGAGCTTGCCCTGGTGGTGTGGTTAAGCTGGTGACTGACCAGTTCAGCAACCACCCAGGCTAGGATCCAGAGCTGTGAGTTGACCTATCCCCAAAATCTCTATCATTGGCGAAAGGTTGGGACTCATGGAAGGGCCAGTCCTGCTGTTCCAAAGCTGCACGATCTTCATGACACAGGGCAACAGGGAGGAGTCCCTATGAGGATCTAGTAATGATGGTGTCACAGAAACCAGAGAGCTTGAACCAGGCCAACAACTCATTGCAATGAACATTTGCAAATAAAGATGTGTAGATAGAGGGACATATGGTGGGATACACTGACATACTACAGCTTCCACAATGAGATTTTTCTATGCTTTGTTTTGTTGTTAGTGGCAGTGGTGGTCATGGTGTGTGTGTGTGTTTTCTTTTGGGGGGAGGCTGCAAGGGCAAAGGGGGCAGGGAGATGAGCTGCTGTGCATGATATGAAACTCACAGAGAATCAATAAAAAGTCTTAAAAACCTAAATAAACCTTTAAGAATAGAAAAGTAGGGGCTGGAGAGATGGCTCAGTGGTCAAGAGCACTTGCTATTCTTGTAGAGGATCTGGGTTTGGTCCCAGCACCCACACTGGGTGGCTCTCAAACCCCTGTAACCTCAGTCCATATAGACGCCTGCCTCCGCCTCCCGAGTGCTGGGATCAAAGGTGTGCGCCACCACGCCCGGCAGCAAATCACTTTTTGACTAACTGTATGATACATAATTTATAATAATCAACTAATAAAAACTGACTATAACAATGTATAATAAAATAAACACAATTATGAAGAGCAGAATTACAATTTTATGCTTTTGCCAATAACTTCACTTTCTACTTCAGTGTTTATTTTGACAAGAGATAGTTTTACAGCTGAGGATTGGAAGTGAAGAGATGGGCTGGCAGTTAAGGGCACTGGCTGCTCTACCAATGACCTGGGTTTGATTCCCAGGCCGCTCACACCAGTCTGTAACTCCAATTCTAGGGCCTCCAAAGCCCTCTGCTGTCCTCTGTAAGCACAAGGCACACACATGGGGACAGCTCTACAAGCTGACCAAACATCCAAGCACATAAAATAATGGAAATAAAAAAAACATTTTTAAATAGGTGAAGATTATATCCAATTTAGCACTTAAATGTCTTCTCAGAATGGCGCCCATAGCTGCTCACAGGATAAAACAACTCAATCAGAAAATGCTTAGGAAGGGGTTCAGAGTGTGCCACCCACAAACATACTACTGTGGAATATTGATTTTTTTTTTTTTTGAGCTCAAGAAAATTGAGAACCAACCAGCCGATTTAGGAAAAGCTCATTATCTCCCACTCAGCTGCCTAGATTTGTTCTCATGCGGAGGAAACAGGCATCCTTGAAGCAAATCGTTATTAGCCAAGATATCCATACAATGGAGAAGAATACTTGGAGCCATGTCTACAGGCCCGAATCGTAAGCTTTGCTCTGCACTTTTTCTCTCCCAATCCTTACCTTTCCAAACTTTCTGTTCACCACCTCCCAGGAGCTCCAAACCCCGTTCCTTTCTGTAGCTGAGGATAACTGTATAAACCTCACATGGCCCCCTCTTTGACTAATTTTTTGAGGGACTCCTGTGCTTATTTGCATAACGAGACTTGTTTTTCTTCTGTTAATCTGTCTTTTTAAAAAAGATTCATTCATTTATTATATATACAGTATTCTGCCTGCCAGAAGAGGGCGCCGGATTTCATTACAGATGGTTGTGAGCCACTGTGTGGGTGCTGGAAACTGAACTCAGGTCCTCTGGAAGAGCAAGCAGCCAGTGCTCTTAACCTCTGAGCCATCTCTCCAGTCCCTGCTAATTGGCCTTAATGTCAATTTAATTTATGCAAAGAACCCAGGAGGCCAAAGGGAAGAGTTCTACCACCCACTGCCACTAGTGTGCTCGCTCACAAACAGCACACTCAGCCATCCACTCATGATGCAGCCTTCTTTGTGGTTTTTCTGATATCATTAATAAATACTGCATATGCATGTGACTTTTAGTTGATTTTACCATTCCATCAGTCTGAACAAAAGAAAAATCATTAAACCATAGTTGCAATAAGATCTTTAGACAGATAAAATAGGAAGAGGTGTTGGGGGAGGGCAGAGGACATGCCTATGGAAGGTGTGTAGAATAAAATCAATCACTATCTTAAGGTTTCTTTTGCTGTGACAAAACACCGTTAACCATGCTGGGAAGTGGGATGTGCATGCCTTTAATCCTAGAACTTAGGAAGCAGAGGCAAGAGGATTTCTGAGTTCAAGGCTACCCTGGTCTACAGCGTGAGTTCCAAGAGAGCCAGGGCCACAAAGAGAAACTCTGTCTCACCTCCCCACCCCCCAAAATTAAAAAACAAAACAAAACTGCACCATAAACGTAAGCAACTTTGAAAAGAAAGACTCTGTTCCATCGTAGAGTTTGTCATCCATCATTTAAAAAAGTCAGGACGGGAACCTGGAGGTGAGAACTGAAGCAGAGGCCATGGAGGGATGCTACTTACTGGCTTGCTCCTCAGGGCTTGCTCAGCTGGCTTTCTTAGAGTACCTGGGACCACCAGCCCAGGAGTGAGACCACCAGCCCAGGAGTGAGACCACCAGCCCAGTAATGAGACCACCCACTGTGAACTGAACCCTCTTACACCAATCATCATCCAAGAAAATGCCTTACAGGCCAATCCATTGGAAGCATTTTCTTGATTTAAGATTCCTTCTTCCCAGATGATCCTAGCCTGTGTCAAGTAGATGCGAAACTAGCCAGCACAGGGATGTAATGCACTGAAGGAGGTGTCAAGTACCACTAGTCTGAAATACAGCCCACAATCAAGTCCTTGACAGTAGTGTGAGGCCACTCACAGGAAGAATGCTCACTTAAGTCTGCTCCGAAACAGAATTGCAAAGAACCTGGGGAAGACCAGCTAAATGACAGACCCATGGCAAAAGTGGACGAGTGTGTGAGTAAAGACGGGCTTTCGTGTCTGGGCTGGGGGTTCTTGTTCTGAGAAAGTTACTAGGAATCTCCATTCTGCCTTTCTCTGATTTCTGGCTGCTTGCTGTCAAAATGGACAAGTTCAAAAACTAATTGAATTTCTTTATTTTTGAGTGTGTATACACACAGGCCATAGCGCATGTGTTGAAGTCAGAGAAGAACTTCCATGAGTCAGTTCTCTCCTTTCAGGGTTCCAGGGGTTAAACTCAGGTCAACAGGTTTGGAAGCAAGTGGGTAACCACTGAACCATCTCATCAACTCAAGAAAGGCTATTATCTATCTATCTATCTATCTATCTATCTATCTATCTATCCATCCATCCATCCACCCATCCACCCATGCTTCTACTGGGTTTTCAAGTCAGGATTTCCCTGTGTAGCCCAGGCTGTCCTGGAACTCTCTGTATAGCCCAGGCTGGCATCAAACCCAGAGATTCACCTGCCTTTGCTTCTGTGCTAGGATTAACGGTGTGTGCCAGCACACCCAACCTTTGTGGACAGTTGAGCAGAAGTATAATTAGAGGACACAAGAAGGTGACCCTTGATATCCACCCTGACAGCTAAAGGTCCTCTTGTTCAGGTTCTTCCTTGTATCTCTGTGTCTTCATAGATAAGGTAATTCCTCAAGCATAAGAGAGCTCAGGGAATCCTTGGGAGCTGAGGGCAGGGTGGAAAGGAAGACAGTCGTCTTGTGGTCAGCTCTAGGGATGAAAAGTGAGGGGCAGGTGACAGTGGCCTTTCTGCTTCTGCTCTCTTCTATTCCCAAGGGACCATATCTAGAGTAATGTTTTTCCTGCACCCCATCACCTCTGTTACTCGTGATCAGCAAGTGAGCACCACTGCTCAGGTCTTCCCTGCTGTCAATCTGTCAACCCTGAGCTTGTGCCTGAGGGGTTATGTTGTGATTGTTGTTGTTGCTGTTAAAGGTGGTGGTGGTGGTGTGTGTGTGTGTGTGTGTGTGTTACTGATGAAGCTTATTGGCAGTTCTTAGGATGCGGTCACAGAGGGAGATAGAAAAGTTTACCAGGTCCAAGACACCTGTAATATTGCTCACAGGGTTTAAAACAAAATGGTGCTCAGTCTTGGTTTCCCCCAGGTAATACCAACCAGATGGAACAAGGAATGGAGATGTCACCAGATCTGAAGTGGCTTCTGAGGTTTTGTTGATCTCAGGAATGTCACCAGTGACAGAAGGGAACCTTCCAACGTGGACTTGGTAAGATCACAGAATCTTTCCAATTCCAAGGTGTGAAACACCAGGAACATCTGGTTTGAGTACTCTACCAGATGCTGCCAGAGTGTGGCTCAGAAGCAGCAGCCCAAAGATATGGACAACAGAGCCTCACTGTGGACAGACAATCCTATTCTCTGAGATTCAGAGAACAATTGGCTTCATCCAGCTCCAGTGGAAGTTTATCTCCCAGAACACACCCACCACCTGCCACACACACACTGACACACTCATACACACACATGCTCACACACACACTCACTCACACACACACATACACTCTCTCACACATAAACACACAAGCACATGCTCACACACACACTCACAATACTCACACACACTCATGCACATATACTCTCACACAGTCACACAAGCGTGTGTACACACATAAGAAAAAGGTTTGCCTACAGGGAAAGTACTGAGTGATGTTGGAAGGCAGAAGAGAAGCAACATCTGGGACGCTCTTCCAGCCTCACATTTGCTGCTGGCCTGCTCTCTCTCTCTCTCTCTCTCTCTCTCTCTCTCTCTCACGCACGCACGCACGCACGCACGCACGCACGCACGCACGCACGCACACTCCATCCCTTCATATGACCAGCTACTGGGCCTGCATTCCTCCATCTCCCTCTGAGGCTCTCTAGGATACTTTCTAAACAAATACACTGTACATTCAAATCCTTATTGCACATGTACAGTACAAGGAGGATTCTCCCATCATGCAGCTGTGGGCCTTAGAGCTACAGCAGGCCTCTTGCAGGTTTGCTAAGAAGTCCCTGAGGGGTCTCCGAAGTTCTAAGTTTTCAGTTTAATTTTTCTGGTGGTGGGGATGGATCCCAGGTTCTCAAACATTCGAGGCAAGTGCTTTGCTATTGAGTTACACCCCCATTCCTTCAGTAATAATACATCCTGTATAGTCATTCTTGTAGAATAAATGTTTATATATCAGACACTGCTGAGGAAGATAAGAGAGGCACATGAGTGTGACCCAAATATATCTGAGCCCCATTTCCTTCCTTAAGATCTATGGTATTACATTGTGATCAAAAGCAACACAGAGCTGACTTCCAACAATCTTGCAGATAGTAATGCTTTCCTTCAATATTCAAGTCAATTGGGAAAGGAGTTGTAGAACGTTCTCTAGCCCAAAGTTTTACCCATAAGTCATTTGCTTAAGTCTGTCTTCAGTTCTTCAAAGTCTCTGGTCCCTGGGAGCTCTCCTTACACTGGTGTCCCTGACCCTATCCCTGACTGCTCTGGTTCACTTATGATGGTGTCTCACAAACCATGAGTTACCTCGACAAGTTGGGCAAGAGACAGAATTGGAAATAGGGTGTCTTAGTTAACTGAGTTTTACTGCTGTGAACAGACATCATGACCAAGGCAACTCTTATAAGGACAACAGTTAATTGGGGCTGACTTACAGATTCAGGGGGTCAGTCCATTATCATCAAGGTGGGAGCATGGCAGCATCCAGGCAAGCATGATTCAAGAGAAGCTGAGAGTTCTACATCTTCATCTGAAGGCTGCTACCAGAACACTGGCTTCCAGGCAGCTAGGATGAGGAGTTTAAAGCCCACACCTACAGTGACACACCTACTCCCACAGGGCCACACCCTCTAGTAGTGCCACTCCCTGGGCAGAGCATATGCAAATCATCACACAGAGAGACTGACTAATTGTGTTTCAAAAGTTCCCCTCACCCCCGTCGCAGGTGAAAATTAACTAAACAGACTGCAAATTCAGCATCTATGTCTGAGTCTAGTGTCTGCTCTGGGAGAAATGGAGATTAACAGGACTGCAGTTCAGTTCCCTTCCTTTGCCAGCAGCCAGTCCCACATGCAGGGATACATTCACAGAGGGTTGTTAAAGGCCTCCCAGCCCATTAGAACATTCTTTCTGTTGATTTCTCAAGCAGTGTGACTGTCCCCTGGAGAGACGTAAACTTCTCCATCTGCCCTGGCACGACTGCACACACGGCTCTCATGGAGTGCCCATTATTGTTGATCCAGACTTAAGATCTAATGCAGGAAAAACAGGGCCTCTCAAGCTGGCTGACATCTGACCCCTTGTCCATTTTACTCTTTCTGGCATCAATGTATGAAGTAAAAGTTTCTACGGTTGACTGAGTGCCAGAGCTCCATTTTCTCTGCTGATGGAAGAGAAGAGGAGGGAAGTTAAAATAGGCCGTGGGTGCAAGCTCTGTGCTTCCTGTGACAGCTTTGTCTGTTTGGGGCTCAGAAAATGGACCCTAAGTCTGGTACTTTGACATATTAAAAAAAAAAAAAAAAAAAAAGACACTTAGAACTTAGGACTGGGATGTAGCTCAGTGGTAGAGCACATCCTAATATGTGCCGGGCCCCTGCATATTCTCTCTCTCTCTCTCTCTCTCTCTCTGTCTCTCTCTGTCTCTCAAAATAAAAATGCTTTAAGGTTAAAAAATAGGCAGGCTTGTCTGGCCTCAGTGGAAGAGGATGTGCCTAGTCCTGCAGTGAGTTGATGTGTCGTGTGTGTGTGTGTGTGTGTGTGTGTGTGTGTGTGTGTGTGAGAGAGAGAGAGAGAGAGAGAGAGAGAGAGATGGGAGACTTCCTGTCCCTTCTTAGAGGAGGAAAGGGGTGAATGAGAGGAGAATCTGTGTGAGGGGGTACTAAGAGGAGAAGGGAGACTGATATTGGGATGCAAATGAATGAATAAATAAATAAATAATGCCTTAAAGGTGGGAGGGGGGAGAGAAGGCAGTCATGATGACGTAGACCTTTAATCCTAGCACTCAGGAGACAGATTAGATCTCTATGAGTTTGTAGCCAGCCTGCTCTAAGTAGCAAGTTCTAGACTATCCAGGGCTACATAGTAACCCTCTCTGTACTAAATAAATAAATAAATAAATAAATAACCCTCTCTGTGGAAATGGTTGACTTTTCTCTCCTTCCTGACTGGGTCAGTGTGCAGGCGTTCTGTGTGACGGACTATTTCCTCTCAAACTATAAATTGAAATAAGCCCTCTTCCCTTTGAGTTGATTTCTGCTGTGTGTTTGGTCACGGCAACAACAAAGGGGCTGACTTGGGAAGTTGGTGCTGAGAGGGATCCAGGGGCCGGTTACTGTGCTGAGACTTAACTGTGTGATCCACAGGCCTCTGGACATGTTTTGCTGGAGGAATACGAATATGGAAATGGTTGGACCTTTGAAGTAGCAAAGCCCTACAGTGCTCTAAGCAGAGCTGAACAACCCATCCTGGAAAGTTTGGAAGACCAGACTGTGGGGAGAAATGTGGATGCCAGAAGCCCAGATCAGATGCTTTCTGAGATAACAAGAACTCTCCTGGGACCTGGGCGGGGGGGACCGCTCATATTACAATCTGAAAAGAAAGCTGGCTTTGTTCTGCCAGTGTCTTGAGAACTTTAATGAAGCTGGGTTCAAAGGTAATAGACTAGGCTGTGGGGACAGCTGACTGTCAGGTACCTGCCTAGGACCTGAGGGCTCAGAGCTCAGTTCCTAAACTCAACTTAAAAAGCCAGGCATGGTAAACACCTTTGTAATGCCAGCATTGGGGGTGGAGCTTGCTGCCAGCTTAGCCAACTTGGTGGGCTCTATGCTATCAAGAGATCCTGTTTCAACAAACAAGGTCAGGACTGGGGACTGGAAAGCTTGCTTAGCAGTTAAAGGGATCTGCCACTAGGCCTGAACTCAATCTCCAGAACCCACGGTGAAAGGAGGGAATTGACCCAAAAGTTGTTCTCTGACCTCCACATACATTAGTGTAGCACATGCGTGTATACACACACACACACACACACACACACACACACACACACTAAATGTCTTATTTTTTATTAATGCTTCTTGAGGAACATCACATGAGGTTGACTTCAGGATTCTTTATGCAAACTCATGTGCACACACATACACACACACACACACACACACACACACACACACACACACAGAGTAATGGATTGCTTTGTTTGGTAGAGAAAAATCTTAAGACTGTCAGCTATTTCATTGGATTTGGTTATCAGCCCTTCAGGAAAGGAGTGGTCTGGACTCATGGACAAGACAGGTGCAGAGAGACCAGTTGCAGCTGTTAAGAGATTATTGTCATCTAAAGGAAACCTCAGGGGACTGGGACAATGGCGAAGACATCCTGAGGAGAAAGCCTACCAGGCTTAGGGAAGTGTCTCTCTACAGTCAGTCTGGAAGGCACAAAGAGGCCACTGCAAATGCAGTCCAAGGAGCCAGGCTACATCTCAACCTGGTAACAGCACATGGCAGTGCTGTCCACGGGGAACTGGTTTTGCAGGCATGGATCACGTGAGAATGACGAGGTCAAGGAAGATGGCCCTGCAAATCTATGTCGGGCTCAGATTTCCTGCAGCAGGTCCCGAGGGATGACTGAATGTAGCTGAGAAGGTGAAGCTTAAGTTTCAGTAGAGACTCCAAGATGTTAGAGATGCCAGGGCTGAGGGGTAGCTACCACAGAAAACTGCAGACACAGTGGAGCTTCTTTCAAAGGCTATGTGTACTGTAGCCGTGGACTAGAGGGGCAGTGGGTCCCAAGGTTGTTGATGCTCGGACGATTCTAGCATGAACCACAGATTCAGGTAGTGGAGCTGCAGGACTAGGTTTGCGCTCTCCTGGGTTCTGGTTTTATCTGGTCTAGTCTTTTCTTGCTGTGGGAAACCCTCCCTTTGGGAGCAGCAATGATTGCTTTATGTCCTGGGCCTTTGAAGTTGGGCTGAACGTAGTTTGCATTGTGAGATAAACATGCAAATGTCCAGCTAAGGCTGGAATGTTGCAATTTGTTTTTTTTTTTTTTATTTTTTTTTTTATTTTTTTTTTTAATTTTTTTTTTTTATTTTTCGAGACAGGGTTTCTCTGTGTAGCCCTGGCTGTCCTGGAACTCACTTTGTAGACCAGGCTGGCCTCGAACTCAGAGATCCGCCTGCCTCTGCCTCCCGAGTGCTGGGATTAAAGGCGTGCGCCACCACGCCCGGCTGTTTTTTTTTTTTTTTAAAGATTTATTTATTTATTATATGTAAGTACACTGTAGCTGTCTTCAGACACTCCAGAAGAGGGCGCCAGATCTCATTGCGGATGGTTGTGAGCCACCATGTGGTTCTGGGATTTGAACTCTGGACCTTCGGAAGAGCAGTCGGGTGCTCTTACCCACTGAGCCATCTCACCAGCCCCGGAATGTTGCAATTTAAAATGATGTTTGGGTAATAGGGTGACTAGGGGTAGAGTTAATCTCCATTGTCAGGTTGATTGTATTTAGTATCGCCTAGGAAATGCATCCCTAGGCTCGAGAGTATCAGTAACTAAGGCGGGGGCATCTGCCTTGAATGTAGGTGCACATTCCCGTAGCTCGAGGTCCTGGACTGAATACACAGAGAGGAGTCAGCACCGGCATTCATTTCTCTCTACTAGCTTTCTGCAGATGCAGTGTGAAAAGCTACCCCCAAATTACTGCTGCTGCCACGTCTTCCCTGCCATCTTAGCTAGGGTTTGTTTTATTGCTAGGAATGAGACACCATGACCTCAGCAACTCTTCTAAAGGACAACATTTAACTGAGGCTGTGTAACAGTTTCAGAGGTTCAGTCCATTAGCATCATGGCAGGAAGCATCAGAGTACACAGGCAGACATGGTGCTGGAGAAGGAGCTGAGAGTTCTACATCTTGACCCACAGGCAGCAGAAGGAAGCTGTGTTGCCACTCTGGTCATAGCTTGAGCATCTGAGACCTCAAAGCCTGCCCTGACGGTGACACACATCCTCCAACAAGGCCACACCTCCTGAGAGTGCCATCCCTTATGGACTGGGCATTCACATGAGTCAATGGGGCCATTCCTATTCAAACCATCACACCTGCCGTGATGGACCGTATCCCCGGATCCCTTCAAAATAATCCTTCCTCCCTCGTGTTGCTTCTTCTCGGGTGTTTGGTTACAACAAGAATGGTAGATAGTGGCTGGGCAGTGGTGGCGCATGCCTTTAATCCCAACACTCAGGAGGCAGAGGCAGGTGGATTTCTGAGTTCGAGGCCAGCCTGGTCTACAAAGTGAGTTCCAGGACAGTCAAGGCTACATAGAGAAACCCTGTCTTGAAAAACCGAAAAAGGAAAAAAAAAAGAAAAAAAAAGAAAAAAAAGAAACCATAAACACGTGCTCTTGCAGAGGGCCAAATGGGGATTCACAACACCTGTCTATCACTACAATTTTGAAGCCTTCTTCTTTTAATTAAAAATTAAAAACGGAGGCAGTGATTAGGATGGTTAGGATGGGCAAGGAAGGACCGCTGGGTTACGGCTCTTGTCATGCAGGCTGGATGAACTGAGTGTGACTCCAGAGCACCGTGGAAGGTAGAGGACATCCCGAAAGTTGTCCTTGATCCACCCATGTGCAGGGAGTGTGGTATGCATGTGCCTCACCCCCATCAGACACATGCAAGCAACATGATAATAAAACAACTAAAAAGTAGTAGTAATTATCAGTGACCAGTGTCCAGAACATTCCTCTCTGTGTGTGTGTGTATGTATGTTGTTGTTGTTTTTCAATACAGAGTTTCCCTGATTAATTAGCCCTGGGTGTCATGGAACTTGCTCCGTAGACCAGGTTAGACTAGGTCAGAGATTCACCTGCCTCTGCCTCCCAAGTGCTGGGATTAAAGATGTGTGCCACCTTGAGTAGCCCTAGAACTTTTCTTTCTAGTTCCTAGACTGTCATGATCTCCTTCTTCCTCGTCAGTGTTCATGATAGGACCCCAACTTCTGTGATATAAATTCCCTTCCTTCAAGCCCATCTTAGATGCTCATATGTAAGAATTCCCACTGTACACACTGTTCTATACCTTTATGTCTGTGAGATTCCAGCAGCTGGGGGGCTGGCTCTGTGGCCCCACTGCCTTTCACTGTTGTATTCTATTCCAAGGGCGAGTACACTACAGTGTAATTTTCCACTCTATTCTTGATTAATAGGATTGTTTCTAGTTCAAGTCCATTATGAACATGATGCCAGGAACATTCTTGCAAATAAATCCTGGGACACATGTGCCCTTGCTCTTTTCTGGGGTGATGACCTCGTGTGGCTTCTCTTTAATCTAGGCTTAGTGTGTTCGAGCTCCTTCCCTGTCTCCTCTTTCAAAACCAGCTCTCAGGAGAGGGTCATAAGTTCACCCATGCTATGGGATACATGGCCGAGCAGGATTACTATGTATCCTGTTCCATATAACCATGAAAAGGGATCAAGTAAATTCATTTCTCACCATAACATTTTATGTATCTAGAAACTGGTTGGGGAGAGATTCCAAAGCTGGTCCTGGCCAGGAGGTGGGGGGCATTAAAAAAAAATCCTGTGGTGGTAAAATGAGCCAAGACAATAAAAGAAAAGCTTGCAAACAGCAGGTCAGCCAAGAGTTATAGTCTATTTAAAAGGTCAAAGCCTGGGCATCAGAAGCCAAGTGCCTTGTCCAAGGATCAGTCAACAGTCAATGGGCAATCAGCTGCTGCCATAGTGGTGTCCTGTGGTTCCAACATGAGATGTCCTCCACAAGCTATGTGTTTGCACACTTAGTCCCCAACAGGTGGTGACAGTTTGGGACACTGTGGAACCCTTGGGAGGAGGAAGTGGATGGAGGAAGTGGATCTCTGGGAAGTGAGCCTTGAAGATGACACGTGACCAGCGTTTCCCGTCCCTCTGCCATGTCTTCCCCCATAGTGGACTATAGCCCTTCCAACCCTTAAGTCCCAACAAGCCCTCGCTCCTTTGCTTTGCCTGTTGGCAAATATTTTATCAAAGAAATAAGGAAGAGGGGGAAAAAAACCAAACCAAAACAAAAAAACCCTTAAAGATAGCCGCTGCCTCTCGAGCTCTGTATCAGTCACACAATGCCTTCTGACACGCCAGCTCCTTTCTTTTTGTAAAAATGGACTCAGTGATAGCACTCGGTTTTAGAGATGGCTCAGCGGTTAAGAGCATTAGCTGCTCTTCCAGAGGTCCTGAGTTCAGTTCCCAGCACCCACATGGCAGCTTGCAAACTGTAACTCCCCTTCCAGGGGATCCAACACTGTCATTCACACATACACACAGGCAAAACACCAATGCACATAAAATAAATAAAAAAGAAAAGACAAAGAAATTAAACTAAGGGAATGGCTGTGTCCCATTTTGCACTGTTCTTGCCATTTAGTAAGTGATTAAAAAGCATTAGACATTTTTCTACTTACCCTCCGCTACACAGTGAGACCCCATCTCCAAAGATCAAAAGAAATGGAGGCGGAAGGAAAGAGAAACGTACCCGCCTACCTGAAGTAACGAAACTTAACAATATCTCTAGAACACTGCCTAACAAGTACACAGAGACCATTCTCTATGTAGATCATATGATAGAAGAAACAGAAAACTGAAATCCATCCATAACAAGTAAAGAGACTGAGTTAGAAGAAAGAAAGGAAAAAAAAAAAAAAAAAAGCCGAACAGTGGTAGTGCACGCCTTTAATCCCAGTGCTTAATCCCAGAATTTGGGAAGCAGAGGCAGGAGGATTTCTGAGCTCAAGGCCAGCCTGGTCTACAAAGTGAGTGGCAGGACAGCCAGAGCTACACAGAGAAACCCTGTCTCGAAAAACAAACAAAACAAAAGAGGATGAGTTAGGTAATAAACTAACAAAAATACCTCATAAAGAAAATCCCAGCTAGGTCTGGAGAGATGGCTCAGCTGTTAAGAGCACTGGCTGCTCTTCTAGAGGTCCTGAGTTCAGTTTACAGCAACCACGTGGTGGCTCACAACCATCTATAATGAAAACCGATGCTTTCTTTGGATAGCATGAAAACAGAGTACTCATATACAAAAATAAATAAGTAAATCTTAAATCAGGAGGCAGAGTAAGTTCCAGGGTGGCCAAGGATAAATACACAGAGTAACCCTGTCTCACGGGGGAGTATCTCCATGTAGTAATGGCTTTCCTCAAACTGCAGCAAACTCCTGTCTTAAGATCTTGCCTTCTGCTTGGGGCTTGTTCAGCCTATCTACAGGAAAGAGCACATGGAGGCTGGAGGCGGGGTTACGGTAGGGTACCAATGGAGAACAAAACTGCTGGACATGTGACCCTCTTGCCTATGTGCGAACAGGAAGTCCTGCGTGGTTTCTACAGAGATTTTCAGAAGGTCCCCAAGGAGATTGAGCCACATGTCTCGGGACAGCCAGTGCCCAAATGCACCCTTTGTTGCTTTTTCTTCCCAGTTTGCTCGGACCTCCTCTCACACAGGGGACATCCTGCTGTCTCCTTGTCTTAGGCTTTTTTTTAGGAGGGATCCAAATGAAGTTTTATTGTAGCTTAAAGAAATTCATTAATTTTGGATGTGTGTGTGTATGTGTGTGTGTGTGTTGCTGGGGATCTGACTCAGGGCCTTGTTCATTCTGGGCAAGCACTGTCCCATCGTTAGCCTAGAAATCAGGATTTTTTTTTTCCCCCAACAGAACCTCTCAAAAACTAATAGGTTCAATATAGCAAAAGAAGCTTGGAGAGATGGCTTAGTGATGAAGAGTATCAACTGCTCTCGAAGGCTCCAAGTCAGCAGCCACATAGACTGACTCACCGCCGTCTTAAACTCCAGCTCCAATGCCTCCGGCCTCCACCTGCATCGTGTGCACACTCATATGTAAGGTACACATACACATAATTAATTACAATAAAAGTGAATCACTGCGTGGTGTGGAGCATGTCTTTAATCCCACCACTCATAAGGCTGAGGCTGATGGATCTCCGAGTTTGAAGCCATCCTGGTCTACAGCATGAGTTCCAGGACAGCAAGAGCTACATAATGAGACCCTGTCTTGGAAAAAAAAAAACCAAATAAGTATAAATAAATCTTTTGACTGGGCATTGTGGCACACAAATTTAATTCCAGGAGTTGTGAGGTTGAGGCAGGCAGATCTCTGTGAGTTCAAGGCTAGCATGGTCTATATAGTGAAACCTTGTCTCAAAATAAGTTGAAGAGAGAGAGAGAGAGAGAGAGAGAGAGAACAAAAGTTAGATATGTTCAGTCTGTTAACCCAGTGTGGATAAGTATTTGATAGAAGAAAATTAACAACAGTAAAGTACTTTTAAAATACTGGGAAAACAGAAGCAGTCCTGGAAATGACACAAGCAAATAGTGGCTGGAGAGGTGGCCCAATGGTTAAGAGCACCCGCTGTTCCCACAGAGGACCTGGGCTCAGTTCCCAGCACCCAATCAGGTGCTTCAACCACTGGTAACTTCAACTCCAGAGGCTCCGATGCCCTCTTCTGGCCTTTGTATGTGATGCACATGCATACATTCAGGCCCACATACATACATATACACATAAAGTAATCATTTTTTAAAAAAAGAAATAAACAAACAAACAAACAAACAAAAAAGAAGTATCTTGCATGGATGAATAGTGACTTGCAGTATAGACAGAGAAGCTGAGGAACATGGCTGCTGCTGTTTGAATAGCATTCACGCCTGTGCAGACCTGCATACAGTTTAATCTCTGTAATGTGGTATTATGAAGGGGAAATTTCATCTCACTCCAGTGTAGTGGTGTTTGGGATTACACAGAGCCATGGAGCCGAGGGCCTATGAGTGAATGCTGATGGCCACCTAAGGAGAAAGAGAGACAGACAGAGAGAGAGAGAGAAAGAGAGAGAGAGACAGACAGAGACAGAGAGAGAAACAGAGACAGACAGACAGACAGAGACAGAGAGACACAGAGAGGGAGACAGAGAGAGACAGAGACAGAGACAGAGAAAGAGAGACAGAGAGAGACAGCCTCACACAGGCACATACCCCCTGTCCCTTGCTCTGTGAGGACCTGTGTCTCAAGGCTCATAGCAGAGTTCTGACAGCAAAAATGCCCATCACCTGGTCCAGCCCTTCAATCTTAAACCAGAACCCTGAGCCAAATAAGGCTTCCTTTAGAAACTTAATCTGTGGTGTAGCAGGAGTAGCTCAGCCCTGCAGTGGAGAACCATAATTAGTGGGAGAAAGGAAGGGAGGGAGGGAGGGAGAGAGAAAATAACATTATAACCTTAAGGGAGAAAAGTCTTTCAAGATTTTTTTAAATTAAGTTTATTTGCTTGTTTGTTTATTCAGTCAGCCAGTCATTGGAGAGAGCACATACAGCAGACAGAGGACAGCTCACAGGGTCTCTCTCTCTCTCTCTCTCTCTCTCTCTCTCTCTCTCTCTCACACACACACACACACACACACACACACACACACACACACACACACACACACCAGGCTATAGCCTGTTTCACGTAGCCCAGGGTAGCCTAAACTTGTTTATGGATGAGAGTGACCTTGAACTCCTGACCCTTCTGTTTCCTCCTTCCAAGGGCTGGAATCATAGGCATGTGCCACCACGCCTGACTTGAGGGGAAGTCTCTTAAAGTATAAAATGTAAAAAGTACAAAATAAATATTATTATTGATTACATAGTAAAAAAAATCGATAGGAACATCAACACTGCATTTTAGAAAAGCCAGAACACAGAAACAGCAAGCAGGCCCATCAGAGAGGAAATGGTGCATACTTCTACCATGAACAGACAGTTTTTAAAAGCATAAAGGAATCAGTGGGATGGCTCAGTGGATTGAAGCACTTGCTTCAAAGCTCAACCACCTAAGTTTTATCCCCAGGACCTAAATGGTGGAAGAAGAAAGCTAGCTCCCACAAATTGTTCTCTGCTCTCCATACATGTGCCATGGCACCCCTAAAACACAAAATGAGCAAGAACACGGAATGAAGAAGAAATAGGAGGAGGAAGAGGAGGAGCAGGAAGAGGAGGAGGAAGAAGAAGAGGCAGAAGAGAGGGGGGCAGCAATGTGGCTCAGTTCAAGCCTGAGTTCTATCTACAGAGCTCTCATGAAGGCAGGAGAAAGCCAGTTGTACAAGGTTGCCTCTGCTCTCAAGATTTACACACACACACCCCACACAAAAGTACAGGAACTGGTTAATATGAATGACTTGGGTTGTACAGTTTATAAGAATGTGTAAAGGGGCTGGAGAGAGAGTTCCGTGGTTAAGAGTGTTTGCTCAGCCAGACAGTGGTGGTCCATGCCTTTAGTCTCAGCACTAGGGAGGCAGAGGCAGGTAGACCTCTCGAGACTAGCCTGGTCTACAGACTGAGTTCCAGGACAGCCAAGGCTATGCAGTGTGTGTGTGTGTGTGTGTGTGTGTGTGTGTGTGTTGAAAATGTAAAGGACATTGAACAGAAAACAATAATAGAAAAACAGGCAAGCATAGACAGACAAAAGGCCCCAAATATAAGGAAGTCATTTGTGGGGTCTTTCAGAGGCTTTCCAGGGCATCAATGGATTTGAAAAAAAAAAAAAAAGGCAAAACAAACCAATGCAATACAATGTAGAGATGTGAGTGGGGAGCTCTAAAAGAATCAACATTTTCTACTATCTCTCGATATATGTAAATACCTACACGAAGTCTGACTAAATTTCTCAAGATATGTATTTTTAAAAGTGGGTAGGAATCAAGATTATTTGCTTCGTGGCATGTGCTTCCAGAACAGTTCTAAGTAATGAGGCCTATTTTTCCAAATGGGTTCTCAAATATCTCTCCTGGGTCCCTAGCCTTAAAGAACCATGTGGCCAGAGCCTGCAGTTTCTCCACTTTCCCAGAAGGGGGCAGAGGCACCATGAGTGGTCCACTTGGGCAAAGCGCCCCATGCTCTGAAATTGCAGGGCTGGACTCCACCTGCAGGACCCGTGAAGCTTGCCTGCTTCGCCTCCATTTAGAGACTGCTTATTTTTAAAGTTACTCTGCAAAGCACAGATTCAAGTGTTTGCCTTTGGATGCTTGTTCTAAAAATTCTGAACATGCATTTGAATTTAGGATAAGAACTTGTTGCAGTAAAATAATGCTCACTACAATCTTATTAAAGCATATAATAGAGCAACATAGTATTATTAAAGCATATAATAGAAAAACACAGTATTATTACCCAAAGAAAAAGCAAATGTGGCCAGCACCCATCATTCCAGCACTCAGGAGCTCAGGAAGCAGGACACCAGTCTGGGCTAGGTAGTTCATCCTTGTCTACAAAGAAGAAGACTAGGAGGAGGAAGAGGAGGAGGAGGAGGAGGAGGAGGAGGAGAAGAAGAAGAAGAAGAAGAAGAAGAAGAAGAAGAAGAAGAAGAAGAAGAAGAAGAAGAAGAAGAAGAAGAAGAAGAGGAAGAAGAAGAAGAAGAAGAAGAAGAAGAAGAAGAAGAAGAAGAAGAAGAAGAAGAAGAAGAAGAAGAAGAAGAAGAAGAAAAGGAGAAAGAAAAAGATGAAAAAGAAAAAGAAAAAATCTGCAAGAGTGAATGAGTCGCTCTTGAGTTGTATGTGTTATGAGAGACTAGATTTGGTATGGCTAGGATTTGGCTCATTTCCCCCCAGGGAGGTAAATTATCTCATTGAAGAAATCTGTAAATTTAGCCCTTGTTAACTACATTCTTTTGTGGTTTGGTTCAAGAAGCATAAAGTGTTGGCCCATAATTCCAGCACTTTAAAGAATGAGGCAGGGAGACCATTGTTTTGAGGCTATCCTGGGCTACACATTGAGGACTAGTTTTCAAAAAAGAATGTAAGTTATGACTTTGTATGAAAAGATACATCAAATTTAAATTATCTTTCTTTGGGTCCCATTCTTCCAGGGGTGCCTAATCTATATTCCAGAAAACTTAATCATACAAAAAAGGAGGTTTGATTATTGAATTTGCTGACTGTTTTGAGAAAGGATCAAAGAAACAGAAAGCTGAGGTTTGAAGAGTTGAACCATACAAAAACAACGTCTTGGGAACGGAAACTGATGGTGCCAGTTAGGAGGTGGTGGTGCACACCTTTAATCCCAGCACTGGGGAGGCAGAGACAGGCAGGTCTCTGAGTTTGAGGCCAGCCCGGTCTCTAGGACAAGCTCCACGACAGCCAGGGCTACACAGAGAAACCCTGTTTCAAAATCAAAGCAACAGGGGCTGCAGAGATGGCTCACCAGTTAAGAGCACTGACTGCCCTTTCTGAGGTCCTGAGTTCAAATCCCAGCAACCACGTGGTAGCCCATAACCATCTGTAATGGGATTTGATACCCTCTTCTGGTGTGTCTGACAGTGTACTCATATAAATAAAAATAAATATATCTTTAAAAAAAAACCCAAAGCAACAACAAAAAAAAACCCCAAATATTACCATCAACTTCCAAAGACATAAGGAAGAACTCCAGACTCAAAGCTCGTGTCAGATGATGCAGAACTGAATTAACCAAAACCACAGAAAAGGCGCTGTAGACATAGAAGGATGGTCAGGCCTGTGGGAGCTGAAGGCTCACCAAGTGGCAAGGCCTTGCCTGAGGGTTCTGCATCTGTGTTCTTTCTTCCTCAGGACTGAGATCAGAGGAGACCGTCCAGCTTCACACCACCTCCAAAGTCAACATCTGCAGGACTGCCTGTTATGGTCTGGGCATAGCCTGGCTGGAGCCTGGGATGTGCCTTTTATTACATAGGTATTTGATTTTGACACAATGGATGTCAAAGGTTGTTGACATTAGGAGTATCTTTCACAAGTGAAACTAAGTGTGAATAACTCTTGGGGCTGGGGACAGTAGCTCTATGTGGTCCAATACTTACCTAGCCTATGTAAGGCCCTATGTTCAGTGTCCAGCACCTATAAACATAAAAGACATGATGGGGAGGGTTCAGCAGGTAAAGGTGCTTGCCACCAAGGCCGATAATCAGCTGAGCTCTATACCTGGGGACCCACATAGTGGAGGAGATCTGCAAGCTGTCCTCTGACCTCCATACCGGTGCAGGGGCACTTCTGCACCCCTCCTCAGCAAAATGAATAATAAATGTAACTTAAAAAATTAAAAATTAGCCGGGCGTGGTGGTGCACACCTTTAATCCCAGCACTCGGGAGGCAGAGGCAGGCAGATTTCTGAGTTCAAGGCCAGCCTGGTCTACAAAGTGAGTTCCAGGACAGCCAGGGCTATACAGAGAAACCCTGACTCGAAAAACCAAAAAAAAAAAAAAAAAATTAAAAATTAAAGAGTACAATTCCCAGCTCCTGTCAGGCAGCGTACAACTGCCTGTGATTCTACCTGCCCCAGAGATCCCACCTCTAGCTTCTCGGGGTACCTACACTCTCTTGTGTATGCCCACAGTGTCCCTAGAGGTCAGAAGGACCCTGAAGCCCTGGGACTGGAGTTACAGAGATGGTGAGCCACAATATGGATGCTAAAACATCAGACCTGGGGCCCCTGAAAGAACAGCTGTGCTCTTAACTACTGAGACATCTCCCGAGCCCCAAGCCTGTAGCTCTTTTAAAACTGTCATATTTAACAAGTCCAATGTTTTTAACTGTCTCTCAAAAATATTAAATAAATAAGCCAGGAAGGACTAAAATAAGTACATGATTGAAGGGTGTTCAAGCACTGGCTGAGCCCTCTTTCTCATGGCAGTTCTTAGAGCCCTGAGAATTTTCCTGGGTAGGGTGATCAGTCATGGCTAGCTGACCAAGTTCCGAGGAAGGAGCAAGGGACAATCAGGAGGTTTAAACAACGCCCAGGAGGGAATTACTGCTCTCTGGGAAATCCTGGCAGGTGACAACCCAGGAAACAGAGGCACCTGAAATTGAACCAAAGCGATGGGCAGGCGGGTGGGAGCCGAGAGCACCCCTGAGTAAAGGGATTAGCAGTTTTGAGGGGACTAGTATGTTTTTATGAGCTCTCCCTGGCCAGGTGTGGGCAGGGGGAAAGGTCTTGAGAGCTTTGGAAATTGTGGTTTGCTTGCTTGCTCTCTCTTCCTCCCTCCCCCTCCCTGCCTACCTTCTTCTTCTCCCCTCCCCTCCTTCCTCTCTCCTCCCTCTCTCTTCCCTCCTTTGCTCCTTTCCCAGCTTCATATTCTCTTTCTTCCTTCTCGCATCCCCCGCATTTTTTTTTCTTTGTGGAGACAAAGTCTCTTCAACATAGCCCCAGGCTGTCCTGGAACTCACTCTGTAGACCAGGCTGTAGATCCTCCCGCCTGCCTCTGCCTCCCAAGCGCTGGGATTAAAGGCATGCACACCCTGCTCTGCTCCACTCCTCATTTTCTTTAAAGACAGAATCTCACTCAGTAGAAGGTCAGGCTGGCCTAGAAACTTGTTATGTGGCCTAGGCTAGCCTCAAACTTTCTACCTTCCTGCCTGAGCTTTCCCCCAGACAGGTGTACAGCACCACACCAGGCACAAACCACACTTTTCCAGGAAAACTGGCTTGTCAGAGACTGGCAAAGGCTGTTTTCAACTTGGTTTGAGACATTCTGTTCACTCAGGAAGCTTGGGTCTGCTCTATTAGACTCAGACAATGAGAAGTAGAGGACAAGGCAGGCTTTGTAAGCTAGTAAGAAAGACAGACAGGAAGTGTCTCTGTGGGACAGGTGTTGAAGTGAAACCAGGGACCCAAGCACAAAGACAAGCACAGACTCAGGCCAAAGGCAGCAAGCTAGCACGAACCAATTTGGTTCTGTGAGTCAGCTGGTAAACTGAATCCTGTTTTTATTTTATTTCAGACAGGTTCTCTCTACAGCCCTAACTGTCCTGGAACACTCTATGTAGAACAGACTGGCCTCCAGCTCATAGAGATGTGCCTTCTGAGTGCTGGGATTAAAGGCAAAGGACACCATGCCCAATGCTAAGCCTTTTTACCACTCTTTGCTGTTGTTTATTTGTTTGGGTTTTTTTGAGACAGGGTTTCTCTGTGTAGCCCTAGCTGTCCTGGAACTCACTCTGTAGACCAGGCTGGCCTTGAACTCAGAGATCCTCCTGCTTCTGCCTCCAGAGTGCTGGGATTAAAAATGTGTGCTACATTCTAAAACTGTGGCTCCAAATCCTGTTTTAGCTGCAATAACTCACTGCATTGGAACACCCCTTCCTCATTCCCAAAGAGATGCGTTGAAGGTTTAAACCAACTACCCAAGACCTGACCTTACCTAGAAGCAATCTTTGCCAAAGCAATTAAGATGGGGTCATATCAGAATAGGATGGATCCTTAATTCAATATGGCATTGGTTGTAAGAATATGGCCTCATGAAGACAGAGGCACACATGACATTGGAGGCAGAGGTCAGAGTACTGCAGCAGCAAAACCAGGCAAGCCACTAGAGAGAAGGATGGGGAATGGAGGAAGCCCATTACCTAGCAGAGGGGGCATGGCCTCCCTCGCCTACACCCAGATTTTGAGGATGGCCATGCCTACACCAAAGTTTGGATGCCTAGCCTCTAGAACCGTGAAAGGAGTGTATTTTTGTTTGCCAACCAGTTTGTGGATCCATAGAACTGCAGCTGGAGCAAGGAAGCAGCCTCCAGCGCTGCGGCATCACCCACAGACACTGAAACATTGTAGCCAGTGATCTGGAAAGGTAAATCCCCAACGTGTTTCCATTAAAAAATGATGCATGAGCCAGGTCTTGTGCACACACCTTTAGTCACAGTTCTCAGGACGCAGAGGCAGGAGGATCTCTGTGAGTTCGAGGCCAGCCTGGTCTACAAAAAGAGTTCCAGGACAGCCAGTGCCGTTGTTACACAGAGAAACCCTGTCTCGAAAAATCAAAACCACCAACCAAATAACTAACCAAACAAACAAAACCACTGCACTCCTTAATCCCAGTGCTGAGGAGGCAGAGGCAGGCAATTCTCTGAGTTCCGGCTTGTCAGCAAGTGCCTTTACTTGCCGAGCCATCTCACCACTAGCCCAGTTTTTGTAGTTTTTAACAGATGGGCTAGTTTGTACATGCTTGCCCCAGGGAGTGGCACTATTTGGAAGTTTGGCCTTGTTGGAGTAGGTGTGTCACTGTGGGTGTGGGCTTTAATATCTTTGTCCTAGCTGCCTGGAAGCCAGTCTTCTGTTTGCCTTCAGAATAATATGGCTGAACTCTCAGCTCCTCCTACCCTGTGCCTGCCCAGGTACTGCTATACTCCCGCCTTGATGATAATGGACTGAACCTGTGAACCAACCCCAGTTCAATGCTGTCCTTATAAGAGTTGCCTTGGTCATGGTGTCTGTGAACAGCAGTAAAACCCTAACTAAGACTACAGACATTACAGAATCTATGTGCCCATGTGTGCAGATCCTCACTTCTTTCTTCCCTCTACGCCCCTTACAGCATACATACTGTGAACCAAGGGTCCATGAGCAGCCTCACCCTGTCCTCCCCACACTTGCAGTCTTTATAGAAGAATAGTTTTCATGCCTTCCTCAGACCATCAGAGCCATGCCTGGGAAGTAATATATATGGTTATATGAGAGGGGATTAAGTCTGTTTTTGTTCTAACTCCTCTGCCCCTAACATTTTATTAAGAGGTTCAATGAGATGTATCAACAGCTGGTAAGGTGAGGACGTGAAGGGACACTGCCATCCAGTTATAAGAGTTAAAACAACTTACTGTGTCACCATTGCAGGAGGAAATCCTTTAACCTAATGCCCAAATGTTCTCAGGGGTACTGATGCTCAGTGTACTCAGGGGTACTGATGCTCAGTGTTCTCAGGGGTACTGATGCTCAGTGTACTCAGGGGTACTGATGCTCAGTGTTCTCAGGAGTGCTGGTGCCCAATGTTCACAGGGGTAGTGATGCCCAGTGTCCTCATGGGTACTGGTGCCTAGTGTTCTCATGGGTATCCTTTTTATCAGCTTCCTTCTATGTGTTTCCTGCCTGATAGAGGAACAGCATGAAGGCAACACCATTTGCCTATATCTTGAGTGGCACAGAATTCAGACCATCCCAAAGAGCCAGTCCTCCCTAGAGGGACCTTGGCCACTTTCACTGCTACCCCTGACTCTGTCAGAGTTTCTTTCCAACATGGTCCTTTAACTGGGACGTAAGTCTTTTCGCAGCCTCTGTCAGAGATCACGAGGCACACCACACCAGAGACCTCACAGAGCTGAGTTGCAAGTGAAAACAGGAAGTGGCCCAGGCTTTCCTCCACAGGGGGAAGTGAGCCTCTACACCTGAGAAATTGACTCTGATGGATCTACGTCAGGGAACTTGCTTCCCTGTCTGAAACATTCCCTCCTTGTGGGCAAAATTGGCAAAGGCTAAAATGCATGTTCCAGTGTGTGTGTGTGTGTGTGTGTGTGACACATTTCATGACTATGTTTGTCACACGTATCAGAGGACCCACCATCTCTGCAAAGGACCAAGGCAGCCCTACCAAGGCCAATTCATTTGCATCTCACTTGTGTCCCGGGTACATATGAAGTTACTTCAATAGGCAGTGAGAAACAGAACCGCTGCCTTTACCCTATGGCTGCAACTCTCAACCTGCGGATCACAGCCCCTTGCACGGGGGTCACATATCCAGTATCCTGCATATCAGATATTTACATTATGATGCGTAACAGTAGCAAAATTACTGTTATGAAGTAGCAACAAAATAATGTTATAACCATAACCGTGTTATAACCCTTACCCTGTGGGCTCATGGTAAGGTGGCAGAGATGAACAGAAGCTCTGTGACCATGACCTGAAGTATGCTCGCCACCCTGGGAGATCTTGGAGCTCTAGCCCAGCTTCCAAGCCAGCTTGCTTAAAAACATTCTAAGCAGGCAAAGGCAGCCATATACCATGCCATCCATGTGCTGACTAGCTTTCCTGTCAACCTGATACAAGCATTTTGAAGAGGGAACCTCAAGTGAGAAAAAGCCCCCAGAAATCAGGTTGTAGGCAGGCCTATATGGCATTCTCTTAATTAATGATTATAGAGAAGGGCCCAGCCCATTGTAGGTGTTGCCATCCCTGGGCTGGTGGTCCTGGGTTTGTAATATCCAAAATAAATTCAAGACTACCCAGTACCTTCCCCCCTTCAAAAGGACTTTCCAAACTGTACTAGCAAGTTAAGTACAGAGCCATATAAAAAAGCTGGCTGACTAAACAAATATAGAAACATAGTTTTAACAGTCAAAAACAAGATTAACAATTCCCCGGCCCCACCTCACACTAAAAACCACAAGGACGCACAAAATGAGAGTCACCCTATATAAACTGACCAATGTCTAAAAAGGTTATTGGCTACACCAATTAAAATAAGCCAAACTACCCTGGTGCCTATATCTGGCCCTTATAAGGTATAAAAAGTGTGTTCTTTCTTTGTTCTGGGTCTCTCCTCCGGCCTGTGTGCTGAGAGGGGGTTCCCCAACATGTTGGATAAGTAAAATCCTCATGCATTTTGCAATGATGACGGTCTCTGTGGTCTTTATGAGTGAGGGTCTTTTGACAAGCTACAACAGGTTCTATAAGAAAACAAGCTGAACAAATCACGATGAGCAAGCCAGTAAGCAGCACCCCTCCATGGCCTCTGCATCAGCTCCTGCCTCCAAGTTCCTGTCTCAACTTCCTTTGATGATGGACTATGATATGGGTGTGTAAGCCAAGTAAACCTTTCCTCCCAGGTTCCTTTTGGTCACGGTGTTTCATCATAGTAATAAAACCCCTAATTAACACACCGCTAAACCTGCTTCCTAATGTGTCTCTGCTTCTTCTGCAGAGCCTGTTGCATCGAGGTTGCTGTACCTCAGCTCTGCTCTCCTCTCACCGGGTAGTCAGAACTCAGCCTTTCTCCCTCCTCCCATCACCTCTCTGTTTACTCCCTGGCCCACTAAAAGGAGACCTCTCTCAGGGCTGTCTGTGGGGAGTTCAGTGTGGCTTGGTATTCCTACCTTGTAGAGTATAGGGCAGGGAGCATAGAGGAAGCCTGGGACTAGATTCCTGTGTTTACCTCAGAAGCCAAAAGACAGGTTGACTTTCATAGTGACTACATATACACACACAATACCACATACACACACACACACCCATACACACCACATACATACACACATGTACACTACACACATACACCACATACACACACAAATCACTTCTCTCTCTCTCTCTCTCTCTCTTTCCCCCTGTCTCTTGCTCTGTGATTTTGAGACTCTGCACTAAGGAAGTCATTTCCAGGTATGCCCTTGATCTTGGACCAACAGTAAGCAAACATTTCTTTTCCTTCACTCTGTCTGTAGTTTGTGATGCCATTGAAAACCAAAACCAGGCATAATTTACTATTTGTTGAGAAGGTCAGGCGGTAAAGCAAATGCTTTCACTGGCTGTAAACTGCTGGTCCATTGACATGGTGATATGCGCGTACTTTTCTATGTGCCGTGTCTGGTTCAAGTTAGAAGCCTCAGCAGGTGTGAGTCAGACTGTTGAGGCCAAACTACTTCTGGATTTATCTGGAAGTCATTAGAAAATCAAAATATAGGATGCCCTGTTAGGAAAAAAACAAAACAAAACAAAACCAAGAAAGATTCAATGGGGGAGAAGACACAGAGAGACAGAGAGACAGACACACAGACAGACAGAGACAGAACAATATAGTCAGCTATACCAAATGGTACTGAGGGGCTGTTTGATGAGAAGACAGAAGAACTATTGGATTTAGCAGCGTAGAAGATTCTAGCAATCTTGGCAAAGGGAGAGTTTGGTAGAAGAGTAGGAGCTGGCAAATGAAAAGGGAGTGAAGACAGGAAACAGGGAGAGGAGATTACGGCAAGCAGGAAGGAGAGAGTGAAGTGGGATGAGGTTAAGGGGCTCTTCGCGATGCCCCGTGTCGAGGGGCGCCCGTGACAGTGGGCTGAGATTCCGCTCCAGAGACGGCTGGTAGAATCCACAAGGAAACCCTGCAAGATGGAGGAAGGAGCCGACTAAGTCTCTAAACAGGGCGACTTAGGGAGGGATTCCCTCCATTGCATCCAGGAAGAAATGCCAGCGTACAGATCTTCTCACAGGCTTTGTCCCTCCATGTCCTCATCCCAGAAAAGTACGTGGGGCAAAGCAACTGGCAAATCAAGTACACAGGACACACACTGAACCACTGCACAGGTACCCGATGACCCCCCAGGATGGCTCCATGTAAGTCAAAACCCAGGCGGCAGCAGGTTTCCTCCTTGCTCCGCACCGGATTTAAGTGGTGTTCTAAAGCTCTCTCAGATAAGCCACGGGTCTCAGCAGGTGATTGAAAATCATTACTTGTCTCTTTTGGTTGACCCTCAAACATTTGAAATTCCCACCGCTTGGCAGGCTGATAGTACAGCTGAGCTTCAAGAGGACATGTCCCGATCGTCTTTTATCCCACTTAATGCCAGCCTTCCTACTGCTGGGAAGTCCTGGACCTGACGGACAGATGCCAGAAAAAGAGTGGCTGCCTGGTCCTCAAACAGTGGCTCCCAGAATGCCTTGGGTGGTGGCAGGGAGGAAGAGACATTACTGAGTTGTAAGTGCTTTGCCTGGAAGTGTGGGATGTTCCCTCCATTTCACAGGCAGAGGATTTTAGAGGCAGAGACCAGGGTTTGTCCCCAGTGAGAGCTGTGCTCCATGAATCTCACTGTGTGTTCAGTAACTCTGGAGGGTGATTCAGGGACATCAGTAACAAGAGTCAAATTTCATGGAAATGCATTTAACTCTTCTTTCTCTTTTGTTTGCTTTTAAAGATGGTTTTCACTGGGTATCCCTGGCTGTCCTGGAACTCACTCTGTAGACCAGGGCGGTCAAAAACAATTGAAAAGTTCATTTAGTTCTAGTCAAAGTTCTTAGTTCAAGTGTGTGGTGGTTCACAGCTACAGTTGTAGCTACCAGAGGCTCAGATGGGATGGCTTGAGCCCAGGAGGTCCAGACTGGCAGGGGGTAAAACATCAAATTTCCCATGCCCAGGTGTTCAGTCACAACACTGAAAATTAGTTAAATACTTATTTTAGTGTTTCTCTTACTTATCTTTATCTTGTTTATCTTTAAGATATTTCTCTTATTTTATCTATTTAAGTGTTTATCTTAGTGACTTACATGGCATCATTAGGCAAATCAATTCTTTGAATTTTATTATTTTTCAAAAACTAATGTTTGTTTTTGAGGGGAAAAGAAGGAATAGAGGACACAAAAAAATTCAACACCTGGTTTAAGGTTTGTTTTTTGTTTTTTGTTTTTTTTGGTTTTTCGAGACAGGGTTTCTCTGTATAGCCTTGGCTGTCCTGGAACTCACTTTGTAGACCAGGCTGGCCTCGAACTTAGAAATCCGCCTGCCTCTGCCTCCCAAGTGCTGGGATTAAAGGCGTGCACCACCACCGCCCGGCCTTGAGCTGTTTTTTGTTTTTTGTTTTTGTTTTTGTTTTTTGGTTTAAGGTTTTCTTATTACTTTCTCCCATTCCAGACCTTCTTTCTCCTTACATAGACATTGAAAGGACTGGTATTAGCACAAGACACCCCAAGACCAAGTTCCCAGCACAAAGGAGTTTTTTGTTTGGTTGGGTTTTTGGTCTTTGGTTTTTTTGGTGTTTTTTTAGGTTGTTGTTCTTGTTCTTGTTTTTGTTTTTTGCCTCAGAGGGTCAGAGAGCAAGGAGTAAGAGACAAAGTTAGGAGACAGAGGACATAGAAGAAGGGTAACAGATCAAGGGAAATGGGGAGGGATAAAGGACTGCCACTGGATAGAGAAGAGATGAATGTGGCACACAGGAAAATGGCAGTTTATAAAGGTAAAGGAGGGGGTGTTTAATTTTAATTGGATATGTTAATTAGGTGAGCCAAAGAGGGCTTTTGACTCCTGGACTTCAAAAATTTAATAGCTGGACCTTGGTAGTCAGTCTCAGGAGGAGGAAGAGGCCAAATGAGGGAGTAGACTTGGTGGCCAGCTTTAGGAATGTAACCTAATGATTTTTAGCAAGACAGAGGGAGTGAGAGAGAAGGATAAGGGCCACCAGAGCCACATTTGCCATGCGCAGGCCGGCCAGAACAGCTTCTTCGGATATGACTGTCATGACTGATGGATGAACCTTTATAGACAGATTATCAACAGTAATCCATGGTTTGTTTAGATTTCCTCTGTCTTTAACCAATGACCTTGTTTTGGTTTCAGAATTCCATTTACAGATCCACCTGCATTAGGTGTCCTGCTCCTTGGCTGTGACAGTTTCCTAGGCTTTTGCTGTTTGTGGACTTGTAGGCTTGGGAATGGACTGGGAAATGTTATAAGCTGGCTTCCTCATGGGACTAGCCTACAGCTTTTGTTGTTTTGTTTTCCTGGTTTGGGCAGGAGTGGAGGTTCTTGACCTTATATCAAATAAATATATGTCAATGTGATGTTTTAAAAAGATTTATTTATTTATTTATTTATTTATTTATTAAATGTATATGAGTACACTGTCACTGTCTTCAGACACACCAGAAGAGGGTATTAGATCCCATTACAAATGGTTGTAAGCCACCATGTGGTTGCTGGGAACTGAACTCAGGTCCTCTGGAAGAGCAGTGAGTGCTCTTAACCACTGAGCCATCTCTCCAGCCTACCACCATGATTTATAATTGTTAATGATGAGCTATCAGGAACTGTTTGGTTTTTTTTTTTTTCATTCTTTAAAACATTTATATCGCAGGAGAAGGGGTGCACAGGTTAAAAGTGGGTGCTTCTCTTGCACAAGGCCTGAGTTCTAGTCTCAGCACCTACACTGGGTGGCTCACAGCTGTCTGTGACTAACTCCAGGGGCGCCTGATGCCGCTAGCTTCCACTGACGCAGGACTCACCCCACCCCTACCCCATACACCCCGCGCCAAGCAAAAGTCAAAATAAATCTTGGGGGAAAAAATTCTCTATAGGACTGGAGAGATGGTTCAGTGGTTCAGAGCCACTGTCTGTTCTTCCAGAGGTCCTGAGTTCAATTTCCAGCACCCACGTGGTGGCTCACAACTCTCTGTAACTCCAGGACCTATCATCCTCACACAGACATACATGCAGACAAAACACCACTGCATATAAATTAAAAATAAATACATTATTTTTGTTTTTGTTTTTTTGAGACAGGGTTTCTCTGTGTAGCCCTGGCTGTCCTGGAACTCACTTTGTAGACCAGGCTGGCCTCGAACTCAGAAATTCGCTTGCCTCTGCCTCCCGAGTGCTGGGATTAAAGGCGTGCGCCACCATGCCTGGCATACATTATTTTTAAAAACCTTTTTGAAGTTCAAGGGCTGGGGTGTGGCTTACCGGTAGACTGCTTGCTTAGATAAGATTCTGGGTCCAGTCCTCAGCACTGTATATAAACACCATACACACATATATAGAAGTACAAACTAACAGGAATTTATTTAATACTTAGGAGTTGTAACCCCAAACCATTTTATTTCACTCTGTTGCTTAGCCTGTTCCCACCTTGGCCATTAGGACTTTTCTCACTGATTTCCGTGTTCTTTTACAAATCTCTATCAGTGTAGGGTGTTTTTTGTTTGTTTGTTTGTTTGTTTACATGCTTCTTAACCATTTTTTAAAAAAACTTTTAGTTTAATTATGTATTTGGTGAGTGGAGGGGTAGAGGTCAGAGTTCAGAGGACAATTCTTTCCTTCCACCTTTAATTTACATGGGTTCCAGAAATCGTTGGGCACCGTTGCTGCTGAACCATCTTGCTGGCTCTGTTCCTTTCTTTTAAGCTAAGCTTTGTACAGACTTTAACATTAACCACGAGCTCCTGTGGCATCACCAGCCTGGTCTGGCCCGGAATGGGTGTGTCTAGGGCAGACTGCAGTGCTGGCTGGGTTTGTCTGGACATGTCTCCTTCTGAAGATCAGAGCCACGAGCTGCTCAGCTTCCTGCATTAGTACACGGCAGACTCGCTCCATCCAGCAGGCCCACTACAGTGGGAAGACAGAAAATAGGAGAGTGTGTGAGTTTATGTGTGTGGTGGGGAGCAACTTGGATCAAACATTCAGAACTTGGACCTGGCTGGGCGGTAGTGGCACACACCTTTAATCCCAGCATTTGGGAAGCAGAGGCAGGTGGATGGATCTCTGAGTCTACAGATCGAATTCTAGGACAGCCAGGGATAGACAAAGAAACCCTGTCTTGAACATTCTCCTCCCCAAAGAACACAAATCTGAGACTGGGACTGCGACTGCCTTAATGCAGGCCCTTGACCATGGACAGCTCGCTAACTCCTCCACACTACAGTTATTAAAGGAGATTTTTCGGGTCAGTGAGATGGCTCAGCAGTTAAGAGCACTGGCTCTTAACCAGAGGTCCTGAGTGCAATTCCCAGCAACCACAGTGTCTCGTGAACATCTAGAAGCGCATTTGTTGCCCTCTTCTGGCATGCAGGTGTACATGCAGCAGAGCACTCATACTTTTAATTAATTAGTTAGTTCATTAATTAAAAAGGAAACATTTTTAAGGGGGGGGGCGGAGAATGTTCCTGATCAATCCACTTTGCAGTGGCTTGAAAAGTTACAACCCCTAATGACTCATGTGTGAATACTTGGTCCATTGGAGCGGCACTATTAGGAGTAGGTGTGGCCTTGTTCGAGGAAGTGTGTCACTGTGTAGGTGGGCTTTGATGTCTCCTATGCTTAAGCTCCACCCAGTGAGGAATTCCAGTCCCCTTCTGCTGCCTTCAAATCAAACTGTAGAACTCTGTGCTCCTCCAGCACCATCTGCCTGGATGCTGTCATGCTTCCCGCCATGATGATAATGGACTGAACCTCTGAAACTGTAAGCCAGCCCCAATTAATGTTGTCCTTTGTTAGAGTCTCCTTAGTCACAGTGTCTCTTCCCAGCAATGGAAACCCTAATTCACACACACCTCATAAGGCTTCAGTGGGTTGCTGTATGGGCAATGATGAGAACCAGGCCTGGCATACAGTGAGGACTACGCAATGGTTTCTATCATTATCCACAACCGTCCAGATCAGAATCTCCTCACAGCCGTTGCTATTCAAGCAAAACACAAAACCGGCCTCACCGCTGAACTGACACAGATCACTCAGAGCTTTGACTTTAAAATGCAGCAGCAACTGGCTAGTTTAATAAAAAAGAAAAAAAAAAGGAACTTATAGAAAGGACTCTGAGTTGCTAACAGAGGCCCTGTGAAGGATGGAGGGCCAGGGCCAGGGCATAAAGTGGGGACAAGGTCCACAACGATGTCAACTCTGCTCCCGGAGACCTTGACAACCTGTACTGTATGTAGTCAAGGGCAGGGCCCGAAAGATGATACTGTTGCTTTCCCCTGAAATCTGCACAAGGCTGTCATAGCCCTGTGGCCACTGTCACAAGATAAGCTTCTTTGCTGGTCTCCATTGTTGGTGTGGGCTCCTGATTCAGAGTCCCAGGGCAGTACACCTGCGTGACGGAGTGCGGATCGTATATCTGAGCAGGTAAGTATTGGAGGTTGTCAGAGGGTTAACAATTGCTGCTAGGAAGATAGACTCATCCACAAAGTTTGAGGATTCCACAGCTGAGTTGCCAAAGAGTGGCAGATGTCACCTGCCATCCTGCCTTCAAACATCGTCCCAGCACGTCAACATCCACTGATGGACGAATAATATTAAATACTTAGAGTAAACACATTTCAGAACCAACCGCTGTTCCGAAGGTTGGGTGTCCCTTGCTTTTGTTTTCTTTGTTTTTATTTTGTTCCACTGTTGGTTATGTTTTTGTTTTGTTTTTCTTTGGAGTCATCCGCACCCGGTTTCCATGCTGCTGGCTGGGATTGGGAGCTCTGTGCACGGAGACTGTGGTTCTGTTCTTGGAAAGATGCTGTCCCTCTACAAATGACGGCACTAGTTGTTCCAATTGACTAATTACCGTGGAAATTCAAAGATCTTACTTTGTAGAACAGGCTGGCTTCAAATGCCCCCTGCCTCTGCCTCCCAAGTAGGAGTGGTGTGCTGCCACACCTGACCCTGTTTTGCATTTTTTAAAACAAAAACAAAAACAAAAAAAACCCAAACCAAACCAAAAAGTCTTTTTTTTTTTAAAGATTTATTTATTATATGTAAGTACACTGTAGTTATCTTCAGACACTCCAGAAGAGGGCATCAGATTTCGTTACGGATGGTTGTGAGCCACCATGTGGTTGCTGGGATTTGAACTCGGGACCTTCAGAAGAGCAGTCGGCGCTCTTGACCACTGAGCCATCTCACCAGCCCCCCCAAAAAGTCTTTATGGTAGAACTTTGCAATGTTTTTGTTGTTGTTGATGTGGGGTTTTGTTTGTTTTTTTTGTTGTTGTTGTTTTTAAGATTTATTTATTTATTATATGAAACTACACTGTAGCTGTCTTCAGACACACCAGAAGAGGGCATCCGATCCCATTACAGATGGTTGTGAGCCACCATGTGGATGCTGGGATTTGAACGCAGGACCTCTGGAAGAGCAGTCAGTGCTCTTACCCACTGAGCCATCTCTCCATCCCTTCCTTTTTTTTTTAATGAGCAAATAGAACCCAGAGGAATAAGTGATGTGTATGAAGCTTTAGTGGCTGATTCTGGGCCTAGTGTCCCAGTCCTTAGTGTCCACCATTGCCATGTTCCCAGTTCCCAGCTCAGGAAGTCAGCCACACCTTTCCAGGGCAGGTCCAGACAGGAGCCTTTGGGCTGGCCTGCAGCGACCGCTGCCCTTGCTGACTTATTCACCCACTGGGTGTGGAATCCAGAACAGCCATCTCTTGGTCTCTTATCTCGTCTTCAGAGAGAGAGGAGGAAGGAAAGGAGAGCAAGGACCATGGCCCCCACCCTGAGCTTGTTCTTTTAGCAGCCTTGTCTCTGCTGGGCCCTGGGCCACCATTGTCACCTGCTGGACTCTGACCTTTGCCAGCCTCTCTGGCCTCCTGACAGTATTGCTCACCTCTTGCCCTAGTCTTTGACTTGCTCTGGGCCCTGCCTTCCTATCCTGGATCCCTGTCAGATTCTTCCTTCTTGCATGTACCCAGCACCGTCGTTTGGCCTAGCCAGCCTGGGGTAAGCTGACCCAGTCACCCTGCAGGAAGCTTGCTGGCAGCAGGGTTCCAATGCAGGCCTTCACTAGCCTCGTCAGGACCCAGCAGCGCCTGGGCTACAAGCTTTGTGGAGGGGACGTATCACCTGCATGACCTGCTCTCTTTGGGTATGGCCCATACCTCATCATGCCTAACTAGAAGAGAGGAGGGTGGAGGACCTGAGAGGACATTTCTAACAAACTGTGTGGCAGAGGTTTTCCTTCCACAGCACCTGGGGGGCATTCCTGCTGTGTACGGAGGCTGGATATTTAGCTCTGAAAGCTCAATGCCATCAGCAAGATTTGGGGTGAGCCTTTCCTAGGCCGGAGTGAAGAAAATTGGTCTTGAGAATCTAGAAGAGCTTCAGGATTGGCCCGAGTCAGCTGCACTAAATCAGAGAGAAAGATACACCTTCCCACCTCCATTCCAAGATCTGTATTCAACAGCATAGGTGCCATGCTGGGTGCGGAGGAATGAGGGTGAATGAGACATACTCCCTGCCCTCAAGAAAGACAGAGGGACCCGGTATTTACAATAGATGATGATGCATGCTCTAATAATAGCAGCTAACATATATTAAATGCTCACTCTATACCAGACTCTGTACTCAAAGGTATTGGCCAGGCAGTGTTCTGTGTAATTGTAATCATCACAGCATTGTTATCATCTCCTTCTTACAGGGGAGGAAATGGAGGCCCAGAGACATTAAGTGACTTGCCTAAGGTCACACAGCTGAGGCAAGATGCCTACCTAGAATTTAAATCCAGGTTGTTTTTTTGGCTGGAGAATTCCTAGCTCAGCAGTTAGGAGCACTGGCTGCTCTTAGGGAAGATGCCGGTTCAATTCTCAGCACCGACATGATGGCTCACAACCATCTGTAAGTCTATTTCCAGGGGATCCAATGCCCACTTCTAACTTGAGGGCACCAGGCACACACATGTTGCATATGTATACATTCGGGCAAAACGTTTATTCATACACATAAGTAATCTAAACCCAAGTAGTTTGGCAGTAGAGTCCTATGCCTGCAACTGTCCTGCTATGATTCTGGTACGTGATAGTAGAAAGCTCAGGTTACTATCTGAGTATAAGGAGTCACACATGATATAGGAGGGCAAGGGAGACTTTTGTGAAGAGGTGACATAGGGCCAAGTCTAAACTTAATTAGAAATAGGAGAATAAAGAGGGAGTATTGTGTAACAGTTTCCTCTGAGATTGAAACTTTCAACCTGCACAGGAGCTCCTTTTGCAGGAAGGTAAACAACTTGATAGCTTCAGGAAGTTCCTGAGACTAAACAGATTTAGTAAGCCCCTCCCTGACAGTAAATAGAACCAAGCTGCAAAGACTCTCAGAGGAGCTCAGCTGCCAAGAAGACTCAGACAAACTGAGCTGCACAGACAATTCTGAGACCAGACCAGCTGCCTGGAAGAGGTTTCAACCAACCAAGCTACCTGGAAAAGACCCTCTCCAGCTTGTTGAACTGCCTGCAGGCTGTGTGGTATGCTCCAGGTTCCCAACTTTTGGGAGCTGTCACCCATGCTGGGGTGGGCTTTGGTGATGCATCTGTCTTTGAGTCATTTCTGCTCCTGTAAGTCACCCCAATAAAACTCACTGGTGGTATCCATGCTTTGCTCACTGTTGTGGGGTCGCTATCTGTGGTGAGTAGACGTGTGTGTTGTGTCTCCCCAAGAAAAGTTAGTGAGCACCAGTGATGTGTCCAGCACACCTATAGCCTTTGGGGACTGTAAATCCCACTGTCTTCACTGGCTTCTATTAAAAAAGGCTTGACAGAGGAGAGAGGCTGTCGGGCTCAGTAGGCCTCTGATACCTGGAATCCAGATGGAGAGGTAAGTACTTAATTCGCAGTCAGTGGGGATGGGGCACGAGGGATGCTGATCAGGCTTCACTTGAGGAAACTGGCTTCTCACCAGACTTGGAGAAGGCCTTCCCATTTGTGTACCAAAAAGCAGCCAAGAAGGAGTGGTGGCTTGAACTGCGGGCTGGCAGTAGCTCAGGAAAAAGAAGTCTAGGTGTGGCTATCTGCTGCAGGGGATTAACCATCAAATCAGAAGACCGAGATACCCCTTCAAGTCTCAAGGGGTCAAGGGTCAGCACTGGCTCAATGTTAGACAATCAGCTAAACTCTAAACAAGAAGCTGATGTCAGGAGTTTGATTTTAATTGTGTATATGTGTGTGTCTGTACGTGGGTATGTGGATATGTTGTGACCATACGTTCCCTTAGAGTCCAGAAGGTGTCAGATCCACTTTGAGCTGGAGTTTCAGGTGTAAGCCACCCAATATGGGTGCTGGGAACTGAACTTCGGTCCTCTGAAAAGACAGGAAGTGCCCTCAACAGCCAAGTCATCTCTAGTCCTAGAGGCTGTTAATTGAAGAAAAGCCCAACAGAAGGTGATCTACACTTTATCTTTTAATTAATAAAATTTGGTGCCAGGATTGAACCCAGAGTCTTATTGATGAAAGGTAGGTGTTCTGACATTGAGATAGATGTCAAGACCCTAATTTACCTTTAGCATCTTTATTGAGATATAATTCACATGCCATCCAGTTCACCCATGTAAATAGTATCATTCAAAAACAGAGAAGAAGCCAGTGTGGTGGTGTATTCTTTTACTCCCAGATCTAGGACAGCTAGGGCAGAGAGAGGAGAAAGAGAGAGAGAGAGAGAGAGAGAGAGAGAGAGAGAGAGAGAGAGAGAGAGAGAGAGAAAGAAGAAGAAGAAGAAGAAGAAGAAGAAGAAGAAGAAGAAGAAGAAGAAGAAGAAAAAGAAAAAGAAAAAGAAAAAGAAAAAGAAAGAGAGACTTGTCTCAGAGAGAAAGAGAGAAAAGTAAATTGTATAATTCATTTTTTTGTTGTTGTTGTTTAAAAAAAAAAAAAAAAGCCGGGCACTGGTGGCGCATGCCTTTAATCCCAGCACTTGGGAGGCAGAGGCAGAAAGAAAAAAAATGAAAGAAAGAAAGAAAGAAAGAAAGAAAGAAAGAAAGAAAGAAAGAAAGAAGAAAGGAAAGAAAATTTTGTATTAATCCCATGAATGGAAAACTTGTGGGACCTGCCATCTATAGAAAGCAAAATAAAGATAAATAAAACGGGAACTGGGCCATGTTATTAAATACATTCTAGCCAGTGTAGCCCTTGGCTTGTGTGAAATTGAGAGAAATTGAGACTTCACTCTTTTTTTTTTTTTTTTTTTTGGTTTTTTGAGACAGGGTTTCTCTGTGTAGCCTTGGCTATTCTGGAATTCACCAGGCTGGCCTCAAACTCAGAAATCCGCCCACCTCTGCCTCCTGAGTGCTGGGATTAAAGACGTGCACTACCACGCCCGGCGAGACTTCACTCTTATTTTGTGAAAAACTGTGGTGGGTCAGAGCTGGTAGGCCGATATCAGAGGCTCATGGAAGATGATAACACAGAACTTGACCAGGTTGTCCTTCATGGCATCATCAGAAAAATCAAAGGAAGACTGAGGAAGAAAGTGAGTTCTCCATGATGTCCTTTAAAGCCACATTCCCAAGGCATCTAAAGTCATTTATTGCCTCTATGCTAATACCTGGATCTTCCAGGTAGAAGCGAGGTGACTTAAGCTGGGATGCCATGTAGCCAGGAATGGCCAACGGGCTCATCACCCGGGCATCTTCATTTCATATGCCTGTGTTTCCTCTGCATCACAGTCTTCTTTGCAATCATTATTTTAAATTAGGTCAAGTGCCTAATGCGTATGCCATGCAGCTCTGTCACAAGTGTGTCAACAGGGACACTACGACAAGAGAAGCCTTGGAAACGACCTAAGCCACTCATTCCATTTACAGATAGGAAAACCAATGTGTTTGTTCACCTGGGCATGTTGAGAACTGCCCATTACAAAAAGAAACGTGGTCTGTGCATCAAATACAACCTTCTTCACGGCCAATCTAGACATCCAGTTGACTGAAACCTACACAACTGATGATACAGCTGTTAACAGCCCGGAATTACAGTGATCCTGCTATGCTCTGGAGTTTAAAGCAGGCCTCCGGATCTCTCAGCCTGTCACTTCATCCTGCCCTACTTTCAGTCTTGCTCTTTAATTTGATCTGTCTTCAGTTCTGAATGAGCAGTTTCCCCTTGGCCAATGTGGCTTTCAGGATCACGGGTAGGATGGGAATTAGCTGTTGGATTGGGGAGGAGCCTTATATGACAAAGAGGTGAGAGGGCATTGGAACTGTGGGGGAATCTGAAGCTTTATCCTTATAAGCTAACAAATGGGCCTGCCAGTCTCGTGGATGCAGGACTTGGGGCACATGAAAAAATATAGAGGGGCTGGAGAGATGGTTCAGCGGTTAAGAGCACTGCTGTTCTTCCAGAGGACCTAAGTTCAGTTCCCAGCAACCACATGGTGGCTCACAACCATCTGTAATGTGATCTAATGACCTCTTCTGGCATGCAGGATGCAGGTATACATGCAGATAGAACACTCATGTACATAGAACAAAACAAACAAACAAACAAACCAAGTAAACTCAAACATATCTATTTACGACAATAGCAATAGTCAGGCTACTGACATGTTTTTCTGTGAGGGGAGTAAACACAAAATTCCCAAAAGAAAAGATGTCCCAGTGATACCTTAGTAAAACACACCCCAAGAGTAAAGTCCGAGGTTTAGAAAAGCAGAATCCTAAGTTCTTGACAGTTAAGCAGGCTTTACTTTGCTCTGGGAAAGAAATTGTTGGGAAAAACAAAACAAAAAACAAACAAACGAAAAACTGGAACCAAGGGCTGCCAGTGACTCTGCTCTGCTGGCATGCAAATATGGAAGAGATCCATGTCTCCCAACAAATGTTAGGTACGTGTGAGAAAACAGCCTATAGCCCTTGGCTCCGTCGTAGGGCAAGGGATGAAGGTAAGGATGCAGGTGTCCAAATTGACTGCTCTGCTCTCTCCATAACGCTTCTTATTGGTTCCAGCCATGGAAAGAACAGTCAGAGAGAGGTTTGTTTGTGGGTTTTGACATTTGTCTCACTTTTCAATGTCCATAGCCTTCAGATCACTGTCTCCACTGGCTTTGGACAATTTTTAAGTCATTGTTTTGTGTGTCTTTAAAAATAATTCTGAGAAGCTCATAACTCCACAGATGGGAAAAGAATGTAGCTTTCCAAATACTATCTGCTTTCTGGAAATAGCGCATGCTAGGACAATCCAAAGTTGCCACACGGCATTTGATTGTAGGATGTGCATCTCGCAACATCAAGGTAAATATGGCAAGGCATGCCAGTCACTAGGATGCAGAAGGCAGGATTCCTGACATCATCTTTGTCATCTGAAATCATATCTAGATTGGCCATAGAGTAGGTAGGTTTTGTTTGAGATATGGACTTCTCTTCTCTTCTCTTCTCTTCTCTTCTCTTCTCTTCTCTTCTCTTCTCTTCTCTTCTCTTCTCTTCTCTTCTCTTCTCTTCTTTCTTTCTTTCCTCCTTCCTTTCTTTCAAGATTTAAAAATTTGATATGGATGAATGTTTTGACTGCATGTATATCTGTGCACTACCTGTGTGCCTGACTACCAGCAGAGGTCAGAAGAGGGCATCAGATCTTCTAGAAATGGAGTTCCAGATGGTTGTAAGCCACCATGTGGGTGCTGGGAATAGAATCTGGTGCCTCTGCAGGAACCTCAAGTACTCTTACCCGTTGAACCGTCTCTCCAAGCCCACTGGAGTACATTTCTAAAGCAGATATTTCGGATCTATACCCGAGACCCAGGACCTTGGCTATCAGGCCCAAGACCATGCTTCTCTGCCTAGAAGAGGAAATAGTCTGGGACAAGAACTCCAAGACACTGCTGGCATCGAGCAGAACCTGGGATTTGGTTCACAGGGCCATTCTGTAGCATTCTGTGCATCTTGAAACCCTTTGCCACCATCTCAGGTAGGAGGTAACTCATTGACTGGACTCGGGCCAATGAGTCAGTGACAACACCCACCCTTCAACTGGGAGCAAAGGGCAAAAAAAAAAAAAAAAAAAAAAAAAAAAAAAGTCAGGATGCCAGGGAGAGCCCAACATTGCAGGAAATGTCACCCATGCGAAATAATCCTAAAGATTCTAAAAGAGGAACAAAGGTGATACAGATCCTCCGGTGGATGTGTGACAGGCTCTTCACACACACACACACACACACACACACAAACACACCACACACACACTTAGAGCTGGTCATCCAATGTGACCCTTCCACCCCACTGCCTTCTGGGGAGCTCAGTTTGGAATTAAAAAGTGTGTAGAGCCCTTTGCTTTATCTGGGCAATGCAAATGACAGCTGTCATACACAATTCCTAGAAGCTACTACAAAGAACTTTTGTTCACAAAGATCTACTCCAAGAGAAGCTGTTTCAGGAGACCAAAGACCTGGTTCCTTGCTGGAATCCCCAGATATTACTCTCTACAGGAAAGGAAGCTTTCTTCTTTTCTGAGGAAGCTATAGGCACTAAAGTAACCTTGAGATACCTAACCCTCTTGGCTGTGAACCCAGAGGGCACCTCCCACAGTATGCTAAGGTTGATGTCCCAGAACCTGCATTTATGACTGGCAGAGACTTATAGAAACACTTCCTTCCCACTGTGCAATGAGCCTGATGACTGCAATGAGGACTGATGCCATTGAGGTTCTGACCTTTGGGCTGGGCCTGCCAGCAAACACTCACCTGTTTCCGGCCACAAAAAGCAGAGTCCGAGGACAGTAGCAGACTCAGGCATCGCTGGCCAGCCTGGATCCCAGGAATGCTGTGCACCATGCATTGACTCTTGATGTTCTCTATTCATGGTGAAGAAGAAAGATGCATTTACAAAGCCTGGGTGGTCCAGAAGCCTCTCTGGAGTTTCGGAGCTGTTGAATACATAGAACTGGTCACAGAGTGTTGAAAGCCCTGGCTTGCTGCTGTTAACCGCTCTTGCACATGGCCTCCACACTGTGGCCAGCCTGACGAATGTTAGTCAGCTTTCTATCGTCATGACAAAACACCTCAGGTGATCCACCTAGTGAAAGAAAGGGCATACTTTGGCCTTTTGGAGATCTCAGTCCATGCTTGCTGGGGCCTATAGCACCATGGTGGAAACTTGTGTCCGAAGAGCAGTATTTACTTAATGACAGGCAGGAGCAAGGAAAGCGACAGGAAGTGGCTAGTGTCCCAATGCCTGCTTCAAGACCTGCTTCCAATGACCTAACTTCCTTCTACCTAGACCCACATCTGAATGTTCTACTTTCCTCCCAGTGGTAGGAGCAGAAGAGCAAGCTTTCAATATATAGGCCTCAGGGGGATACTTAAGATTCAAAATAAAAACAGTAAATCTGAGGAAACCTTCAAGACACAATGTAGTGTAAAGTCCAAAAGTCCATGCCTAATCTCAAAGCTTGCACACAGATTGTCCTTTCAATGTAGCTTCATACAGTTCAGGACTGATGCCATTGAGGTTCTAGCAGCCTATTTACCCTGGAAGCCTTCTGATGACCTGGCTTCCTGGAATTTTGCCTGTTCCACCCCGCCTAGCTTCCCGCTCAAGTTCTAATACGAAAACAAGGGCCTCTGGTGCATGGTACAAACCGTTTTCAGAAGATACTACGTTTAGAAAAATCAATGTCCCTGCATTATTCACACCCTACAATGACTGTAACAAACTACCAGAAGTATGGTATCTTAAAATAACATAGGGTTTATTACTTACTTAATCAGCCTTGTAGCTTTGTAGGTCAAAGTTCCAGCACAGGATCACTAAGCTAAAATCAAAGCATTGGCAAGACTATGCTCCTTTCTGAGACTCCAAGGCGGAATTCCTTGTTTCTTTGCCTTTCTCTAGCTCCTAGATGCCAATCTCATTTGTTGGCGCATAATCTTCCTCGCTTCCTTCTCTTTCTTTGCTATTTATCCATTTTGTGTGTGACAGAAGTCAGTCATTCCACCATGATGTGGGTTCCAGGCTTTGAACTTAGATCATCAGGCTTGGCAGCAAGTACCCTTACCCACTGAGCCATCTAGACAGCCCCCCTCTCCCCTCCCCTCTTTCTACTCCCCTCTTCCTTTGCTTTTTTGAGACAGTATCATTCAATGGAGCTTCTGATTTTCCCGTGGTGACATAATCTGCACCAAAGAGGGGACCCGAACACAGTCTGGACCGTGCAGAAACTTTTTTCCTAACAGTGTATGAATCTCGCTGGGTTTCCCTTTGTTCTTTAGGAGCCCGTTGGTTACTGTGTGGCGGCGAGCTTATGATCCATTCTTCTTCAAAGCCACTCTGCATTTATTTCTCCTCCTCCTCCTCCTTTAAAAGTTCTATTTATAGCCGGGCGTGGTGGCGCACGCCTTTAATCCCAGCACTCGGGAGGCAGAGGCAGGCGGATTTCTGAGTTCGAGGCCAGCCTGGTCTACAAAGTGAGTTCCAGGACAGCCGGGGCTACACAGAGAAACCCTGTCTCGAAAAACCAAAAAAAAAAAAAAAAAAAAAAAAAGTTCTATTTATTTATTTATTGATTGATTATATGTAAGTACACTGTAGCTGTCTTCAGACACACCAGAAGAGGGAGTCAGACCTCATTACGGATGGTTGCTAGCCACCGTGTGGTTGCTGAGATTTGAACTCAGGACCTCTGGAAGAGCAGTTAGTGCTCTTAACCGCTGAGCCATCTCTCCAGCCCCCTTGTTTCACCTTCTTCCATGTCAGTACTCAGTTTTCTCTGCATTCCCACTGGTGTGGACCATGATTGTCCCTGCACTTGCGGCAGGGTCATCTTGCCCCATGAGGGCAGTCCCAACATAGCATGGCTCACCTGGGAGAGCTCAGTCCAGACATGCTGTCTACTTTCTTTAAGATTTATTTACTTTTAGTGTGTGCATTCATGTGTTTTGTTCACATGTATGTATGAGAGAGATGTGTGGGCTTTCTGCCCAAAGTCCCAGAAAAGGGCTATCCGATCTCTTGGAATTGGAGATGAGGTAGATTGTGAGCCATCATGTGAGTGCTAGGAATGGAACCCAAGGTCTCTAGAAGATCAATGCATGCTCTTGGTTACCGAGGTTACCGAGCTGTCTCTTCACCCCTCTGTCTGTCTTTTTAGCTTTGACAAGCAGGTTTGCTTTGAACAGGGCTATCCCTGGCTTAACATAAATCAACCTTAGGTACAGTTTGTTTGTTTGTTTGTTTGTTTTTTCCTGACTCCCAGTGGAGAGCTGGACAGAGAGGCCTTCTCTGAGTCTGCTGAGCTTTTCAGTAAGCCAGTGGTTTCGAACTACCCTAATCCTATGACCCTTTAACACATTTCCTCAAGTTGTGGCAACCCCCAACCATAAAATTATTCCATTGCTACTTCGTAATTGTAATTTTGCTGCTCTTATGAATCATAATGTAAATATCTGATACAATGCAACACAATGCAGTGTTTACTTAATACAACACATCTTGATCATTTTTAACTTTTTTTTAATAAGAAAATGTATGGTTAGTGAACCAGATTCTGCCCTCACAGACTTAAACTCCCTTGTCTGAGTTCTGTCTTACGCAAAGCTGGGGCCTTAACATTGCTCCTGCTGCTCTGTAATCCTTGTGTCATTTTCTCCCACCAGGGAGAGACTTTGTCCCTTTCCTCTTTGCATCCCTGGCACTCCCAGTAGAAGTCAGTCTGCGAATGGTAACTGAGGGATGAATGGAAAATGCCTATGTGGTCAACACAGCAGAAAGGGACAGCAGGATCCCTTTTGTTGCAGCCACAACATCTAGACTGGTTGTGGGGAGCTCAGAACTTGCTAGTTAACACTTGGGGTTCACAGAGGGATTCCTATTAGCATCAGTATATACTTCTGCAGAGAATGCCTAAATGCATAAAGAATGAGGACCAGATAGTTTAGCCATTAAACACACACACACACACACACACACACACACACATACACACACACCTATCTTTCTGAACCAATCCCTCTGCTGTCTTCATCTCCATCATTGCAATTTGGTCACATAAAACTGAGAACACACAAAAGAAAGTCAGGGCATTTTAATTTTTTTTTTTTTTTTTTTTTGCAAAACCAGACTCCAGGAAACATGCCCATTGCTGAGAACATTGGATGTGGTTTAGGTAGCAAAGCAAATGATCTAACAAGGAATATATGTGCTGAGCCCAGTTCCTGTTAAATTAATAGATTCACGTTCTGGCACATTCACCACCTCACGAGTCATAGCAACCGGATGACGGCGTAGCAACCCAGCGGTTGCAGCCGCTGCACAGGAGAAACATCAGAGCCTGGTGTCTCTGGAGGGAAACTAGAAATGGCCGGTCCAATTGCCAGTCTCCGCTGGAGGGATTGGGGGCGGGGAGGGAACATTAGGGCAATCGCGGGCAGATACTTGCCCTGGTTGGGGCTAATGGAGGATGACATCTTTCCTACTTCCTAAAACTTTTGTTTTGTATTTTAAAAGTAAATAATATGCTCCAGCCAGAGAGGAACCACGCTGAGCAAAAGACTCAGTCACGTGGCCAGCCTGTTCTTCCCAGCCTGGAAGCAGCAGGAGAGCGATTCCTATCAGAGGGAGCCGGCTGGTGCCTAGCTCTCTCGGGATCTCACAGTTTTCTTTCTAGTTCTCATATTTATCATCATTACCATTACCATTATTGTTACAGTACTGAGAAGTGATTGAACATCAGGCCCTAGGGAAGCTAATCCGGCGCCCCACCTGGGGGCTATAGCCTCTTTTTACTTCTTATTATTTGGGGGCAGGATTTACTGAGATGTCCAGGATGGCTTTGAACTTGTGACCTTCCTGCCTCAGCCTCCTGAATAGATGGGTTTACAGGCTTGTGTCATCAGGTATGACTTTCAGTTTTTATTTTGAATTCAGTTGTGTTAACTAATTTATTTTTGAGGGGGTGGGTGGGCTGGGGAATCAAACATAAAACTGTATGCTTTGCTAGGCATGGGCAATATTCCCTAGCCCAAAGTAGCCTAACTTTCTTTTCTTTATTTTTTTCTGTTTTGTTTTTTGGTAGGTCTGGGAGGGCGGGGGAGGGGACTTGAACCCAGGACTTCAGACATGCTAGGCAAGAGCTCTACTACTGAACTACATCCCAGGCCAACTCCTGGGTTTCAGAAACTTCTCCAGCCACCTGCCCTTTCTGGCTGCCAGCGTTTTAAGTCACTTCTGTCGTGTTTTCCTTCTGGAAGCAAAGCCTAACTTCTCAGTGCCAGCATCTTGGAAGCTAGGATGGAGTCCTTGGGAGGAGGAAGAGAATGCATGGACAGATGTAAATTTCTGTGACTCAAAGACATCTGCATGTGCTGTGGGGTAGGTGACACCCAATACCGGGGCTGCCAGGGATGGCACAGCAGCAGTCCACACCCTCTGACCTAGTTTTAAATGGAAAGATAACCTTTGTTCAGCAAAAGGAGTGAAGGCTCAGATTCAGGTATTATACTTAAATCTGCTCAGGGTCCTTGCTTTTTTTTTTTTTTTTTTCCTTCTTTATGTTCTGTTGTGCAGAGAAGTTACCATCGCACATGAGGTTGTCCTTAGGCCCCCAACTGTCTTATGTGCTGGCTTTTATGTTAGAAATCTGCAGCTGTTCGACAACTACCCTAAAACAGCAGCATGGCTGGGGATGCCGTAGTAGTTCAGTGTTTGAGATACTTGCCTAGCATGCACAAGGGACTGGGTTCAGTCTGTAAGTAACACACACACACACATCCTCACAAACAGATCGGCTTGAGATAACAAACATTTCTCATTGTTTTCACGGTTTCTGTGAGTCAGGCATCCAGGTAGCTTAGCTGGGACAAGGTTATTGGGTTTTGGTGGTGGTGGTGGTGGTGTTTGTTTGTTTTTGTTTTTTTTTTTCAAAGAGACTGGGTTTCTTTGTGTAGCTCTGGCTGTCCTAGAACTAGCTTTGTAGACTCCACCTACCTAAAGTCGTGCACGGTCACCTCCACTGCTGTTGCTATTGAGATTACTGTTAAACTGATTCCTGGGCTAAGAGACTTTGGAAGGCTTGGATAACATGGGATATGAGAGAGACATCCCTTTCCAATCTCACTCAAATGGTTGTTGGTAGGTCTCTCACTTCCTTTGCAAAGGGCTGTCTAAGAACATGACAGTTGTCTTCCCTTCCTTGCAAGGAGCAAGATAGACCGAGACACAGAGACAACCCAAGCTGGAAGCTACAGCTTTCTCTATAACCCAGTCTCACAGATGATATCACATTTCTTTTGCCGAATTCTGTTTGTTAGAATTGAGTCAGTAGAGTTAGGGACAAGAGCTTGTGTAAGGGTGTGAACGCCAGGCGGCAGAGATCATTGGCAGGGAGCTGTCTACCACATCCTCCACACAGGGTCCCGAGACTTCCAGCAAATGCCACACTAGGTAAGGACAAAACATTGTGTATGTGCTTATGTGAATGTCAGGCCTTCACACATTGTGGGCTCTGCTAATTACTCCTGGGCATGCAGAAATACTGAATATTCATGAAGTTACCACAGAGGATTTAGAATTACAATACTGAACAACAACAACAAAAAATATTCCACTCCAGTCTTAGCAAATATGGAGTAACACTGTTGTCTTCAGAAGCCTGGTCATTGCTGTAAGGAATTACTTCTATCCCAAAATCAAAATGGGGAGTGCCTCCGCCATTCCTTTACTCCATCGTATTATGAAATAATAAAATGTCAAAGAGTTATATTTAAGTCTATACTATACTTACTTCTTAAGACAATATTATTTTCCATTCACTGCACTTTTTGTGTTTGTAATGTAATTGTAATGTCTCGGTAAAAGGCAGACCCCAGTGCACTGGTAGCTGCAAGATGAAGGAATTCACGCTACCAGGAGAGCTTGGGTCAGGGTCTGCGTGCTTCTCATCTTTGGGTGAGTCTGTGGCTTCTCTTGGGGTATTAAGCAGACCTGGGGTGGGGGTATCCCCACATGTTATTTTCCATTAATCTTACATCACCTTTGACACAAAACCTGCACTCAAGCAGAGGGCTCAAAAAACAAACAACAACCAAAAAAACCAAACACACACACACACACACACAAAAAAAAAAAAAAAACCAAAAACAAGCAGAGGGCTTTCTGGGCTTCAGTGAGGAGATGGGAGGTCTGGGAGACATTATCAGACCAATGTGTTAGTAGGAGCAGTTTGGAAGTGGGAAAGGGAAAATTTTGTCCAGCTTTAGTGGAGGTCTCTGAATGGCCTTTTATGGGTCCCTGTTTTCCAGGGCAAGCTTCTGCCTCACTAAACATTTCTGATAGGAAAACCTTGCCCTGCAGTTTTGGCTGTCTGCTTTTTTTTTTTTCCCCCCACAGCAAAGGCTAGCCTAGTCCTCTCTCCAACCTAAGGGAATTAGGAGTCTTTCTTTGGGCACTGCTGTGTTACTGCTTTCTAACTGGTCGCCAGAGGCTCAAAAGGCAGCTCTCTGTTGATGTAAGTTTTAATACGCCGAGAAAATTTATTTTGGGCAGTGATAAACTTCAAAATTACTATTGCCTGAAGCTCCTGCGTCCAGGATCCACCTTGTAAAATCACTTCTGGCTAATGATGACACCCGAACGCACCAGGCTCCAGAGATTCTGAGACTTGAGTGCACAAGGAAGAGGTGGGGATCCAAGAAGAAAGGGAACAGAACGACTATTTCCCAGACCCGACGTGGGTGATGACATAGTTCCTGAAATACAATGCATGGTAACATCGTGTACAAGTGCCACCCGGGGAAAGCCACTGACAACTGTGCAGACCTGTAAATGAGGATGGGAGATTGGAGTTTGGCCTAGCATTATTCAGGAAATAGTACGCTGCTTTCACACATGTCCTCTCTAGTCCAAATAACAAATGAAATGAAAACCTTTATTATCTCTCCCCTCTCTCCCGACTGTATGTGTGGGCGCGCGTGCGTGAGAGGGGGAATGTAGGTCGGGGACTTTTTTCCCTAGGGTCCCTTGAACTCGGCCCTATGAGCTCCAACGCCACTTTTTAGACTCAAGGGAGAACAGGAAGTCTCCGATCGCACTTTCCCCAAGAGCGGGGTGAGAGTTGGGACGAGGCTTCCAAAGCCGCTGCAGCACCGGGAAACCGAGGGTTTGGCTGGGGGCCGCGCGGAGGCGCGCGGAGCCGGGGCGCGGGCGGGGCAGGAGGCTGCAGAGCCCTGCGCGCCGCCGCGCGAGCTGCTGGGTCACAGCCGGGGCCGCGCCGCCTGCTCGGCGAGGAAGTGACGACTGCGCCGTCCCGAGAGCAACAAAGTTTGAGTCTGCTGGTCGCGCTCGAATTGCGTCCCGAGCCCCCTCGGAGCTGCCCAGGGATCCAGCGTGCAGGTGAGTCGAGGGAGCCTGGTGGCCTTCCCGCCGTGGGGGGCGCCGAAGTGGAGCTCGGGGCGGGAGGGGAGATCCGGAATTCGTTGGGGCTCGGCGGCGCGGGCCGGGCCGTGGGGCACTGGGAGTGGGGGTGCAGGAGAGGGACAGGGTGGCGGAGATCTCGGCCGGTGTTGCGCCTCTGAGGTGGTTGTTTTGACTCGGGTCTTAGACCGGCCTGGCTGCAGCCTAGCCCTCTCCGGGAGCCACCCCTGAGCGTAGCGATGCCGGGAAGGGGCCTCCCCGGACCTGCGACCGGAGCCAGCCCTACACCCCGCGCCCCATCTCTTCGGGTTGCGTGCAGCTGCTTTTCCAGCCCTTCCCGGTGTTTCCCCGGGAAACGTTCCCTTCCTCTACACCGCCCTCCTCCAGGTTTCAGGAAGGAAGTTACAGGAACTTTCCCTCTACTTTTGTTTGCTCGGCCTTGCAGTGACGAAGAGCAGAGCAACTCAGAAGTTTGGGTCAACAGCCCTATCCATTTCCAACCAGCAAAACCCGAGTTGTCCCCCAGGCCTCCTTGAAATGAGCCCCTCCCGACTCTGCACTTTTTCTCCCTCCCTCCCAAGCCCCGAACCCAACAGTAAGCTCTCTAAGGCCTAACACTTTGCAATTTAGCCATAAAAACTGTCAGCACACCCACGTACATATGTGAGTGTTTTCTATATAAAACTCAGAAAGCCGCTTCCAGTGGACTCCGTGGCATCTTGTTCTTTTCTGTGTTCTAAAACGGCTAGGGCTGCAGGAGTTTGCCTGGGAACTTTGATGATGGTTCCCCGCCGCCCGCCCTCGGTAGCCTCGTGGCTCTGGGTCTTTAAAGAACAGCTGAGAAGTTTATGACATCTTTGCATAGTTGCAGGGGTCTTGGCGTGGCCCAGCAGCTGGCGCCAGGGCTCCTTGGTTTGTGCCTGAAGCTGTGCAGCGGCGGGGACAGGGCGATGTGTGCAGGAATGTGTGTACAGGCCGCGGACAGTTGGAGATGGGATGTCTAGAACTTGAATAGTGCAGTCCCTAGCAGCAGCTTCCTGCCGGTCTGTAATTACTGCGTGATTGCACAGTCAGGCTTTGTTGGCGTGGATGTTTATACACACGCTATTGTGCAAGCTCTTGGTGGTGGTGAACAAAACGCAGATTTGCATTGCAAATGCTTAGGACAGATCTGGGCCTGAACTGCTGTCCTCGAATTCTTCTTACCCTTTAACTTTTGCAGGATGGCTGTTTCCTTGCCTCTCCCTTAACCTCCGACAGCTTGCTGATCTCCTGAGAGTCTGGAGCCTACTCAGGAAAACAGTCTTTCCTTACTATTTACTACAGAATAAATATCTTAGGCAGCCTGAACATTGTGCCAAGAACTGTACCTTCACTTGTCCTGAGAAAATGTGGGATGACGTCAGCAGGAAAAGGAGATAGGAGATGACTGTCCAATCCTGTCTTCACGGAAGGGCTGTTTGAATGAGCAGAATTGCAGGATTGGGGCTAGCTATAAAGAGGAGTCACAGGTCATGTATGTCTGAGCTGGCCGGGCAGACTTTGAGCCTTGAAGGATCAGCTGCAGACATTTAGGTGGGTCCTAATTCCTTTATTGTGTTCTGGGCAAAGGGGAAGCATGCTTAGTGGGTAAAGGAAATGTGCCAGGCTCTGAGACTATGTGTCTGTGTGGCCAATGGCTGTGGGGGGTGAGGGTGACTCACATGTTTTCCGTAGTGTGGTCCCTATACCTACTTCCCTAGTACTGTCTATAGGGGTAGGGGTCTTCATATCTATCCAAATCCTGCCCTGCAGGAAGCAGGCTGTCTTAGCTACTTTTCTAGTGATGTGAAGAGACACCGTAACCAAGGCAACTTATAAACCAAAGCATTTAATTGGGGACTTGCTCACAGTTTCAGAGGATGAGTCCAGGATCATCATGGCAGGGAACATGGCAGCAGGCAGGCAGGCATGGCGCTGGAGCAGTAGCTGAGAGCTTAGATCTGATGGATCCACAGCAGCAGGTTTGGGGGTGGGGGTGGTGTGGGGGTGGGATCAGGGGCACTGAGCCCAGTATAGGCATTTGAAAACTCAAAGCCCTCTTCCAGCAACACACCTCCTCCAAACAAGGCCACATATCATAATCCTTCCAAAATAGTTCCACTAACAAATGAGGAAGCATTTAGATGTATGAGTCTGCGGGGACGGGGCGGGGAGTGGGGTGGGGGAGGGGTAATGCCCATTCAAGCCACCACAGGGGCCCAACCTGCACATAGGAGAAGGCTAATGGTTTCTTGAGAGCTTCAACTGTATGGAGGACCAGTGCAATCCTTTGGAGACCAAGAAGTGAGTGCTGCATTTGTGCAAGGCCATCCTTCTGTCATCCCAAGTGTCTGTCAGTCATACAGTCTGTCCTGGGCTGAGATTCACCAGGCAATGCCTTTCCCTGTTGTGCTACTCTGTGACTGCTTGGCACCAACCCCCTACAGTGCACTCATGGTTCTCTGCTTCCAGAAGCAGATACTGGTGACCGACTGGAACATGCTGGTGTTCCTTCATGGCTTCTCAAGCCAAACAGTGGAATTTCACTTGGAAGCCAACTGCAGGGTTGCAGCCTTGTGTCATCTGTATGTCACCGGCACAGTGACTGCTTGTCAGACTATAACATTAGGGCACACAGTCCCTGGCAGGTATCTGTGTGCTTTCAGAGACTGGAGGAAAATCATGTAAAATCAGGAGAGTTCTGGAAGCTCTGGTTCCACAGTAGCCACAGGGGAATGGATTTAGAACAAAAGCCCACTAAGGTAGGAGTTGCCTGGAATTTCACAACTCAATTGCTCCGGGGGATATTGAGTTTTTACTGAACTTGTCTGTCAAGGTTCTTGTCACCTGACTAGAAAACCCCGCCTCCGTGAGTCCTAGTGATACCAAGATTGATGGAAGGAACAGGCTTCCTTCTGACCCCCATCCCCACCCCCCTCCCCCCACCCCCCAGAGAAAGAGAACTCTGAGTTTATGGTCTTTTATGTCCTTGATGAGACTGGGAAACACCCAAAGTGCGCCTGGTGTGGCTGGCAGGATGGCAGGGAGGGGCCTCTTGCCAGGCCTGCTCCCCAGAGCTGTGGAGTCATCTGCAGGTCTGTCCCCCACATCTCCAGTTTGGCTTGACTGAGTTTCACACAGAGCTCAGGCCCTTCCTCTCTCTGGTTTACTAGGCTTTGCCTTTGTTCAAAGAACTTGCCCCTGTGGTGGCCCCCCCTCCCCCAAGTCTAGGCCCGCGGTCCTCACCCACCTTTACATAAATGCTTGATGTTGCTACTGAGTTCAGAGCCCCTCCTGCAGCCTTGCCATGCACAGTTAGAATCACAGCTGGAAAACAAGCTCTGACTGAAAACCCGAGAAGGGTAACAAATACTTTTATTGCTCCAGAAGGAAATGCTACAGGAGATGTTTGTGGAGTTCAGCAACTCCAGGGGAAAAAAAAATCAAAATGCTACTGGGAGAAGCAGCTTTTGTGAAGAAGGTGACCTCAGTGTAGAAGGCCCTTTATGCCGTCCAAGCCGAAACTTCTATTTCTAGCTTTCTGATTCCTTCTGCTGCCTCAGGCCCTGCACTCCAGAGGATGCAGTGTTTTGACATTAACAACTTACCTCCAAAAGAGGGAGGTGGAACAGCCCTGGCTGAAGAGGACATTCCAGACTCTGAAGAAAGTGCTGCAATCTTCCAGATGCTGCGGCTGACCGTGCGGAACCACATGCGTGCTTGTTTCCTTGTATAAAGCAGCCCTCGCTTGAGGTCTCCATGAAGCGCTTCTTTGTGAGACCCTTAAACGTTCTTTTTCTGGTCCACATGACACGGGGCCAGAGTGTTAGGACTTTGTGTCTTAAGTACCACTTGAAATCCACACGAGGCTTTGAATAAGCCTCGGATAAAGGGCTGCTCTGTAATCTTACCATTAATGCCAGTAGGCAAGGGTCAGCCTTCTGCCCAGCAGCCTTCAACGGCTCCCCACTGTCTCCATGGTAAGGATCAAACTGGGCCTTCCTCATAGAAGTCTGGCCTCTGCTGTTCTCCTGCCTCACATCACAGCCCTGACCCAGTGACCCGCTGTGGGTGTTTGTCCAACCACTGGTAACAAGCGTTCTGGCCCCTCATGCTTTCCTGGATGCCGGGAATATCTCCCTCTTCCTCTCTTCCACTGGGCTCAGCCCCGCTGTCTTCCTGTGTTTTTCCTTAAGCATTTCCCTGCCCCAACCTGCGGGCTCTGCCTGGGTCTCTGGTAACATTCACTGGGGCCTTCTGCTGAAGAGAACCTTAGTCCTGGTGGAAGGATTTTCAGCTTCTCTGTTGAGCATGACGGCACTTCAGCTTCTTAAATGGAGCTGTAAAGAGATGACAGTGATCAGTTTAAAACTCAGCTGGACGCCCTTGTTTTATATATATTTATATCCCTAGACCTCTTCCTCCACTTACAGCACATTTTGGTAAACGATGAATGGTGGTGGTGGTGATGGTGGTGGTGGTGGTGATGATGGTGGTGGTGGTGATGATGGTGGTGGTGGTGATGATGGTGGTGGTGGTGATGATGGTGGTGGTGGTGATGATGGTGGTGGTGGTGGTGGTGGTGGTGTTGGTGGTGATGATGATGGTGGTGGTGGTGGTGATGGTGGTGGTGGTGGTGGTGATGATGGTGGTGGTGTTGGTGGTGATGATGATGGTGGTGGTGGTGGTGATGGTGGTGGCGGTGGTGATGATGGTAATGACATAAAAGGTTAGAGTTAAATTTGTCTGCTTCTGCTTTAGTATGCACATAAGCCATAACCTCAAACCCCATGATCCGTGGTGTAACTTGCAAACACGTTTCCTCCAGGCCTGCCTCTCTTGCCTGTTAGCCGCCGTCGCTGGACCCTTCTGACTCTTCACCTCAATCATTTCCCCCATGTCTAGCACCGCTTTCTCTCTGGGTGTCAGATAGTATCTGTCCAGCATCAGGCTCGCTCCTTCTTGACCTGATTGGGTGTGCCGTCCTGCCCGAGATGCCCTGCTATGCCTTGGGACCTGTCTTAAGGGCCAAGGGCTTATTCTCTAGGTTGCCCTGGCCTTCTGAGGGAACCTGAGGCAAGACTCTAGAGATGGGCTACTTCCCAGGTGGCTGCAGGCTTGCTTTGTGCAATCAGGGCCTGACTTCTAAAACTAGGCTAAAGTCGAAAACCCGAGTCTTGAGGTGGATCCTGGCTAAGCTCTGGCAGGAGGCTTGAGGAGTTCTCAGGCTCGGACTCCCGCAACCTCACCTTGTGAATCAGATTCTTTCTTTAAAAAAAAATATATTATGTGTGCGATGTGTGTGAGTGGGTGTGGGTATGCATATGTGTGGTGTGGTGCATGTGTGGGGGTCAGAGGACAACTTTGTGAGGACAGTGCCCTTCCCCCACCTTGACGGAGCCCAAGGATTGAACTCCAGTCTCCATTTTTCTTTTCTTTTTTATACCCAAGATGTAATTCACATATTATAAAACATACCCTATAGGTGTGTTCTTTAAATTTAGTAGGTGCCCCTCCCCCAGTTTTCTATTTAGGAAGCTAATATATATGCATAGTTCGAGATTCAAATGATATGTTGCATGGGTATAACGTAAGTCAAAATAATCTCAACAGAGACAAAAGAGATTGCTGTACATACATATACACATATATTCAAAGAGAATTAGAAAAATACATATTATTAATTATGAGAGAAAGATTTTTTTCTTAAGAAAAATACAAAGCCCAGAAGATATTAATAAAATATTAATGTAGGACTGGAGGATGGCTCGGTGACAAAGTACTTGCCATGCCAGTCTGGAGTTTGGATTCTCAGTACACACTTAAGGACATAATGGCCTGCCTGAGATCCCAGCACTTGGGATGCAGAGATGAGATCACAGCAGCAGCTTGCTGGCTTGCTAGCTCATGAGTCAGTGTGCTTTGGGATGGAGTGAGAGACCCTGCCTTAGTGCAGAAGGTGACAGGCACTCGAGGAGGACGCCTGACATCCACCCCTGGCCTTCATGTGTATGTGCACACTTGTACACGTGTATGCCGTCCATGTAACCATGGACACACATTCATGCACACACACACACACACACACACACACACACACACTACACACACACATGCATGCATACCTCACGCACACATGCACAGAAGAGAAACTTGATAGTGTGATGGGTGATATAAAGTTTGAAAATGAGGCCCCCTCCTCTGATGCTCGTCATGCCTGCTGTCCTACGTACGGTTCCTCTCACTTAGACAACTACGCGTAACATTTTTTTTTTTTCAGCTCCTCTTCCAGGTGTAGGCTTAGCAAACAGGGGAATGTGGAGCCATACACAGAAGTTTGGAGGTTGTTCTACACCAGCCCATGTGAGGCGGCCTCACTGTCCCTGAGGCTGAACTCTGCTCTGCTGTGTGAATACCATGATTTATGCTACTAGTCACTAGTCACTTACAGAGGAATGCTTGGATTGTTGCCAGCCCTTGCACTCCAAACAGTGCTGCAACAAATACACTGGATTCACCTTCCAGCCAGAATTCTCTTCTCTTCTCTTCTCTTCTCTTCTCTTCTCTTCTCTTCTCTTCTCTTCTCTTCTCTTCTCTTCTCTTCTCTTCTCTTCTCTCCTCTCCTCTCCTCTCCTCTCCTCTCCTCTCCTCTCCTCTCCTCTCCTCTCCTCTCCTCTCCTCTCCTCTCCTCTCCTCTCCTCTCCTCTCTTCTCTTCCATTTCTTGTCTGTTTGTCTGTTTATTTTTTTTGTTTTTGTTTTTGTTTTTTCAAGGCAGGGTTCCACTCTAGCCCCGGGTGTCCTGGAACTCACTCTGTAGACCAGCCTGGCCCTAAACTTACAGAGATCCACCTGCCTCTGCCTCCTGAGTGCTGGGTTTAAAGGTGTTCCACCCTCCCCACACCTCCCAGTCACCTTTAGCTCTTAATTGATTTTAATTGCTAGACATTTGTTAAGTCCCCCAAGCTTTCTAGCCAGACATAGCAACCGTCCCAGCTCCGGAGAGGAATGAAGAGAAGGCCCAGTAACATGGACTTGATGCCCTGAAACAGCTGATTAGCACAGGGACAGTGTTGTGGGAGAGACAGCCTTGGAGATCTCGTGAATGGGTCCCACATGCTCAGAGAAGCCTGTATCCCAGGTGAGTCCCAGAGGGCAGAGCTGCCTGAGTGTGAATCTGTCCCTGGGAGAATGGAATTTGGTGGGACAGTAGATAAGCCAAGGAATACAAACATAATTAAGATTAACCATGAAAGTCCTTTCGTGGACACCGTGTGCTCAGCAGGCAGAGTTGATCCTCCCCACCCCCACCCTTTTCTGGGTCTTTCCTTATTTCCAGGCTGTCTTAAGAGTTTAGAGTTTGCTCTTGGTTCAAGCTGGCTTTCCACTTGCCATCTTCCTGTAGGCTTCCAAGTGCTGTGATTATAGGTTTCCGGGGTCGTGCCTGCATCATATAGGCTTGTGATACTTAAGATTTATCTTAATGCATCCTATTTATAGGAGAAGACTGAACACCAGGTGGAGAGGGATATGTAGTATGAAGTAGTATAGTAGTTCATTTAAATGCTATTGTATCCCCCAGGATGGTGAAATAATTACCTCACAGTATTCCACCGCACCACACCAGGCTGGGGGCTCTTAGCACAGGAAAGGCAGGTGTTAATGGCTGTTTTCCCCCTTGTTCTATTATGTTCTGTCCCCCCCTCCCCTTCATTCCCTCCTCTGTCTGCTCTCTCTCCTCCTTCCTAGTAAGCTTGGCTATTTGAATTTGTATAATGTAAATGAGTGTGGTAAGAGAGCCCATTTGCTGTGTACTTCCTGGGAAGATCATGGGGGCTGTAAGTTAGGAAATAACTGTGTGGGGCTAAGCAAGAAGGGATCTTCAAATAGATGCTCAGGGGATAATGGAAGAGAGAATCATGGAGCTGGTTTTAAACTGTGGCCTTGGGTTTGAGTTGCCTGTGGTTGATGTGGGATTGACAGAGGGCGCTGCCCATGTGGACGGACTACCTTGCTCTAAAGCCGTGGTTTGCGGCGTACCCTCTCCTTGCCCCTACCCTTCTTTGACCTTCGAGCTGAAGGCCAGCAAGAGGCTTGCAGAGAAGTAAGCAATATGGCTCTGTGTCTTCTCCTGCAGGTGCTATGGGGTCCCTCAGGAGCCAGCCACCAGGCATGCTGGTACCTTGTCTTGCACTAGAGGAGACAAAGCCCCTCAAGATGTGTTCTACCACCTCAGAGGAGGTGCAGGCAGATGGCATTTAGAATCTGACGTCTCTAGTCATGGAGAAGAAATTGTAGCATGGTTAACTTTGCACTGTGTGGCTTACAAGGTGCTCTCTCTCCCTGCCTTCAGCTTTCTCTCACGCCACATTCGGTTAGCGAGAGCATTGAAGAAAGCAAGGTCCAGTAAGCACTAGGGAGCACGAGGAAGGTTCAAGTGTCCACTCCACATCTGCATCCTCCCAGGGGACAGTGGGGACACACCATCCAAGAGCAGTTAAACATTAGGAAATTCAGTGTTCAGGACTGGTTAACTCTCCCGTGGTCAAAGGAGAGTGGAAAGTCAGGAAGGCCTGTTTGACCTTACTTACAGCTTGCAGGTATGTGTGTTATATGACTGCCGTGGAGTTAATGAAGGAGAGGCTTATCAGGTGGTGGTGGCACAAGCCTTTTTTTTTTTTTTTTTTTTTTTTTGGTTTTTCGAGACAGGGTTTCTCTGTGTAGTCGTGGCTGTCCTGGAACTCACTCTGTAGCCCAGGCTGGCCTCGAACTCAGAAATCCGCCTGCCTCTGCCTCCCAAGTGCTGGGATTAAAGGCGTGCGCCATCACGCCCGGCCGGCACAAGCCTTTAATCCCAGAGGCAGGAGGATCTCTGAGCTCGATTCAAGGCTAGCCTGGTCTATATAGATCGAGTTCCTGGATGGCCAGGGCTACACGGTGAAACTCTCTTGAAAAGCAAAACAAAATAACAGAACACCTCCCGCCCTCACAAAAATGAAGGTGGGGCTGCCTGAGCCTCCTGAGAACCTGAAAGCAAGTAGGCATCCGCCAGGTGGCAAAGGGAGCCAAGGCGGTGTAGGGACAGGGAACGGCTCAGCCAGGCCTGGAGGTACAACAGATCGGCTTTGGAGTGAATTGCAAGCTGCAGAGAGAGACTCCGTGAGCTTGCACAGGCCAGCTTGCTGGATGTGCCAGCAAAGAGGTCTGGACCACTCCGGAGACAGTGGGGAGCAGCGAGCATTAGATAGGTGTGTGTGTGTGTGCTCGCGCGTATAGGGGAGTGGGGAACGGGTGTTTCCTTTCCAAAACTCAAACTGCAGCACAGAGATTAATTGGAGCTTGAGGAAGAGGGACCCAAAGGGCCAGAGTGAGACGGTGTTACTGTCCTTGAAAGAGGGAGAAAGAGAGAAGCTGGTTAAGGAGACGTCAGGACGTGGCGTGATGGACCCACTGAGTGTTCAGTGCAAAGCAGTTAAAAGGTGAGCTCAGATTTCTGCTCAAGGCATGGATGCAAGAGCAGGTTTTAGGGGAAGATTGAGTCTGAGTTCAGCCATACTGGGTTGGAACCTCTGGGACATCTGAGAGAGATGTTCTGTGGGCAAATCGGTCTGCAGCAGGAAAGCCCCAAAGTACTGTTTGTGGGGTTTGGCCCGTCCAGCTCAGTAGCCCACCCGATTTTCACGAGGCTACTCCAAAGACACTCTGTTTAAGCAAGAAGGATGGCTGCCACCCCAAGCCTGATCGTCTCTCTGGCTTCTTTGGTCTGCAGGCCATTCTGGGGCAGATTTTTTTGGGGGGGGATCACCAGTACATAGAAAGCTGTGGGAGCTCACAGAGAAAATGACTTCATGTGAGGAGGAAGTGGGGAGATCACTGGCTAAGGGCTGTGGCTGAAGAGAGTTAACAGCAGAGACTGAGAAGGCACCGAGATGAGAGAGGAAGAACACAGACTGACAGGAAAGCCCGAGAGGAGGAGAAAGCGTGCTTGTATGGTGAGAACAGGGACTGCGATTTCGTGCACAAAATAATGCTGCGTTGTACTTTATGAGAGTTCTCCATTAGACTTTCTTAGATTTCGTTAAGGTAGATCCACCACTGATCCGAGGGGAATCAGGACAGAGCACTGGAAAGACATATTGGTAAAGGAATTAAGTTGTGGAAGTTTTGCTGTGGAGGGGATGGTGGTGGTGGTGGCGGCGGCATCTCCTGGGATATGGCTTCCTGCAAGGTCTCCAACTTAGGTTTCCTCAGCCCAAGTTCACCATTCCCTGAGCAGGTCCAGGGCAGCAGGGATTGCTTTTTATTTTTGACATATATACATTTAATGCAAGGCGCCTGCTCAGTGTAAGCGCCAGGGTTGTAGCCTTTACAGCACTTGCCACATCACGGTTCTCAGGTGGCTGTGATCCTTTGGGATAGTTATAGGTGTTGGAATTAGATTCTCCACAGACGGAAAGAGAGAGACAACCCTTCACCTCTCCTCCCTGCCCCCGTACGCATGGTAGGCAAACAGTCTATCACTGAGCCACAGCCCCAGTTGAAACCCCTTGGCTTGAGCAAAGTGCTGTTTCCACAGGGGTAGATGGGAGATTCACAGGGTGAATGCAGCTCGTAGGTCTGCGTCTAGAAGGTGACTTTAGCTGAACTGAAAAGAATTTTACCAGAAGGATATTAGGAATCACACGGAATGTCCCGGAGGAAGGTTCAGAAATCAATCAGGACTGGTGGGAAGCTGGATAGCCAGAATCCGAGCCAAGGTGATGAAAACACTGGCTTCTGATTATTGCTGAGTCCAGGCCTGGATGGCCCCACCCCTCCAGAATGAATTCTGAACGTCCCCTGCCTTTGGGTACCACTACTCATGCTCTGAGCCTTGCTCTCACCCTTCCTCATGCTGTGACTCGGGCTGTGGTGACCCAACCCCCCAACCATAAAACTGTTTCAATGCTGCTTCTAATGTTGCTACTGTTACAGTTGTATTGTAGCTATCTGAGATGTAACTCTCTAGGGGTCCTGACCCACAGGAGGAGACGTGTTCCAGGCAGAGCCATCCGGTCAGCGGTCAGCTCAGCTTCCCTTCTCTGTCTGTGTGCTCGCTGCTGATCCCTGGGAGCTGAGCTCTACAGCCTGCAGCTTCTTCCGTGGCTCGTGGAACCCTGTTTGAAGCTGAGGGTGGGGTACACATGCTAAGTGGAAGGGCCCCCCTACCCTAGAATCCATTCCAGCACTTTGATTGGTGTAATCAGAATTACTGGAGGTGGGAGAGAATGAGACCGAATGGGAGGGATGCTCTTGGGCCATTAACACATCCATCTCTTCTTGATCATATAATCTTTTTGGACATCTTTCCAAATCTTTCACCTTCAGCTGAGCTCTAGGATTCTTGTATGTTCTGGAGAGCTGTGCGTCTTGCTGGCAGTTGGGCTCCTTCTCCAAAGTTGGAGTCATTCCAGCCGGGAAGGACGAGCATTCTAGCACGTGGGCAGATCGGCACTTTTGATTCCATGTGGAAAACTTCCGTGCTGCCCCACGGGAACACACACGAAGGCATGGGCACTTGCTCCCTAGGTAACAGTGAAGACTGGGATTTTGTTCCTTTTCCAAGGCTGCAGGAGACTCTCAGGATCATGAGGTATTTGTGAGGGCACCATCTTGCCTTTCAGACCAGGGGTTAGTGTTTGGCCTCTGGTTTGGGTTGTGAAACAGTTGAGGCCTCAGGTACTCTTGTCGTGGGCACCCCTCCAGTTCTGAAGATGTCAATCTAGGTTAAGATGTTCTACCCAGCCTTTTCCCCCTGAGATAGTAGCTGGGGTGTTGTCTGCCTGGGACTGTCAGCATCGCCTGTTAACATCCTTGCTCAATTTCCCAAAAGTTATTGGGAGTTCCAGCCCCCTCCCTGTCCTCACACCGTCTCTCTGAAGCAAGGGTTCCTTGACCCTTTGGTTCCAATAGCCTTAGATAAATGAACTAATTTCTGTAAAAAGAAAAAAGAAAAAAAATGCAATTTTGAACTCACCAGTGCCTTAGCTGTGGCGACCGACCATCAGTAGGAGTTGAGGATTTTATTTTTTCTCTCCTGATGTTGAAGCTTAGGGACCCGTGTCGGGTCAGGCTTGCCAGGCCGGTGGGGAAAAGGCTGTACCCCTCGCCATATTGACTCTGAGCTAATTTACACTGGAGTGGCGTATGCATCTCGAGATGAAATACATTGTGTTTAGGGCAGCAGTAAGGCGGAAATGAAGTCTCAAGGGAACCAAGTTATTCTATTAAAATACAGCTCTGGTCTTGTCACCCTTCTGCACAACCCTTAGAGCTGCCCACATCCTGCAGGAGAAACCCCACCTTCCTCAGAACGGCACCGAGGCCCTGGCTCTAAGTCCCAACCCACCTCCTTTTGCACGAAGCCCTGTGGCCTTAGCTTAGTTCTTCCTGTGGGAGCTGGGTCCTCAACTGCCTCTGTCTGCTTTCACTCCTCTCTGTATCTGCTCATTGTTCCCTCCGTGTGGCATGCCCTCCCCGCCCTTTCCCCTCTTGGCAGAGGTCCACAGAGCCAGCTTCCACACTGCCCCTTTCGAGCTACGCTGCCTTTGAGGTTCTGGAATCAATTTCTAACTGAGATGCGGGGAGTCAGATGCAGGTATGCCTGGAGTCTCACTGACCTGGAGTGGTGCCTGGCACACAGTAGGGGTTCCACAGGGAGGATACTAAGGATAGATAGCCTGAGGGGATATGGGCCCAGTGGGGGCTGGTGTTCAGGTGGTTACACATGCACGCAGAACTGTTTGTCTGAAGGACAGCCCCAATCCCCCTCAGTCTCCTTTAGCCTCTGCTGCTACAAATGACCCCTTGCTACTCTATGGTTTTCTTTGAGGCTTCCCAGACCCTGGTGAGGCAGAAAGGGAGTTACTGCATACAGATCCCAGCTACTGGCCTTGCGCACTGTGAGAAGGACTCAGATGAGCCATTCTGACCATGTGTCTGTGGCGAGGAACTTGCTTAAAGGTCGTAGTCTTACCTTTATACCCGAGGAAGTGGGAATCCTGGCTCGATTCAGGGGCCTCCCAGTTCTCCTGCACAGCACAGACTCCTGCTCTGCAGAGAGGGAATGAGGGAGAACGAGTCAGATGAAGGCCCCGTTCAGTCTGGTCGCTCTTCCTGTTAGAGGGTGGGGAGAAACTTGCCTTCCTGACAGTGACTTTGGGGTGTAGCATGAGCTCCAGAGCAGAAACTTGGGGACCTTTGTGTGTCTATAAAAGGGTTTGGAACACACGACGGGCTCCTCGTTTGGAGATACTGCCAACCTGCCAAGGCCTTCATGGTGCCTCGTGGTTGGAACCAGAGGTCTGTGGAAGCATTCCTTCGCCAAATGGGTGTCTTGGGTCTGCATGCACTTGGAGAGCACTGTGGGAAACATCTTCCTCACTATGGTTGATGAGCTCAAAGCTGAGGCACCCTTGGGCAGAACTGAGCTGTTTGCCTGTTAGATCAGTGCTGGTTTGCATGGCTTACGCTGTTCCTAGATACATTTCCAGAACCTGGAAGTACCGGTGTTTCTGACTCCTTTAGGAGCCCATCTTTGTTCTCGGCGGAACAGATCGGGGGAGCCCGGACGGCAGATGTGTGAGCTGATGTCTAGAGAGGTTTCAGCTTATTTATGATGGCCAGTGTGTGGACATTGCTTTAGCCTTTATCTCTGTGGGACCCGCTCTTCTCTCTTTCCACCCAGTCCTCTATGGTCCAGTCCTCCAACTGTCTTTTTGTCATTCTTCTTCAACAAATTGTTCACGCCGCCTCCAACATCATAGGGCATTCAGTCATAGGACATTACGCCAGGTACCCCACCCACAGAGGAACTGAAGAGCAGGCATTTTTAAAAATAATTCTCTTTCTCTTTTAAGTGTGCATTGGTGTTTTGCCTGCATGTATGTCATGTGAGGGTGTCGGATCCTCTGGAACTAGAGTTACAGACTGTTGTGAGCTGCCATGTAGGTGCTGGGAATTGAACCAGGGTCCTCTGGAAGAGCAACCAGCACTCTTTTAACTGCTGCGCTTTCTCTCCAGCCCTGGAAAACCATGCATTTTGCTGGAGAGATGGCTCAGTGGGTAAGAGCATTTGTTGCACAAGCATTAGCTGAGTTTGGATTCTTACATAAAATACTGGGCATGGCAACATTACCTATAACCCCAGGCCTGGGCATGGGGGTGGAGGCCAGAAGATCGCTGGGATGTACTGGCTGTGTGCACATACATACACAGACCACACGTAGCAAACCATCACACCGCACCTCACCCCACAGATGCGCACGGGTGGGAGGAGATAGCCATGTACAGAGCTCTGATACGTACAAAGGCAGCAGAGGCGAGGGCTGTGGTGGTGGTGCGTGCCCTGATTGCTGGGTTTGAGAGGTATTGTCAGAAGCGCTCTGGAAAACAGGGAACAGTCTATATTTTTAAATGCCAAGCTTGAAGCTGTAAGAAAATGCTAATTGCCTTTCACCTATTAGAGCTCCTCTTGGGAATTAAATTCTAAGGCAGTGGTTCTAAAAAGGAATAAAGAACTATAAGCACAAAAGTATTTGTGGCAGTGTTGTTTAAAATAGCAGGAAAACTGTTAACTGCCTCGGGGTTCCACGAGGCTACATAATTTATGATACCTGGATTCCGGGCAGTGTTGTACTGCATTAATATGAAGGTGCTGCTAATTCATGGGAAAATGTTGATGAATTTTAATGCCACTAAGTAAAACATAAAACTGCCTCTGCGTGTCCTAGTAAATGAATAACATCTCCAATGCTTGGTCCGAGTATAAGCTGACGTAATGCCATCGCTGGACTCAGGTGAAGAGGCCACGCTCAGAATATTTGTATATTTGATGTGTACTATCTATACTTTCAAAAGATTAGGCCCCAACATCAAAGACTTTGGAAATGGGTGAGAAGGCCAGGGAGGGACTCTAAGCCTTCCATCTGTTACCGCCTGCTCAGGGCTTATCAGCTACTACTGCTGCTGCCTGCCGGGGCTGGGGACTTGAGATTGTCCTGACCGGCACACTGTAACTTCAATGTTAACAGCATTAGGACCCTGCCTCCTGACGCTGGTTGGTGAAACCCCAGGCGGTTCAGAGACCCAGGAGGTTGCTCACACCTGAGTTTCTAGGGAACCTGCCAGCAGGATGAGCATGTGGCCCTTGAGGCCCAGAACCACCCACTCACTTGCAAGTCCTAGCCACAGATGGCGAGAGCCAGCTCTCTCTTCTGCAGTTCCTAACAGGTAGCAGGGTGTGCTTTGTAAGCTGACCTCCACAGCTCAGCGTCAGCCAGGTGGGGCCCTGGTGAGGTAGTGTCTCGGGTGTGTCCATTGTAGGACATATTTCAGTATTAAACTTAGAGTTGTTTTTAAATGCTGGCCTTATGAAACTCCTCCTTCAACCAGTCCACTTTGGCTTATCAAAGAGAGTGTCTGAGTGCCCATATTGCCCTCAGCTTGCAACTTGGTGCTGTGCTCCTGCTGAGAGCCAACTTTTTTTTCTGTCATATTGGGGCATTTTTGAAATGGGTGTGCCCGGCAAATGGCCCCGTCACCCTCATATTAACCCCCTTTGTGCAGCCTTTTCTTCAAAGTGGGGAACTTTTTTGACACACATTCCTTCAGTTTGGAGACCCTTCCTTTGCCTTTTCCCTGTGATCAGTTCAGGGTTGTGACTTCAGCAGGAAATGGGGATTCACTGACAGGGTTTGGAGTCTTGGGGGTGAGAGGAGCTACAGAGCTCTGGGTGTGTCTTGAGCGGGCAGGTTGGAGCTTGCTAGAACAAGGGCCACCAGAGACGGCCCTTGGAGATCAGCTTGGATATGTCCAGGCATATCTGGGACTCCGTTATCGAAGGCATATGTGAGCTAAAACCAAATTCCAGAACGGTCAAAGATCTGGAGTTCTTTTGGTCTGTGGCCACACTGAAATAGGGCCTCCTGGCTGGAGGTTTGCCAAGGTCCAAGAGGAATTGGGAAAAGAACGTGGGTTGGGGACCTGCCTGGATGCTTGTGAGGGATATTCAGGATAGTTTCATGTCTTCCAGGACAAGCAGTGCTCATTCACATGATTAGAGTCGGGGTGGCGGTGGAGGGCAGGCTGTCACATTTCCTTGGCACATGGTGGCCACTCATAGGTACTCTGGCTCCATCTTCACCCGTTGCTCACAGTTGGCTTAGTTCTGATCACTGCTGGTGGCTGAAAATTAATTTGCTGCAGAATCTAAGTAGCAGGTCGTCTTCCTGAGCTCAGGACCCGCCCATCTCAGTTCCCTAATTTAGAGATCACGTGTTTGCCCCATGGTCGTCAGCTGCTTGGTTCTTTTGAAGCTTGAAACACATTTCCATAGAAACAATGCTATAAATGGTTTCTGGGTTCCTAGGCTAGCCCACAGAGAGCCTTGGTATCGCCCCAGAAGCTGCCAATGTGAGGCATTAGTAAAATCGAGAGCACGCCCTGCAGCAGTAAGAGACTGTGTGGGGTTAAATGGCGTGGGTTTATTTGGGTAACTTCATTCTTTCTGTGAGAGGTGTCTTTCAAAGTTGTCCTGATAAGGAAAGTTCTGGGGTCCTTCAGCCCCAACCCTTCCCCCTCCCCTACCTGTTTGCATTTCTTGTCCTCATCTGGATACCTGGGGCTTGAGCCATTTTGCCCCTCTGGGACCTTGACCTGGGCTGGCTCCTGATCTTGTTTGGGAGCACAGCAATCTTTGTCATTGAAACCGATCTCCTAAGCCTGACAGGACAAACATTACCCAGCCACAGTTTGCACGGTTCAGACTTCTCACCTGATTGTGTCTGCTGCTCCTGTGGGTGTCTGTTTGCAAAGCAGCCTCTACACATTTCTTTGGGCTAATTTTGACACTTCGTGTGATTTCATCAGATTGGTCGGTGTGCTGAGACCATTCACATTGCAGCCTGTTGCTGTGTTATACCTGAAGCAAAGTAGATTTCTGTTCCTCGGCTCCGTACACAGTTGCTGTGAGCGTCCGATTGTTTTCACGGGCACTGGTCTATTGATCGGAATTACCTGGTCAGAGTGTTAGACTCTTGCAAGACAAAGTCAGCTCACATTCTGGGAAGAGTTAAGCTGATTGCAGTGTGTTAACAGCTGTCTCCCCAAAGCCCTCCTGACAGCAGCTTTCTTGTCTTATTTATTTATTTTCACGTTGACTCAGCTGTAATGGGGCCTTAATGGCGTTCTGATTTGCATATCCTAAAATCGCTGCTGAGACTACAGTTTTCCTCCCAATGACCTGCTGTCTGTGTTTCCGCCTGCGTCAAATCCTGCTCATCTCCTTCAACTGCAGACGGCCCTCCTCCTTTCCTGCCTGGGTGGGGTCTGATTCACCCTCACACCTGAGGGGCTGACCACCCTAGTGACTCGGGTTTTCAGTCTTTTGATTGCTAGGGTACAAGTGGCAGGGCCTGGGGGAGCCCTGGGATAGAGGCTGAACGAAGGGCAGGGGCTTGTCTGGGAGCTTCTATAGAAGGTCAGAGGTGATCTCCTTGGAGGGTGGCTGGCCAGAGAGGCTCTAGAGCTGGAGAGGGCCCTGGGGTGCTTCTGCTCTGAAGGTTATGGGGAACTGGGAGAATGAGGTGACAGGTTGGCACAAGTGGGATGAGGAGTGACGGAAACCCATGACCTGGGAAGGATGAGGAACAACAGCAGATCAGCGTGTGTAGTAGCCAAGTGGCTCTGCCACGCACCTCTCAGTTTCTTCTCCAAGGAAACTTGGATGTAGTGAGTGTGCCAACTGATGGCTTATTTGGTTTTCTTTTTTGAGACAGGGTTTCTCTGTGTAGCCCTGGCTGTCTTGGAACTCACTCCATAGACCAAGCTGGTCTCCAACTCAGAGATCCTCCTGCCTCTGCCTCCCAAGTGCTGGGATTAAAGACTTGCGTCAGTCCCTGGCTTCAGTTTTTTTTTTTTTTTCCATGAAACCCTAACTTTCAGTTTAAATCTCGTTTATTAAAGAAAAAAATGTCTTGAGACTTAGTTGTTTTAATTTTATGCGTATGACTTGCCTGTATGTTGCCTGCATGTCTGCCTCTGTGTACTGTTTGTGTGAAGTGCCCAAGGAGGCCAGGTGAGGGTGTCAGATCTAGAAGTGGTGGGAATTGAACCCAGGTCCTATGGAAGAGTAGTCACGGCTTTTAGCTGCTAAGTCATTTCTCCTATTCCTAAATCTCCTGATTACAAAAACAAAAACTTGGCAATGAGGTCTGTTAAAAATAAAACATAATATATGGGCAAAATAGCCCTGTGAGAGAGAAGGGTTACCAGGCTCATTCCCCCAATCTACTCAGCTGCCTTATTTGGGAAACCAGATGTATGTCAAGGTCAAATCACCTGTATGACCTTGGGAGAGTGACTTCACCATTTCTACCCTCAGCTTCCTTTTCTATAAAATGGGGGTACTGGCTTCCTCCCAGGGTGCTGGTTGTCAGGCAGGCCCTAGATAGGTGTGTTGAGTAGGTCCTTTGTAGGTCATCCAGAAAACTGAGAATCAAGCTAATTTGCTTACCTTTCTCAGTCCAGAACCTATACCACATCCTATGGACTTGCACCCTATGGGCACCACATCTCATGGACACTGGAGCCTTTCATTTCCCTGGAAAACTGTAGGTTACTTTGCGAGAACTTGAATGCCTAACAGCTACCAAGCTTAATTATGAGGCCTCGTAACAAACTGGACTTCATGGAGTAAGGTCTAGGATCCAGAAGACTACATGTCAGTAATAATAATATCATACACCATTGAACTTAAGGAACCACTGATGCTAAAAAGTCATTTTATGTCACACTAAGAAGAAAAAAATGGAGCTGGAGATTTGGCTCACAGTTAAGTAGATACTGCTCTCGAAGAGGACCTGAGCTGGGTTCCTAACACCCACATGGGCTGACTCGCACCACCTGTAACTCCAGAGTCAGAAGGTCCCCTGCCCCTTTCTGGACTCTGCGAGCATCTGTATTCACACGGACATACGTGTGTGTGTGTGTGTGCGTGCGTGTGTGTTTTATTTATTTGGTTTCCTGAGACAGGGTTTCTGTATGTAGCCCTAGCTATCCTGGAACTCAATCTGTAGTCTGGTCTCCACTCACAGAGGTGCTCCTGCCTCTTCCTCCTGAGTGCAGGGATCAAAGGCAGGCACCGCCACCACCAGACTAAAATAAAAAATTTAAAAGGAAAAAAGTCTGGTAATTAAATCATACATACAGATCTATAGGCTCAGTATTGAAGGTGAATTAAGAGGATGGATTGAACCCAGGAGTTTGAAGCCAGTCCGGGCAACATAGTAAGACCCTCTCTTACTCATAGAAATCAAAATCCAAAACCCAACCAAACCAAACAGTAACAAACGAACACAATGGAATCTGTGGTCACAAACATCTTGATTTCAGAGGTGCTAAGATAGAAGAGTGGTGAAAGTAGCCATTAAGTTACGATTTATTTATTTTTTATATATGGTTTTATTGTAGTTCTCACCAAAAGTATTCACTCGTATGCACCAAGCGCAGGTACTGTGTAGGTATCAGGGTTACCAAGGTCTAAGCTGTGCCTTGGAGGAGCTCTGATCTGGCCCACGATGCTCTGACCCAGGGAAGGTCAGCAAAACGGTAGGACGATGATGGAATAAAGATAACTCAAGGACCAGTGTAGGAGTGGAGACTGAGAAGGGGTTTGGGTGCCAGCGCTCTTCCAAGGAGAGAGGGAAATGACAGTTAAGCAAGGGCTAGATGCTGCAGTTGCAGCCCACAGGCAGCCCTGCAACACAGACAGCTACACCCTAGTCAGTCCCACCAGAGGCTCCTCTGGTGGGGGGCAGCAGTGACCTTTTAGCCAGCAATGCAGTTGCCAGCCTGGTGAGACAATCCCGGGAGAGAGAACTCTAACCCTGTGTCTGCATGAGCTTCTCTGGCTTGGAGGAGTGAAAGAAGGCATCCTGGACGTGCTAGAAAGCGTAGCCTGCTGGGAGACCTGCGCATGCATGACCTGCAGCTGAGGAGAAGAGGGGAAGCAGGATCGAGGTGGAGACATCTTGGGGAACCTCAGGTTGTCTGTCTGTGTTGGGTGGGGACAGGCTGGGATGTTGGATGGTCCCAGGAAAGTGAGTGTGCTAACCAGTCTGGTTCATGGTGCCAGCTTTCTGCAGTAGGTGATAGAAACTACCAAGGACTCAGCACTCTATAACGGTTCGTGGATCGTACAGCGTGTACGGCCAGAAGCAAAGAGACTGGTTAGGAGGGGAGGAGAGGACAGTCACTTCAAAGCAAGGACCTGGTGTGGGCCAGCCATTTAAAACTCTCTCTTCTTTACTTTGCAGAGGAGCAAATAGTATGTTTAACCTTCTCAAATAAGGCTAGTGTAAGGCAGGATTTGGAATTAGACCTGAGCACTGAATTTTGGATTTCAGCCCATGACTTATCAATATTAGTTTTTATTTTAAAGCTTGCTCCATTGCACACTTTGGATCTCTGGGGATCCCTTTCTTCTTGGCTCACTGAGATGATGTAGGGAGATTGAGTTCTAGCCACCGCCGGCAGGCGTTTCTCCAGGGCTGGTTCTACAGTGGCCTGGGGACTATGCTAAAGTGAGCCACCCAGAAAGTTGGCAGTTCTTGTCTCTTAAAGAAAGGGTGTCTCTGTCCCTTGGCCCTGCTGGTCAGCCCTCCCTGGCAGCCACACCTGTTTTGTTCTTCTCCCTGCGGCCAGCCAGATGTCTCTCTCTCAGAGTGACAGGAGCAACTGGGGACATCTATAGACACTCCCTTTCAGTCCCCACAAAGGCACTAGGAACCTGGCTAGGCCTGTAGAGGAGGGGCGGGAGGGAGGGAAGTACCCAGGGATGCAGACAGCTGGGGGCTGGGGTGGCAGGCATTCCCTGGAACAGGTGAAGTAACTGAAGCAAAGAGGAGGGTCCCTGCTTGTCAGGGGTAAGAGAGATTGGATGCAGGAGCCTCTCAGCTTAACTTCGCGACTTGGTGGTTTTAAGCTCTCCACTCTGTCAGGAAGGACCTGGTAAGGCCGAGGGAGAAGACACAGCCATCAGAGGGGTGACCTTAATCAACTCAAGACCATAGCATGGTGGAAAGGATACAAAAGGCATGGAGTGGGGGCAGCCTTGGAAGGACGCCCCCCCCCCCAGATAAGACATCAAATTGATGTTGGAGGTAGTCTCTCTGGCAGAGCCCCGCAGAGGCTCATCCTGGGGCCTTTTTTGGGTGGGAGTGTGTGTAAGGATCTTTCCTGGAATTAAGTTCTTGAAAGGGAGAAGTGGGGTGGAATAAATGCAGAGAAATAACAGTTGTAAACCCATAAAAACCAAATATGGTGGATTTGTTATAGGCAAAAAGACCAAACCAAACCAAACCAACCCAGGAAAACCAACCGAGGGGCGCTTGACAACGGTCCCAAGGTTGCGCAGCACCTTCGTTTATTTCAGACAGAATCCAGATTCAGTCCTGGTTTCCTATCTTTTCCACAACTTTCTCTACTCGTCTAACTCTAGGCAAGGAGGTCCTAAAGATAGCATCTTTATTTTGCAAAGGGAGATAACAGTGGGACATAGGGAACCTGGCATTGTGGACATAAGGAGCCCTCAATAGTGTTTGTTCGCCCAGTGAATGTTAACACTTCATCCATACTGAGTAAGGGAAGGGATGGAGAAAGAGCAGGCATGCAAACTTGGGGACTAGAGAGAAGAAAACTAACTCTCTCTCTCTCTTTCTCACATACACTCACACTAAATAGTATTAGTATGTAGCCCAATATATCTCCAAACTTGATTTTCCTGCCTTGGCCTCGTGAATTCTGGGATTAGAGTGTCTGCTATTACTGTCTCCTTCTCCGCGTATCCCTCTCTTCCTCCCCTAGCAACCACATGCAAGGTCTCATGCACTGAGCAACATCCCAGCCCTATAACGCTACCCTGTAGTGCACAGTGACAGTAGTGGAGGAGGATGGGCAGTAAGCCCCTGGCTTCTGGGAAGCCTCTTGCCAGTCTTCATAAAATCTACTGTGATTTACTCATGCACCATACAATTCATCTTTGGAAGAGTTTTTAAAGATTATTTAATTGCATGAATGTTTTTGCCTGCATGGATGTCTGTGCACCAGATATGTGTCTGCTGTCTGTGGAGGTCAGAAGAGGGTGTCAGATCTTCTGGAGCTGGAATCACGGATGGTTGTGAGCCACCATGCGGATGCTGGGAAAGGAAACCGGGTCCTCTGCAAGGACAACTAGTGTTCTGAATTGTTGCGCCATCGCTCTACACTCTCTCCACCAGTCCCTGAAATGTGTAACGGGTTGGACCTAGGGGATGGCCATCCCGAGCTGTCTAAGCTGTCTCAGCAAGATGGCAGCATCGGAGGAAGCCTCTGTGAGGCTACACTCTGCCTCCGATGGACTCAGCGTGGAGTCCGGTCCTCGGCGCTTTGCTAACTAGAGTGTCTCTTAGCCTCACCTTCCTCTCTTCCCTGTGGTTTGTGAAGAAGTGGGGTGGTAGGGGAAAAATGGCATTCCATGTGTAATCCTCCCAACTCCCTCAGCTCACCTCGATCCCAGCTCTGAAAGGCCACCTTCTTGGTTGTCCCAGAGGCTTGTAGGAAGGGACTGGAGAGCTTCAAAAACCAAAACGTTCACAAGTCAGTGATTCAGCTTCTCCATACCTGCAGAAAGACTGACCCCCAAAGCTTTCCCAGAAAGGCCATGGCTTCCCTCATACCACCCCATTTACTTATTGAGAGGGAGACTTATACCACCGTCAGGACAGGCCTTCTCCTCCTTTCTCAGGTGACCCGAGTTTAGAAACTTTGTTGAGTGAGGAAGTGTGCTGCTGCTCAAGGTAGGCAGAGTCCCTCTCCCCTCCCGCTCCCACGTGTTGTTGTGTCCCCCACCCCACCCCCACCCCTGCCACTGACTGCTCTTTCTTGTAGTCTTGCCTCTGCCTCTCCTCCCCCTTGCTGCTCTGGGACAGGCCCAGCACCCTGTGTGGGGAGGGAGGAAGCCCTCTGAGACCAGGCTGAGCAGTTCTCTGTAGAGTAATAATGGCTCTCATTTGTTCCTGTGAGGCTGGGCTCTGGCTCTGTGGTGACAGGCTCATCTAGGACTGTGCCCCTCACTAGGTCATATTTTGAGATGTCCCAGGGCCAGTTTGTATTTTCTTTAGGGCCTGGCCCTGGTTAACTGCAGGGGCTGAGCCTTCATCAAGGTCGTCGTACGTATGTACGTACGTATGTACGGCAGGCTTAATGAACGGCAGCAGTGGATAGTGGGGGCCAAGTGGGATGCTTCTGCTTTCCTCACAATGGACGAACTGTCACACGGAGGAAGAAACCTGCAAATGGAAAAACCAAAATGGCTTTTATACCCATCCTCTGCCAGGAGCACTGAGAGGCCAGCCTGTACTTAAGGCACTGTGTGTGTACCCGAGTCCCTCATCTGGTCATCGGCCTACTCTTTGCCAGACTGGAGGATGAGAAGAGAGATGACAGAGATATCAGGTTACCCTGTGGCCTTCTGTGAGGCAGTCAACGTCTCAGAATTGCACTCCCATCCGTTGAATGAGTGCTAAAATACACTCACACAGCTGTTTAGTCGCTGTATGGGGAAGTGTTTGGAGACTTGTCATAGTGGATGCTAAACTGGGGAGCCTGGACTTTTCTTTGTAGAAAGGGGTTTCCCAGGCTCCTCCATTTTTTTTCACAGTCACAGAATTATGGATCTTAAAGTGGAAGTGATTGTTAAGAGGTCATCTGGTCTAGTCCCCTGGCATACTCACTGGTGTTTTGTAGCCAGTCCTCTGACCTGTCATAACACGACAAATAAGCCCATGTCTTCTGGGGAGGAGTCCTTCCAGGTGCACAGAGGTGCAGCCAGAAAAGAGGTGGGTGAGGATGGGAAAGCCATGCCTCTTGGTTCTTGCGAGTTTCTGTGCAGGTTCCCCCGTTGTCTGTGTCACCCACTCCCTAGGTGAGGCGAAGACTCAGGCTCTGCAATCTCAGGGGTGAGGATGGGTCTGCTGCCCTTCGACTAATGAGAGGAAGGGCTGCACCTGACTCTTAGGACTGGACGCCAGGGAAAGTGGCTGCCAGAACTCAGTGTGTTCCTCGGTGGTTTTTCCTTCAAAGGAAAGCCTTCTGACTCATCTTAAGAAACAACACCATACAGACAGCAAAACACACCTGACTTTCCCTCAGCTCTGGGAGAATTCTAGTTTCCTATGCACCAAATGCAAAAAAGAGGCATCACTGGCTAGAGCCTGAAAATTATGTCAGGGTGGTTTGAGAAGACCTTGAGTCAAAGTCGCCCAACTTTGGCCTAGATTGTGAGAATTCAACCCAGGAGCGTTTCATCTCCTAAGTAATGTTCCTGTACGTCCTTTATAGAGACAGGGTTGGTTTCTCTATAACCTACCGGCAGGCTGGCGGCTAGAAATCCTAACTCGGGAAGGCTCTTAGTAAACTGCCTCAGAGAGGATTATGCATGTTTTACTGCATCCAAAGTCACAGCTTTCTTTGTAGAGGAAAGCGCCTTGTGTCCTCTTCGCCATGGCGGGGGCGCGCGCGCGCGCGAACACACACACACACACACACACACACACACACACACACACACACACACACTTTCCTGGCAGGCTGGATGGGTTTCCAAACATTTCGTCACTGTCTCCTCCTGACCTTGATGTTCAAGGAACAAGCCGCGTGGCCTGTTGATTACAGAAGAGCCATGGGGGCTCAGGTCTAGGCTGGGGGGTTGGGAGGAGGGTGGCCACAGCCTTGCAAGTGGAGGTAAGGTCTGCTGGAAATCCCCAGCCGGGGCAGCCGCCCCGAGGTTTAAAGACGCCTCCCAGCCTTATTTGGTCGCAGGAAGTGGGCGGCGCGGAGCCTGCAGGCGGAGAGGCCGCCCCGAGACAGTTGTGCTGATGAAGTGGTAGAGCTGGTTCCTGCTCGCCGCCGCCGTGCTGCGCGCGCCGGCCAGCCACTGGGCGCTTGGAGCTCCCAGGCTCGAGTTGTGCAATCCTTTGTAGCACGCCAGCGAGTCCTCCTCCTTCGCTCTTGCCTCTCGCCCTCTCTCTCTCTCTTTTTTTCAAGCTGTGAGCTCAACCGATGAGTCAGAGCCGTGCAATCCTGACACTGCATCGCAGGACTGGGGGTGACACGCAGGGAGGGGAGAGCGCTCTCCAGGCGGACTGTAAGGGCGCGGGGCGCGCCGAGGCTGCCGCGTTGCGAGCAGCGGGTGACAGCACGCGCGTCCCGCTCGGGCCCTGCCAGCAAACTTCCAGGCTTCGGGAGGCGCGGGCTTGGCTGAAGCCCCGGGAACGGCGCGGGGGAAGCGACGGCGCCTGTTTGTTTTTAAAAAATCCGGGAGTGCGTGCAGGCGGCTGGGCTCTTCGGAGGCGACCCAAAGGCGGTGGCCCGCGGCGGAAGGAAGGGGCAACTGCTGAGGCCGGAGGCCGAGCGGGAGCTGGGTAAGTGGTGTTGCTCGGCTGGCGGCCGAGGCCTGCAGGCGGGGCGGCCAGCGAGGGGACCCCGGGCGACCGTGCAGGCGGTGGCTGCAGCTCAGCACACGCTGGGCCTCCGGCGGCCAACTTCTGCGGCCTGCGGGGCGCCAGGAGCGGGTGCGTGGGCCGCCGTAGCCCTCCTCCCCCCGGCCCGCAACCGAGCGCCCGCAGCTGCGTGTGCAGCTCAGCCCCGTCGTGTTTGTGCAGCCACGCAGCTCGATCGCGGCCCGCCCACCCAGGCGCGGCCCCGGCTGGGAAGCCCTCCCTAGTCTCTCTGCCCCGGGTACCAGCGGCTGGGGACCGCGGCTGCTGCTCCTGCGCGCGCGCGAGAAACGTGGTGACCGCAGGGACCCGCTGGCGTGCCCGGCCGGGGAGGCGCGACGAGAGGCTCGCGAGCCGCGAGAACTTAAAGAGAGGGCACACCTTCTCCTTCCAGCGTGCGGGGAGCTGGATCGGCGCGGGGACTTTGCGGGGACAGACCTGTGGCGGGGGATGGGGGCAGGGAACTGGGGCCAGTGCTGGAGAGGCCTAAGCTGGAGGGCTGAGCGCGCGCCGGCCGGAGGACGGTGATGGAACCGCCTCGCCCCGTGCGCCGGGAGCTGCTGGTGCACCTCAGACCTGTCATCCGGCTCGCCCGCCCCCGCAGGCTCGCGTCCCTGGCCGGGTCCTGTGTTCCATGTTGCTTGTCCTGAGCTTTAGAGCCCGGGTTCGTCTGGGCCCTGCATATGGCGGGCTCGATGGAGTTAATCATTCCCCGCCCCATACGCTCACAATGAGGGGGCATGTGGACCTCGGCTGCGCCCCTCCATCCAGGCCTTAAACTAAAGACTTTGAGAAGCTGAGGAACTTTGGGCACTTGAGGCTTTCAAGCCTCGGAACCAAGGGAGATCTGGAGGAGGCTTCTATTACCCAAAAGGGAGGCCACTGAGTGTCCCAAATCATCTTCTAACCCGAGCGGCTGGAAAGATGAAAGGGGAAGTTTCTTGCCTTGTCTTAAACTTTATTGGCTACGACTTCAATGGCCACTTCCTGCTTCTACCACCCCACTTCGGACCTCTGTGCAGGATAGGGGTGCAGTGACTGGTCTTTGAGGCCACCGCGGCACGTGTGTGTAGGAGATCCCAGTGGCAACTGTGGCTGGGGAGGGGAAAGGTGGCTCTTTCATCTCCCGGAGCCTGGCTTGGAGGCCTGGGTTATCCTCACCCTGGAGTTTTAGGGCTAAGAGGATTTGGTGAAGATGGAATGGTATCTCTGACTCCAACCTGGGTGCCTCAGCTGAGGGGATGAAGCATCAGTCTTAACCCAGAGCCGCCCAAGGAAGAAAGTATGATATTTGTACTACCCATAGCATCAGAAAAATGCATCCTTTCTGCGTGGTCGGATGACTCCAGAACCAAAAGGGACAGACAGACCCTGGGTTGAGATCTTATGGGGCCTCTCTTTCCTGCTGCTCTGCAGGGTGTAAACATTCAATTACTGTGATAAATTATCTCATTGCACAGCCCAGGCCCGGTCTCCATTCTAATTGGCTTGGCCTCTGGCTGGTTTCTCTGGTCTGTAACTCCCAAGGGGTCGAGGGGTGATGAGCCCAGCGAATGCCCCCAGGTTTACAGCTTGCTCTGGGAAAGCTGGTCAGCTGCTACCGTGGCAGCTCCAAGCACCAGCCAGGTAGAACCCCAACTCCCCCATTGGAGAAAGGGTTCCTTGGAGTGCCCCCAAGGATGAAAGTTTAACTTTTAAACATGAGCTTTTTAAAAATAGCCCTGGTGTTTGACCCTGGGCTGCTGCTTTTACTAAATGGAAGGGGGGGGGGTGGGAGGCAACATGTAACTAGATGCAGTTGAGGGCCTTCCACGGCTGCAGAACCCAGGGAAAGGCCTCTGGATAAAGACGAGGGTAGGCAGAAGACAGAGAGTACACCTGGCTAGGCTCCTGTGGGCCTGGATCTTTAGCCTTGATACCATCATGTCAGCCAGAGAAAAGCTTGCTGACGCTGGTGATGGGGGTGAGGACGGAGGAAGCTGGAAGACTCCCGCTATGTCTTTACTCCTGCTTCACATGTCCCTCTGAACATGGAACCGCTACTTTATCTGCATACACATATGGCGTCGGAAGCACAGGGTTGCTGTGAGGACTCTGACCGAGTTACACAAAACACGGATAGCCTCTGCTTTAGCGTCAGCTTGGGGCTCTTTCCACAGGGCCTGGCATCTGGCAAGGGTTAGTATAAGTTAGGTGAATGCGTGTGAGCTACCCATAAACAAACAAATAAATGTGCTCGCCCAGATTAATGGTATGCCCGCCCCGTTAGTCCCAGATGCTCGGGAGGCAGGTGTGGGAGGATTACTTGAGCTCATGAATTCAAGGCCATCCTGGGTGGGCTCTGTCTCAAAAAGAAAAAAAAAAAAAAGATTTGCCATGAAGCAGGTCCTTGAGTCATTTCTCTCTTATAGGGACCACCCCACGGCATCGTTAAGTTTCATAGAGGGTCGGTCCGCCACAAGGATCCTGGTGTTGGTTGGTAAAGCTTGCTCCTTAACACTCCTCTGCCATTTGGCCTTTGGGAGCCTGTGTCTCTGTCATCCCGACCCCACAGGGACATCAGAATGAGTTTTAGCACCGCCAGTCTGGAGATCCACTAAACCGGCCATTTTCTTTGGCTAGGACAGGTTAGCACCCTTCCTTTGAGTGTATGTACGTGTCCTGGTGCGGGGACAGGTGTGTGTGTGTGTGTGTGTGTGTGTGTGTGTGCGTACTTTTTCCCCCGACTCACTGCAGATTGCAGGAAATGCAGCCAGTGGTGGCTTTTCATTGGAGATTGCTTCTGCACATCACAGCTCCGTAAGGCTAAAGGCAAATTGCACCTTGGGCTGGGGCTGGGAATGCTGAACTTCTCAGTTCTTAGTACAGGGATCCACTTAGTATTTGCACTTGAAGCAGCATGCAGGGCACTGAGACTGTGAGCTCATTTTATGAATCAGAAGCATTACAGCATAACGTCTGTGTTGGAGACGGCTCTCTGGAATCCAGATCACCCTTCTCCCACCCCCACTGCTTGTACACTTACATGAGGTCTCACAGTCTCACACTTGGGAACTGTTACAGTCTCGGGGGGTGGGGTGGGGGTGGGGACATCAATTCAAATTCCAGAGCCATCAAGCAAAACTGGTCCACACCCACTTCCGCCTCCACACTGGGCTGCCATTCCTGGATGGTGTGTGGACAGTCGCCTGGCAGTGACTGAAGGCAGCCTGACTGGCGGGGTGCATGGGAATGAGCCCTGAGCACCCAGGTTGATACTCTGCTTCTGCAATTGCAGTGTGGCCTTGTGGGTCGCTTGATTTCCTGAGCCTCGGTTTTCTCCTCTGTAAAATGGAGAGAATAGTTACTTGGTACAGTTGCTGTGAAGGTGAAACAAGATCATGCATGCAAATTGATGGGCTGGTAGTAAGTAGGCTTGCAATAGACGCTGACTATCTATTCACTAGGCACAAGCCCAGCTCCTGGTGGCCTTCCATTTGCTGCTCCTGGGGAAGAGGAAATGAAGGGTGTCCTGCTTGCGGTGGCGGTGGCTGGAATCGGTGACTGGGGCTGCTTTTGTGGCTTTTTCAAATGAAGCTTATTTTCTAGCGCCTTAGGTCTTGGCCTACCCAGGTCCGTGCTGGTACAAGGAACTGTCCCTGCAGAGGATGGTTTAGGACTCTCTTCTCTGGGGACCCTACCCTCCCAGGCCTCTGGCTGAAAACCTCATCTGGGCTGGCATAGGTGTTTTGAAGTCTAGAAAAAAAGTACCATTTTTTTTCCCTCACCTGAACCCTGACAGTATGACCTGGATGAAGGTTTGGGTGGAGCCAGGGTGGGAGTTGTCCCATCAAAGGGCACTTTGTCCCTTGTCCCAACTGAAGTAAGTAGGGATGAGGTGAAATGCTGAACAGGAAGAAGCCGTCCCTGTGTCAGTCAGCAGAGAGCTGAGGCTTTGCTGGGTGCGGACGGTCTCCCTGGGAGAGCCTGTTGCTTATGGTTCTGGTAAGGACTGCTGTGGAGGAACAGGACAGTGAGTGGTGCATTGCCTCCCTGGTAGCTGCTGCTCTTTCTCTTCCTGGATTGGCGCCTCATACTGTGACCAGCCTGGGAAGGTTCTCCCTGTTCCCTTTGCCATTCTCCTGGCCACACGGAGCTTGTGGCTGACAGTGCTCCCTCCAAGTCTCAGGGAGGGGGAGGGGAGCAGCCTGGGTGAGATCTGTTCACCCAAGCTGGAAGGGAGGGAAGTACTGTAGGCTTGCCGCCAGATGGGGATTCCCTGAGGCCGTCCACATCCTCCAGGAAGATGGCCTCCAGCGACACAGGAACGCAGGAAGGGGGTTTAGGCTTCAGCTGTTCCTAGGTCGGGTAGGCAGAAGCCCTAGTCCAGTCCACAGTTGCCACACCTTGCCAGGTGGGAAGGGAAAGCCACGAGAGCTCTGGATGGGGCTGCCGCGGTTAAATTTGCCACTCTGCAGTGCAGGTGGGCCCAGATTTCAAGCTCCTCCCCGCCAACTCTCCCTCTCAGCCTGGGGCAGCTCCTGGGGCGAGCACCTGCGTCCTCACCTGACTTCGCTGGGTCCAAGGCATTAGTTCATAATCATGGGCTCCCCAGCCTTGGGGAGTCATCCCAGAGCTGGAAGAGATTGGGGCGGGCTAGCAAAACACCTTCCTTCCCACACAGGGAGGCTGAGAGACTGAGTTGTCGGTTCTCATTTCACCTTGGGAGGGTGGGAAGACGACGGGGGATGCTCATCCGGTGTCCCGTCGTCAGGGTCGCTGCCCTCAGAGTTTGGAGGTTGGAAGGGCTGCCTGCAGTACAGAAAGAACCCAGAGGAATACTGTCTAAGCTTCTGGATATGGCTCAGTCTCCTGCTGGCTCCATGGTTATTTATTTGTGTGTGTGTGTGTGTGTGTGTGTGTGTGTGTGTGTACGCGCACACAGTGTGGTTGGGGAGCTGGATCTAAGCGAAAGCAGAAGTGGTCATGCTACACAGGGCACACACAAGATCTGACAGTGACAGCGAGGAAAAGAACAGGGTAAAGGCCCCTCGACGCTATGGCTGCTGTGTGCCTTCTGTCCCCTGTGCAGCTTGTGTGCTTGAGAATAGGCAGCCCTCCCATGGTGCCTAGTGGCAGTTCTTCCTCGCAGGTTCTGGGCAGAAGTGCCAAAAATAACCAAGCTGGTACTTCCACTTGTGGGACATTCCCTGCCCCGGCTTCTGGGCAGACTTGCTTGCTTTCGAAAGCAGTCCCAACATCTGCCATCCCTGTTCTGTTCCTACTTCCTGTGGCCACCGTTCTCCAGTGCCTCAGGCCATGCCACCCTCCCTTTTTACTGCTCTCCTTAGAGTGAGTCCACGAGGGTGGTTGCTGGGCTTGGTGGGCCTGAGAGTCCGGCCAGTGATCTCTGGGACAGGCTCTTGTCCTCCTGTGTCCCTGTGGTCTCTGCTGGCACAGTTGAGTCTACAGGAGGCCTGTCTGTGCTGCATGTGCTCTGGAATCCTTGCCAACTTTCTCTCCTGAGTCTGGCGACCAGATGTCCTGTGTGTGTCTGCAGAGCCCAACACTGTTTCTGGGACTCCTTGTCTCATTGTTCTGCACAGGCTGCTCAGAGCTGCTGTCAGCCAGCTGTGGAGCTGGAAGAGGCGGGTCCTTCATTGCTCCCAGGCCCAGCAAAAGAGAGAGGGAAATAACATGGACCAAGGACTCGCTTTGTGCAGGTTTTTCTACTCTGCGTTACCCCATCTAATCCCGCAGTAGCTTCAATACTGTAGTGCTCACTTATTGATACGGAAGCTGAGGCTCACGTAGGCTAGCTCAGCAGGAGAGTTTGAGCACAGGGCCAGCCTTCTGACCGTTTTCCATGTGGTCAGGGAATGGGGCATCACCCACGGAACTCGGTAAGATGGGGTAGGGGAGATTTAGGGCTGAGGAGGGAAGGAAAGAACCCAGTTTTGAGCTTGGGTCTGGGGGTGTGTGGCTGGGACGTTCACTCATGCTAGGATGAGGCTTGACTTAAGCCTTCCAGATGTCTCCTCTCCCAAATGTACCCTAGCCTCTACAGTCATAAGAAAAGCTCTGGAGGACCGTAGACTAGCGGTTAGGTGGGATCTTGGGTCTTCCTACTGCTGGGTTTGACCCTAGGGCCTGTCATTCCTGTTAGCTTGGCCCGGGGCCCAGAGTGCCTGGTTAGTGTGTACTTGGGGCTTAGACTGACTGTTCTGCGGGTGCCTGGCATGGCATGCCAAAGGCCTCTGGGTGTATTTCAGGAACAATAAAGAATAAATCAACACAGGAGAAAAGGCTCTACAGCAGCTGCTCCGAGACAGGAGAAATTCAAGGAATGTTGCCAGCATTTGGCAGAGATCCTGCATCTTGACCAGGGCCTGAGAAAGGGCCCAATGCTTGACTTGATGTCTGGGTGAGAAAGATGGGCAGCTTTCTGGACCTACCCTGCAGCCCTTTTAAGCGGTTCCAGGCAGCCGTGCTGAGAACCCAGCTTCCCTGGCAACCAGTTTTTGTCCTTCTTGGTCACCAGGAGGACTGGAGAACACCATCATTTATCTTTATTCCTTATTCTTACCTTACACAAGCAGACACCAATGTCCTCCCGGCCAAGCCTGGCATCCGGAGGGGTCTTGTCCCTCTCTAGAACTAGCCAGAAGAGGTGAGCCAGACAATTGTCAAGGACTGGCAGGTCTGAAGGGGCTCTGTGGTGGTTTGAATAAGAAGGCCCCTCCCCCCAGGCTCATCTGTTTGCAGGCTTACTCACTGGGGAATGGCATTGTTTGAGAAGGATTAGGAGGTGTGGCCTTGTTAGAAGAAGTGTGTCACTGAGGTTTTAAAAGTCCAAGCCTGGCCCAAAGTCTCTTTCTTTCTGCTGCATGTGGATCTGGATCTAGCACACTCAGCTACTTCTCCAGTACCGTGTCTGTCAGTGTGCCAGGCTCCCCTCCACGATGATAACCTCTGGAACTGTAAGCCAGCCCCAAGTAAATGGCTTTCTCATGTAAGAGTTGCCTTTGGTCATGGTGTCTCTTCACAGCGATAGAACAGTGCCTAAGACAGGTGCCAGATGTGTTAGTATCCACTTGGCAGCCCTGCCTCCAGCTCTGCTCAAGTTGTCATCTGTGTGCTCTTGGGGCAACTGACCATGGGTTCATGGGCTTTGGTTCCATCAGCCGTGAAACAGGGATTTCTGCTGAGATCTTGGAGTGTGTGGTTACTAGCCTCCCTCTCCCTTTTTTTAGCCTGTGCCCTGAACAGCTTTCATTTACAAATTCAGAAGAAGCTGTGGAACCCATGCAGAGATGCGATTGCCTGGACCTGGATCTGTTGCTCAGTGTCTGGGGAGTCAGGGCTGTAGCTGCTTGTAGGAACTCAAGCACAGAACTGATTGGTTCCAGACTTTGGGACATCAAGGGAGGGGATAGGGGGTATAGAATGATCTGGGGAGGGCAGGCTTTATTCTGAAGCCACTTGAGGGTTTAGTACTGGAGGAAGACACAGCTCTTCACTAGGCTCCCCAGGCCTGGGAGTCACTGGAGCCTCTTGAGAGCTACTCACCTGTTGGGCCTTTCCCAGCCAGCCACACTTCCCGGTCATCAGCATGGTTGTCACACAGAATGCAGGGAGATGTTTGCCTGACTGTCTTGTCATTGGTTTCAACCAACTCAAACAAGAAGCCACAAGCCCGAGACTCAAGAAGAAAGTTTGCAGAAAGAGTTGTCGAGACAGGCGGTCCTGGCTCCAGTCCTGGGCTTGCTGTCTTGCTTCTCTGATCTTTGACCCCTTGGAACTTTTCAGGTTTGTTAGTGGAAAAGAGGTAGAGGAAGACATCTGCTTGGTGAGGATTAAGTAGGAGGTCTTAGGACCATGGATAAAGCCCTATTTGTGTAGTAGATTAGCCTTGGCTTCAGGCTTTCCTTGGTGTCTTGCCAAGAACTGGGGCCTTTTTTTTTCTTTTTCTTTTCTTGGGGGGGGTGCTTTTTTATTTTTTGTTTTTTTCAGAGATCTGCCTGCCTCCCCAGTGCTGGGATTAAAGGTGTGCACCACCACATCCCAGTCCAACTGGGGCCTTCTTAAATGAAGTCATAAAGCATTGCTCTTGAAGTCCTTGATACTGGATCCCTGCTATGCCCCCCCCCCCCCCCAGCTCTGTGTCTGAAGACAAATTTCTTTCTCCGGATCGCTGTGCTGAATGAGGAGTTAGGTTGGGTGAACACGGACATCCCGTGCTAGTTGGCATCTGGTTAGCTTTCCCAGCTGAGCTCTGCTTTGCCAATTGGCTCTCGAGTGAGGCCGAAGCCTTCTTGACATGGCAAGAGGCCTTTACCTGACTGAGGTCCCATTGACCTGCAGCTTCCAGCCTACCTCTGCAGGCTTCTCTCCCACTGCCCATGCACTCTCTGGGCTCGCCTTTCATCAGCATCCCCAGTAGGGACCTATGGCTAGAAGATTTGGATCATTTCTTGAGAGGAGTGTGATACACCACACTCTGGCTGAAAACGTTCCCCAAGAAGAGCAACCTTGGGATCCTGACTCTGTAGGGAGCCACAGGTGTGGGATGGTGGAAGGAGGAGGGACCTTAGAGGCCCGCAGCATTGGGATCCTGCTTCCACCACATTCTCAGCAGAGTCTTGAGTTTCTCTCGGTAGAAAGCACAGGGTCCATCCTTGTTTGCTTCATAAGGATAATTGTTGGGAGTCAGGGTTCACCGGGAGCCTGCTTCAGGTGTAAATGGTAGTGCCTGTCTCTGGGAAGTACATTTAAGATACTCTGTAGACTGGCGACAGAGTGGAAATACTGGCCTGTGGCCATTTTTCCCCAGGGAAATACAAAGTTGCAAGATGACGTCATGCAATGCAAAGACTGCTTCATTCTAAAGCTATTGTTAAAAGAAAAGAAAAGAAAAGAAAAGTCTCCCCCTTCCCCCTTTTTGAGACAGTGTTTCCCTGTGTATCTCTGGCAGGCCTAGAACTTGTTATGTGGACCAGGCCTCAAACTCAAAGAAATCCCCTGAATCTATATCCTGAGTACTGGTGTTAAAGATGTGTGCTACCATGTGTAGTTTTGTGCAAGCTATTTTAATTCAGGGAGCAGGTTTGGGGTGAGAATCAGTGGGTGGTGTGAGGAATGGACAAAGAAATACCTACATGCTCGCAGATGTTCAAGATCTACCATGCGTGGAGAGCACAGGTTAAAGGGGTGGCTTTTACAAACCAGGAGAATGTGAACAGGTCTTAGAGCCTTTGTTTTCTGTAACTTTATCAGCTTTATTATTTGCTTTTGAATTTTAGCTCATTTTGATCAAAGAACCTACTTTGTATAATTTCAGTCCTTTTAAATCTATTAAGACTTGGTCTGGTGAGATGGTTCAGCGGTTAAGAGCACTGACTGCTCTTCCAGAGGTCCTGAGTTCAGTTCCCAGCAACCACATGGTGGCTCACAACCATCTGTAATAGGATGTGATGCCCTCTTCTGGTGTGTCTGAAGACAGCAACTGTTCTCATACATAAAATAAATAAATCTTTTAAAACATTTACAACATTTTATTAAGGCTTACTTGATTTATGATCTAGCCTATGAGTGCTCTCTCTGGAGAGAGTACATGGTGTTGCTTTTGGGCGAGTGGTGCATAGGTGACGTTTAGATAGAATTGGTTTGTCGCACTCAAGCTTTCCTTTCTTGGTGATCTTCTGGTTAATTGTATTGTCCAATATTGAAAACAGAATATTGAGGCCGGGTTTGGGGATTCACATCTTGAGAGACAGAGCCGGGTGGATTGCATCATTGAGACGACCAGTTTGGGCTACAGAGTAAAACCTTGTCTCAAAAAAAGAGTAGAGTACTAAAGTCTTTGATGGTAACTGTTGAACTGGATGCTTCTCCTGTGAATTCTCACAGTGTTTGCTTCATGGTGGTGGTGTTGTTTGGTACATGTATGCTAGTTTCTTCATTGCTATCAAGAGAAAGTGTTTTTGCTTTGTCTCTAGTGATAGTTTTTGTCTAAGGATCAGCTTTACCCAAATACTGTGCAGTCCTCTCAGTTCTCTCTGGGTACTGTTTGTATGGTACGTGTTTCATTGTTTTATCTTTTATATATATTTGGTGGGTATGTATATTCTCGGAATGTATCAAGTGTTCATGTGTATGCAGGTATGTGTGGGGTTCATGTGTGTGCTAGATGTGTGTTAAGGCCAGAGGTCAACTCTCAGCTGACCTCAGTCACTCTCTACCTTATTTTTTGAGACAGATCTCTCATTGAACCTGGATCTCACTAACTGGCTGGACTGCATGGCCAGCCAGCCCCAGGGAATCTCCTGTCCCCACTTCCCTAGCCCTGGGGATTGCAGATGTGTATGCTGCTGTGGTTGGCTTCTTCTGTGGGGGCCAGAGAGCTGAACTCGGGGCCTCATGCTTATGGCAAAAGCTTTACAGACTGAGCCATCTTTCCAGCACCTCTTCTTAGCGTCTTTTTTCTTGGAGGGTTGGGGAGTGGGATTGAGATAGTCTCACTATGCAGCCTTGGATAGCCTGAAACTCACTATGTAGACCAGGCTGGCCTCGAAGTCATAGAGATCTACCTGTCTCTGCCTCTCTGATTACTAGTGTCTCATTTCATTCTTTACTTTTAACCTATTTATGTCTTTTGTAAACCACATATAATTGGATCACTTTAAGAAATTCTAGCTGGCAGTGGTGGCACACGCCTTTACTCCCTGCACTCCGGAAGCAGAGGTAGGTGGATCTCTGGAATTTGAGGCCAGCTTGGTCTCTAGAGCAAGTTCCATGACAGCTAAGAGCACACAGAAAATCCCTGTCTCGAAAGAAAGAAAGAAAGAAAGAAAGAAAGAAAGAAAGAAAGAAAGAAAGAGAGAAAGAAAGAAGAAAAGAAAGAAAGGGTTCTGCCAACTATTGCATTTAAATTGGAGTATTTAATAATTCACATTTTAAGCAGCTATTGGCAGGGTAGAATTTATGCCTTGTTTTGCCATTTCATTTTTATGTCTTGTTCTACACTTCCCCCATTTCTGCCTTCATTTGTGTTAAATAAATAGTTTTGAGTATTCCTTTCCTTGCCCATAAAATGAAACAAAGAAAAGCAAGGGTTAAATGAGAGGCTGCCCACAACTTAAGGGCGCCATAAACATGGGCACCAGTTGGACCTTGGGCTCTGTAAGAGTCATAGTCATCCCCAGGGGTTTCTTGAAGCAAAGTCCACCCAGGAGGGCTCTTTGGGAGCCTCATGTCTTCTGCCCAGAACACTACCGTTGCAGACGGTTTCTAGGCAACTCTACATCTCAGCCCCTGACTCTCCATCTCTTCCCTGGCTCCTGGCCTTGGCGTAGTCTGGGCTTCTTATGAAGTGCGATGGATTTACTTCCTAATTTCTCTCTACCTCCTGTCAGACCCAGGGTGGGTTTGAGAATCCCTGTAGGGCACAGCTAGGCTGCGGGAGTGTGATGGTGGAGGGGGCAGCCATATGACTTGGAGTTGGTTGGTCGCCTGGTTCCTCCCTCGTGAACTCTGGGATCAGCTACTTTTTAGAGCCGCGCTGACCTCGTGCCTCCGTTGGGACAAAGCTGGACGTGCAGGTCGCTGCTGCTGGCACTGTCTGTGCAGCTGGTGCTTCTTACTGTGGTGTTTCTTTGGTTCCTGCGTCTTTCCACGCTCTTAAATTCCTCCCGTGCAGGAACCAGTGAGTGGAGATCACTGGACCAGATGCCCAGTTCCCCACTCCTCTCTCCATTTGCTTTGAACCCGTGAAACACAATGGGGTAGCAGCAAGGAGCTTGGCAAGGAGAGTCAGTAAGGGTGACCGTATGTGCCGGAGACAGTGTTAGCAGAGCTGACAGAAAGGCTGAACTTATAGGCAAAAGGGGCAACTTCAGCAGAAGCCCAAAGAGGGAACTAACTCCTTGGGGGGGGGGGAAGGGTCACCTGTTCCTTGGTTTATCCTTGCTCTCTCGTTCCCTACAGTATTGCTGATAATGTGTTTCTGTGTCTGTCTCTGCCCACTTCACTAGAAGCTCCACGGGATAAAGACTATGCTTTGTCTCCTGTGTCTCCCTAGAGCCTGGCATCCAGCCAGTGCCATCAAATGCCTGTTGAATGGATGAAGGGGCCCAGGCAGACCTGCACAGCTGCAGCAGGGTGTGTGCAGTGGGGGAAGAGGCAGGGCAGGCGGCGTTAAGCAAGGCCCCTATGACTGGCCTCCTCTGTATCTTGGCTCGGGGCCGAGGTTGGCACCGGGACACACAGGCAGCCTCCAGAGAGCCCTGCCCTAGACCTACTAGGGAGTCAGACCTTTCCAGAAGGAAAGACCCAGAGTAGACCCTGGTGGTGTGAGCATCACAGGGCATAGAGAGTATGGTGAGGGGACAGACTGGAATCATCCCCCCACCCCCTCCACCCGAAGTTTCAGCCATCTGAAGACATGACTACAGGGCCATTTTCATCTGTCACTCTGGGGTTCAGGGTGCATGTGCACGTGTGAGTGTGGAGGTCAGAGGTCACTGTTGGGTGTCTTCCTCTTTCATATCTCTACCCTTCTTTTTGAGTCAGATCTCTTACTGAACTTGGAGCTTGGTAGTGGCTAGACTGTCTGGCCAGAAAGCCCCAGGAGCCCTCCTGTCTGGGCTTATACGTGCCCTTGTCGTGTCCAGCTTTTGATATGGGTGCTGGAGACTGAAACTGAAAACTCGATGACAAGCACTTTACTGAGCCATCTGCCCAGCCTTATCTTTTCTTATAGAGTATGTAACTGTCAGAGTCACCCTCGTCCTTTGGGAAGGTTTTCCTGTAATTGGTGGTGACCCTTGTCCAGCAGGCAGGCAGGCAGTTCCTCAGTTGAGTCTGGATGCTTGGTCCTCTGCTGAGCCTCAGTAGCACTTCTGCATGCATGAGCTTCCCCCTCCCCCCTTTAAAAGGAAACTGGTTATCCCGGTCCCCCATGGACATCTTGCTGGCATTTTGTGGGGCAGTGAGTGAGGGACACAATTAAAGTGGTTGCTTAGGCCAGGGCCCTGAGTATCCTATCAGGCTACGCACACACATAATCCTTTAAAAGCACCTCACTGTTGGTCTTTTTGCTGTCAAAGCTCATACTGTATTGAGCTTGAACCTTGGCCAAGTTTCTGAGCCTGGCCAGCTTACTAACTGAGACCCTGGGGACTCTCTCCCCAGCCTGTCAACCCAGGCTCTGCATCTCTGAGCTGAGGTTCAGTCTGGGCAAAGGGTGAGCCAGGGACTGTGGGTGGGGAGTGGGTCAGTCATAGGCCTCCTGCCTGCTGTGCCCTCCCTGCACCAGGTGGCAGGCAGGCCAGTTCCTTAGCATCAAAGCCTCTTTCTCACCGGCTTGCAAACTCCTTGAGAACAGGGCTTCTGTATCCAGTGGTTCTGGCAAATCTCTGGCCTGAGTGGGAACCTTGTTGCAGTGGTGGGGAACAAATGGCATGTGGACAGCTACTTTGTTTCTAGAGGGAAGGTTTATCCAAGACCTCACGACTCTTTTTTATTTTTTTTTAAGATTTATTTACTTATTATATATGTGAGTACAGATTGTAGCTGTACAGAGAGTTGTGAGCCTTCATCTGGTTGTTGGGAATTGGATTTAGGACCTCTGCTCACTCAGCCCCTGCTTGTTCCGGCCCAAAGATTTATTTATTATTATACATAAGTACACTGTAGCTGTCTTCAGTCCAAAAGGAGGGAGTCAGATGTCATTACGGGTGGTTGTGAGCCACCATATGGTTGCTGGGATTTGAACTCAGGACCTTCAGAAGAGCAGTCAGTGCTCTTACCTGCTGAGCCATCTCACCAGCCCCAAGACCTCACAACTCTTAACTGCCCCCCAAGATGGCATTTCTTGAACACTTACCCAACCTACTTGTAGCCAGAGACCTCAGTTAACTGAGAAGGGCCATTCAGAAAGTGAACCTGTACTTAAGGCCAGCTAGGTCATGCTGGGCCCCTTGGCATAGTCTTTTAATGTTTTAGACACATCTTAGTGTTTTGAGACCCAGTCTAACCATGTCAGAAGCATGAGGTAAACAGACTTAAAACCCTGTGTTCCTGAGCATGGTCCAGGCAGAGGTGAGAAGCTCTGAGGGCGGGAGAGCTGGTACTTTTCCAGGTGGTTCGCATGTAGTATGGGGTAGTAAATGACGGCCCAGGAGCAAATGACTCATGGGCCTGCCACTGGAGAAGGCCTTGCGTTTAGCTTTGTTGGGGAGAACATGGGCTCTGTGTGTATTGTTGGGGAGAGCTAACATGGGTGGGCCCTTTATATAACCTCAGCAACATGGGGAGCTCTGCTGTCTATCTGGGAGATAAACTGGCCTCAGGATTAGGCAGGACCCCAGGCTGGATACCTGGCTGCGTGCACTTTTGCTTGGGTAAATTCTGAGGTGCAGTTCCAGGTCAGGTGTTTAGGTACGGTACAAGTGTCTGCAGCAGAGATGAGGAAGCCGGACACTTGGGACCTGTGCGGTGCATGGGTGTGTGCTGGGGTCAGGCAACACGATAAGCTACGTGTGTAATCCCGCTTCCAGCCGGGGGGGCCAGAGAGCTTCCCAGAGGAAGCCCTGGCTAAAGGATGACAGGGGTGTGGCCAAATGTAAAGGTTGGAAAGGCAGGGACCAGGCTTAGTCAGAGACCTAGGAGCAGTGGGAGGCCTGACCATATTCTTCATGCTTGAAGTGCCAGAAGAGGCAGCAGGAGCCAGAGTCTGGGGACTTTGGGGCCAGGTAGGTGGTTCAGACTTTTCCCCAAGGTAGCCTCTTCAGTGCTCAGAGACATGGCTTGCTTGCTTCAGGTTAAGGTCTTGTAGGTTACCCTGTTTGTGTTTTACTTGCTCTTGGTGGAGACACCAAGCTCTGACTTCTCTGCGTCCTTGAGGGGACCAGGGTGTGAGTGTGTGGGTGGGTGGGGGCAGGTATATGTAATGTCAGTACTCAGGGGGTAAGGTAAGAGGGTCCAGAGTTCAAGGCTAGCCTGAGCTCATAAAATAGTTTGGAGTAGGACTGTTTGGCCCTCTAATGGCTAGGAGGGTTTTCTAGCTGGTTATTACCTGCATTTCAGAGTTGAGCCACTGTGACCCTGGACCAGGCTGGGCACCTCCTCCCTGGTGTCTGTGACTCACAGCAGTCTTGTGTCTCAGATGAACAAATCGAATGGCCCAGGTGTCTGGTGAGTGGCCCAGTCCGTCTCTCAGTGGCCATAACTGGTTCTCCTCCCTTGTTGAAGGGTTCAATAAATTCTCCTGGGTGGGCTAGCCATATAGTTGGGCATGTGTGGTCTGTTATGTCACTTGAAAAGCTGACATACCTTTAGAGTATAGTGATCATTAACACAGTGTACACCCAAGGACTTTCTAGACCCTTCTAACATGTCTCTGAAGCCCATATGTGGGTTCAGCACTACTCTCTCTCTCTTGGTGCACCCTGTGTTTTCTTTTTCTTTCTGTAGAAAATTTCATGCATTCCACCAAAGAGCTTTCTGTGACCTCCCTCTGGTCCCAGGCCACTGATAAATGACACTGGCTTTGTTTTTCAGCCTAGGGCTCCCTGTGGTGCCCTGGTCAGAGATTGGTTGATGTGGAGAGGCTCCTAGAGGAAGGGACCAGAGAAACATAGGCTGACAAAGTGGTTGCAGTGTCTGGGGCCACATGGTGGCTGTGGGTTTCCTTCTGCTGTGATCTTGTATCTGTTGTCAGAGGCCCTGCCGCTGGTCCCAGGAGTGACCTGCCTGCAGGAGTTCCTCCTTACACCTTCTTGAACCTTGGGCATTTGGCCCATTGGCTGGCAAGTCTTTGGAGCAGGTGGCTTCCTTCTTCCTCACTGGAAGGTCAGACCTGCTTACAGTTGAGGGGCTGAGGAGAGGGAGGGGGGGACAGTCAAAAAGAGAGGAAGTGGCTCAGAGCAAGGGTGGGGAGCAAGGGTGGGAGGTACCCCCATGTACTCTGAGAGCTCAAAGCCCCACCACAGCAACCAAGATTGAGGCAGGATCAGAAGTGGTTAGAGAACCTAGGTTTGAGGTGGGCCCGAGTAGCCAGTACAGATGTCACAACTCCTGCAGCTGGACCCGATACTTGCCTCCTCTTTGTGGTGAGGCTCCTTCCCTGCTTCTCTGGAGATTGGAGGGTCTCAGTCATGTTTAAAGAGGGTGAGAGAGGGTTGCTTCTGGCCGGAGCTAGTGAAGAGTGGTGTCCAGCAAGCCCTGACCTAAGGAAAGGTAAGTGTATGGGGCCTAAGATCAGACTGGTGTGTGTTGAGGATTTATTTCATCTTGTGTGTGACATGCCTGGCTTCAAGTCCTGGTGACATAATCATGTGTGACTGTAGGCAAATTACCTTGTTCCTGTAAGCCTTATATAGCTTACCTACAAAATGGGAGTTAAACTATTGATGCTTGATACAAGGCTTTAAAAAATACAAAGTACTTTGGACACTCTTGACACAGACAAGCTGGCTACATTGTTATTATTAGGGCTACTTAGAGCTTGGCTGCCATGGTGGTCCTTCCAGCTTCCTCTTCTCTTAGGCCTGCACGTTTGCCTCCTGCTTGGCAGGCCAGGAAGGGCATCGTTGTGGAGATTTCTGCAGCAGGAAGCTTGTAGAGTGATTCCACCATTCCCCAAACCAGCCTCTTGTTCAGAGCAAGTCCCTGTCTCCCCTATCATGGTATGCCTAGTTGATGGGCTCTCCCTGGTGTGCAGGGTAGGAAGAAAACCAGCTTGATCCACCTTCAGACTTAATCTCCCCTGCCATCGCACACACCCATGGGCAAGAGCTTCCATATTCTGGAGTTCCCGGTCCCAGACTCCATCCTCTGCCCTCCAAACCCCCAAACCAGGCACTGAATAGCCATCCCCTGCCTAGGCCCCCTCTTACAGGAACCTGTGTGCAGTGCACCCATGCTTGCCTGCCACGTGGGCCTTCCCCTGTTGCAGGCCCCCAAAGCCCATGCTGTGACTCCCAGGCGACAGGCATCCTGAGTGCCTGTGAGCATCCCTGAGCTTGCAGCTCCCTAGAGGCACGTGGCCTGCTGGGCTTCCCTCTGTCCTGTCTCCTCCCCCCTCACTGGTTCTTTCTTCCTCTGCCTTGCACACACACACACACACACACACACACACACACACACACACACACATACACACACACACACACACACACACACACACACGTATTTCTAGTTTTGCCGGGCTTGGGTCACCCTCGGAGAGGTGGAACTCGAAGTCCTACCCTTCAGCTTCATCATGGAGGCCCCAGGGGATTTTCCATCTCTGGCTGGCTTTCAGTTCTCTGTGGTGAATTGGTCTGGCTACCCAAGGAAGGGGGTTTAAAAAGCACGAGAAAGATTTGTTCAAAGAGGTTCTCTCGCCCTGAGCTCTGAGCTCTTGTCCAAATCCTTCCCTTCCTGCTGGTGCTAGGGTGACTCAGTGCCCTCAGTCCTTCTGTCCCTGCGATTTCCACAAATGAAAACAAAGGAGTGCACGGACTTAAAGCTCTCTCGTCGTCTCCTGGGCTAAAGCTCACGCTGTCTACCAGGCCCAGGAGCTGAGGAAGGAAATGGTGGAGGAAGTTGCTCCCCTTCTGGGTGCTGGGTGAAAGTGAAAGAAAGGGAGGGGGCCTCCAGTGAGTCAAGCGGCCAGGCTGGCAGGCAGGCAGGCCAGTCCGGGAGGGAGCCCGGGCAGGAGCTGCGGAAACGTGAGGAACAGCGATAGCACGGAGAGCCTGGGAGGGGAACCGGGGCTCGGTGTGGGCGGGGCTTCTCGTGGGCAGGACTTATGACGCCAGGTCTGTTCTTTGCTGCTGGTTTTCTGGGAACTGCCCCACCTGCTATCATAATCTCTGTGGTAACTGAGCCTACCAGGATCTGCAGATTCATCCTTGTCCACCTCTAGCCTTTCCACCTTAGTGACCCAGAGCCAGAGTCTTGGCAAAGAGGTGGGCTTGTATACCTCCTGCTCTTACCAACTTCCCAGAGGGAGACAAACTAACTAAACAAAATTTTATCTGAAGAACAAAAACTTAACAATACAGCAAGCAGCTATGCATGTTGTAAAATACAGGCCTGGATTCTATTCTGTAGCAATGTCAGTGTAACTGTCACTTGAGACATCAGCTTAGAGTGGGGTGGGGAGTCTGGCTCACTTGTTCAACATGTGCTTAGCATGAATAAAGCCCCTACCCCAGCAACACCATCCTCAAAATATGGCAAAGCAAAACAACTGAACACTTTCCATCATGGGCAGTCTCGAGGGCCTGAGGTCTAGACCTCTGCACCGTTCCTATTTGAGTTAGACTCTGCTCTGGTTAGGCACTCTTTAACAGTGGAGGGGACGGCAGGGGCAGCCAGCAGCAGCTGCTGACCAGCTACTAGACTAAATTGGGCCCTTATCCAGCCAGGGTTGCAAAACAGGTTCTGTGTTAGTTTGAGAAAGATTTCAGCAGCCAGAGCCCCACCCAGCAACTCTTCCCAGGGGTGGGGCCTCACCTACTTGCTTCAGCATAAAAGGCTGCAAGCCTAACTATGGGCCCTGTGGGCTTTGCCTGGTGTGACAGAGGATGGGTGGCTATGCTGGGAATAGTCCCTGTCCCCTAACTTGCTCCTCTTTAGGTGGAGGGGAGCAGTGACCTTAGGGGAATTCTTCTGGGTCTGGAGCTGTTGTGTAGACAGTCATGTGGGGAGGACCCGACCTGGGCTGCACTGTGCCCGAGCCTAGTTTATAGTTTTGATAGGACAAGGTTCTCAGTTTGGCTTTTGCTTTCCCTTTTCCCCGTTTGACTTGGAGCTTAGGCAACATGTCAGCCCCACTTGGCCCCTCGGCCTGTGTCTTTACAGGGTTCCGAGTTACACAATCAAATGCAGCAGACGAGAGTCTAGCCAGGAGGTGGTGGGACAGGAAAAGCAAGGAGACCTGATCCTGCTGTCTTGCTGGCAGCTGCCCCATGATCCCTGGCCCCCATGAGTGACTTGAGGCAGGGGGACACTGGTGCTCATATCTAGGGGTCACGTGGCTAACACTGTCACTGGTTTTTCCTCTGCAGGCTCCAGGACCTGGCACAGGCAGGCATCATGATTAGGGAAGTGTAGCTGAGCGCAAGAGCCTCCCTAGAAGAGGAAGGACCAGCGGACATTTCCTAGCTCTTGCCTGAAGGCTCCTGCGTTTTCCTCTGCCTCTCTTCTACCCTCCCCGGCTACTGGACTGGGGCCAGGCTTCCAGCAGGACCTCCTCCCAAGGGATGGGCAGCAGCTGAAGGACGTCTCACTGCCAGGCTTAGTTGGCCACACCATGAACCTCCAGGCCCAGTCCAAGGCTCAGAGTAAACGCAAGCGTTGTCCTTTTGGAGACCAGGAGCCAGCCGCCAAGGAACAGCCACCACCACTGCAGGCTCCACCACAGTCCCTCAGAGCTAAGGAGGAACAGTACGGGGCCCACGAAGGTCCCACAGGGGTTGCCTCCACCACCCAGCCTGTGGAGCTGTCTCCTCCCAACAACCTGGCTCTCCTGAATAGCGTGGTGTATGGATCTGAGCGGACCACGGCAGCCATGTTGTCCCAGCAGGCCCAAGTAAGCTCGGTAAAGTGGCCCAGCTCTGTGATGGCTCCAGGGCGGGGCCTGGAGCGTGGCGGAGGTGGAGGCATCAGTGACAGTGGCTGGCAGCAACAACCTGGCCAGCCCCCACCCCACTCCACGTGGAATCACCTGCCTCTCTACGGTGGACCCAAAGGGAGCCCTCATCCAGGTGTGGGGGTCCCTTCCTACTATAACCACCCCGAGGCACTGAAGGGGAACAAACCTGGGGGTCCGCAGCTGGATCACTATGGAAACGCAGTGCAGCCCATGGTGCCACAGAAGGTGCAGCTGGAGGTGGGGAGGCCCCAAGCACCCTTGAACTCTTTCCATGCAGCCAAGAAACCCCCAAACCAGACACTGCCCTTGCAACCCTTCCAGCTGGCATTTGGCCACCAGGTGAACCGCCAGGTCTTCCGGCAGGGCCCTCAGCCCTCTAACCCCACCACCTCCTTCCCACCTCAGAAGCAGCAGCAGCAACAGCAACCGGCAGCCCTGCCCCAGATGCAGCTATTTGAGAACTACTACTCCATGCATCAACCGCCTTCACAGCAGCACCAGGACTTTGGCCTGGCACCGGGTGGGCCACTGGGACAGACCCACCTGGCTCACCGCAGCATGGCCCCTTACCCCTTTTCCCACAACCCAGATATGAACCCAGAACTGCGCAAGGCTCTCCTGCAGGACCCTGCTTCACAGCCCGTGCTACCTCAGCCCCAGATGGCCTTCCCGCGTCGCTCCCGCCGTCTCTCCAAGGAGGGAATTCTGCCTTCCAACTCCCTCGATGGAGCTGGCACCCAACCTGGGCAGGAGCCCACGAGCAATCTGTTCCTTCACCACTGGTCTCTGCCGCAGCCACCGCCAGGCACCCTGGGGCAGCCCCATTCTGAAGCCCTGGGATTCCCGTTAGAACTGAGGGAGTCACAGATGCTGGCGGATGGGGACAGACTGGCACCCAATGGTCGGGAACGGGAGCCTCCCGCCATGGGTAATGAGGAGGTCATGAGAGCAGGGGGCCTCGGGGACTGTGGACAGATGATACGAAGTGGGGTGATCCAGAGCACAAGACGGAGACGCAGGACGTCCCAGGAGGCTAATTTGCTGACCCTGGCCCAGAAGGCGGTGGAGCTGGCCTCGATGCAGGTGAGAATGGGCGGCATCTGCTGCGGTAGTGGGGTGATGCGTATAGGTCAGGTTTTATTCAGTTATTTAAAGGAAATGGAAGCTCTTTATTCAGAATACCCCTGCATGAGGCACCTGTACCCGCAGGGACCCTGAGGTTGCCAAGCACGGTGGTTGGTGGGTGGGAAAGTCCTTGTTGGCTTCTTCCCGTGGAACTTGAGGACTGGGAATAGGGGGTGCTGAGATCCAGCATTCTAAGAGGCAAGAGTGTACTGGTAGTTGCACATGATGCTTGTCAAAATGTGTTAGCTATAATCTAGACGAGGAAGTCATGTTGCAATAAAGTTCATGTTTTTTAAAGTCAGAAGGGAAGGAAGACCAATCAGACTTTGAGCACTTGTGTTAACCCTGGGTTTTAAATTTTATTTTATACTTGCTCAAAAGTAACTTCTCAAACGCAATAGCAAAGGTATGAATGTCACCTGCCCCAGGTTTCTGTAAGGAGCTGAGCCACTTAGGATAAACGCCTCCCATTTGATCAGCATTAACTCTCTGTATCCTTAGAATCTGCAGCCACTGTCACCTTTAGGCCCAGGCTGACACACAGGAGGCTACATGATTTCGAGTCTTTGCTCCAGCCTGTGAGAAAATAGCTGCAAACCGCTCCCCACCCCACTCCTTCATCTTGCCACAGCGAGATGCTTGGTTACATGCCACACCCCATAGGCTAGATGCAACATCTGCAAGCCACCTGTGGACCGATGACCACCTGGAATCTGGTGCTTCGGGCCAGGGTGGCACAGCCAGGCAGAAGGGAGGGGGTGGAGAAGATCTGAAAGGAAGAGGGATGGCCCAGGAAGTGCCAGCTGTCAAAGACCAACCAGTAAGTGGTTGAGTTGCTGGGCTGAATGGGATTCCTAGGTCAGCAAACAGGGGCTCAACTCCTGAACCTCACTGCCACCCCCCTCCCCAATCTCCCTCTTACCCAGGATGCCAATGGCTCTGAGGAGAAGCGGAAAAGCGTGTTGGCCACAACTTCCAGGTGTGGCGTGGAGTTTTCCGAGCCTGCCTTAGCCGCCAAGAGAGCTCGGGAGGAGAGTGGGATGGTACCCCTCATCATTCCCGTGTCTGTTCCCGTGAGGACTGTGGGTCCAACTGAGGTGGCCCAAGTCGGAGGTGCTGACGAGGATGGGACTGGTCTTGAGCAGTACCCCACCGAGCACAAGCCGTCAGTCATCGTGACCCGCAGGCGGTCCACCCGAGTTCCCGGGACAGATGCTGCAGCTCAGGTATGAGAGGCTGCCCCCCAGCTCCTCCAGTGCTGGAATACTTTTAGTTCCAAAGACTCCAAGGGAAGCTTGGAATTCTAGGGACCCAGGGAGATGCTATTTTCCTTCGTTCATGTTTTGTTTTGTTTTGTTTTCCTGAGACAAGGTCTCTGTGTAGCCCTGGCTGTCCTGGAACTTACTGTGTAGACCAAGCTGGCCTTGAACTCACAGAGATCTGCCTCTACCTTCTGAGTGCTGGGATTAAGAATATGTGTCACTATGCCCGGCCCGGTAAAAATTTAAAAAATAGTTTTATATTTTGTGACTCTTTCCCACGCGCATGTGGTGGGTGCCCTTGGAATTGCGGTTATGGAGAGTATAAGCCACCGTGTGGGTGCTGGGAATGGGGTCCCCGTCCTCTGGAAGAGCAGCCAGTGCTCTTAACCACTGAGCCATCTTCCCACATATCAGGAGATACTGTTTTTTATTTTCCAAATCAAACTTGTACAGAAATACACAAAGGGTCTGAGGTAGTTTTATACTTGAGGAGGTGGTCATCAGGAGAGTCTAGCTTGTGGATCTGTTGTGGTTGCCAGTCAGGAGGTGTTAATGGCTCCTGGGGAAGGTCCTGAGCTAGCTTTTGGGGTGCAGAAATGTTTGCTTGTGTGTTCAGTTCTGAACCAAGCGGTGGTGTTTCCTGTACTCTGTCGCTGCTTTTTGATGTTTTAGGGGTGTACATGTTTGGCCCAGCATGAGACTTGCTGAGAGAAGTTTCTTTTCATCTGTAGTATCTTTTCATCTGTAGTGTCTGTTCTGTGAGAAGCACATGTCTTTCTGTCCTTCCACTACATCTTCTCTGTGTCCTTTAGGAACAATTTCAAGTAGTAAATAATTTTGGTTTGCTATTTTCTGCTTCAGTAACCTTGTCTGTACCATTTACAGTTCTTTTTTTTAACTAATTAAAATAGTTAAATGCATGTTCTACAATGTTTTTTATATATACATGTATGTTTATATGTAGTAGAACTGCTAAACCAAGGTAGTTAGCATAGTCATTATCTCCCATCCTTATTATTATTTTTCTTTTTTTGTGAGAACATTTAAGATCTGGTCACTTAGCAGTATTCTAAGAGAAACAAATTAATGGAGCAATGAAAGCCGTGGTGTTGCCCAATCGGCTACTGAATTCGTATCTCCAGTTTTTAATGAACTTGGGTTTCGCAGTCCTCATTCCATCTCCAGCCCTTGGGAGCAGCCCCTCGCTGTGCTGTCTGCCTGGGAGTCCTGATACACCTAGGTCGAGCTCTGTCACCTGCTGTTATGTTCTGCTAATGCCATCCTGTCTTTGTTATGTACTGCTGAGTATGTGTGTGTGTATGTCTGTGTGTGTGTCTTGTGCTTTCAGTTGACTGGGGTTGTCACTCCCGGCAACAATGTATTAGTTATATACAATGTATTAGTTAGTTATATACAATGTATTAGTTAGTTATATACAATGTATTAGTTAGTTATATACAATGTATTAGTTGGTTATATACAATGTATTAGTTAGTTATATACAATGTATTAGTTAGTTATATACAATGTATTAGTTAGTTATATATAATGTATTAGTTATAGACTTATTTCTCTGTTGGTGGTTACTTTACTTGGATTTCTGCAGTTTTCTCAGTTCCCTGAGGGATATCACATGGCTAACACCCTTTAGATGTATAGGAGAGAAGCTCCTGTGGTATACACAGCGACTGCTCATGGCATAGAGTTTAATTCCCTGCTTGAGGAGACCCCTAGAGACTTAAACAGTATGTAGCTTTGACTCACTGAAATATAATGTAAGGGCTTTCACCACTTCCTGGACAGAACAGAGTTCCTAGAAGGTTTTCACTCCATTTCCTGCCAATCCCTAGCTTGAAGAATTATTGGCAGGTATTTTACTTTTCGTATATTGTCCTCAACAGAACATGGGTGTGCTTGGATCTACCCATTTACTCGTGCCATTTCTTGTTAATTTCCTGTCTCATATGTCCAGTTCTCGGATATCTATCTTGGATAGGTTATGTGTTACTTGAAGAACTTGCTTCGAGGTTTCCTTTGGTGTGAGTCTGCTAATGATGAGTTTTACTGATTTTTGATTTCTGGAAAGCGCCTCCTTTGGTCTCCTTTGTCAAGGATAACTCTGCTGAGTGCCGTAGGTCTTAGGCTTGTAGTCATTGTCCGTCAGCACTTAAAGGTCTCACCACTTTGTCTTCAGGCTTTCCTATTTATGTTGTGTTTCAAGACAAAGTTTCTCGGAACTTTGCAATCCTGCTGTCCTGGAACTCCATAGACCGGGCTGGCCTCAAACTCTCAGAGATCACCTGCCTCTGCCTCCTGTATGCCTGGATCACTGGTGTGCACTAGCACACTGGTATTTCCTAATTTTCAGGTCACATCGTACTTCCTTGTGTATCAGTCGGGTTGTCTTTAAATTAAATTTCAAGTATATTAGTTCATATTATGTTGCTGTATTAAAATAATAAGCTGGTGCTTTTTTTGTAAAGAAGTTTATCCAGATTATGGTCTTAGATGTTAAAAGTCCAAGATTAAATGGTTTTGTACTTTCAACCTCTAGTAAGGGCCCTCTTGGCCCCTGCACAATATAGCAGATGGCATGACAGAGACAGACAGATAGAAAGCACACGCCTGTCCTTTTTTTAAAAAAAAGATTTATTTATTAGTTTCATGTATGTGAGTACACTGTTACTCTATTCAGACACACCAGATGGTTGTGAGCCACCGTGTGGTTGCTGGGAATTAGAACTCAGGACCTTTGGAAGAGCAGTCAGTGCTCCTAGCCACTGAGCCATCTCTCCAGCCCAGGCCTGTCCTTTTTAACAGCTTGCTTGCTTGAGAGCTAACTCAGTTCTTCAGCAGCAGCAGTGTCTTCCAAAGGCCATGCTCCCGACTTGGCTACCGTGCATCAGTCCCTTTGACTTATAAAGTTCTGCCATTCAACACCCTACTCTGAGGACCAGGCCTCTGCTCTGTAGACCCTGGGAGGACAAACCACATCAAATCATAGCATCCATCATACTGTGTATGCAAGATGTCTGACTGTGAGCTGGGCCTGGTGGTGCATGCCTTTAATTCCCAAGCTCTGTGGATCTTGGAGCTCAGGACATCTTGGTCTTGGAGGGAGTTTTAGGCCAACCTGAAATTTATAGAGGGCACCTGTCTCCAAAGGAAAAATGAGCCTGAGGTTGGCTTTGACTTTACAATAACTTTCTCTGCCCCCACCTCTCTACTTTGTTGTTGTTGTTGTTACTTTAAAAAAAAAAGATTTATTTATTTATTTATTTATTTATTTTATGTATATGAGTACACTATTGCTGTCTTCAGACACACCAGAAGAGGACATCAGATCCCATTACAGATAGTTATGAGCCACCATGTGGTTGCTGGGAATTGAACTCAGGACCTCTGGAAGAGCAGTCAGTGCTCTTAACCGCTGAGCCATCTCTCCAGCCCCACTGTTACTTTTTTTTTTTTCTTAGTTTTTGTTCTTCAAAACAAAACAAAAACATCTGCTTTATTTGGGAGTGTATGTGTGTGAGTGTGTGCATGCCATGGTGTGTATCGGAGGACAATTTGTGTGAATCGGTTTTCTCCTCTCGCTGTGTGGTTCCAGGGATTGAATTCAAGTTGTCAGGCTTGGTAGCAAGTGCCTTCACTCACTGAGCCATCTAGCCCACCTTTTTTTTTTTAAAAAAAAATGTGTACGTATGTACGTGAGCACGTGTGCCGTCCTGTGTGAGGAAGTCAGAGGGCACCCTCTGTGTTCATCTGCACCTCCCACTTGATTGCCATAGTGTATGTCACTGTTTGCAGCTGTGAGTGTCATCAGGCTGGTTGGCTCTTCAGCTTCCCGGGGTTCTCCATCGCCACTTTCCATAGGAGTGATGGGATTACAGGCAGAGATGCCATGTTTGTTGGACCTTACGTGGGTCCAAACTCGGGTCCTCACACTTAGAGGACAAGGACTTTACTTGCTGAGCTGTCTACCCAGCCACAGCTTCTTTTAACAGACCAAGGTTGGGATTGTGCAATGGAAGCTAGTTCATAAGCACCAGCTCCCAACACAAAGGTACTCTTAATATGGCCACTGCTGCTGTTTTGCTTTTTGTTGGTTTGTTTGTTTGTTTGTTTGTTTTGAGGCAGGAATTCTCTGTGTAGTCTTGACTCTTCTGGATCTAGCTCTAAAGAGCAGGGCTGGCCTTGAACTCACAGAGATCTCTGCCTGCCTCAGCCTCTGGTGGGATTAAAGGTGTGTGCCACCACTGCATGGCTGCTGCTGCTACTACTGTTTCCTCTTCTCAGGTTTGTTTGCTTGCTTGCTTGTTTATTGTGTATGTGAATGGGTGTTTTGCCTGCATGGATGTCTGTGTACCACATATGGGCCTGGTGCTCATGGAGGCTGGAAGAGGGTATCAGTTCCCTTGGGACTGGAGTTACAGTTAGTTGTGAGTCACCCTCTGGGTGCTGGGAATTGAACCTGGATCCACTGGAAGAGCAGCCAGTTCTCTTAACTGCTGAGCCACCTCTCTAGACCCGTTATTGTTTTTTTGTTTTTGTTTGGTTGTTTGTCTGCTTGTTTTTTCTCTTCAAGATACTATATCTTGAAAAGTAGATAAATAACTCCAGCACTTGTGTGTTAGTGTATATGTATGCACATGTGTACAGATGTGCGTGTGTGTGTGTGTGTGTGCCTGTGATGGCCAGAAGATAATGTTAGATGTCTTTCTCAGTTATGTTCCACCAGCATTTTTCAGATGGGATCTCTCACAGAACCTGAAGCTCAATGCTTCAGTCAGACTGGCTGGTGAGCGGGCCCCAGGGATCCCCCAGCCGCCACCTCCCTAGCCTTGAGATTACAGATGTTTGCCACCACATCTGGCTTTTCTATGTGGATTCTGGGGATCCAAATCATGCCCTGATGTTTTCCTGTCAACACTTCTGCCACCAAGCTGTTCCCAGCTAAGCCATGCTTGCTTTTTGTGTAAAATCTTTTTTCTCTTCAATAGTGCTCAATTAACACGTTCGCACCCAGGACATTAATTTAAAGCCGTCTCTAACATCTTCCTGCCATCTAGAAGAATTCATCTTTATATGCCATTTTATTTGCTAGGTCTGAAGCCATGACTTCATGGCCACTTGTTAAAATTGACCTGAAAAGCCAGTGGGTGTGCCTGTCTGTGTGTGTCTGTGTGCCTGTGTCTCTTCGAGTCTTCCCAAGAGTGTTTCTCTTGACTTCTGCTGGGCAGCAAAGGGCTCTAGCAATCCTGAGTCACTTTTACTTAATCAGAAACAGATGAGACAATTTAAGCATTCTTCCATGTAAGGACAAGCCTGTTTGCCACTTGCTGTTATTCTGAGCCACAGCTTTTATTCTGGTAGTTCTTGGAGCTATCAAACTCTGCCTAGCCCTCACCCCCCCCCCCCCCCCCAGTTGCTTCTCCAAGTAATAACGTTCACCTGCAGGCACAAGGCAGCTAAGAGGCTGGGCTTGCCAGTTTGACCCCACATCCACCTCAGGTCTTGGGTCTTTAATTCTTTGTCAAGCTGTTTGTTCTGATATCTCTGGGAATGTTTTTTTCCATTCAGTTCAGATTTCCTGTTTATTCTGTTGAAGAGCTGGCCTGCATGCTTGTTCTCTATAATAGGAAAGAGACAGGGCCTTTAAGATCATTGTGAGGTAATTGATTCAAGCTCATCGGATCTCTGAGGTCTTCTTTGTGGTGGGGAAAGTATGTTGGAGGCTGGAAGTTGAGGCCTGGTAGCTTGTCTTGACAGAGGGTAGGAAGGAGCCAGAGAAACCAGTTGGTGTCTCCATTTCATACCTGAGGAAACAGGCTCAGGAAAGTCAAGAGACTGCATTAGCCTGCTTCTCCTCACTCTAAAAAAAACACCCGAGACAGGCTAACATAATGAAGAGGGTTAGGTTAGCTCATTCTAGAGAAACAAAGTCCAGGGGCCTTTTCTGGGGGCAATCAACCTGCAGGCAGGCAGGCAGAGTTCCAAGATCATTGATTGCAGTGCTTCACTGGGGAAAAAGATAGGGAACACATGTGTCTGTCATCTGCCTGTCTCTGTCTGTATTCTTCTGGTCCACACAGGACTGGGCAATGGTGGCTCCACTCTGATGACCTTACGTTATGCTAATAAATCACCTCCTTGCCTCTAAATATCACCCAGACGTCAGTCTCCGCCTTCTTCCTACTGTTAACATCAGGCGTTGAGGATTAAACCCCCGTGACTGTGAACTTGGGGTGCAAATGATATTCAACTGTAGCACTGGGGGCTCTGTAGCTTAATGAATGGTAGGGCACTTGCCTAACATGTGCAGGACTCAGGTTCTGTTCCCATCACCAAACCGCAAACCGCCGCAAGCCTTAGCACTCACCTGAGGTCAGATGGCCAGCGAATGGCAGAGCTGACCCTAGATCACATCTTCTGAGTCATTGCCTTTGAGGAGTTTGGCTATACCAGAGGGCTCCGAGATTACTGAGAGATCCTGCAGGAGAGTTAGCCCCAAACTGTCTGCTTTCTGGGGTCTTGTTCTGTGGCTTGATATGGGGGAGGGGGGTGTTATATTTTGTTATTTGTTTAGTTAGTATGTTTCTTTGTATTGTAGACATTTCCAATCATTCATAAAAGTGGAGAAGGGTCTCGTGACTGAATGCTTAGTCATCCCCCAGGTCTCGTAATTCTATCAGAGCACAGCCAACCTTGGTTCATCTGCACTCATGATCCTGAATCGTTCTGAGGCGCATTTCACATTGTAACACTTCATAAATATCTTCGGCTTGCATCAGAATACATACATATGGTCTATTTGCCTGCCTACCTGCCTGCCTGCCCTGCCTTCCTTCCTCCCTCCCTCCTTCCTTTCTTCCCTGTCTCCAACCTCCCCCCGCCCCCCACTTCTTTCTTTTTAAAATGGTCTCAATAGCATTGTCACAGCTTGAAGGTCAAAAATACTCCGAACAGTTTAAATCTCTTACCTGTAAATAGCTGGAGCTGGTTTTGTATAGGATTGTCTGGCACGGAGGGTGGGGGTGGGGAGGCCTTTAGCTCCAGAGGTAGTTAGTTCTCTGTTGCTGTGATAAATGCTAAAACCAAAAGCAACCCGTGGCGGAGGAAAGAGTTTATTTTATCCTGTAGTTTACAGTCGGACATGAGGGAAGTCAGCACAGGAACACAGGCAGGAACCTGGAGGCAGGAGCTGATGCAGAGGTCATGGAGGGATGCCGCTCACTGGCTTGGTCATCATGACTCACTCAGCTGCCTTCCTAGAGAACCCAGGACCACCTGCCCAGGGGCGGGATTGCCCACAGTGGCCTGGGCCTCCTCCATCAATTAGAAGTTAAGGAAATTGCCCCACAGACTTGTTCTCAGGCCCATCTAATGGAGGCGGTTTCTGAACTGAGAGCCCCTCCTCCTTGCTCTGTTTGTTTGATGTCAAACTGACAAATCCAAGCAGCATGGCTCTTCTGCAGTTTCCTCCTGGGTAGCCATTACTGTTCCTCTAATGGCAGAGGAATGAACATTCTCCGTTTGTCCTAATTCGTAGAAGGAGCATGAGAACACACAGAAAGAAAAGGTCATGCCCGGGCCTCAGAAGGAGAGCCCCCCCCTTGGCTGGAATGAGCTTGAAGGAGCTGGATCCTTGAAGGGGGGAGAGCCTGCAGCACTCGAGCCAACTTGACTGACCTTTGTTTACTATGTGACCAGAGATGCCGTAGTTGCTGCTTCCCCTTGGAGAGTGTTAGCGTGGACTAAGAAAGGCTCTCTCTTGATGGCCCTGCTTTCTGTTCAGTAGATGCTCATAAGGCACACCATATAGAAGGGCAAGCTAGGAAGGCCAGCCTCTGACAACATGGGTGGGCTAGCTTCTGACAGTAGCAGATCTTCTGACTCTTACGCCTTAGCTCAGACAACGCAGGCTTCTATCCCATACAGACTCTGGACATCAGTAATGACAGAACTGTTACTGCAACCACACAATATTGATTTCCATATATCCACTCATATTGCTACATAGGAGGCTGGGCCGCCTGTGCTCTGCTGCCCTCTCTAGGCCGAGGATCTGAACGCCAGGGTAGAGGGAGAAATGCTGTGGGTTGGAATTGTGCTCAGTAGTGTAGTGTTTGCCCAGCATCCGCAAGGCCGAGGATTTGATCTCCACCCACAAAAAACAAATGTGCTTATTCATTTCCACATACTGACTGGTTGGTTTAATCTTCATAGCTCCCAGGTTTGGTAGGCATTTCCTGTTCTAGTCTCACATTAAAGGTGAGGATGGCCGGGCGTGGTGGTACACACCTTTAATCCCAGCACTTGGGAGGCAGAGGCAGGCGGATTTCTGAGTTCGAGGCCAGCCTGGTCTACAGAGTGAGTTCTAGGACAGCCAGGACTACACAGAGAAACCCTGTCTTGGGGGGGGGGGGGGGCGGCGGGGAAGTGAGGAGATGTCTCCATGGTTAAGAGCACTGACTGCTGTTCCAGAGGTCCTGAGTTCAAATCCCAGCAGCCACATGGTGGCTTACAAACCATCTGTAATGGGCAACCGATGCCACCTTCTGGTGTGTCTGAAGACAGTGATAGTGTACCCACATATGTGAAATGAATAGATAAATCTTTTTAAAAAGAAAAGAGAGAAAAGTAAAAGTAGGACAGACAGCTTCCTCAACCTAAACCCCTCACTGTGGCCTCCTGGGAAGTTTGCTAGCCTGTGACTGCCTGGTGGGGCAATAAGCCGAGCTTTAAGGCGTTCTCCGTCTTCCAGGACGACAGGTTTCTGGGGCCGCAAGAGGCCGAGCCTCTTCGTTTTGTTTCCTTCTCCAGGCTGAAGACCTGAACGTCAAGTTGGAAGGGGAGCCTTCCATGCGGAAACCAAAGCAGCGGCCACGGCCGGAGCCCCTCATCATCCCCACCAAGGCGGGCACTTTCATCGCCCCTCCTGTCTACTCCAACATCACCCCCTACCAGAGCCACCTGCGCTCTCCTGTGCGCCTTGCTGACCACCCCTCTGAGCGGAGCTTTGAGCTGCCCCCTTACACACCGCCCCCCATTCTCAGCCCGGTCCGGGAAGGCTCTGGCCTCTACTTCAATGCCATCATATCAACCAGCAACATCCCGGCCCCTCCTCCTATCACGCCAAAGAGTGCCCATCGAACCCTGCTCCGCTCTAGTAAGTGACCCTGGTGGCTGTGGTGGCGGTGGTGGTGGGTTATACGGGACTGGGGGCTGGAGGACGCCGGTTGGTCCTCCTGTTTGGATTCTGATCTTCTGTCCACCCTTTACTGTCAGACCTGCAAGTCCACCTGCTCAGACCCCAGTTCGTTCAATATTCAGCAAGGATCAGGATTTGATTAGTCATGCTTGGCTGCTGACGGAATTACTGATACTCAGCTGCTCCACAAACAGCAGTTCCTTACGATTCAATCTAATAGCTCCCTCCTCAGGCTGTGGTGGGGATCAGTTATTCATTCATTATTCATAGTAGGTGGCTGACCTGGTCTCCTGGGCTTGTTGATACGTTTTGGTCAAGAACAGGCCCTGGTGTTGTGAGGCTTAAAAATGTCCATTTTGCAAAGGGGTTCTTTTCTTTTGGAAAGTGGGATCACCTGACCCCTTACAGCAGAATGGCGTAGGTGCAGTCTTCTCCCAGTTAACCTCTGACCCCAGATATCACCCATGGTGCAGTGCGCTGGTGCCTCCTGGTGTCTGTGGATGGAAATTGCCTGCTGTTGGCAAGCACGGGTTTTGCTTACCTGGGAAGAAGTTTCTCTCTCTGGCTTGGTTTGGGTTGGAAATCACGGAGCAGAGCCAACGAGATATCAGTCAGTGTGCCCAGCAAGTGTTTACTGAGCATTGGGTGTAAAACCTCAAACCGGATCCTGTGCAGGCTCCAAGAATGTATGGGTACCATTATCTACTCTAAAGAAAGTGCAGGGTGGGATCATTGGGGAATTGACAAGAAAGCTTGGGAGACAGAAAAGCAGAGGCTCCCAGCAGTGTGGGACCAGCAGGCAGTGAATGAGGCCGACACCAAGTTTCTAACCTATGGCAGCCTCCTGGGTAGATAAGGAAAGAATTTGGGAGAGGGTGGAGCCATAGCTGAGCTTGAACTGCAGAGTGGGAGGGGCAGGCACTGCAGGCGTGGAGTGGGGCTGAGCGGGGGAGTGAGGGCCGTGAGGTTGGGGTGAGAGCCTGGGTCATGGGGTGGGAGCACAGGGAACTGCCTGAAACAGCCGAGGGGGTCAGACTTTGTCTCACTCACGTTGCAGGGGGCAGCAGCAGAGGTTTGGTGTGTTGTTTTGTTTTGATTAAGGGAGTGTTTTCATCCAGTAAGGCTTTAAGATTAACTTGGAGAAGAAAGGTGAGGCCCCTCCCCCTCAAAAAAAAAATCCAGAGAGAAGATGAAAAGATAATTATAAAGAGATCTTTGCCATCTTCCTGGTCTGCTTCGTCCCGGCCTCTTTGATAGAACAAAACAGAAGTAAAACATAGCTCTATACTGCAGCGCGTGCAGAGAGGGAGCTCCTGGAAGCTGGGGCTGGGCTTCTGGGGGTTGTGCTGACAATGATAGCTGACAGTTGTGGAGTGCCAGGCTCTTTTTTAACTCAGACATCTCATTACCTACAGGAGACAGAAAGAACGAACCCCTTTTGCAGATGTGAAAACTGAGGCCCTCACATGTTTAATACGGGGCCGGAGTTGCACAGTCGTCAGATTGCAGAGCAAGGACAGAGGGTGCCTGGGTTCCGAGTGTACTCAATGAGTCACCGCTGTGACTCTTGCATGCAGGACAGCCGTCTAGGACAGGAGTGTTTTCCTGAAGGGAGGAAGAGGCCATTTACCAATTTGTTCTTTGCTCGTAGATAGCTCTGAAGTCACCCCGCCTGTCCTCTCTGTGATGGGGGAGGCCACCCCTGTGAGCATCGAACCGTAAGTGCAGCCCCTGCCCCAGGCCCATGATGTGTGGGTGCCCAGGTGGGCCCAATGCATTGCAGATTAGCATGGGAGCAAGGGGAGGGTTCTGTGGGGCCTTCTTAGAGCCAGTCAGACTCTCTGAGCTTCTGTAGTCTATCCTGGCCTCTCTTGTCTTCTGCCAGCTTTTGTGTGGACGTTGCAGAGAGAGGGAAGGGAAGGGACAAGTTGGCTCGAATTTGTCATGAGGGAGAGCTGGGCGGGAGGGTCCAAGAGTCTCTCCTGATCTGTCAAGTATGGAGTCATGCCCCAGGCCAGGCTGTCTTCACTGTCTCCCAGAAGCCACAGTCCCTACACCCAACTATGGCTTTACTGCACTCCATCTGCCAGCTGTACCGTTTCCTTCCCATTCTTGGGAGAAAATCAGGTTCTTTGTCCTCACAATGTGAGGCCTTACTCCCTGCCCTTGCACCCCTGCAGACGAATCAACGTCGGGACCCGGTTCCAGGCAGAAATTCCCATGATGAGAGACCGAGCGCTGGCAGCTTTTGACCCCCATAAGGCTGACTTGGTGTGGCAGCCATGGGAACATCTTGAGAGCAGCTGGGAGAAGCAGAGACAAGGTAAGGAGAGATCTCCAGGGAGCAAGGCATGGCGGGATGGTGGGCAGATGGGCGGGCTGGGTCCTGCAGGATCCAGCCCTAACTTGATTTCCTTTTCTCCCAATGCTTCTGGTGAGTCCAGTGGATGACCTGCTGACAGCTGCCTGTTCAAGCATTTTCCCTGGGGCTGGCACCAACCAGGAACTAGCCCTGCACTATCTGCATGAGTCCCGGGGGGACATCCTGGTAAGGAAGCCTTATTAAATGGGGGGTGGGGTGGGGGGGTGGCAGTCCTTTAAGAAAGCAAGTGCAGGTTTCTCCCTACCTGCTGCCAGAACCAGGCTTGGTGGTATAAAATTTTATTTCCCCTCTCCCAACCCCCACCCCTAAATATGACTGTCTGCCTTGCCTTGGCCTCCTCAGTATGGGGATGACGTGGTGTGGTGATTTGAGGCAGTTACAGCGGGGGTGTCTGAGCAAGGAAGAGGCTGTTGGAGTTTGGCCTAAGGGAACTCTAGTCTCAAACCCTGGCTGGGTGTGCAAGGCCCTACTGTTGAGTCTGTTCCCTGATTCTAGATTAGTAGATCCCCCCACTCTCAGACAGGATTGCCACCAAGGGCATTGATGGCTGTGGATTCCTTAAAGTACGCCTGACGACCCGAGTCTTCAGCACCCCATTTCCTGTGATTTTTACCATACTCCCATGTGCCCTGTCTCTCAGCACTTAGGCCAGGCAAGCGTAAGTGACTACTCTACCCAGCCACTGGAGGAGGCTCTCCACATGTTCCTTCCCTGGCCTGGGTCACTCATGTCACATCTTCCAGCTTCCTGACTGCCCTTTCTTCCCCTCCAGGAGGCGCTGAATAAGCTGCTACTGAAGAGGCCCCTGCGGCCCCACAATCACCCACTGGCAACATATCACTACACAGGTGGGCCTGACTGGGTGGTCACGGGGCCCAGAGCCTCAAAGCTCTCCAGCATCCAGCTTGGGGCTGAGACACAGCCCTGAATGAGAGTTGGGACAGGCAGTCAGCCAACAGTCAGAGCAAGGAAACTAATATCAATATCACTCTCTTGGGGCTCCCCATGCCCTTGAGGGGAAGCCTGAAGTGGGTAGGCAGCTGAGGCCAAAAAGAAAAGGGAAAAAAAAAAAAAACCCTAGTCACCAGGTATAGAGGTCAAAGGTCAAACCTAGGGCGTGCAGTCCAAACTGATGTCAGGTACCTGGAACTTACCGTTACAGTGCTTGTCTTATTCTGGACGCTGTACTGTAAGAGAGGCGTGAACACAGTCACGTGATCCTAGAAGCCTCTGTTAGGTTCCCTTTTGTCTGTACCAGGCAGAGCCAGCCCCGAAAGGTTGTTTCCACCTTACAGCGTTTAGTCTTTCTCAGGCCTTGAAAGACAGGGTTCCGATGGTCATTCACACCTGACATGCAGGGAGAGGGAGGCTTCAGGAAGCCGGTAGTGTGTAACCAAAGCAGACTCACGCCTTGCAGTGCGGATGCTCATGTTCCTGCCCGAGTCACAACCCGGCCCCCTCTTTGCCCTGCAGGCTCTGACCAGTGGAAGACGGCTGAGAGGAAGCTGTTCAACAAGGGCATTGCCATCTATAAGAAAGATTTCTTCCTGGTACAGAAGCTGGTGAGCAGGGGCGAGTGAGGGGGGGTCCTGTGGTCACTCAGCAAGTGGCCAGATGGCAGGGTGTTCGTCGAGTGTGCCTGAGTTCAGCCCCTATCACTGCGGCTACGTCACTGCTATTAAGTCGCTTCAGAGGCAGCTTGATAAACCACAGCTCCACAGAGGATCCTCCACTGACTTCTGAGCTCCCGGGACTTTAAGCCTAGATAGGGCCGAACCTAGCAGGCAAGTAGAGGAGGCAAGAGAAAACAGTCCTTATATGGGAGTGTATCGGCCAAACCCAACCCAGTGGTCCCTTAGACTCTGAAATAGGAGAGCTGGATGCCAGTGTTGAGGAGGACCATGGAGATGATCTGTGCTCTAGTATCACACATCGCATCACTTATTCTGCACACATGGAAAGACAGAAATTAGGAAGGGGGGGGGGCTCACCTTAGGATGTGTAGCCCTTTGGTGGCAGTTAGCAATGTGGGGAGGGTCTTCTGCTTCCTCCTTAGGCTGTCCCTGAATCCTCCCGGACACGAGGACACTGTGACATTTCTCTTTCTTCCTTTGCACTGCTCCCTGAGAGGAGTGGATCTATTCCCCTGATTGATGAAGGGGGGTGGGGGCGGGGATGCACTGCTGTATTGGGGCTGTAATTGGGGCTGGCTTTGGATGTGGAAGGTGCCCAGATACTTTGAAGTTTTCAAATGTATAGAAAATGGAGAAGAGTAATTCCATGACCACCCATTAATTAATGCCTTTCTGGGGTTTACCATTTGTCTTGTTTTCGTCTCTTTCTCTCTCTGCATCTAAACACAGACCCACGAAATACACAGAGCTATCTTCTCTACACCCCCCCCCCACTTCTGTTTTACCAAATCGTTTAAAGTAAGCTGTAGCTGAGCCTGGATGTATAGGCCTGCAATCATGGCTATTTGGGGAGGAGGGTAGGTGAGGTAGGAAGATTACAAGTTCAAACCTGGGCTACTAAAAAAAAAAAAAAAACAAAACTGAGTTCAAGGTCAGCCTAGATAACTTAGTGGGACTCTCAAAATTTAAAATGGAGGTGGGTAGGGTTGGAAGTACTATTTAATGGTAGAGCATTCGCCTAGCCGTGTTCAGACCATATGTTCAGTGCCTAGCACAGGGGCAGAGGATTATTTTCAAATAAAAGTTCCCTGAGCATTGGCAAGCAATTTAAAGGCACAGTGAGAGGCCCGTGGAGATGGCCTAGTGGTTCAGACATCACGTTACTTAATGCATACATTGAAAAGCAAAAATTAGGATGATGTGCCCTCTTTCTTTCACCTGGGGACTCCGAGAAGTTAGAGGGATAAGAATGAGTTCACTTACACTGCTAGTTACAGATCCTGACGCAGCCGGGCCTCCTGAGCCCCTACTGGCCCAGTGCAGCCTCTTGTACTGGGACTCTCATAGGTCACGACCCTCTAATATCTAGTCCACAGTCAAATCTACCCAGAACTTCTGGGCCTTCACTAAAGAGCTGCAGAAGCCTCCGTTAATTGCATTGGCCAGAGATTCATTGTGGAGTAGGCACTGAGAATTGGGGTTTGGGATTTAGTTTTTTGCCTAAGGCTTAAAGGGAACATGAAGAGACGAGAAAGGTGAGCCATGTCGGCTCCCCCTGACCTCCATGTGGCTTTAATTCAGATCCAGACCAAGACTGTGGCCCAGTGTGTGGAATTCTACTACACCTACAAGAAACAGGTGAAAATCGGCCGCAACGGGACGCTTACCTTCGGCGACCTGGATGTCGGTGACGAGAAGTCAGGCCAAGAGGAGGTTGAGGTGGACGTTAAGGTGAGCCCTTCCCCGGCTCTGCTGCATCACTCTGGGTAACACCTTAGGCCAGGACCTAACTGGAGGCCTGAGGACTCTCCTGGGGTTTATACAGGGCTGACAGAGGGGGAGAGCAGCCCCCTGGCAGCTCCCAGGAGCTGGTGGCCCAGGCCCTGGCCCTTTTGAGCTCTCTCCGGTATCAACTGTCCCGGTCGTAGTGATGGTGCTGATGCTGAACACTGGAGAGTCGGCGGCACAGCTTTGGCTTACTGCCTCTTCCGAGCAGACCACCAAGGTCACTTCTGGGCTCCAGCTCTTCTTGTACCACCTTTATGATTTCTGCTTTGTCTATGCGTTAACACACACCACAATTACTGTTTCTGTCACGTCCCACACAACTTTTTTTTTTTTTTAAGATTTATTTATTTATTTATTTTATGTATTTATATATCTGTACACTGTAGCTGTACAGATGGTTGTGAGCCACCATGTGGTTGCTGAGATTTGAACTTAGGACCTTCAGAAGAGCCGTCAGTGCTCTTAACCGCTGAGCCATCTCTCCAGCCCCCCACACAACTTTTATTATTATTTTTTTTTTTGAGTCAGCCCACTCTTTTTCTCAAAAGGGAAGCTTTATATTACAATCATAAATAGAAACCAGTATTGTTGCCTATAAATAGAAGGTACTGGGAAAAATAAGTCCACATGAAAACCAAACCCTGTCACTAAATGCCAGGCCTCTGAGACAGGGCTGGCTTCTCATTTAGGCAGATTATCAAGTCTAGGGAAGAGGCACATTAACACCAACCCTGACGTGGTCTTTGAGAGACACTGTGATTTAATTTTGTGCCCAGAAATCCTCTTGACCTTGTCTCTAGGTTACAAGGCAAGACTTGGTGGCGTTCCGCTTTGAGATGAGGGAGTAGTTTGGTCCTCATATTATAGATGGGGGATGGAGATTAAAGTATCACAGACAGTTAAACTGGAGCTCAGAGCTACTGCCTGGCACACGAGGTCACTGTGTCCAAAGGGTGCTCAAAAGATTCTGGGCATGTCTCCAGGAGGCCAGGTGGTTTGTGGATCCTGGCAAGTTCCCTCCATATCCCTGGCTCAGTCTCACCCTGAGGGCACCCAGGGTGAGACTATCATCTTCTTTCTGGGCCAACTGGGCATAGGAAAGCTGTGACTTACGACAGAGTCCCAGTACCAGAGGCTGGGCTGGGTCAAGACAGGACTGCAGACCCAGCAGGTGCTTCAGAGCCTTGGATGGATCAGAGTCTGCACTCTGGAATGACTGGGTTCATTCTTGTCCCCCATAGACTTCTCAGAAGTTCCCAAGGGTGCCTCCTCCCAGAAGAGAGTCCCCAAGTGAAGAGAGGCCGGAGCCTAAGAGAGAAGTGACAGAACCCAGGAAGGAGGGGGAGGAGGAGGTGCCAGACACCCAGGAGAAGGGAGAGCAGGAGGAGGGGCGTGAGCGCAGCCGGCGGGCCGCTGCCGTCAAAGCTACACAGACACTACAGGCCAATGAGGCGGTAAGTGACCTCCACCTTTATTCCCTGAGGGCAGGGCAGGAAGGCTGAGCGAGGCCTGAGGTGTGGGTGGGAGGACAGCAAGACCTTGGTGACCCTCATGGTTATAGGTCCTTTATGCCCTTAACTTCCTTGGGTCTCAACCCTGTGTGGTTGAGGATGGACTATGATGAAGCTCACTTTACAGCTAAGCAAACTGGGGTTGAAGGTGATGTAGCTTGTGGACAGCCTGATTCAGACTGCAATTTATCTTTCCAATACAAAAAATATAATTGTATGTAATTATATGTATATACACGTATGTATATGCATGCATATTATATGTATGTATATATACACACATGCATGCACATACTGTGTAAGTGTTTCTGTGTCTGAGATTCAGAGGAAACAGGCCTTGTGAAAACCCAGTAGTAGTGCGGTAGGGGAAGCACTCATAAGCTGCGGCTCACTCATGGCTCCCCTAGAACATGAGCCTGGCAAGACTGTCTGGAGTAGGGCAGGAGAGATGGCTCAGCAGGTAAGAGCACTGACTGCTCTTCTGAAGGTCCTGAGTTCAAATTCCAGCAACCACACAGTGGCTCACAACAACCTGTAACCACCTGATGCCCTTTTCTGGTGTGTCTGAAGTCAGCTACAGTGTACTCATAATAAATAAATACAGTGTATAATGATAAACCTTTTTTTAAAATGGCCTTGTGGCCGGGCAGTGGTGGCACACTCCTTTAATCCCAGCACTTGGGAGGCAGAGGCAGGCGGATTTCTGAGTTCAAGGCCAGCCTGGTCTACAGAGTGAGTTCCAGGACAGCCAGGGCTACACAGAGAAACCCTGTCTCAAAAAACCAAAAAGGAACCATTAAACATCAACAATTTTCCAGCCTGGTCTACAAAGTGAGTTCCAGGACAGCCAGGGCTATACAGAGAAACCCTGTCTCGAAAAACCAAAAAAAAAAAAAGAAAAAAGAAAAGGGGGGGGGGGCTGTATGTTCTCTGCCGAGTGCTTCATGTCTGCTATCTCACTGATTCCTCATAGTAACTGCACAGCGTTAACTCCCACTGAGTGCATGAGGGAAATCAGGGGCAGAGATGCCTTTGGACCTGGCTCTAGGTCTGTCCCCTTCACAGACTAAGCAAGGCATCTCATTTTAGCTTCCCTAGGAGAATTCTCCAGGAAGTCGCAGAGATGGGGAAGTGTGTGTACACTCTCCCTGCAGGACACCTGTCAGCCAGACACACCTGCGTGCCTCCTGCTCGGCTGCCAGCCTGCCAGGAGTGTGCAGTGTCTGCTGTCCGAGGGGTGACAGAGGGCACGTTTATCGCTTCTGATGGCCATTTGGGGTTCCTGTCCTGAGACTAACGCAGGCCTTTAAACGTCCTTGGGGTGCACACCATGGTTCCTCTGCTCTCTGATACCTGTTCTTTCTCTTCTTTTTCCCCTCCTAGTACTTCCTCAGCAAGTACTCCCTCCTGTTGGAGGAGCTGACTTCCTATCACCTGACACATTATGTGAACACATGTTTCTCTGGCATGGAGATATGATTGGACTAAATGTCAAAAAAAAAAAAAAAAAAAAAAAAAACCACCAAAAAACAAAAACCGTGAACACAGAGTCAGTATTGATGCCTATAGCTGCCAGAGTGTGGCACAGAATTACTGTGTCAGCCACTCTGTGATAGTGCCAGCTGCAGTGGCCTCCTGGAAGCAGCCAGCAGGTCCTGTCCCTGACCACTTGGCAGGGATGTGTGACGTTTTAGGGCCCTCTGTTTCTTGAGATGCCAGAACCTCGCCTTCACACTTGCCTCTAAGACACACCCTGTTTGTTGCTTGTCTCCAGGCCAATGACGTTCTAATTCTCCGGAGCCATGAGCCCAATGCCCCGGGGTCTGCAGGTGTCCAGACCTCAGAGAAGCCGAGAGAGGGGCCGGGGAAGTCCCGAAGGGCACTGCCTTTCACAGAGAAGAAGAAAAAAACCGAGGCATTTAATAAAACCCAGAACCAGGAGAACACCTTCCCTTGTAAAAAGTGCGGCAGGTAAGAAGTCCCTTCCTTATCTTCAGAGGAACCCATTAATGTTAGGGCAGGGACTTTGACGCTGCTGGGGGCGGGGCCCGGGATCTGCTTTTTTGATCAGCTCAGTGGGTTTCCAGGGTAATGGCATCCTGAGGCAGGCAAGGTATGAAGGGGCGGGGCGGGAACCTCCCGAATGGGCGGGGCAAGGGTAGGGGCTAGGTGGACCGGCTGGGGTTTGAGGGTGAAGAGTGGAGGGGTGACTCTCTCATCCGAGCCCTTCCTGCCCACCGCAGGGTGTTTTACAAGGTGAAGAGCCGCAGTGCTCACATGAAGAGTCACGCCGAGCAGGAGAAGAAGGCCGCAGCTCTGAGGCTGAAGGAGAAGGAGGCTGCAGCGGCCGCCGCGCATCAGCAGGCGCTGAGAGAAGAGAGCGGCGAAGGGGAGAAGGGCTGAGGACCCTGCTGGATCCTATTGCCGGGCTCCCCAGCACCCCAGTCCCTGGAACCTCTAGAAGGGGCCAGGAGAGGGTCACTTGGACTTTGCTCTGCAGAACAAACCCGATAATGAAAAATAAACCGGCTCTTTTATTTACAAAGGCCAAGGACAGTGTTAAGAGCTGCAGGATCCAGTTCTCTCAGTATCTGGTTGGTCCCGAGTTCTGCTTTCCCGGAGCCTAGAGAGGCCGGGCCACTTGGAATGGGGTAGAGCTCTACAGCTGCTTCTCTGATCTCTGCTGTTGCATCTGTGCCTCTTTCATCCCAGGTCCTTAGTAAGCCACCACGGCAAGCCAAGCACAAGCTCGCCCCATGGCAGCATTGTTCCTCCTTCCGCAGAGGACCTGGAAGGCTGTGCGGACCTTTATCTATGCCCCCAGAGGGACTCCTTAGAGAGAGGTGGCCTTAACACCTGTGTTGTCCTTGTGCCGTCACGCTCAGGCCGGAGCTGCTCCAACGATCCCATCTGGAGGTCCCCACTTACTTAGGCGTATCTCAGAGGGCTATTTTCAACCCCTTTGCTGCTTGTTAACAGCCTGTCTGGGGCTGTCAAAGTTTTCTCAAAAGTTTGGCGTTTGTGCCCTGCTCTCAGCCTACTACACGGAGAGGAACTGTTCAGAGGCCAGAAGATGCAGAGCTCGGCCCGAGAAATCTTTTGACAAACCCATGACTAGCATTTTATACCTTTGAGTCCCGGAGGCTGCTAAAGGAGCCTCAAGCAGGTCCCAGAGAGGCCTGGCCTGCTCTTTGGTGCCAGCTTCCTTCTTGCCCGTCGAGTTCTCAGTAGCTGCCAGCTGATTCCACTGCACCCCACTCAATGTTGATATTCACAGCCCCACTCCCCCACCCCCAATACGGCATGCTGGAGTTTGCTGGATTCTTCCCTTGGAGGGTGATGTCCCCTAACTAGATTAGACAGGAGCCTTCATTCTGTGGCTTGTTGTCATTTGGGAACTATTTATTTATTTTTTAATATTTAAGTTTTAACATCCTCAGGGACCAGGGGCCTCTTGCTTTCCAGAGGTCCAAGTGCATTTATCCCAAAATAAGGCACCTTCTTGGCATCCCCAAACCCTCCCCCAGTTCCAAGGCCCTGGGGTCCCTTACCTTGTGGCTCTTGGCCACAGGAATGACAGAAACTGACTGGGCTGGGAAGGCAGGGAGTGTTATCAGTCACAGGAAGCCAGCAGATGTGGGTGAGATCAAAGGCAGGTCTCTGTCCTGCCCTTTCTGTACTTTCAAATGCTCGAGGGAGTTGGCAAGAGGCCAGAATTCTAGTTTTGGTTATCAGCCTCGATTCTGGCTTGAAGAAACCATATTTGGCATGGAATTACTGAAGGGTTGGAATGTTCTAGAGTCCCCTTCGTTTTCCAGTTCAGTAGGGGCCTAAAGCCACTTTTCTGATATCATCACTTAATTATAGTTGTACAAAAGAGTCTTAAGTGACCGTGTGTCTGACTGTTCAGAATGTTAGTAAGGAGCAGAGATAGCCTGCAGCCCGTTGGGAACTGGAAATAGAGATGGGGTTTTGTTTTGAAGCTACAGACTACTGGGTATTTCTTGCATTCATTTACACATTAGTATGGTTCTATGAGAGAGCTGCGGGTGGAAATAACAAACCTGTCCCCCTAGATACCTAGACAGTTACCTTCACCTTCAGTTTCCCCGGTTTGTTTCCTTCATAGGCTTCTATCAGCTCGAAGTCCCGGGATTACAAAAATCTGGTACCCTCTAGAAGCAGGAGGGCAACAAGTTTAGGATCTCTTCTAAATCACTTCTATAACGCGTGCCTTCACAGCTCAGCCCCAAAGTGCCACTTAGGTTTCCCAAGGTTCTTTTCTATTTAAACCATATCTGGCTCAGGCCCCTTGGCGGACAGGTGATGATAGCAGCCACATGAGATCCTTCAGCCACATGAGACTCCTCAGCTCAGTGGTACCAACTAATCCTTAGAAATCTTAATTAAAAAACAAACAAACCCAAAAACTTTTCTAAGTTCACAGAGACCAGATGACTATAGCCACGGGGGGGGGGGGGGGATCAAGATGGTACCTTTAGGTAGTGATCCCACCAGACACTGTTTTAGAGGGGCCTGTGCTCCATGCGCACGTGTGGAAACTGAACTAGTTCAAAGCGGAGATGCACGTGTGGCAGGAGGCTGGCGCAGGCGTGTCCTTACTGGTGCTTTCTCGTATGAACACACTGGGCTTGGCTTTTGTTGTTCTTTCTATTCAGAGCTCCCTGTTTGACAATAGCATCCCTATACAATGTCACCCTGCCTGTCCCCCAGCTTCCATCTGCATTCAGAGAAGGCCATGACACTGACCGAGCCTGTGTTCTGGGCCATCTCTGAGGTCTCTTGCCCTCACTGCTGTCCTTCAAGCCTTCAGCAGCCCCCTTAGAGCTAAAGTATATACCCACCCACCGTCCTGCCGCCCCACCTCCAACCCTGGCACAGAGGCCCTGTGCTCATGATGTCTAAAGGGATTGCCTATATTTAACTGCCTCAGTCACCTAACCTCTTTCTTCTCATGTGCCAGATGTTAAAGACAGAGGAGGAAGAGTGCAACAGTCCTCACGCCTCAGCTGTTTAAATGTTTTTATTGGGACTCACTGTTCTGGGTTATTATTTATTACCAGAGTGGCAAAGCCTAACCCCTTAGGTTTTTACAGGAAGTATGCATATTTTTATATAAAAAACAGTTGTGTCTAACCCACATTTGGCTGTGTTTGTTGCCTCAAAAAAAAAAATTGCAGCTGTTAGAACTTTTCCTCATTTGTCTCTTACGTTAAAGGCCTTGCTGGAGAGGATGGAGCACAGAACAGCCTTGACAGTCTGTAATTAGTGTACAAATATTTTAATAGCATAAAGTAAGTATATTCCTTTTATTTTGAAACAAAATGGTCAGACACTGCCTTTCATGTGTTTGTTGCCTGTGGCACTCTTTTTAAAAAAGACTGTTACATATTAAAATAGTGTATATATATATATATATAAATATTACCTTTTTGTGTACAGTTGTGATAGACCAGACTGAAAATTTTATTTTTTGTGTGCTTTTTATAAAAAAAAATTAATACACTAAAGAGAATCTTGCTGTGATTGTACTGTACCTATGTAACTTATTTACTTTTGAATGTTCTGTATCTTAAGACCTTTTATTAAATAAGGTTTAAAAAAAAATTCATTGTTGAATACCACATTCTTATAGGGGTGTTTTTGCCGTCTGGGTGTGATAGGCCTTGTTTTGCTTGAAGAGAACTTACACCCCTTTTCGGGGCCATCAACATTCTGTTTTGCTATCTTGTGTACTCAGTAAGGACAAGAAGGCAATATGCTTGCAGTTTGCCTGGCTACAAAGATAAGCAGTCAGGGGGGTTTGTGTACACACACACACACACACACACACACACACACACACACACACACACACACACACACTTTAAACAAGAAAGCCAAGTCAGACACTCACAGGAACCAGTAGATGGAATTCTCTTTCCTAGTTTTGTGGGGAGGAACCAAGTAGTTGCAGAGTGGGATCAGGTGGTTCCCGGAAGTCAGAGTTAAAGAGTGAAAGCATAGAATAGATGAGCAATATGAGTCAAGTCCGTCGTGGTAGATGCATATCAAAAAGGCCAGCTTAAATCCACGGCAAAATTAAATAAAGCATGCGTAGCAATAGTTAAGAAAGAATCGGGGAAGTGGGGGGGTGGGGGGCTGTAAAAAGAAATGCGCCATCATAGAATAGACTCCTCAAACCCCTTCTTGGCACCATAGCAACCGCCAGATCCTCTGGAGCCCGAGCATCTCGCGTCGTCATGGACACAGTTGTCACGGTGACACTGGGGGAGGCTAGCCGGCCGGTTCCGCCCTCCTCTGCAGCTGCACGCCGGCCGTTGCGGGAGCGCGCGGACATAAGCGCTGGGCAGAGCTGCCTCCAGTCCGGTTCCTCCCCCATCCCGTGCTTCCTACCCCTTGGGTCCCCGGTGCTAGGAGTGCCGCCTCTCCCCACATAGCCAAGCCACGGCCTCGCGTGACCCTCAGCCCGCCGGCGTGCCGGGGAGAGGTGGGAGGAGCTGCCACGCCCCGCGACCGCGCCCAGCCATCTCCCGCCCGGAGCCATCAGCCTTGAGCCCACCTTGCTCCCTCTCTTAAAGTGGTGACGCCAGACACAGCTGCAGCCAGTTCAGCCCTCCCTGCCCGGACCAAAGGGGGCGACATTCGAGTGATAGGCGGAGTGTCCCGTGGCTCCCGACACTGACTTGGGACCTGGAAGGGACAAGAAGGAACTCTGGTGTCTTTTGGTAATTGTGGTTGCTTGAAGCTTGTCGCCCCCTGGCCTACCGGGGGAGGAGAGCATGTTGTATTTATCCTAGGCCCTATAGCCTCGTGAGCCAGTCCAAGCAGTGTCTGTAGAACTGGCACTCTTAATAGTTGGGCGAAATGGCTATGACACTATTGGAAGACTGGTGCAGGGGAATGGATGTGAACTCTCAGAAAGCTCTGTTGGTCTGGGGGATCCCTGTGAACTGTGATGAGACCGAAATCGAAGAGACCCTCCATGCCGCGATGCCCCAGGTATCCTATCGAGTACTGGGGAGAATGTTCTGGAGGGAAGAAAATGCTAAAGCAGCCTTGTTAGAGCTCACTGGGGCAGTGGACTACTCCCTGATACCCAGGGAGATGCCAGGCAAAGGAGGGCTCTGGAAAGTGGTGTTTAAACCCCCCACTTCCGACGCAGAGTTCTTGGAAAGGCTGCATCTCTTTCTATCTAGGGAAGGGTGGACTGTGCAAGATGTTGCTCGTGTGCTTGGGTTTCAGAACCCTGCTCCAGCTCCAGGCCCGGAAATGTCAGCAGAGATGCTCAACTATATTTTGGGTAATGTTATTCAACCTCTTGTTGAGTCCATATGGTATAAGAAGCTGACGTTATTCTCCGGGAAGGACATTCCCGGGCCTGGCGAGGAAACCTTTGATTCCTGGCTGGAGCACTCGAATGAAATCATAGAGGAATGGCAGGTGTCGGATATAGAAAAGAGACGGCGGTTGATGGAGAGTTTGAGAGGCCCCGCTGCTGACGTCATCCGCATCCTCAAGACCAACAACCCTACCATAACGACCGCAGAATGCCTGAAGGCTCTTGAGCAGGTCTTTGGGAGTGTGGAGAGCTCTAGAGATGCACAGGTCAGATTTCTGAACACTTACCAGAACCCAGGAGAAAAGTTATCTTCGTATGTTATCCGTCTGGAGCCTCTGCTGCAAAAGGTAGTAGACAAGGGGGCCATTGATAAAGATAACGTGAACCAGGCTCGCTTGGAGCAGGTCATCGCTGGGGCCAACCACAGTGGGGCCCTCCGAAGGCAGTTGTGGCTGGCTGGGGCTGCGGAAGGGCCCGCACCCAACCTCTTCCAGTTACTGGTGCAGATTCGAGAGGAGGAAGCCAAGAAGGAAGAGGAGGAGGCCGAGGCCGCCCTCTTGCAGTTAGGCCTGGAGGGACACTTCTGAGTCCTAGGATTGGCCAGGCTGCTTTTGATATCCCTGTGACATTTTATTAAGCCTGCCACTCAAAGTAAGCACCCAGCCTCCTCCTGGCTTGGTTTTGTTTTCTGAGGGATGGGATGGGGAAGTCAGACCCGCATATTCCTGTAACATTCACAGAATTGTGTGATTGACAGGAGCTGCAACGGTAAAGGTGGTCCTTACTGCCTAAAGTGAATGCTTGATGCCAGCCCTCCTGGGGACATCTCTGACAGCTGTAAGAAAACATGAAGCTGTGACACTTCCTGTCAAGATGGTTGCCAAGCTGCAAGTTCTGATGCGCGCCAGGTTCACAGACTGTACAGTACAAACTCTTGTGTTTGTTACTAACACTGTGGATAGTTTTACTGTAAATTGTTCCCAATTTGTATCGATGGAAAGAATGTGATTCTATTAGAGGATATTACTCATCTTGAAAAATGCGGATTTCTAATTCCTCACGGCTCAACACTGGAATCAGTTTCCCTGAAAAGGATCCTCGGACTAAAAGTGGCATGTTAGAAAAAACCAGGCCTTTACAGAGCTGCACAATCAGTTCTTCACGGTGGAAGACAGAAGTCCTGGGGAGAGTGGCCATGCCCAATCTACACTTCCTTCACTTCAAAGATTAGTCATTTAATAATTGGTCAATGCTAAGGGTTCTAAGTTTGACGTTATTGAATAGATGTATACAAATAAAAATTTGAAAGTTCTCATTTTTCCTGACACGTATAAAAATTTTCAGTTAATTTAGCTCCGTATATTTTTCTCCTAACAAGGACTTTTGTTCATGTAAAACAAAACAAAAATTACCCTCCTTGCTATGAATATGAACTTAAGTTGCAGTGTCACCTACACATCTTGGTTGGGCGGTTCCTTGGTTGTTTTGTCACAGTCCTACTCTGTAGCTGAGGCTGGCCTGAAATTCACTCTGTAGCCCAGGCTGGCCTCAAACTTGCAGCGGTCCTGGGGTTACAGGTTTGAGCCACTACACCTAGCTATTTCTTGTAGATCCAGTCTCACTGTGTAGCATGGGCTACTGCTCTTGAACCTGTGATCCTTCTGCCTACCTCCTGGGGGCTGGGATTCTAGGCATACACTACCACATCTACCTTTCAATGGGTTCAATTTCCACATGACTTCCTCAAGGTAAGTGATAATGACCGAAGAGAGATGTTTCTATGAAATCTGATAGAAAATTGAATTGGGGCTTAGGTTAGCTAGCAACCTTTCTGTTTTAAAGTCATTGTGTGACTGACAGTGTTTCAGCACAGAAACAATGGTCCAGTCCACTTTGTGTGCAAAGTGTTTGTCTCCCAATAGCCATTTTATAAGTTTCAGTGTCTGCAGATGCCCACCTCTGAGCTCCCGGGTCAATCTGGAAATGCCCTGGAATTTTCTCTTAGGGTCTGAGACTAGAGCTGGGGTAATAGGCACTGTCAATCTCTGAGGTTCTGCTTCATGGACGCACCAGTGTGCAGAGAATGGGGCGGGGCAGGGTGGGGTGGGGGTGGGGGACAGGACTCTGCTGTTTGTTAATTGTGACTGTTAGCTGGTGGATGCTAATATTCTTATGTGTTGGTCCAGATTTTTCTTTTTAAAATATTGTGTGTATGTATGTTGGTGTACATGTCATGGTATGAATACGGAGGTCAAAGGACAACTTGCAGGAACCCATTTTCTCCTTCTACCACGTGGGTCCCTCAACGTAAGATTTGACTTCCTACACTTTTATACAAGCTCGAATTCCGCTATCCCGAGCTAACCAACCACTCTCACTTAGATATATGTTCTTTTTTTTTTTTTTTAAAGATTTATTTATTTATTATATGTAAGTACACTGTAGCTGTCTTCAGACACTCCAGAAGAGGGCACCAGATCTCGTTACGGATGGTTGTGAGCCACCATGTGGTTGCTGGGATTTGAACTCTGGACCTTTGGAAGAGCAGTCGGGTGCTCTTACCCACTGAGCCATCTCACCAGCCCTAGATATATGTTCTTAAAAACAAGGATGGAGTCTGCATCTTTCATGTTGTCGGCATCCTTGGCTTCACATAGGAACATAGTACTCGCTTTGATTGTGGGCAAAGACATGTGGAGGACACAGGACAACTTGTAGGCATCAGCTCTGTCCTTCCACCAAGTAGTTCTGGGGGATCAAGCTCAGGTTGGCAGCTTACGGTGACAGCCTTTACATGCCACGACACCTCACCAGCCCACCCTGTCCTGCCAATGCAACCTCACCTCAGTGGTTGCTAGATTGCCTTCTTCAGTAGCAACAAGTGAAGCTAAGATCACGCGCATGCAGGTCCAGCACTTTACCACTGTACGGCAGGACTGCCCCTTGTTCTGGTTTGTTGTGCCCCTTGTTCTGGTTTGTTGTTTTAGAAGTCTCACATTGTACAAAGGAAGCTGTCCTGCAACTTGCTATGTAGCTGAGGTTGGTTTTGAACTTATAATTTCCTGCCTCATGTTCCCCAGGGCTGGTATTCTATAGGCTTGTGCCACCATGTTTAGAATACTTTCTTTATATAGCTGATTGATTGCATCCCACGAGGAAAAGTATTTTACTATTTAATTAAATGTAAGGCCCACACATCCCTACGGAATACGAAACACGTGAGCATTCCCCTTTCCCAGTCTCTTTGAGTTGAGTTTCCTCTGTAGCCTAGACTATTCTTGAACTTGCCTAGCCTCCTGCCTCAGTCTCCTGAGATGCTGATAGACACACATCCTTTGAGTAAGAAAACAGTGAATTAAAAGTAACTGATTTGATTTGTTTTCTTTCTATAAGCTCAAAAAATTTTAAATTCTGATTTTTTTAGGAAGGTATATTCAAAGACCAGTGGGATCATAGAAACTGCATGGCAGTTTTATTCTGTAACTAAAGTACATTTTGACTGACAGCACAGACTACACTGGCAAATGTATGGTGCTCTTGATACTGTGGGGTTACCCTGTTTCTCAAGGGTCTCTCGGCTAACCTTTACTAGGGATGGTCACGGGCAGGCAAGCTTGCTGACCATGGGAATCCTCTTTCCAGTGGTCACATAATGATGGGTGAGTTAGAAAGTCAGCAAAGGACATTCTCACCAGTGCTGAGGAAGAAATTAGCAGAGACTGATTCAGCTGTGTGCTGTGCACACCTTTAATCCAAGCACTTGGGAGGCAGAGGCAGGCAGATCTCTGTGTTTGTGAACAGCCTGGCCTACAGAGTGAGTTCTAGGACAACTAGGGCTACACCTGAGACCTTGCCTCAGTCAATCAATCAATCAATCATCAATCAATGCGAGTTAAGTGTCTCTGCACCCTGGTTGCTCTCCCTTTCTCTCCTCCCTGGCCCTGTTACCACATGCATGGATTCTACTATTCAAAAGCTGAATTGCTTTAGAAACCAAATATCATGAAAGCTACTCTAATATTAACTAGAGTATAGTAACCAAAGGACTTCTTTTTTTTATAAAATAACATGATTTATTACTATTTTAAAACAAGTTTCACAAAGTAACATTCAGAAACTCAATATTACTAAATAATTTAATGCACAATAAGTTTAGTCATAAAGTCATGCTACAAAAGTCCTGTAGAAAAGATTATTACCAAAGCATTAACAGATGTTACAACGGTCTTCAGAGTGAACATGGGTCTAGAAGCCAAAGCTTTGCGAATGTTGCTCCTGGCCATGAACGACAACCTGAGAGAAGCAGGTGGACTGGGTGCCTTCTGCTCTCCACTGGCCATTGGCAGGAGTGGTACCACTTGGCATCAGCGTCATAGGCAGGGTCTCCCACTGACTGGAGACATACCATGTAATGTAGACAACAGTAAAATGAAAATTTTAAATCTAGATATGGGCCAGGCGGTAGTGGTACATGTCTTTAACTCCAGCACTAGGGAGGCAGAGGCAGGTGGATCTCTGCGTTTGAGGCTAGCTTGGTCTACATACAGAGTAAGTTCCAAGACTGCCTGGGAAACCCTGTGTTGAACAACCAAAACCAAACTAAACCAAACCAAAGTTTCTATTCTGAATAGAAAAGTTATTTACACCCTCCCAGAGGGATGACCTCGGATACAACCCAAATCAGAAAGGCAGAAAATCCTAAGTGAGCATGAAGACGGACTGCAACTGCAGCGTGTGTGGACAAAGGTTGAAGTCTGAGTCTGGACTCCTGTGTGCATTCCTAAGAGCCACACTCATAATTTTAAAGTGCAAATCTATTTTAAAAATAGTTTATTCTCTCTTCCTTCTTGTTAAATTTGTCAGATCATAATTGGTTGTCTGGGTCCTCTAATCTGCCCAATATGGGAAATCAATGAGAATCCGATTAGGACTTCTCCTGTGTTCTATCAGGCTAGAAGTCTATAGTTTTTCCTGTCTGCTTCCTTGCTTACAGTTAGTGATGGACACAGACATGGAACTCTGAAGGCTCAGTGATCACTGATGCAGCTGTTCACACTGGGTAAGGAAGGGTAATGGGCCATGACCTCGTCGGCTGCCACACATAACCCGACTCTGCTGCACGGCTGTTGCTTCATTAGTCACAGACTCATTCTCGGCCCACACAAAGGACATGCGTATCTGAGGCTGAAAGGGAAGGAGAGGTTTCCCCCCCTTGCCGTGTTACTGTTTACGGTCTCAGTGAACTCGGAACAGCTACCTCAGTCAGAGACAAGAACTCCTCACCCATTTTTCAAAGTGAATGATGACATGCAAACTGTCTCGGCCGGCTCACTGCTTTGTTCGTTCGTTTGTTTTGACCTCAAGAAAAACCCAGGTAAAAGATTCCCTGCTTTCTCTGTCACCAACTCTGAGCCAATGACAGATTTATTTCCAATGCTCCCTCTTGTTTTCAGACCCCTGACAAATACCCATTCAACAACAAACACCTATTCAAGCAGAAACTTCCATTCCAGAGCCACAGTTAGGGCGGCCCTGGGAATCATTCCAAGTAACTGAGTGGTGAGGGACAGCGCCGCCCTCCTGGTCAGGTGCACTGGACACCTGCATCAGCTAACTTCTCAATACAAGACAGTCTAGACTGTGCAAAAGAGTCTGCTCAGGATGACACATTTTCTAAAATGTAATATTAAGCTTTAGAGACAAAACAAAATCCATCATAAAGCTGGGTTTTGTTGACAGTGACAGAGGTAGATTGACTGATCAACCATTGTCCTAACAGGAGCAGGGGACAAGAAACTCGAGTTGAAATCCTACAGGCAGAAGTTACAGCTTCTAGGCCTGAGCTTCTAAGGCTGTGTGGGGAACATGAAACTGAGCATTGCATAAAAGGGCAACATACCTGATCAGCTCCAGCCATGATGGTAAAATGTCACCTTCTCTTACAATAATGCTAGTGGCACAGACTGAAGCTGACCAGCCTGCACAGAGGAATGCTGGGACAGGAAACACTGGCTCCTATCTAGAGAATTTGGCTGTCCCACCTGCTCCAGGGCTCAGTGGGCAACGCTTGCAGCCATCTTTTGTAACCATAACTGGAGAGGAGCTCCTGGCATGTAGGGAGTAAAGGACAGGGCTGCAGCTAACCTGCACACAGTGCACGGCCCACAAGTGAGACATACAGCCTAACTGTAAACAGCGCCACACTGAGCATCTCTGGTGCCGTAAGCACAGGTAGGAAAGCCCTCCAAGGCCTAGCTAGATAATATGGTCATTAGCTCAGGATCAGGAGACATAGGAAGTACAACTCCAACATACCAATATCATATTGACTGTGAAAAATTAAAATACTGGGTGTTCCTGCACCCTACCACTATTTATAATACTAGAAGTTCAAATGATCACAGAGAACATCTATTCCAAGTTGGTTCCATCTCCTATCTGAATGGCATAAGCCCCACCTTCCTCAACGACATTTTTTTTCAGTAAAAGATTTCAGGGCTGATCAGAGTGGGCAGGGAAGATGAGGAGGACAAGGACATCGAGGACAGCCTTAATTCTCTCAGGTACCCAGCCTTCCATTTCCTTCCTTCCTTCTTTCCTTCCCTTCCTTCCTTCCTTCCTTCCTTCCTTCCTTCCTTCCTTCCCTTTCTTTCTCTCTCTCTTTCTTTCTTTCTCTCTCTCTTTCTTTCTTTCTTTTCTTTTCTTTTCTTTCTTTTCTTTCTTTCTTTCTTTCTTTCTTTCTTTCTTTCTTTCTTTCTTTCTTTCTTTCTTTCTCTTCCTTCCTTCCTTTCCTCCCTCCCTCCCTCTCTCCCTCCCTCCCTCCCTCCCTCCCTCTTTTTGGTTTTGTTTTTTAAGACAGGTTTTCTCTGTGTAGCCTTGGCTGTTCTGGAACTTACTCTGTAGACCAGGCTGTCCTTCCACTTTCAAATTGAATGCATTTTGGCTTTAATTCCAGGAACATAGCTGCATCAAAGTCATTCCAATATTTGTGATAAGGAGCCGAAAATGTTTGTGTGTGTGTGTGTGTGTGTGTGTGTGTGTGTGTGAGAGAGAGAGAGAGAGAGAGAGAGAGAGAGAGAGAGAGAGAGAGAGAGAGAGAGAGAAATGGACACAGAAAAGCACCTTGCACATCTCTGAGAACCATCAGTGAATAAAAGACATTGAGAAATAGGGGAGGGGTGTTTCCCAACTACAGAATTGGAAACAAACACACATCTGTAAGTCACTTCACAGAGCCCGTCTGAAGCCATCCCCTTCCTGCCCTCACTCCAGGTGCGTTGCAGGAAGCACAGCATCAGCGGGAACAGGGCTTGCCTGTGTAAACTACAAGCAACCACAACAGTGTCCCCTAAGTTTATAGGCCTTCTGCACCACCAAGAAGTCTCACCACTGTTGCTCAGAAGAGAAATGCCAATGGTTTTGAACGTTTAAGCCAGTCAGGGTAAAGTTTCTCCCCATCAGAAAAGCTAAAAAGGAACACTATAAGATATTAGACTAGGTATTCTTTTTAAAAATTGATTATGCATTTAGTGTTTCGCCTCCATGTCTGTCTGTGCAACATGTGTGTGGGAGGCCAGAAAAGGACATCAGAGCCCCTGGAGGTCCAGGGGAGCTGTGAGCCTCCACATAGGTACTGGGAAGCAAACTCAGGTCCTGAGCAACAGGTACTCTTACCTCTGAGCTGCCTCGCCAGCCCACAACCAGGCATTCTTGTATGGATTTAGAGTTGATTGTCAACGCAGTGGTCCCTTCTGACAGAAATCGAGTCATTTTTAATGAAATGATAGCTATAAGTTCTCAAACCAAGGCTACTTATGTAGTCATTAAAAACAGAAACAAAAGACTCTGCCCCTTCACTGTGGTGACTTTCAGGGAGAACCACGTGGAGACAGGGACAAGAATCGGCAGCCTCTGGCTGAGACTTTAGGCACAGCTTGGCAGGGGTTCCTGACTACTCCACAATCAGTCAATGATTCTATCTTGGCCCACTGGAGACTTCATCTGGTGCTGATGCCATTTTACAGGTTTCAGAATATTTTTCTTACATGATAATTATACTCTTCACACTTAACTATTGCTTTGCAGGTCTGAGGTTAAGACACCTATAGTGACAATCTACAACATATTGCCATTTGCCCAAAACACCTCGCTCTTTCCTCCACAGCACTTACATGATACACTTTAAAAGCTGTTTCACTTAGATCTTCTCAAAAATATATCTTGAAATACTGTCTCACTTATTTATAGGTACCAAATTCAGTCTTTAAGTGTGTACCCTTATAACTGTAAAGCAAAGGGCATCCGGGTAAATCAGGAGGGTGAAGGTTTTCAAAATCTCAATGGTCGATACTTAGGACTATTGACTACTGCTTTAAACACATGAGAAATTATTTCTTAAAATCTACATAAAGCAACGTTACAAGAGTTGATGTAGTCGCAGTACTACCAAGGAGTGATCCTGCCAGTTGCGTTAGCCACTGATGGGGACCATGGGGTGTCTGGTTGTACATGATGACTTAAGCGGCATCCATGGTGCACAACCTACATTCCAGCTGACAGTGCACACATTTTTGGAAAAGGAAGAAAATAGACCATGAGCCAAGAAGCCTCCACGGCAGCCATTCTTCCTTTTCGGACCAGTGTTTCCAACTAGATGTTGGGCTCCTGCGTCCAGATACCGCTGTGTTCTAAGGGGAATGCGTCCTCTTACCGCGCTGCTTCTGAAGCAATGGGTGCTGCATTTGTGCTTCTGAGTTGTAAGGGCCTGAACCTTCTATGGATGGGAAAGTTGTCTATCTTTAAAATACCTGGGCTAAGAAATACTAAGCAACTGAGTACAAATAATAAGTCCGTTCCTGTTAAAAAATGACTGGTTTATAAATACTGGGAGACAGGTGACGTACTTAACTGGACAAGACCAGGACATCTGTAGTTCCCAAGGTTGGACTTGACTACAATTGGTGCTACTGGTTTGCGGGAGAAACACTGAATAGGTTTTTCTTAAAGGATGGAAGTGAGAGATGTGTTTTATCTTAAGAACTCTGCTCCACAAAACCTTTAAAATAGACAATTATACAAAACTTATCTATTTTTCTCATAACATTTAAATAAATTAACACAAAATGAAAAGTACAGCCTTAGCTTTCCTCTTCTTCATCCTCCTTAATTACTGGAGTACCTAAAATTTAAAAAAAAAATTATTTCTGGTATCTTTCTTTTTTGTTTTCTTTAAACAAGGACTCTCTATGTAATTCTGGCTGTCCTAGAACTCTCTGTAGACCAGACTGGCCTTAAAGTCAGAGATCCACCTGCCTCTGCCTCCTGGGCAGTGGGATTAAAGGTGTGCGCCATCTGCCTTTGTCTGCTGAGCAGTGGAATTAAAGGCGTGCGCCACCACGCCTGGCTTGTTTCACCCTTAAAGGAAGGATTTCACTGCTTCTAGGCAACTGTAACCACTCTTGGCCCTCTTTTTTTTTTTTTTTTAACGTGACTATTCATTGCTGCAAATGCAGTCTAAGTCATCTAAAGGGTCACAAGAACAGCCTGCATTTAGAGCTAGCACATCATTGTTATCCGTGTCATGTCACTTTAGGCCTAGGTTTGTCTCTACAGGGGGGAGAGGGGAACATTTAGCATGGCTCGGTTAAAGCTCTGAGGTAGACTGATCTAGACACTGAGTGGGAGAAGGAATGAGGGAGCGCAAAGAGCACAAGAAACCTTAGCGTATTGTGTTCATCGAGCGTGCGTGCGTGCGTGCGTGTGTGTGTGTGTGTGTGTGTGCGTGTGTGTGTGTGTGTGTGTGTGTGTGTGTGTGTGCGCATGTGAGCGTGCGCATGTGCCTGTTCACCTCTGTGCTAGGACCACAAGCTTTTTTACATGGGCTTTGGGGATCAAGCTCAAGCCCTTATATTAGGACTTACACATATAAGGCAAGCTCTGAGCACTGAGCCACCGTCCCAGCCCGTTCATTTTCCTGATTATGGTGATCATACATGTTGAAAGCATTTAAACTTAGTGGTGGTCCCCAACAAGTGTACCAGCTGCACCTATCGTCTTGACAGTGTGTCGTGGAGGACGAGCGCCTAGGTCCTCTATTTTGGATATGAGTGCCAGTACAAGTGAGTGATAAAGGGACATAGAAAGTGTCTGACTCGGCATGGTGGTCACCATCACCACTGCAGCCACCACTGCGTAGTTCCCATTCTTCCTTCAGTCAACTGGGCTAGTCAGAGTGGGCATGGTGGTCTTAGGGACGAATGAAACGCAAAAGGAGACCACAGACATACTTGCCTTTGTCTCTGAAAAACGTAGGAAACTGGGAAAAATAGGCACAGGATAATGTGAAGGTGGCAATGATTCTTCCCAAGGATGGCAGGAGAGGGACTCAGGGGTTCTGGAATGGGGGGGGTGGTGGTTCTGGCCCTGGCTTTTAATGCCACTGGGAGGAAATGAACTCTTGTGATTTATTTAAGGAGAGACTCTTATAATCACCATAGACCTCATTCAAAAACAAAAACAACCAAACAAAATGCCCATTCCCATGACACGGGTGTGTCACACGGCTGTGGCAGGAAGCCTCAGGACATCTCATTTCTACACTGCATGCATGCGCCTGTGTCTGTGTGTGTGTACATGTGTGTGTGTGTGAGAGAGAGAGAGAGTGTGTGTATGCTCTACAGGAGTCCTGGGAAGGGGAACAATAGATACACCTGTCAGAGTCCTTGTGGACCACTGACCTATAAACTTTTCCTCATGGCTTATTCTATAATGATGGCATCAACCAAGAGAGGTATTAAGAATGACTTCTTATAGCTGGGTGTGGTGACTTTAACCTCAGAACTTGTGAGTTTGGGGCCAGCCTGGACTACATAGGGAATTCTAGGCTTGTCTAGACTTGTAAGATGAGCCGCCAACCCCACTGGCAGAAGCCACGCCCAGTGTCGTCGTCCCCCACCTCCCTCACCCCCCACTCCCCCCCTCCCTGGTCCTCACACTCACCATCCAGCTTTTTCAGCTTGGGCACTCTCTTGGTTGCTTCATCGATCCAGGTGCCCTCGGCAGAGTGTTTCTCCTCCAGGGGATTACCTACGAACACCAGGTCCTCCAGGCACGGCAGCTCAGACAGCTTCAGGAACTCAGCTGCAAGCACAGACACTTCCCACGTTGGTAAACTTCAGGGTTACACTCTCGGGGCTTGGGGGACAGAATTCAGTCACTAGCTCCATTTGTGACTATGCAGGGAAGTGGTAAGATTCTGAAGATTAAGAGAAGCTTTACCACATAAAGTCATTATTTGAGGAAATTATGGGATTGGGGTGTGTGAAAACCTCTCTTCTCCCTTTAATACTGCCCTAATGATGGGAACAGAGAAGGCTCCATGCTGCAAAGAACAGCAATCAGTGTCTGAGGTGCTGCATCAGAAGCTAAGCTAACCCCCCTTAGTCTCCGCACACCCCATCATCTCTGAGTTCTTAAAGCAATTCACCCAAATTCTCACCACAGAACTTGTAACACTTTTAGAAATACTAGCTTACTAAACATGTCCCCTCTCAGCTGGGCATGGTGGCACACGCCATTAATCCCAGCACTCAGGAGGCAGAGGAAGGCGGGTTTCTGAGTTCAAGGCTAGCCTGGTCTACAGAGTGAGTTCCAGGACAGCCAGGGCTACACAGAGAAACCCTGTCTTGAAAAACCAAAAAAAAAAAAAAAAAAAAAAAACCAAAAAACCCCATGTCCCCTCTCAGCTGTGAACTACCTGGAGGCTGGAACAAACACACCATCCACCCGCTCTTGGCCTAGTTCATGGTGTATACAGTAGGGTGTTAGAACATGCTGAAAGAACGACACACAAAAGAGGCAGAACAATGTAGGCATCACACCAGCCTTCCATGTTCATTACATCTAAATGAACTTCTCCAGCCTTTGGAAGATACATTTTTTTTCACAATTAATAGGTCCAAGACCCACACAATCATATTTACTATAAGTCAATGTGTGTGTGTGTGTGTGTGTGTGTGTGTGTATCAGAGGTTGACATCAGATGTCTTCCTCAAATTCTCTGCACCTTATTTTGAGAGACCAGACCTCTCAGTGAACCTGAGCTCACTGATCCCACTTGACTGGCTGGTCCCATCAAGACCCAAACCCTTTGTCCTCCCCACCCTATGACCACGGGGACTGCAGATGCCCATTGTCTATTCCCAGCTTTCATGGGTACTGGGGATTTGAACTCAGGTCCTCATGTTTATGGCACTTTGCCCATGAACCATTTTCCAAGGCCTAAGTAAATAGTTAAATATATATCTCGTATTTAAAATTTGGAATTTCTATAGTTTCCCCTAAAGCTGTTTTTCTCTGCATTTAGAAATAAAGAGCCCTATTTTAGCAGGGCGTGGTGGCACACGCCTTTAATCCCAGCACTCAGGAGGCAGAGGCAGGCGGATTTCTGAGTTTGAGGCCAGCCTGATCTACATAGTGAGTTCCAGGACAGCCAAGGCTATACAGAGAAACCCTGTCTCGAAAAACCAAAAAACATAAAACAAACAAACAAACAAAAAACAAAAAAAGAAAGAAAGAAAGAAAAGAAAAAAAATAATAAATAAATTTTTTTTTTTAAACTGAAAGAGCCCTATTTTATGTGCTCTCCCCTGACTAGGGATTCTCTTTGAATTAGTGTGTTGAGAGTTAAGTCTCACTACCTTAAACTCTGAACTGCCTCAGGCTCCAGAGTACAGGGATTATAGCTGTGCATCGCTGTACACCTAGCTCCTTTTGGCTGTTTTCTACAAACAGGAAGCAGGAGCCTGTAGGAGCACGCTCAGCTTACCCCAGTCTTTTACCAGGTTATTAGACATGTAGAGAATCTTCAGTTTCTTCATGACATGGATCCCTTTCAACTTCTCAATAAAATTGTAGGAGATCCACAACTCTTCCAGTGTTTCTCCTACTGCTTCCTAGGAAGGAAAACATTGGATTTACACTTTTATTTTTAACCTGAGTGCCTGTATCCTCCCTTACAAGCACACAGAAAGGTTTTTAAAGAGATCTGAGACTTGCCAGTCCACCTGCTGAAGAGCTGACATGCCATGGACGTTATATTTCATGAAGGAACAAACAGAACATTCCCTCCCCTATTAAGTGGATCTAAATTCTGTTCTCCAATAGCTTCACAAGCATTCAGAATAGCTACTGAGATTGCAAGAGGAGAAATAATGGCACTACTCCATCATCTATATTGAATAGTAGTTCTAAATTACTTTCTTCCAGGTTATATTATTTGGTCCTAAGAAAACATAAAAAGTAGATGAACCAATTTCATTTATTTGTATTATGTAGGACACTGAGATCTCATTTATATTAAGTCCCAGAACTTGCTCTAAAATTCAAGTTTTTCTCAACATCTATTGGAGAAAAAATTATTAACACTGAGAGAATTTTGCATTCTAAGTGCCCATATATTCAGAACATACCATGCCCATTTTGCTATATTTATCCTATCCTATCTCTCAGATTCACAGCGCAAACCTCAGCCCACGCATTCTCACTCCTGTGTGTGTGTGTGTGCCAGTCCTTAGGAGCTGCCTACCTAGTTCGTTGAGAACTATGCTTGGGATCTCCATTGGCTTGGGGGTCATCAATTTGGCTGGGCTGGCTGGGCTGGCTGGCCAGAACACCTCAGGGATCCAGTCTCGACTTCCCCAGTTCTGGATTAGGGTCACACACTATCACGCTTTTTAAGAGTCAAACACAACCCAATTATGCTGCACAGAAAACACTTTACCAGTTGAGCTATGTCCTTAGGCCTCATGTTATCATTTTGATACATAAAATTCAGTTTTAAACACTTGATCTTTCCTTTCTTTTCTTTTCTTTTGTCTTTCTTTTGGTTTTTTTTTTTTTGTGTTTTTTGAGGCAGGGTTTCTCTGTGTAGCCCTGGCTGTTCTGGAACTCACTTTGTAGACCAGGTGGCCTCGAACTCAGAAATCCGCCTGCCTCTGCCTCCCAAGTGCTGGGATTAAACCCTTGATCTTTCTATTAGAATAAAAGTTATTATATTATACCATCTCTTAAATTTTAGGCAATCACCATTTGCACAAAGATTTTCAGTAACAGACAAATGCAATGATCCTTTCCTTTAAAACAAAGTGCTGGGTAGGACCCACTCTGTTTCTATTTGTGTGCCTCCTTCAGCCCTGACAATTTACATAGCCATTTATGGAAATGTCTGGTGGGCCCAGATCTATCTCTGGGTAACTGTCCTTTGAAAGACTATGGAAAAATAAAATCCTTAATGAATTCTTCATCCTGGCAAAACTAGGAGAAAAGTTGAGAACAGGGTAGCCTTGGGTTAACACTGCCATCTCAACCCAAACTTCATCTTAGTTTTAACTTTCCAAGTAGAAAGTGAAGAAATTTTAATCACTCCATCTTGGCACTCCTAAACCAGAAAATGGTGACTTAACTAAGATTTCTAAACTAATATTCTGACATCTTCTCCCAAATGGTTTAATTACAATATCACACATAACTTTTAGAGCAAAAGAGTGAGTCTTCAGGTAGTTTAAGTTTCACTATTTACAAGTTCATTGCCCTGGATCTCCGCCCTTCTCGTGTCTCCATGAACAGTGAAGACACGCCTTAGCACGCCTGTGCTCTGGGTTCCATCCTCAGTGCTGCGCTGGGACTTCTTTTTTTTTTTTTTAAAGATTTATTTATTATATGTAAGTACACTGTAGCTGTCTTCAGACATTCCAGAAGAGGGCGCCAGATCTCGTTGCGGATGGTTGTGAGCCACCATGTGGTTGCTGGGATTTGAACTCTGGACCTTCAGAAGAGCAGTCAGGTGCTCTTACCCACTGAGCCATCTCACCAGCCCCGCGCTGGGACTTCTTGTGAGCAGTATGTTAGGAGGTGTGGCTCATGCTAAGACCATTTTGGAACATACAGCAACAGATCATTATTGTTTGATTCAGATAATGTTACACTGCTTGTAAGACTTTAGGATGTGTGATTTCTAAATTCTTTTTTTTAAAAAGATTTATTTATTATATGTAAGTACACTGTAGCTGTCTTCAGACATCCCAGAAGAGAGCATCAGATCTCGTTACGGATGGTTGTGAGCCATCATGTGGTTGCTGGGATATGAATTCAGGACCGGTGCTCTTAACTACTGAGCCATCTCTCCAGCCCGATTTCTAAGTTTTTTTTTTTTTTTTTTTAAAGATTTATTTATTTATTATGTGTAAGTACACTGTAGCTATCTTCAGACACTCCAGAAGAGGGCGCCAGATCTCATTACAGATGGTTGTTAGCCACCATGTGGTTGCTGGGATTTGAACTCTGGACCTTTGGAAGAGCAGTCGGGTGCTCTTACCCACTGAGCCATCTCACCAGCCCGATTTCTAAGTTCTTAAGGACTATTTTTAACTAACTGATGCCAAGTATACAAGGACTAGGCCATTTCTCCCTTAAGCAGCTCTGAACTTAAACAGGGCCTTACTCTACCACTGAGCTGCACGTTAAAAAAGAAAAAATAGCCCTTTATCTTATATATGTTGAAGAAAAGCTACCTCTTCTATTGCAGCAATAAGAACTGAAAATTCCTCGGGATACATTTTTGCTCAAGAAGTGTAGAAGGCTCTATAGTAGTGGTTCTCAACCTTCCTAATACTGCAGCCCTTTAACACAGTTCCTCGTATTGTGGTGCCCCCCAAACATAAAATTATTTTCATTGCTACTTCACGACTGTAATTTTGCTACTCTCATGAATCATAACATAAATATCTGTTTTCGATGGTCTTAGGTGAACCTTGGGAAAGGGTTGTTCAACCCCCAAAGCATCACAGCCCATAGATTGAGAACCACCACCTTATAGAAATGAAAACTTACAAATAATTGTATTGAAGAACAACAAAATGAGCTAATCTTCCTGTAAGAAAAATGTATTGCTATAAAGACATCAATCAAATAAGTCTATACATTTAATGCATTTCTATTAAGATTTCCAAAAGGAATTTATATTCATGAATTCAACAAAGTGATTCCCAAATTTCTCCATAGTAAACACTCAAGCAAAGTCATAAACATTTTCAAAAGAGAGAGAACTCATCCTAGTGGATATCAAAAATAATATAAAGCTAAAGAAAAGAAGGCATCAGATAGGCAGCAGGGACTCATGGAAGGGACAAGAGGAAGCTAACCAAGCAGGAGCTTACTCACACACAGACTTTAGTGGACAGCATTCCCAGACAGAAGGAAGGGGACTTTAAAAAGGACTTCTTTTTATTTATGTGTACCTGCAGCAGACAACAGAGGGCATCAGATCCCTGGAACTAGAGTTACAGAATGGTGTGCGCTGACAGGTGGGAATGGGGACCAAACCTGGGTCCTCAACCAGAGAAGCCAGTGCACTTAACCACTGAGCCATCCATTCAGCCCCCAAAGAGACTTTTCTAAACATTGCTAGTCATTTGGAGAAACAGAAAGAAATAATGTCTAATACTTAGATACATGTAAAACTAAACTCAGGATGTTTAGTCATGGTAAACTCTATTTGGTGTATGTGCATATGTGTGTCTGTGTGTGTGTGTGTGTGTGTGTGTGTGTATGTGTAGAAGCCAGGGGTCAAAGTTAGATGTCTATATCAGTTTCCACCTTATTTTTTGAAACAGGGCTTCTCACTAAACCTAGAGCTCACCAGTCGGCTAGGCTGGCTCCTGAGCTCTCAGAATCCTCCCATCTCTGCTTCCCATTGTTGGATTACAGTGTGCCCCATGCTGAATTTCTCTGCATGCTGGGATGCAGACTCAGGTTCCACCACTTATACAGCAAGCACATTACCTACTAACCCATCTCCTCATCGCCACCACCTGCTGTACAATTCTCTGATAGCATTTCTCCTATAATGTAAGCTCATGCATGGCATATACACACAAGCAAACAATGTAGGCATTCAGGGAACATGTCATATGGATATGCTGTGCGAATTACACGGGAAAATTGCACATTACATTTCAAAAGGAGAATCTGACCTGGTGAGGTGGCTCAGTGTATACACATGCTTTCTGTCAAGTCTGATGACCTGAGGTTAATGCGCAGGACCCACAAGTGGAAGGGAACTGACATCCACACTCATGCCATGGCACACACACACACACACACACACAATACATAAATACTGAAAATAGACGAATAAGAATAAAGAGATACAAGCCAGCATGTACTGTGCAGCTTCACCTTCCTGGCTACAAAGCAATGAGAATATAAGTGGCCCAGCAAGCTGGGGGCAGTTTTAAACTGTCAGGGCTTTCTTGATACTTGGCATAGTTGGTGTTCTACTTGGAAAGTTTCTACCATCTAAAAATATTTTCTTTTTTTTAAAAAAAGAGTATGCTTTTTATAAAGAAATACATAACCTACCAGTCCGTTTAGGTTCTTTATGTTGTTTCTTCCTAAGGACAAAATCCTCAAGTTTTCTGTTGTGGAAACAAAGCATTTTGGTTATGAAAAATATATACACAACATCATGACTCTAGTAGAACAACATGTTATAAGGAACTTTATAAAATAAGTATCTCTACACACTGAATTAAAGACGCTCTATTACAAAATGGGCAGGAGAGCTGGCAGGGTTTAGACAACATGTGCTGCCAAGCTTGAAGACCCACGTTGGAAGAGTGTAAAGTGAGTTTGAAGGCTAACTGACTGCCCCTTTAAAAGGTTTCAGGCACTGAGGTGCGCAGTTCTGAGCTACTCTACCACTATGCTGGTCTAGCCTGCTTCCCAGCTATGTGCTCATTATTTGCATTTTAGCTCTCCCTGGCTGCTCCTGATTCGCCTGTCCTCTCACAGTGACACCCCGAGTGACAAGCTCATGGTGAATCCCCCACTCCCACCTCAGCCCCACTCTCTCTCCTCTCCTACCCAGCAAACAGACTGATCAGCTTCTCACTGACCAATCAGAAGATGATGGAGAACATGGTTTTACAAAATATGGAGTCAGGAAATACTTCATAATAATGACAATAACAAAATCTGGACTGCACCTGGATCTCTAGGACAGACAGCAGCATCTGAATATGCAGGGCACAAAACTGTTTTATTGTTGTTGTTGTTTTGGTTTGTTTGTTTGGTTGGTTGGTTTTTCAAGACAGGGTTTCTCTGTGTAGCCCTGGCTGTCCTGGAACTCACTCTGTAGACCAGGCTGGCCTTGAACTCAGAAATCTGCCTGCCTCTGCCTCCCAAATGCTGGGATTAGAGACGTGTGCCACCACTGCCTGGCCACAAAACCATTTCTTAACAGAAGAGACTCTGATCTGAGGACTTTAATTACAAAGACACCAAGACAAAGGAAACACCTGAAATAGTGGAGCCAGCAGAATGGAAATAAGAGCACCGTGAGAGACACAGGCCTAGTAATAGTTAACACCGCCCTCCAACCCCAAATACTCAACAAGGGCACTAAGGTATGGGGTGCAGAGTGATTAGGATAGAGACTATGGTTAGGATATGAGATGTTCCCTTGTTAAAGGTTGGTTACAAATGCAACCGTGTGCAGAGGCAGAACTTTGGGGAACTGACTGAGTCACGATCAACAGATCAATTGCTTGTGGCATTAGTGGGAGATGGTAAGAAATAGGAAGTGGGGACAAGGGGGAAGCAGCAGGCCAATGTGGGTATAGCCTGAGAAGACATGTCTTGTGTGTGACCCCTTCCTCTCTCTTTTGGGAAGCACAGCTGATTTTCCTGACACGCCATGCTGCCATGGTGTCCACCTTGTCTCAGGCCCAAAGCAACAGTCGAGCCGAGCTTGACTGAAACTCTGGAGCCATGAGCTGAAGCGAAGCCTTCCCTACGGGTTCTCCTGAGCATCCACCACGGATGGAGTACGGAGTCTGTCTGCCTAGCATGAAGATCCTGCTGAGACGCCACAAGGCACAGCGCAGTTTCCCAACTATGACCACTGAGAGTCTTTATTGAGGGGCTTTTTGTTTTGTTTTTAGTTCTGGAGATTGAACCCAGGGCCTTCTATATGTCAGGCAAGCATTCTACACTGAAGTTCATTGGCAGCCTCCCCCCAATTTTGAGACAGGATGACCCAGAATGCGTTATGTAGCCTTGGCTGGTCTTGAACTCTCAGGGATCATTCTCCCTGAGCCTCCCACATACTGAGGCTGTAGAGGTTGTAGGCACGAGCCACTATGCCTAGCTTCAGTTGTTCCTCTTTAAACAAAGGTTTATTCTTGAGACATGGTCCTTCGAGGTGCTCATGCTGGCCTCAAACTCAAACGCCTTCCTCAGTCTCCCAAGTAGCTCAGTTATGTATGCACACTACCATACCCAGCTTTAGACTTCATTTTATATGCACCATATAAAATTCCATAATTTACATATCTTTACATTAACTGCATTAGTAGGCAAATGTTAAAACCCAAGGTAAATTATAAATACTCTAAAGTAAAGATTGTAACGTGGAGTTCTGGGAGGTCCTAGAGAGGCTGTGGCACTTGATGGGACACTGACCCTGACCTTAATTTTTCACGGATTTTTCCTGTGAGATGACAAGGCTGTACTCAGTGAGGAGCACTGGATAAGCAAACATACAAAAGTCATAAAGAATGTATGGCTAGGAGTGGCAGCACACACTTTTAATCCCAGAAAGGAGAGGCAGGTGGGTCTCTATGAGTTTGAGGCTAACTAGGTCTACATAGTGAGTTCCAGGACAGCCAGGGCTACACAGCGAGACCATGTTCCAAACAAAAACAAATGAATCAAAGAAAACCAACAACCAAGTCATCAAAGAAATGGTCCAGTCCCGTTTGAGAGCGACCAGGCAGCGCTGGTCCAGCCCCGTCTGAGGACGAGGCAGTGTGAGCTTTTAGCTGATTCAGATAGGAACGTTAGACACTGATGAAAGGTCTCTGCTGTGGAGAATGGTGCCTTCAGAATGAGAACTCTGGCATCTGTGTGACAGCTAACTGAAGGACAGAAAGAGACGGGATCACTTATGTGTCACCACTGTCACCAGGCCAGGCTTCTCAAACAACACAAGTCATGGTCCTCTGATAGGCCGTGACATCAGCTGAGTGTGTTGTAGGCTGGGTGGACAGTGCAGAGCTAGCATGAAGGCCTGAGTCTCATTCCCAAACCCATGAAAACGCTGGTGTTGTGCACTTGCAATCCAAGACCTAGTGAGGCGAAGACGGCCAGATCCCTGAGCTGGCTGGCTAGCCTGGTCTACTTGGCCAGAAAAGAAAGTCTTCTTTTGTTTGGTTTGGTTTGGTTTGGTTTGGTTTTGGTTTCCCAAGATAGGGTTTTTCTGTGTAGCTCTAACTGTCCTGGAACTCACTGTGTAGACCAGGTTGTCACTGAACTCAGAGATGCACCTGCCTCAGCCTCCTAAATGCTAGGATTAAGTGTGCACCACCATAGCCCAGTTATAAGAAAGCCTTTTTTACACAGGAAGGTAGTGAAGAACTACACCTAACGTTAGCCTCTGACTTAAACATAAACAATATGCACACATGTGTTCTTACATATACCCAAGACATGCAAAACACCCAAAACATGCAAATCTAGTACGTTATGACAGAGATAAAAAAGATCACATTTTAAATGCACACTAGGACCTATGCTACAAGGCCATAAGTTGTTCTCCAAACTATCCCAGTTTGTGCATTTGATTTGTACATTTATAGGAAACATAATAAATTCCAATATATTGTTTTCTGTGACTACAGGGATGCTAATAAGGTGCTACATTGAAGATTCAGCTCCTGGAAATGGAGAGCAGCAATTATCTGCATGGTACTTCACAGAGGAGAATAAACACAACTCAGGAGTAAACTTGGAGTGGGGCTTGGCTGGGTGAGAAGAGAGCCATAAACCAAATGCCAGTCCCTGGAGCCTGTACTGCTGCTCTGTGGGGCAGAAAAGTCCTTTGTAGATGTCTAATGACCTTGCCATAGAGCCACAGGAGAGGCACAGGCCAGCAGAGCTCTCTGAGTTCAAGGACAGCCTGGTCTACATAAAGATTCTGTCTTGAAAAAAATTAAAAAAACAAAAAAGAAGGAGGAGAGAGAGGAGAGAGGAGAGAGAGAGGGGAGAGAGAGAGAGAGAGAGAGAGAGAGAGAGAGAGAGAGAGATCTTGAGCTGGGGTCATGCTTACTACAAGGGTAAGCTGAAAGTACACGCATGTCCCTGGGAGGGAGGCAGGACTTTAGCACAGACAGAGCAGAAGGCACTTGAACCGCAAAAGCAGAAATTGGTATGATGCCTTCAGAAGCCAAAGAATGTGGCAGCCACCAGAAAACAGAACAAGCAAGAAAAAGACTCTTCCCAAAAACCTCAGAGGGAGGCTCAGTTCTTGGCTCGGTGAAACTAATTTCCTATTTGCAACTTCTAAAACTGTGAGAGAACAAATGTGTTGCTTAAGTCACTAGGTGCAGAGCCACTGGGAACTAACTGAGGAAGTAAGCAGCAGAGGCCACTGGGAGGGGGTGGCACCATTCACAAGGGTAAGGGGAACAGAACATGGGAGTGAGGACTTAACACAAAGGTTCACAGCACACACAACAAATCTGAACAAAAGAAAAAAACATACACAGTGAGAAAGCCGGTGGTCTCAGTCATCTCAACTCTAAATATATAAAAGCTTTCACCAGCTGGGCGTGGTGGCACACGTCTCTAATCCCAGCACTTGGGAGGCAGAGGCAGGCAGATTTCTGAGTTCAAGGCCAGCCTGGTCTACAAAGTGAGTTCCAGGACAGCCAGGGCTACAGAGAAACCCTGTCTTAAAAACCAAAAAAAAAAAAAAGCTTTCACCAGACTTTAAAATATTCAGGTCTCACAGTGCCACCCTTTCCTTCTTTTGGAAACTTAAGACATGGTTTACATACAGATTCCATCATCTGACATTTACTGTGGTCACAACAGGTGCCAGCCCCTGGTGTGACACAGTGTCCCCGGAATGTCTGCCCCATGACTAGAAGCCCAAGAGTCATCTGGACTGTGGGTCACTTACTTAGGCCATTCAGGTTGGCAATTTTTTCAATGCAGTTTGTAGACAGGGAAAGCTTCCTTTAAAAAAACAAAGAAAATTTTTAATTAATAAGAAAAACTTAAGTGGAATGTCAGAAGTTATTTATTAATAGTAATGCCCAAGGAAGATTTTAAATTCATGTTTCTTTTTATATTGAATCCTTTTTCCCCTTCAGTCATAGAATTTAATCCTTCATTTTGAAATCTTTTCCCTCATTGATTATAAGAGTTAATACACACTCATTATAGAGAATTAAAAACAAACCATTAAAGGGCAATTTGTGTTATCTATTAAATGTTTAGTACATGTATTCTTTGATCAAATATTTCATTTTTTGAGATATTATTTTTACTGCATTTTATAAATGAAATTGCGGTGCAAAGCTGTTAAACAATTTTCCCAATATTACACAGTTACAAAATGGCAGGGCCAAAATTGAAACCCTAGAACATATATCTTACCCTCATGATTTGACTTGAGGAGGAATTATTCATTTTTAATCTGCTTGAAAAAGCAAAGGCAGTTACTATATAAGTACCTGGTAAGTAAAGGGTTAAAGCCGCATGTTTTCTAGCTACTCACCCACTCTTGACCACTACCAGTGGAAAGAGGAAGGTCTTTAAATCTAATGCTATGGCTGGGAAGAAATTCTCTAATTCCTCTGGAGGCAGCCTGTCCAAAAGATGTCCGTAAAAGCCCGAGCAGGCCGACCCGGCTCTGCCTGTGTCCTGTGAACATGCTTTGCTGCATTGCACAAACCAACCCCAGACCCGCTGCCTTTCAGATGGCTTTATGATAAAAACAGGTTTTCATTACTTGGAATTCATAGTGGCAGCAAAATGTTTTACCCTGTGCTATGGCATGCTTTCACCACAAGGAACAAGTGGTGCTCAGCAGCTAAATATGTTTGCTTTTCCTTTTAAGCCAAAGCTATCAGTCTAGCAGGTTTGTGTCCAGGAACGGTCCAGTTCGCTTACTGTAAATAAGACGTTAAGGTTGGGTTAGGAGACATTATGCTTCTGTGAAGCTGGGACTGGGCTTCTCTCCCCCAGGAAGGGCAAGTGAAGGGACCCTGATTAGATTAACACAGGCTGAAGGACAGGAAGAACCCCAGGGACTCTAGAGTATTCTACAGCCTGGCCAGAGACAAGGAAGCATGGGGTATAATGTCTCAAAGTACTGTTTCAAGTTAGCTATAAAACCCTGCTGAGCCGGGCGTGGTGGCGCACGCCTTTAATCCCAGCACTCGGGAGGCAGAGGCAGGCGGATTTCTGAGTTCGAGGCCAGCCTGGTCTACAAAGTGAGTTCCAGGACAGCCAGGGCTACACAGAGAAACCCTGTCTCGAAAAACCAAAAAAAAAAAAAAAAAAAACCCTGCTGAAAACCATATGGAATGCTTAGAAAGAAAATGAAAGGAATTAATATCAACCTGACATTAAAAGACCTAGAAAGTAAAAATATAAAATAAGTATAATTTGGTCCCAATTAGAATTTTTTGTTTCTTTTTATGCGACAGGACCTCATGTGACCCTGTGCTAAGATCCTTTGGCATCAGCCTCCCTCCAGGGCCTGAGATTATAGGCATGTGCCACCATACCCAGGCTAATTACAATTATTCTCAAAATGCTAATACTAGGTCCACAGTGTATTATAACTTAGGTGAATGTTAATTCCCTTTTTTCATACTTACTGTATTTTCCATTTTGAACTGTACTTTAAAGTTTTGTTTTGTTTTTAAGGGGTGATCTCTTGGGCAACTAGTAAATAAACATGATTTTTACTTTGGTGGGTAACTTTACAAGAGAAAGACATGGACTGTGAAGTTTGTTTTACTATTGTACTGCTGTACTGTGGGTGGAACTCAAGGCCTTGCAAATGCTAGACAAGTCCTCTTCTACTGAGTCTGACCTCCAGCCTACCTTTTACCATGTGTGTAGGATGTGCATGTGTGCACACACAGGTGGAGGCCTGCTGTTGATGAATCCCCATCCATCACTCTTCCACCTTGTTCACTGAGTCAGGCTCTCTCAATCAGACTCAGAGCACACTGATACAGCAAGCTTGCTCTAGGAATCCCTTGTTTCTGCCCTTTGAGTTTGGAATCACCAAACACTGACATGAGTTCTGGAGATGTGAACTCCAGTTCTCAGGGTTTGGCAAGTGCTTGGACCAATGACCATCTCTCCAGTTTCCTTCCCAGGCTGTTTTATTTTTATTTTATTCTGAGATTTTTATTTTATTCTGAGGCACAGTCTTGATAAGTTGCCTAGGTTAACTTTGAACTACTATCCCTCTGCTTAGGAAGTAGGCTGCATAACAAAGTAATAATTTATTGTGTTATTTAGCTTCTCCCAAAAGGCTAGGAAACTTCTATTTACGAATATTTTATAAAAGCTGCACAAAAAAATGTTGTATTGTTCAGTATCACTCTATCAAATAATTTCATAAACCAATAAGTTTTCACATTTGGCTTTGTCAAGTGAGAAATTATAATAAACAACAACAAAGACCACAGAAAGCAAATATTTTTACAGTTTGTATATGAAAAGGAAAGAAAACGTTACAACAATAAGAGGGTGAAGAACAGCAACTTACTCGCAGTTACCAAGTGTGGATAGAGATGCGTCCATCTTCTCTATGGGGGGAATCTGGGCATACAGCTTTATTTCTTTGGCATCAGATGGCTTCTGACCAGTCTTTTCTTCCTATGGAAAAAAATAAATTTGGCACAAAATGATCCTTAGTTGTAATGTGAAACAAAAGAAGTCAGAATCTCATAAGGCCTTCCAAAATGTTTGTTTCAAAATAATTACTATACTTTAATAACTTAGATGATAATCCCCATTTACTTATTGGCATTTGTACTTAGTTGTCTTATAGCCAAGCCTCTATGTACCTGGGCCACATAACTGTTAAGCCCTACAAATGGATATAAGCAGAAAAGAATTCTATTTGTAATATTTAAGTCCTTTAAGAGCCTATTAAACAATGACTGGGTGGAGGTGGTGCATGCCTCTAACACCAGCGCTCAGGAGGCAGAGGCAGGTGGATCTCCTATCTCCATATCCTCCTTCCCTCAAGCCCTAGAGCTGGGCCCAGCATCTCACATGCTTCTGGGGTCTGAACTCACGTCTTGGTGCCTTTGCAGCAAGCACTTTCCCAGCTAAGTACTTCCCCAGCCTCTCGATGTCAACATTTTGCCACATTTCTAGGTTAGGATAAAGGAACCTAACGCTTAGTAGATCTTCAGTAAGGGCTGGGTTATTTGTGCCAACATGACGGGCCTAGAGGACTTGTTTATTTTGGATGAAATGCCAAAGGCCTAGAGGACAAATATTTCACATTTCACTCATGCGTGGAGGTTAAAAAAGTTGATCTTATCTCATAAAGAGTAGACTAATAGTTACCAGAGGCTGGGAAAAATGGGGAGAAAAGACAAAATTAGCCAGATAGGAGGAGCAAGCTGGAGTGTTCTCTGCACAGTAGAGCGATTATGATAAATTTTTACAATTCAGATAAGATTGAATGCAATCGGGGGCTGCTGAGATGGCTCAGTGGGTAAGAGTATTAACTGCCCTTCAGAAGGTCCTGAGTTCAAATCCCTAGTAACCACATGGTAGCTCACAACCACCTGTAATGAAACCTGATGCCCTCTTCTGGGGTGTCTGAAGGCACACCTTTAATCCCAGCACTTGGGAGGCAGAGGCAGGCAAATTTCTGAGTTTGAGGCCAGCCTGGTCTATGGAGTGAGTTCCAGGACAGCCAGGGCTACACAGAGAAAGAGAAACCCTGTCTCAAAAAAAAACCAATAAAATAAAATAAAAAAGACTTTTAAATGGGGCTGGAGAGATGGCTCAGTGGTTAAGAGCACTGACAGCTCTTCAGAAGGTCCTGAGTTCAAATCCCAGCAACCACAGAGTGGCTCACAACCACCCGTAATGAGATCTGACGCCCTCTTCTGGTGTGTCTGAAACAGCTACAGTGTACTTACATATAATAATAAATAGATCTTTAAAAAAAACTTTCGAAAAAACAAAAAAAAAAGACTTTCAAATCTTAAAAAAGAGAATATTTGGTTAATCAATGAAAAACCATGCTTAATGCCTACAAAGATCTTAACCTTAAAGACTACTGGATAGAATCTATGAACTGAAACTATATTTAGCCAAAACAAAGCAAAACCAAACATTAGCTGTTATGAATAGGTAAGATTAAGTCCTAAAATACAATTTAAGAAAACTAAATCTGAGTTTAGCCCACACTGCTCCTTTAACAAATTTTATGAACTATTTAGCAGAGAAATGTACATGTGTATGTATGTATGTGTGTGAGTGTCTGTGTGAGCATGTGTGAGTGTGCTTGCACAAGTGCACCTATAAAAGCCAGAGACTGATATTGGGTGTTTTCCTCAATCACTGTCTTACTTACTTACTTATATATTTAGTTTTGGCTTTTGGAGCCAGGGTCTTTTGTATCCCAGGCTGACTATGAACACATCACAGTCAAGTGTGACCTTGAACTTAGGTTCATACCACTTCCATGTCCTGAGCGCTAAGATTATGGGCATGTACCACCCTGCACCAATGTATGTGGTGCTGGGGATCAAACCCAGGGCTTTGTGCACACCAAGAGAGCATCTAGTCTCCCAGTTGGGGTTCATCCCTAACACTGTCCTGCAGTTTTGAGGCAGTGTCTCCCACTAAACCTGGTGCTCACAGAAGCAGCTCCTGGCTGGTGATCCTAGGAATCTTCCAGTCTCTGCCTCTCTGCACTGGGATTTACAGGGGCTACTGCACCTGGTGTTGTATATGGGTGCTGGATGTGAACTCAGGTCCTGGACTTATGCAACAAACACTTTCACTACTGAGCCACCTGCCCAGACCCAAGGAATGAATCCTTAAATGCAGTTAGAATAAACACAAAAATGTATAGGCACTAAAATTAGAATTCAAACATCTCATTATCCTGTTCACTTTTGTCTATTTCCCAGATACCTAGGCTGCTGACAGATTTTTGTCCAAAGTCTAGCTACAGAGATGCATGGCTCAGTGGTTAAGACAGTAAATCAGAGTCATGAACTATTTAGCAGAGAATGGCATGCAGTGCACTTGCTTAGTGTGAGTAATCCCTGGGTTCATCCATCCCAGCACCACTACACACACACACACACACACACACACACACACACACACTCCCCAAAGAGATCATTTGTCCAATTTTCCCCAGTGGTAATGTTCAGCAGAACTATAAAATACCACAGCCAGGATATTGTTACTGATAATCCAGCACTTACTCAGATTTTCCACAATCTGCCTGGTATCGTTTGTGTTTATACGTGTGAATATTTATACTGTATGTTAACTCATATACAATTTCATTACTTGTGTAGGCTCAGGAATCTACTACCACAGTCCCCAAACCAAAAAAATCTCTTGTGCTGAATGGTCAGATGTAAACAACAGTTCACATTTCCCTCGTATAGTTTCTAGAAGAAGGAAGAGTCGTCTACTCACCCATCTGGACAGGGCTTCTTTGATCGTTGTTGCTTTTGCCTTAAGGGGGGGGAGGGGAGAAGCACAGGCAGCGTTCAGTGCTGAGATTTGTTGATTCAGCCTTAATGCAATAATTACTGGCCTTGGCTTCTACCATTAAAGCATTCAATTCTTTCTTTGAAATTGTAAGATATAAGCACAATTAATCTCCTGAGAACCCAGTGATTTCCTTAAATACTTCTTAGGGAAAATGTGGAAATTATTGTGTCATATCCAAATATTTTATTCCAACTTGGTTTATAAATAAATAGCTTTCAGTATTTGATATTAAAATAGATATTTTCCACTGAGTCTATACATTTTTATATATCTTAACATCAAAACGCACATTCTAATTATGAACAATTTACAGTCACTGAGGCAAGATAGCTGTGGTAAAATTTTAGAAAAATATTAACAATTTTATTATAATATATATTTCTTCTTCATGTCTGCAAAGGGTAACCTGATCCAAAAAACCGGCTCTAGGGCTTTGCACATGGAAAAGAAGCATTATATTTTACAAATAAAAATATATGTAAAAGAATATTTAGCAGAGAGAAATATATTTAAAAAGAATTCTTAATAAAGAACTCTATTAATAAGTACAAGGAGGCTAAAGAGGGCTCTCAGTTATTAAGAGCACTTATTGCTCTTCCAGAGGACCCTAGTTCAGCTCCTAGCATCCATGCAGAGCAGCTCAACCATCTGTAACTTCAATTCCTGGGGATCTGGACCTCTGACCACTCATACACACACACACACACACACACACACGCACACGCGCACACACACACACACACACACACACAGAGACACGATTAAACACAATAAAAAGGAATCTTAAAAATCAAGTACAAAATAAATATTCTAAATAACAGAAAAGTATCTGGTATAATTTAATTCTAATTTATTTTTCTTAGTAGAACATAAAATGTTTCATCTAATAATGAATAGCATCTTTGTTTCAATTTAGGATATTAAAAACTTTGAAAGCATATAACAGAAGATGTCCTTAATAAATTAAGAGGCCTGGCAGTGGTGGCACATGCCTTTAATCCCAGCACCTGAGAGGCAGAGGCAAGTGGATCTCTGAGTTCGAGGCCAGCCTGGTCTACAGAGTGAGTTCCAGGACAGCCAGGGCTACTCAGAGAAACCCTGTCTTGAAAAACCAAAATAAATAAATAAATAAATAAACAAACAAATAAATAAATAAAAATAAATTAATTAAGAGGATTCATTAACAACAGCTAAAAGAAAAAAAGTAAGATATTACTATATATAGAAAGTAGAATTCTGTACTAATAACTCTTTTATCAAAAAGGGTCTTATGAATTCAAAAAGAAAAAAAGAAAATGCTGAGATATACTTCAATGGTCAGAATGCTTCCTTTCCATGCCCAAAGCCCAACACCAATCCCCGGGATCCAATGATGGGATAGAAAGGGGAAGCCAAAATTTGATAGGAAACTTCTATCATCATTGGTATTGCCAGAAAACATGGTATAAGACTGGATCCAAGCAGCCTTCAGGGAGCCACGACTTCTAGTGGTGACCGATCCCAGGGCTGACCATCAGCCACTCACAGAGGCCTCTTATGTCAACCTGCCCACCACTGCTCTGTGTAACACAGATTCTCCCCTGCGCTATGTGGACATTGCCATCCCATGCAACAACAAGGGAGCACACTCAGTGGGTCTGATGTGATGGATGCTGGCCAGGGAAGTACTCCGCATTCGAGGTACTATCTCCCATGAGCACCCCTGGGAGGTCATGCCTGATCTTTACTTCTACAGAGACCCAGAGGAGACTGAGAAGGAGGAGCAGGCTGCTGCTGAGAAGGCTGTGACCAAGGAGGAATTCCAGGGTGAACGGACCGCACCAGCTCCTGAGTTCACTGCTGCTCAGCCTGAGGTGGCCGACTGGTCTGAGGGTGTGCAGGTTCCCTCTGTGCCCATCCAGCAGTTCCCCACGGAAGACTGGAGTGTGCAGCTAGCCACTGAGGATTGATCAGCAGCTCCTACAGCGCAGGCCACTAAGTGGGTTGGAGCCACCACTGAGTGGTCCTGAGCTGTTGTGCAGACGCCTGAGCAAAGGGAAAAAAGATGGAAGGAAAATAAAGTTGCTAAAAGCTGAAAAAAAAAAAAAAAGACTCAACATACTTTAAAAAGTTATCAGTGCAAACTGAAAGAAGACAGAAGAAAAAAAAAAAAAAGGAAGAAGTCAAGCCAGAAAAGATTAAAAATACTAAAAGGAGGTTTTTATATCTCCTGCAAGCTTGACTGAGCAAAAATGAAAAACATGTAAATTAAAAATAAAGAATATGCCAGGCAGTGGTGGGGCACGCCTTTAATCCTAGAATCCTAGCACTTGGGAGGCAGAAGCAGGCAGATTTCTGAGTTTGAGGCCAGCCTGGTCTACAGAGTGAGTTCCAGGACAGCCAGGGCTATACAGAGAAACCCTGTCTTGAAAAACCAAAAAATAAATAAATAAAGTAAAGAATATGAGATATATTAATAACTACATATTTCAGAGATTCTAGAAATAAAATATTTAGAAGCAAAATACAGCAATTGTTTTGAGACATAAACAACATATGTATTCCTGGAAAAAATAGCCCCAATTATTAAAAACTTTGAACAGACTGTAATATTTAAAGCATTCAAATGGAATCAGAGACTTAGTCTGTTCTCTTCCCACTAAGTTCCAAGCCTACGCAGTTTACAAGTGAATCCTAATAACTTTTCGAGAACAAATATTATTTGTTACACAAATTGTTTCAAAACCAGGAAATGTGGGGAAGCTGCACATTTGTGAGGAGACCGTAAACTGTCATAGCCACAGCACAGAGCCCTCTTGATTTTTCAATACAGATTTGATTCTATTAGATTCTAGAGACATCATCAGAATCTTCAAAGCCAATGACGATGTGTAGTGACCATTAATGACCATGATCAAATAGTTTATCTTGGCCAGATAGTGGTGGCACACGCCTTTACTCTCAGTACTCAGGAGGCAGAGGCAGGAAGGTCTTTGTGAGTTCGAGGCCAGCCTGGTAGACAGAGTGAGTTCCAGGACAGCCAGGGCTACACAGAGAAACTGTGCCTCAAAAAAGAAGAAAGAAGAACAGACAGAAGGAAGGAAGGAAGGAAAGAAAGAGAAAGAGAAAGAGAAAGAGAAAGAGAAAGAGAAAGAGAAAGAGAAAGAGAAAGAGAAAGAGAAAGAAAGAAAGGAAGGAAGGAAGTTTACCTCAACAATACAAGCAAAACAGACCAATCTCTAAGAGTCGATCATTAATTAATGGATGGAGGGAATCACATTTACTTCAGTAAGTGTAGGAAAACATACACATTCTACACTGCACAATAAAAGCTGTCAGGTGAGAGTTAAACTGAAACAAATACCATGCTTCAGGGAACCCAGTTAGTTCCACAACTGTGCACTGCATGTCTACTTTGTGACTAGCACTCTTCTATGTTTTTTTTTCCTCTGAGTTCTGAGATGACAGGTGTGCACAATCATGTCTGGCTTTCTATTTGACTTTGACATATCAATGAGCGAAACAGATTCCTGCCTTCCTAGAACTTAATTTAAAATCTATTCAAGGAAGTAGCTGTATATATGTGTGTGTATAAAATATGCACATGCATATGTATAAACCTTATCTATATCATACATACCATACATATACCATATTCATACATAAAGTAAGTAAATATAACATATACAAAGATAAGTAAATATAAACAAAATAAGTACTAAGTAAAGTAAATAATATGTTAGAAAGTTAAGGTAATTAATGGCATTGGGTCATATGCATGTATGTGGAGAGAACAATATGAACGACTGGGACCACATTACAATGATTTTCTTTAAGATCTCAAACACGTCAAGGATGTCCATTATCGCTGCTAGTTTAACACAAGGGTTCTTTGTCAATGTTGTAATAAAAGCAGTACAAACTGGAATGATCAAAAGGAGGAGATTAAACCATCACCGAGTGCAGATGATGCTCAATGTCTGTGAGTACAAATGGTTCAGTAAGTGGACCGCACACTGACAAAGCTAACAACAAAATCGGGACAAGGCAGTTTCTGCTTGAAACTGATATAAGACCATGACGGCATGTGGAATATACAAGAAGTTACTAAAATTCACAAACAAAAAAAATTTAAATTAGCAAAACTATGAATTAACAATTCATAGATAGCCAACCCCAGGCAACCAATTAGACTATCAAGTGTTTGTATTCACTGAAAATCAGAAAACTTAATAGTAAAACAATAGAATTTCATATATATATGCATATATATACATCTTCAGATTAGCAAAAGTTGGCCAGAATTTAGAGAAATGGAAACTCCTAGGCAATGGTGGAGGAGGTGGAAACTGTTCTACACATCCCAGAAAAGGAAAATGAAGTACACATAGACCTTTGACTAAACACTCCTTCCCAGTGAAATCCTTGCTTGGGCCCATAAAAAAGGACCACATAAAAGAACACTTTCGCAACATTGCAGGAACAGCGTTAGAAGCAATCTACCTATTTCTTTCTTTCTTTCTTTTTGTTTTTTTGTTTTGTTTTGTTTTTTGGTTTTTTTTTTTTTTTTTTTTTTGAGACACGGTTTCTCTGTGTAGTCCTGGCTGTCCTGGAACTCACTCTGTAGACCAGGCTGGCCTCGAACTCAGAAATTCGCCTGCCTCTGCCTCCGGAGTGCTGGGATTAAAGGCGTGCGCCACCACGCCCAGTTGCAATCTACCTATTTCTTCCAATATAAATTGCTGTGAGATACTGGTTCCTCTTTCAGATAGGAGACAAAAATTCCTAAAGGAGCAAGAGGCCATCATGAGTGGGTCGAGCTGGCTAGGTAAGATCAGAGGTCATGCAAAGGATTTAATTCTCCTCGGCTCCAGATAATTTCTGGCTGGTGGAATCTGCAGGGGGCAAAAAAAGGTATCCTACCACTCCATTTCTTCAAATATAAAACCTCCATTAATTAAATAACACCCTTACTTCATACACCATCAAGAAAGAAGAGTTGCAGAGAGATGGCTCAGCGGTTAAGAGCACTGACTGCTCTTCTGAAGGTCCTGAGTTCAAACCCCAGCAACCACATGGTGGCTCAAAACCATTTGTAATGAGATCTGATGCCCTCTTCTTGTGTGTCTGAAGACAGCTACAGTGTACTTATATATAATAGTGAATGAATCTTTGGGCCTGAGCTGGTGGAGCTGGAGAGAGCAGAGGTCCTGAGTTCAATTCCCAACAACCACATGATGGCTCACAATCATCTGTACAGCTACAGTGCTCATATACATAAAAATAAATAAATAAATCTTAAAAAAAGAAAGAAAGGAAGGAAGGAAGAAACAAAGAAAGAAAGAAAGAAACAAACAAACAAACAAAGAAGGAAGAGTTGCCAAGCATGGTATCATATGCCTGTGATCTTAGGATGCAGTAGGTCGTGGGTCAAAACTTTTAGGCTGGCAAAGGATTCATAACAAATCCAATGCAAGCTTAAGCTACACAGAGAGACCCTGTCTTCAAAACAGAAAATGAAAGATGCCATCAATTATCTACGTCGGTCCCAGGGACCAAACTCAGGCCATCAGACTTGGCAGCCAAATGCCTTTATTTTCTTCTCTGAGCCATGTCTCCAGACTCAGAAACTGCAGTTTGAATGTAAAACACATTCATTTTTTTTTTTCTGGGAAACTATCATAAACAAGACTTTGGAAGCTACTTTAAAAAAAAAAATTCAGGGGCTGGAGAGATCTCAGCAGTTGAGACTATTCATGGCTATATTGCAGAGGACCGGAGTTCAATTCCCAGCACCTACCCTGACTGACTCACAACCAGCTGTAACTCCAGTTCCAGGAGGAGAGGGACTCCACAGGTGCCTGTACACATAGTGGAATAACAAGTCTAAAAATAAATGGCCAGGTATGGTGGCCCATACTTTAAAAAAATTCAAGTAGTACGTGGACCTGTATTTCTGAAGGAACCAGACTACCACTATGCAGTCAGTATGAGGGAACATGACTTCTTCATTATCCTAACACCGTAGGCTTAATTTCTGTGCGTTGATATAGCACTGGAAACACACACACACACACACACACACACACACACACGGGCACACACTCTCACAATTACTAATTACACTGTTTTGTTTCTGATTTTCTTTTCCTGTGCATTGTCGGCGATCCAATCTAGGGTCTCCTGCATGCTAGGAAAGTGCTTTACTAGTTTCAGTACTGAGTTACATGCCTATCCCCCTCCCAAACACACACCTTGAGCCAGTGTCTTATTCATCTCGGACTGAGAATGACCATGAACTTCGGGTCCTCCTGCCTCCACCTTCTGAGTCCTGGGATAAGAAGGTATGTACCACTCTGCTAGATACATACGTGGTGCTCGGGATTGAATCTATAGCTCCATGAATGCTAGGCAAACCACTCAACAAGTGACCCCCAATATTCAACATCTCCAGTCAGCAAGTCAACCTTATACTTTGCTAAATAATTCTGGCTGGGTTGGATCTGAAATCGTGTTCAAACTTATAGCTTGAAATATCAAGTATGTAAGCAAAAGGGGTACGTTTTCCATGGCGACAAGCGTCATTAGTTAAAACTGTTGCTTCATGAGAACCTTGTGAAGACTACGGGTAGACAACAAACCTAAACCACCAGCGTTTCTCAAAGTGTGGTGAGATGCTCCCCAATTTCAGAGTTACTTGGGGTGCATGGTTGAAACCACACATTCCGGAACCCCCTGTCGTATTATAAACAACAACAACAAAAAATCTGCATTCCAATGAAGATCATATTTAGTCATGTTGGAACTGGAGGGACACTGGCCTGATAAATCCATCAGAGAGAGAGTTTGAACAGCGTCTCCTAATAGCAGGACTCACTTTCTCTCCGAGGACAACCGGGCACAGCTAACTAGGCTGCCGCTGGAGATCTCTGTAACCAGCCCCGACCCCTCCATCCCACCAGAGGGGGAGGAGAGTTAAAATCACGGTTATACAAAGAGATCTCTTTATCACAGCGCCCATCCTATCACCTTTCCCCCTCCAATCCACTCTCCCGAGAATTCCCAGCTGTCTTGCCTTGTCTTCTGTCAGAGTCCCTCCAGCTTTAACCTAACTTCCTGTCAGCCTCTGGCCTCCCTCTCCACAGACCACCCCCCGCCCCCGCCCGGGCAGCTCCGGCCTTGGGCCTGCGGCTCTGGGAAGCCAGCAATGCCTTCCTCCTCCTACCCGCGGTGCCAGGACCCCACCACCCTCCGCACCCCACAGTAACCCCTTTTTCCACTCTCAATCTCCTTTCGGGTTTGGCTGCGAGGCCTGGAGGGTACTCACCATTCCGGCGGTTGCTACCGTCACTGCTCTGGTTGCTAGGGCCCGCCGACGTCAGTGCGCAGGCGCGCCTCTGGAGCTCTCCGTCTTGGCTGCACTGGCAGCGGTCCTTTCTCTCCGCCTTTTGGGTGGCGCGAGCGGAGCATTGTGGGACGGCTGGCGGCCCCCCCGGGTCCTCCAACCTCTCTCCGCTGAGCAGGTGCGGAGGTGTAGACGAGCCCTCAACTACCCACGCAAGTAGTTGATGTACTTTCCCAAAGCCAATATTGCCTTAAACTCGCAACTTTCAGACCTCCTGATAACATTTGCATTTCTGATATAAAAGAACTTTTTTTTTTAAGTCCTTCCCTGGAAAAATGACGAGAAAGGTAATTTAGGCAGACGGTCTTGCTCAGTATCCAGAATTAAACTATGAACTTCTCATTTCCTTATTCTAGATCCTCCAAGGAGAACTCAGGTGCCCGAAACACGCTTAAAGTATTATAAAGTGTTGATTATTTTGCAACCAAGATTTTTTTTCCTTCCCTAAGAAGTCAGATTAAAAAAAAATAAACAGTCGCTTTATTTTGTTTGTTTTTTCTAAGATGAGGTTTCCCTGTGTAGCCCTGGCTGTCCTGGAACTCTGAATGCCTCCCGAGTGCTGTGTGTGTGTGTGTGTGTGTGTGTGTGTGTGTGTGTGTGTGTGTGTTAGATGCATGTTTTAATAGAGTTGCTAGGGACATGAAGAATAGAGCTTCACAAATAAACTGCTTTGAGCAATTGATGGTATGTCTTGGAAGGCTGTTGGCGATATGAATTTAAGAACAGTTAAAACTTCTGCATCTTTGTGACCAAGCCAGAAGTTCTCAGCCTCATCCCGAGGAACAGTCAACATATGAAGTACATATGGACCCTCCCTCAGCACACACGTTTAAAGCTTTTATAGGAAAAAGAAAACACAAATGTCAACAAAAGAGAATTGGTTAGTAATACTAAGCACACAAATGTAATAATAGTTCTATTAAAAAATTGTAGAAATACATTTATTCACATGAAAAGTGTAAGAAAAAACGAGGCAGAGAAGTAAACAGACTTGATCTCAACAGGGTAAGACTGCTTTTTGGGATCCTAAAAGGACCCCAAGTTCTGCCTGGGATGAAGGTTGAGCTCAATTAAAGGACATGTGTAGAATATAGGTAGCCACCAGGAAGTTACAGATATTTTTTGCCATTATACTGGGAGCAGGGTGTGCTGTGTTTTCTATACCAGGACTTATTGTTTCTGCCAGTGAATCTGAAAGGTCAGGCTGGGGCTAAGACAGTCTTTATGGTCAAGGGCTATTTTCCAGTACAGCCTCATGACCTGAGGCTATTACCCAACCAAATGATATTGGTATTTTAAGTAAAAATTCAAGTTGCCAAGCAAAATAGTTGATGGGATCGTCTTTAAAATCTATATAGTACACACAAAAAGTGTGTAAACACATATTTAAAGAGGTATTATGAAGGCATGATGATTGTTAACCACGGAATTGTGTCTCCTCAAAATTCATATGCTGAACTCTTAATGTGACTGTCACAGGATCTAGAAACAGGGCCTTTAAGGTTAAGTAGGGCCATAATCCACCACTCATGCCCTTTAAGAGTAAAAGACACTAGAAGGACCATCAGGAAAATACAAAAGGCCATCGGAGACCCCTCCTCCCCCCCCCCAGCCTGCACCTTGGGCTTGAATTGAAGGTTCCAGACTGTCAGAAAATAAATTTCTATTGTTGAAGTCACTTCGTTTATGGAAGTTTACCATGGCAGCTCCAGATGACTGATACGATGTTATTGCTTGTGAATTTCCTGATTGCTCTGTGATGTGATCTTTTTTTAGTTAAAAATAACAAATTTCATTATGAAATAAGATAATGAAATGACATTTTAAAATAAGGAATTAATAAAATGTTTATTAAGGAAAATAAATATATTTGTAACATATCTAATCTCCTGTTTTTAAAAAGACCACCACCCCTATACTAGAGTTCCTCCCTGCCTGTTAAAAATCCCTTACCATTGTGTTTATTCATGAATCCCATCCTCAAACCTAGCTGATGGGCAGCTCAATATTCACCTTACCAAAAAACTATGAGCTATACCCTATAGAATCAATATTCACGGTAAAAATATCAATATACCAACTTTGTCTGCAAGCTCACATGGATTTCCCCCTTTGTCACTGAAGCAGTGAACTGACTGTGGATAAGTCTTGTTTACTGTCAGGTCCAAAAGACACGCTGGACAAGAGTCTAAATGCGGTTCCTATTAGCACACCAAAGCACACGCTGTTCTCTGGGCTTGCTGGGTACCTGTGGCTTCGCTCAGCTCTCCTCACCTCACCCCTACACTAAACTAATCCTGCTCAGGCATGGCTTTCTCTTGCCCCAGCTTCTCATTCTTATATAATCCTGTCATTTCAGCAACGAGCTCTCTTCTGCGCTGTGTCTGTCTGCCTGCCTGTCTGTCTGTTTTTCCTCTTCCTCTCTCATTCTCCTCCTATCTGCTCCTCTCATGGCCTTGTTCAGTATACTGGCTGTATGAAGTTTGCTACTTTCGCTCCCTGCTCTGGAATCTTCTAGATACTTCAGGACATGCTCTCCTTCAGAGCTGCAATATAACCCTCAGCCTACCATGGAGTGATCATGTCCTTACTTTTACCCATACAGTGCTGAGACCCCCACTTTATATATTATACCATTATACCAACTTCATATTATTGGGCATTTACTTGCCTCTACAAAATAACTCAACATGTTTTGACACATTTCATAGCAAGAACACTGTGAGCCAGGCATGTGGCTCATGCCTTTAACCTCAGCTGGGGAGGCCAAGGAAGGAGGGAATTCTGTGAGTTTCAGGCCAATCCTGCCTGGTTAACATAGCTAGAGTCAGGTCCTAACCGGTCAAGATGGTCGACTGTGCTCGGCTCAGGCTGGACTCCAGTAAATTCTCACCATTCCTCAGAAACCGTGGATAGTGGTTTTCTGTTTTCCAGGAAACGCCATTACTCTCTTATTCGCTCGTCCTGCCCCCAGCCTCCGGAAAGGGCGTCTAAGTCACTATTAACAAGCCTCCAGGAGACCAGAGCCCCATGCTAGTTCTCAGGCTGTGCTAGCGAGTCCGCCCTCCTCCTGCAGCAACGCACCCTCTTATACCTGAACTAGCAGGACTTGCCCACCAGTTGTGCTATCTTCTCTGCTCCCATCACCTTGGCAATTGTCAGCTTGATGCTCTCCTGTGTTTCCTCTCTGCTCCTCTCTCTGTCCTGGAGAGGTAACCATGGCAATCCTCCCCAGATGCCTCTAGCTAGTCTCACTCTTTTATCTACGATAAAGACCTTCCCCTTAACCTATTGAAGCCACTTAATTTGTGGGAGCTAATCAATGGTAGGCAGCCCAGTCTGACCGATACAATGTTACTGAAGCTGCCGCCTTTCTTTCTTTCTTTCTCTCTTTCTTTCTTTCTTTCTTTCTTTCTTTCTTTCTTTCTTTCTTTCTTTCTTTCTTTCCTTCTTTTTTCTTTCTTTCTTTTTTTCTTTTTTTCTTTCTTTCTTTCTTTCTTTCTTTCCTTCTTTTTTCTTTCTTTCTTTCTTTTTTTCTTTCTTTCTTTCTTTCTTTCTTTCTTTCTTTCTTTCTTTCTTTTTTTTCTGCTCCCATGGCATACAGTGAACTCCAGGACAACAAAGATTATGTAGAGAGATCCCTCCTCGGAACAAAACAAAATACTGTGAGTTTCAGATTTTCTAAAGCTAAAAGCATTCCCATAAGAAACAAAAGGATTATATAATAGATCTTTCCATTCTTTTAACCACAACTGTTGTGTTTTATAAAAAGAAAGAGGCCAGAGATATGTTTGTTGGAGGCAAGGTATAGTGGAGCGGGGGTGGAGGGGATGGGAAGGGTGAGGGGTGGGGGGGTGCCTCTAACGGGGGGGCACATGCTGAGGCATCCCCACCTCCTCTGAGGTACCAGCACAGGACCATGTAGTATAGAATAGTTTATTCAGGGCATGGGGAGAGGAGAGGGGAGAGTAGAAGAGGCTGGCCATGAGTCTAGGAGAGAGGTGGGAGGGGAATGGGGAGAGGGGGCAAGAAGCAAGAGAAAGAAGAGGGGGCAAACAGCTCCCTTTAAAGTGAGTCAGGCATACCTGGCTGTTGCCAGGTAACTGTGGGGTGGAGCCTAGACTAAATGCCAACAACAACAATAAATCAAGTTTATCCAAAGCACATTTTATTTTCAAAACAAATAGGCCTTGTTTAAGGAGAAACAAACCAACAGAGAAAACAGCAGCCACAATGAACCCAAATTATAATGCACAGATTTATTCACTCAGCCCATGTTTGAGGAATGGCTAGAAGACCAGAGCTCAGAGAATTTGACTGTAGTTGGGTTCAAGGCTTTATCATGAAAGCTGAGATCATGAGGTTACAAGTTTGTCCGGCTATACAAGCAACAACAAGGCTTGGATGGTCATGTTTATGTTCTAACAGTGGGATAGCATGCAAGATGCAATAGCTCTTAGCTTACCACTCAGAGAAAAGAGAAGTGAAAGCTACTGGCTTGGCGAGAGGTTCTGTGTACACCCAGGAAACCATGGGGTTTGACCTGAAGTCTTGGAAGACTTTCTTGTGCTCAGGGATGATCCTCTACTCTGGAATCTCAGGACTAGATAACGCTTCACTACAACTACCGGAAGCAACTAGTCTTCTTGGTTGTAATAAGAGCAGACAGGGATAGGAGAAAGTGACTCCGTGGGCAGAACTGTGCCCAAAGTCATAGGCTCTGCCTCACATTTTATAGTCATAGTCATCTTGACATCGAAACCTTTTTCCCAGACAGGAAAATATCACACTGTGACCAGTAATTCAGACAAGACAGTAACTATATTGATAAGTACCTTGGGGGTTAGGGTGAAGTCTTGAGCAAATTTCAGGCATGTTAAAAACTGCTAAAAGAAAAAAAGAGAGAGAGATAATCTATTTGTCATATGTCGCCTTCAGTAGGTGGGTTCCCTTGGAAGCAGAATAAAAGACAGTCCAGTAACTGGGAGTTGTACAAATACTTCTTATATTCTTTTACTTAAGGTTAAAGTTGGTCTTACAGAGTTAAACAGATCCATTAGCTGAAATTCAGAGGAGAGAGAAGCCCCAGCACTGAGAGGAGAGTTGTTGCAAAGGCCCAGAGTCCAGTGGGAGCCTTACAAGGAGGCTGAGCTTCCTATGAGCTTCGTAGGAAGCTGGGGATGCATGCCTGTTAGGGTGTAAGACTCACCAGAGAATGATATCTCAGATTTAAATAGTATGTCAAAGCAAAGAGCATTTATTTAGCTGAATAATAATAATAATATGTAGCTGTCTCCCCATTTGGGAATGGAGACCTCTAGTGGGCTTGAAGACCCAGCTTTTATTGTCTGGGGAATTTGAGGGAGGGGAATGTGCCCTTTATCTTGATTGGTTAGTTCTATCAATAGGGGTCTGACTAATTTTTATAATTGGTTAGGCTCTGGAGACCTCACTGAAGGGTTGTTCATTTATCTTATCTATTTTAACTTCAGGCCAGATGACAAGGTGTTCTTGGATAGGATGCCTGAGGCCGTGGTTGGCTGACCACAGGTTCTGGGTTCTCATTTCTGAGAAACAGAAATTTAGGCCTAGTCTCCCAAATTGTCAGTTTGTAGCCTGTCATGGATTAACCCTTAGTCCCTTGATGTTCATCCTATGAAAATTCTGGGTTTTGTCCTTGGCAAGGCATAGCACTAGGCATGACCGTGTAGGACTACAATATCAGCACACGAGTGGTGGAAGCTGGAGGATTAGAAGTTCTTCCTTGTCTACATAGTGAATGTGAGACCTAATCTGGGTCCCCACCAGCCCGCCCCTCCCCCCCCCAAACCCCAAACTTCCTTAGTATTCAGCAAACCCAGAAGAATCTGCATGGCATAATTAGAACTTCCAATATAATTACAATGTTACAGTTTGCTGTGCCCAGCAGGCTTTTCACCATTGAGATATTTTTGGAAGAAAGTTTGAATGCGTTGCCAGGCATCCAGCTGTGCCCTTGATTGAGCACGCGGTTCACCTCCATAGAAGATTGCTTCACCCACCACCGAAAGTACAGTGGCTATGGGAGGAGGAAAATAAGGTGGCTCAATACAGTGACCAGTTTCTGGATAGTAGATTATCTGGGGTCTGTCTTTTCCATGGGCTTGCAGGTGTTCACAGGCTATACGAGCATAGACGTCACTCTTCCAGTTGTGATCATCCATGCCCACAAGAAACAGGAAGGGTCCCTGGGCCTTTTCCAATGGAATAAGACTCCGGTGGTTGGGTTCCTCCAGTGGATTGTTCCACATATCCCTCAAATCCATAAAGCCTGACTTACTTTTTGTTTGGTCACACCCAAGCTCAGGAACAAACAGATCCTTGTAATACAGAGGTACTAATGTGTTGGCCACACAGGCATTTATAAGGACAGTGGCTGTGATGTTGTCCTTCAGGAAAGCAGCCATTGAGAGGCACAGATCACCACCTTTGGAGATACCAATAAGTCCAATATTTGGGCCTTTCACCTATGAGGAGAGAGAGGGATAACAGGTGTAGGGTTCATAAGTGGAACACATGCAGTGATTTTATATTCTCCAAGTACCATCCTCAAATATAATTCCTTGTCTTCCTTATACAATAATCTATAAGTTAAAAACAAGCCTGCTAATAAATAAATTGAGTATATAGACTATCTAATGTTTATAAAGACCAGGTTAAAAGTATACACAAAGGCCCTTGTAAGATAAATTAATGGACTGTTAAATATTTTTCCTAACTTAGCAGCATAAAAAAAAAAAAAAGATATAAGATCAAGCTCTGCGGGGCTGGTGAGATGGCTCAGTGGGTAAGAGCACCTGACTGCTCTTCCGAAGGTCCAGAGTTCAAATCCCAGCAACCACATGGTGGCTCACAACCATCCGTAACAAGATCTGGCGCCCTCTTCTGGAGTGTCTGAAGACAGCTACAGTGTACTTACATATAATAAATAAATAAATCTTAAAAAAAAAAAAAAAAAAGATCAAGCTCTGCTTAAAACCTTAGAACTCACTTGTAGTTCTGAGAAGGAGCCAGAAGATTAAAAAAGATTGCTAGAGTTAGTTTGAGCCCAAACAGAGCAATTCAAGTGCTGAGAGAGAAGCCAGATTGAATAAATCAGCTGGGAGAGGAGTTTGAGCCAGAACAGCTGAGTGGACCCAACCAGCCAGAGTTCCGAAAGAACAAGAAAGGGTGAGCTTATTCAGCAGTAAGTGTCAGAGGCTGAAAACAGTCTAAGCCTAGATTAGAGTGTACAGAGGCTAGATGCTTCCAGGACTGGGCCTAGGTTAGCAGACAGAAGCAGGAAGCCTCCCAGACAACAATTACATTAAGCAAATAAATGATACTTTTACATATCGACCTCTTGTTTTTGTAGGGCCTTATCGCTCCTTAATAAGACCATTACAGTTCCAGATCATGGCTAGCCTGGAACTTGCCACGTAGACCAGGCTGCCTTGAACTCACAGAGGTCCTCCTGCCTTTGCCTCTCAAATGCTACCATGCCTAGCACACCTAGGTTTTAATAGCTCTGCTGAGAGTCATCCCTGAACTTCAACAAAGTTAGAGCATCCTACAGTTCCTTACAGAACATCTTCTCCCTTAACATTAGAATGTTCTAGATGGCAGCAAAGGTTGTGTCTGTGGTAGCTTGAATGAAAATGGCCTCCACAGGTTCAAGGGCAGTGGCACTTATTAGGAGGTGTGGCCTTGTTGGAGGAAGCATGCCACAGTGAGTTGGGCTTAGAGGTTTCAGAAGCGCAAGTCAGGCCAGTGGCTTATTCTCTCTTCCTGCTGCCTGTTAATTCAGATATAGAACTCTCAGCTCCTTCTCCAGCACCAGATCTGCCTGTATACGCTGTCATGCTTCCTGCCAAAATGACAATGGACTAAACCTCTGAACCCCCAGTCAAATGTTTTCCTTTATAAGAGTTGCTGTGGGCATGGTGTCTCTTCACAGCAATAGAAAAACCTAACAAGTCAGTCTCATTTAACTTACACTTACTGAAAATATTTAAAATAAATGTTCTGCTATCAGATACTTTATACAACCATAAAATTTGCCAGGGTGGGAGGATACTCAGGGAGGGTCCACCTGCTCAGAGGAGAAGGGGATAGAGGATGGGGGTAAGGACTGTGTGTGGAGGGTGATTGGGTGAGGGGCAGTGAGCAGGACATAAAGTGAGTAAGTAAAAGTTAAATTAAATTTAAAAAGAACATAAAAATTGTCTTAGAGTTATCATTACTGTGGTAAAAATACCATGACCAAAAGCAACTTGGGGAGGAAAGGGTTTATTTGGCTTGTCCTTTCACAGTACATACTGTCCATCATCAAAGGAAGTCAGGCCAGAAACTCAAATTGGGGTGGGGAGTGGGACAGGATCCTGGAGGCAGAAGCTGATGCAGAGGCCATGGAGGAGTGCTGTTTCAGGACCAGCAGCCCAGCGGAGGCCTCTCCCACAATGGGCTGGGCCCTCCCACATCAATCACTAGTTAAGAAAATGTCCTATCGGTTTGCCTACAGCATGATCTTATGGGAGCATTTTCACAATTGAGGCTCCCTCCTCCCTAATGACGCTAGCTTGTGTCAAGCTGACATAAAACTAGGCAGCATAATAATCTTTATCACCCGGTAAGCCTTGGTGAGGAGCCTTAATATTATCAAAACAACATTCCAATGCCAGTGCCACCAACGGTCTCAAAGATGTCTTTTTCTTTTTTAGTGGCACTTTCCTACTAAAAACTTATATATTAGTGTTAGTAATGGGAAAAAGGCAAGCCTCTGAGATGTACTCGGACAATTGTTGGGAGAATTCAAGGTTAGCAGTTTTTTATTGCTTTGGGAGTTGTTGTTTACAAAGGGAAACAGTCAAATCTTAAGAGATAGGAGAGCTAGGTAGAAATAGGGTAATCTTAGCAGCTGTTGAGGGATGCCTAGTTCACGTCACCCTCCTCTGTATTCAGGGCAGCACTGGAACCCACCTGAGGATGGCGTAGCATCAAGGCTAAGGCTTCTTCAAAGTACTCCAGGTGCATGTCACTCAAGTTCTCAGGGAGGTCTTCAAACCGGAAATAAGCCAGGGCAAGCACGGCAAAACCATGCCCAGCCAGAAGGCTGGCTCTATGTTCACATAAGCCACCGATACTTCCATACAAATCGATGATCCCAGGGAACTGGCCCTTGCCTGCAGATGACCACACATCATACCACAAAAGGCTTTAGCTGCTCAAAATATATTTGGGGATTCAGATTTTTGGCAATCAGCAAGAAAAGTCAGCCTGTCTGTCTGTCTGTCTGTCTGTCTGTCTGTCTCTCTCTCTCTCTTTCTTTCTCTCTTTCTTCTTTCTTCCGTGGGAAACCTGGCTTTTTTACATTGTATAAGGTGTCCTGGAACCCTTGATCCTCCTGCCTCTGCCTCTCAACAGTGGACTTACAGATGTGTGGCTGGGATCCCCTGAGTGAACCACGTGGAGCCAGGAAGGATTGATGCAAAAAGCAAGAGGCATTTATTGTTCCAGTGCACTGGGGCCGTCCCGGACCCAAAGGAGAGGCAGCGAACTCCAGCACCGGTTTGGCCGAGTTTTTATATGGTTTCCAGGGGCAGAATATAGAGCATCAGCAACTAGGCACAAAATGACTGGAGGAACAGTGCACCCTTTAAACTGATTGGTCTTTAGGGAATGAGGTAACAAGGACTTCCCTTGTCTGAAGGTGGGCAACAGTCGGTCCTGCGGAATGTGTCCCCATTCTGCCCTGTGGTCTGAGAAATGTTAATTAGCCTCTCCCTTCTGAAGGGGCAAGAGTTTCATGACCTTCCCAAAGTTCCTAAGCTGACCTTTTCAGCACCACATCTGGCTGTTGGATGGTTTTGCTTTTGTTTTTGTTTTGAGCCAGAGTCTCACTCACTATGTAGCGCTAGCTAAGTTTGGAACTCACTATACAGAACAGACTGGCCTCAAACTCAGAGTTCTGCCTGCATCTGCCTCCCAGGATTAAAGGTCTGCGCCACTATGTCTGGCTGGTTTTAATAAAGCTACAGAGAAAAGAGAAGTGTAACAAAATATCTCCCCTCCCTAATTTGTCACAATGATAATAAAGTTTAAAAATGACACACATCTTCCAACAGCCTTTTTCAGTTTCCTTAGAAAATATCTAAAAATGCTTTATGGGTATAGAACAGTCTTAGGTCCACCAGGGATTACTAGAGAACAGTCCTGTCTTCTCGATATCTGTTCTACCTTTAAAGAAGGGCACCCTACATTTGCTGAGTTGTTTTGGCCCCTGAATATTTGTATATGCTGTTTCTCTTGCTAACTGTCCTATTCACCCTCTCTTCTGAATCTGTTGTACTCAACTTCGTACTTTGCAACTTTCAATTTAGTCTTAGACACATTCTCACCAGCATCTTAGCCAGAATCTCCTTCTCAGAGGATTTGCCACACTGTATTATAGGTATAAGAATAATTCAGCCAGGCAGTGGTGGCACACGCCTTTAATCCCAGCACTTGGGAGGCAGAGGCAGGCGGATTTCTGAGTTCAAGGCCAGCTTCGGCTACAGAGTGAGTTCCTGGGCTACACAGAGAAACCCTGCCTTGAACACCCCCCCCCCAAAAAAAAAAAGAATAATTCTCTTGGGCTATAAGTTTTGCCCCAGATATTGATAGGCCACATCTCAGTTACTTTTCTATTCCTTTGATAAAACACCATGACTAAAGCATCTGATAAAATAAAGCATTTAACTTGGAGATACTAGTTTCAGAGGGTTGGAGCCCATGACCATCATGTGGTTGGCAGGGGACTATGGAGCAGTAACTGGGAGCTCATAGCTTGATCCACAAGCAGGAGGCAGAGAGAGCTGAGAAAGGTGCTGCCTTTTGAGACCTCAACAGCCACCCCAGTGACACAGCCACCCCAGTGACACAGCCACCCCAGTGACACACCTCTTTCAACAAGGCCATACCTCCCAATCCTTTCCAAACAGGTCTATCCACTGGGGACAAGGTGATCAAATTTATAAGCCCATAGAGGCCGTGTTCATTCAAACCACCACTGGCCACATAGTAGACAATGAAATTTTCAGGGTTTTTCCTCCTCCCTCATTCTTTTTTCCTTTCCTCGTTTCCCTCTTGTTCTTTAAGAGTCTTGTGTAGTTCACACGAGCTTCACACTTGCTTTGCAATGTAGGATCTTGAGCTCTTGATCCTCCTACCTCAGCCTCCCAAGTTCCCCAGGATTTCAAATGTGTACCCCTATAGTGTTTAATGCATTATTTCTGTATCATGTTGTTTGCTTTGTCTTATTAAAACCTTGATAACATTGTGACGTTTTGATTAAGAACGGGCCACATAAGCCCATATAGCTCAGTACTTAGTCATTAGGGAAGTGGCACTATTTGAGACAGATTAGGACGTGTGGCTTTGTTGGAGAAATTGTGTCACTGGGAGTGGGTTTTGAGGTTTCCAAAGCCCACAATAGGCCTGATGTGGCTCTGTCTATGGATCAGGTTTTAGCTCTCAGCTACTGCCTGAGTGTCTGCCTACATGACCCATGCTGTCATGATGATAATGTACTAAACCTCTGAAAATGTAATGAATCCCCCAATTAAATGTTTTCCTTCATAAGAGTTGCCTTGGTCATTGTGTCTCTTCACAGTTATAGAACAGTTAGGAGGGTAAATATTCTTTCTGGATGACTTAATTAGTCATGATGATTTACAGAGCTCCTCTTATAGTTCTGTGGAAGTCTCCAGAAATAGAGAAACTGTTTCTAAGACTGGAACAGGTCCCACGTACCAAGCAGATATTAGTAAAGTTTACAAAGTGCCCAAGAGTTGTAAAAATGAAGGATATTCTCTTATTTTGTGCAACAACCACCAAAGTTAGTTTCAAAATTCTGTGTTCTGCAATGACTCTAGTACTTTCCTGTGGCTGGGAGGGGTGCGCCAGGAACCATGTTTCTCCTGGAGTTTTTACATAGACTTTTCTTAGACCAGGGTTTGCCAACATCAACACAGCATCCATTTGTGTATGTGTATGCTCTGTGAATGTAAGCGACCTCCAATAGGATCTGTGTGACAAGCTCCACAGACTGAGGTGATTGACCTCGAAAGGGGGAGGACTCCTGGAACTGGTAGTGGAACTCTTTGCCAGAGAAAAAAAATATTGAGCCGTAGTTCTCATGGCAATGTATCTGTTTTGTTTTCTCTTATTCCTTTTCTTATTTACATGTTCCTGATAGCCTAGGCCAAGATCTTAAGTGAGAATAATGGGTAAGAAACCATCCCTAGAGATGGGGGTCACTAATGTGACCTTATCCCCAGGGAAACCAATGCTTTACTTTTTAAATCACTTACAAAACTATGATGATAGATAAAAACTTTCCCAACAATACAATTTCATATGGCCACACGTGCGTCAGCGGAGGTGGGTTTTGGTAAATGGTAAAGAAAGCCTTAATTAGAAAGAATTAAAATAGTTTAAATCGATGCATTGAAGATTTATTTTAAGAATCAGGCATTAGGTGTTAAATAATAATTGACCATGGAGCTGGAGAGTTAGCTCAGCAGTTAAGAACATTGACCATAATGGTTTACTAACCTGCTCTTGGAAATATGCCACTAGCCTTGGACAACCTCCCCAGTGAATACATCCTTTTAGAATTGGTATATTTTGATGATTTATATTAATAATGATGTTACCTGTTCTGTTTATGACTCATTGAATACATAGTTTCAGAGTTGTGATGCTTGGATGATTTTTGTGCTTGACTGTGTCAAATGATTTTTGTTGGTTTTTGGGATTGCTTTGCTGGATACAGTCTCCAAGAGTTGAAATGTTTGTTGGCTTTTTTTAATGTATAAAATCCCCTGCTTGAGCGCTGCAAAATACACTCAGATTCAAACGGCCATTTTGTCTCCGCCAAATCCTTACCCACCAAGCTTTCAGGACCCTCAATTCCAGCGACACCCCCATACCCGACTGGGGTGGTCTGTGGCAAGTGCTTGTGCTTGAATGTCCTGGGGTGTGTGTGTGAGTGTCTGTGTGTGTGTGTGTGTGTGTCTGTGTGTGTGTGTGTATGTGTCTGTGTGTGTCTGTGTGTGTGTGTCTGTGTGTGTGTGTGTCTGTGTGCCTGTGTGTCTGTGTGTCTCTCTGTGTGTGTCTGTGTGTGTCTGTGTGTGTGTCTGTGTGTGTGTCTGTGTGTCTCTGTGTGTGTGTGTGTGTGTCTGTCTGTCTGTCTGTCTGTCTGTCTGTATAAAGGCCAAAGGTCAATACTGGATGTCTTCCTCAACAGTTCTTCATGTTATTTTTGAAGACTGAAGCTCACTGGCAGGCTGGACTGGCGGTTATCCGGGAATCCTGTTTGGGCTTCGAGGCCTCACAGCATTTTACAGGCATTGCCTCTGGTGCCCAGCTTTTTACCTGGGTACTGGGGACTTGAACTCAGTCAGATCTTCATGGTTGCCAAGCAAGCAATTTGCCAACTGAGCTGTCTCCCAGCACAATGTATCCATTTGGAACACAATCATTTTGATCTGGGGCTGTTCAGTATTTGGTAGGAAGGGTAGAAAGTTAGCAGGATCGGTGGCCTCTACCAGCTAAATGGCAACAGTACACCCCCGCCCCCCCCACACACACTTTCCACCTCCGCCAAATACTTTCTCTATGTAGTCCTAGCAGTCCTGTTACTTGCTCTGTAGACCAGGCTGGCCTTGAACTCAGAGATCAGCCTACCGTCTCCCCAGTACTAAAGGTATGTGTCACCACCGCTAGGCTCCAGTCTTCATTTTGACAAGCAAAAATCTCTGCAGATATTGCCAAATGTCCTCGTGAAGGGGCAAAGATAACTCTAGGTTGAAAACCCCCAGCAGCATGTTTATGGTAGGGAAAGGTTCTGTAGTAGATAATTTTTGTGCGCTTTAATGGTTAGAGAACATTGTCTTCATTTGTGGATTAAAGGCTCTTTGAAAGTTTGATGTGAAAGGAGGCAAAGGTCACTCTTACTAAGGCATAAGTTATTGGTTATATCAGTACTCCCTCCCTCGTGTGGCTGGCATTTAGTGGATTTCTAGTTGCACTCCCTCTTCAGCATATAGTTAAGGAATTCATAGTGTCTTAAAGGGAAGGAAACTTGGTAGAAAATTTACTCTTAAAGAAGATTGAAAGAATTTGGAAAGTGGGGACAAGGTTACTAAAGTTACACAGTTATATGGCAGACCCTGCATGGGGTCTATTCAGGACCAGAAAATAGACTAGGCTGTGAGCTTAGGAACAGGGTGGGTAGGTGAGTGGAGGGCTGCTCACCTGGGGGCAGGAAGAGCGTGGCGCGCACCCGGCCCTCGCGCACGGGCACGCGCCGCACCCCCGGAGCCATGAAGTGACGCTCGTGCACCACCCGCGCCAGCAGCCGCCCGCCGTCGGGCTCGTGTCCGTCCAGCACCTCCAGCTCCACCACGAAGGGCGTCTGCACGTCGCGCTTGATCAGGCGATAGAAAGGCCGATCGGGCTCCATGGCCCAGAGCAGCCCCATGGGCTCGAGCCCCGAGAAGCTGCCGCCCAGCGCGGGCGCGCGCGCCAGGTCCAGCTCGCCGCCAGCGTCGGCGCGGTAGCGCGCGTGGGCTCGGAAGAGCGCGCCCTTCTCGTCGCGCAAGGCAGAGCGCAGCGTGACGGGCTGCTCGGGGACCAAGCCGCGCACGGCGATGCTCAGCGGCTCATCCCAGCAGCTGCGGCCTGCGGGCTCCAGGCTCAGCGTCGCCGCCATTAGGAGCTGGAAGCCTGCGGAGCGCCACGCGAGTCCGGAGTGGATCCTGGCCTGCTGTGGAGCCGACCTGGTGCGTCTCTGGGAGTTCCCGACCCCCGGCTCCTGTGCCTCAGACAAAACAGGAACAGAAACCCGGCTGACTCTATACAGGAAAGATGTGGGAAGTCAAAGTAGCAGCAGAGCTCTGCCAGGACAGAGGATTCTGCCCACGTGGTGTTGAGGATAGGTGGTGACACTAGATAAATAAGATGGAGGCAAAGTCTGGCCCTTGCGTGGATTCAGTAGCAGCTTTCTATAAAAACAAACAACTTTAAAATACTGTATTACTTTTATTTTAGGCCTGTTTTTGTTTTTTTGTTTTTTTGGGTTTTTTTGTTTTTTTCTACTTTAGGGAAATATTAGGGAAATATGAAAGGCTAGATACTTTATAAAGAACAGGGATTTATGTCTTACAGTTTTAAAGTCTGGGAAGTCTACGTTGGAGGGGCCCATATTCAATTTCCTGTCATACAGTAGTGGAAAGCTAACAGCACTCAATTGGGTGTAATGACTCAGACACAGGAGGATCATTGTGTTAGGCTGACCCTCCCCGTCCCCCCACCTCCCTGCAGAATAGCTGTAGCCATTCTGTTCTATGCCTGCCAGCTATTTCATATTGTTGCTGTAACATGCCTGCCAGTCACGGACACAGAGAAGTGTCTTGGCTCAAGGGCATGTGACCACATACCCTGCTTTGTTCTGTATTTTCTGAATGAGATTTGCTACTCTTAAGAAATTACATGGGGCTGGAGAGATGGCTCAGCAGTTAAGAGCACTGACTGTTCTTCCAGAGGTCCTGAGTTCAATTCTCAGCAACCACATGGTGGCTCACAACCATCTGTAATGAGATTCAAGGGCCTCTTCTGGTGTGTCTGAGGATATCTGAGGATAGTGACAGTGTACTCACATACATAAAATAAATAAATATTAGAAAAAAAAGAAATTTCAGAAAGCTTTATGTAGGACCCATTAAATCAAAGGTCAATATGAACTGTTATGTTTAAAATAACCACCAGGTAGCCCTTCCTGCACCTATGAAATGAGCTCACTGTGGTTTTCATAACTGACACTGAAGAATGCTACTAATAAACCCAGAAGTTACGATTATAATACTCAAGCTCTGTTATCTCAGTGTTCTGAAATTCCCCTGCTCACCACCCATCCACCACCTCCCCTACCTTACCCAGCACCAATCAACTTAAAGGTTAGCTGATAATACTTTGTCTAGTAAGCCAACTGCTCCCCTCCTTGTCCTTTGAAATTTTGAACCTGGTTTTTCCTACAAAAAGTCTACTCTGAGAGCAGACTGGACTGCAGTTAAGTTCCCAAGTCCCTTTTGCAGTACTGGATGCCCAGTATTAAGGTGTGCGTTCAATAAGCTACTCTTGCTTAACTGAGGTCACTGTTAGTTTGGTTTGAGTGGCAATTCCTGAACCCCAATAATTGTAATTCAAAGCAAGCCTGGGTTACATAGCAAGATTCTGTTTTAAACAAACACACACAGGTGGAACAAAGCACACAAGAAAAAAAGGCCACACTCATCCTTCAAAGAGAAAACTAGAGATGACCCACCCCTGCTGTAACTCACTCCATTCACCAACATGGAGTTAAAGTTTCTACCTAGTCTTAAAGGGGCAGTGGATATGGAGTTTCTACCACCCGATGACGGGTGATAGTGGTACACGCCTTTAATTTCAATACTCGGGAGGCAGTGTCAACTGGATCTCTGAAGCAGCTGGGTCTCTGAGTTTGAGGCCAGGCTGGTCTAGAGTGAGTTCCAGGACAGTCAGGGATATACAGAAAAACCCTGTCCTAGAAGAAAAAACTGTCTTTTCTGGCACACAAGCTTTGAGAGACACTTTGAAACATAGGAAACACACATATGAAAAGAATCGGTCGAATGTGTCAAGTGAATTGATACACAGAGACACGCAGGCAAACCACCTAAGCACAAGATCTGGAAAACTCAACACCAGACCCTGGGAGCCACTCTTCCGCTCCAGGCATTCTTTCCCAGAGATAATTGTTTTAATCACGTTTGCATTACTGCAAGGAGATATCCCAGGGCATTAATTTATGGGGAGAAAATGTTTAAAGTTTCTGTAATCCAGTCCAAGATCTGGGGCCTCCACTGACGGAAGCCTCATGTAGGAGTAATGTGGTCAGCAAGGTGAGGTCCAGCGACATACACATCACATCACGCTTTAGAAAGAGAGACGTTAGGATTCTACAACTCCATTCACGGGCACACTCCCAGTGGCCTAAAGAAGTGACTTCCTACCTCCCCTCCCTCTTGTTTTTCTTTTTCATGAGATAGGGTCTCTCCATGTAGCCCTGACTGTCCTGGAACTCAACTCTGTAGACCAGGCTGACCCGGAACTCAGAGATCCACCTGCCTCTGCCTTCCAAATGCTGGGATTAAAAGTGTGCGCCACCACCACCCAGCTTCAACTGGGAATTTTTAAAGTTTTCTTCTCATTCCATTGTAAAGCCTCTGGGTCTGATATTTTCTATACATATCCATCCTTTGTGACAATGTGGGGATTCCACTTAACTAATATTAATACCTTGGTTATAACAGCTATCTTGTATAATAAGTTATTCTGTCATGTACCCCAAGCCCTTAGGACAAGCAGGGGCATTGAGTCAGTCAGCTAAGCATGCTGTAACATCCTCTGGTACTCAGATACTGAGATGAATAAATGTTTGGTATAGCTAGGTACATTCCAGTTCTCATGGGTCACCCTTGGCAATCGTAGGGCATAAATCCTGTCATTGGATACAGAAATCTTCTTGTCATGTTGCTGCTCTAGACACATTTCTGTCTGTGAGTCCCCAGTAAATTTTATCCTGATCCAGTAAATTCTGGATCCCTCTGGTTTTTTTTCTTTGATCTCCTAGTGCCTACCACTTTGGGCTTCGTTCTGGTACATCACGAGCAGGTTATTGCACCACATCACGTGCCTCCTGAGTGCAAATGGGACGATTCGGTGGGCCAGGCCCTTTTTGTTTCCATTCATCCTTTAAACTCTTATGATGGAGGGGACCTTGTGGTGTCACAGGACGTGTCCAGCTGAAGCTTGTGGAACCGTAAGTAGGACAGAGAGTACTTTGTAATCGTCCATGCCTTGATTTCTTTTGACATATTTCCTAAACTTTAATCTTTAGAGAAAATTCTAAGATTATCTTATTTTTTTCCTAAATTGATATACAGTCTTCTCCGATATCAAATGTGAACAAGTGAATGAGGATATTTTTCTAAATTGTCTTTGGTCACCGGATTATGTGTGGTTACTGTTGAGTCTGTGGCTCTGTTTGCTTGCTGTGTTTTTATTTTTTCAGACTCATGCTTTTATACCTCTAAACAAAGGATTAAAATTTCAGTTCTTGGTTTTGCATGCAATGAGATCCGCACCCCCCCCTATATATATATGGGAACAGTAAAGATAAAGATAGAGGCAACCTAGCAAAGCTCTGAATCCTCTGCACCCAGAAATGAAGTATGTTTTAAACAAGCCTGGGTCTTGGTATATCACATCTGTGAGCCAAAAACCTACGAGGTTCCAGGAGATCAAAGAAAGCAGCAGATTCTGGGATTGATGAAGTTGCAATTTATTGACAAAGGGTGTCTTGAGCAACAAAATACACAGGTGGGCCGTGGTTATAAGAGTAAGTACCCTAAATCTGTCTAGCAAATTTTTGTATGCAGGGGTAATTTTGGGAAACTCTAGAATTTGTTGTTGGTATCAAGTGATCGTGGTCCCTTGTGAATACCGTCCTCTCTTTCACCCCTAAACTTCTCACAGTACTCCTATTGAAGTGGATTTTTATATTTGTGTGTGTGTGTGCATGCGCACGCGCATGTGTTTTTGAGACAGGGTCTTGCCACATAGCTCTGGCTGCCTTGGAAGTCACTATGTCGACTAGGCTGGACTCAAGCTCACAGCGATGTGTGCGCCACTTCACAAGGCCTCTTTTTATTTTTTTATTTTTTTTTAAAGACAGATCTATGTAGCCCTGGCTGACTTGGAACTCACAGAGATGACCCACCTCTGCTCAGGAGGGCTAGGATTATACCCTCGGGCCATCACATGTTTTGCTTGCTCCCATTTATCCACCTCGACCCCTACTGCGAGATGATTCGAGACCAGAGATGGCCTCTCCCACTAGGGCTTCTAAGACTCCTTAATTGTACAAAATGAATCGTTTTTTTACAAGACAACTGATCTTAGCTATTTTAATTTTTTTAACTTTTATTTACGCGTATAGCTATTGCGTTAATCACAATAGGAGTAGGTGTGGTGGATAGGGGCCAAATCCTCCAGCTTAGTTCAGCCTCACTGTCCCTCTGACCTCCCCTCCCACCCTAGATAGAATCCTTGTTGTCTGAGACCTGGAACCTACTGAGTCAGGAGCTCCCAGAGATGTGTCAGGTTGGCTCCACAGCAGGCCAGGCTCTGCTCCGGACTTGCGTGGCACTCTTCGAGGACTCCAGCTCCTCATGGTGGCAACGCTGAGCGTGGAGCCCGCGGGTACATCCCAGGTTGCAAAGCCTGGGCCCCTTCTCTTTGTCCAGTCTTCTATTCGTTCTATGGGTCTCTTAAAGGGTCAGTGGCCCCTGGAAAAGCCTTGAGGACTTGGGTTCAGGGCTCGTGAGTCCTGAACTGAAATTAACCAGAGAAGTACCATCCGAAGTTGCTTAGAAAAGCAGCAAAGTTCATCCAAGCCCAGAGAACTAGAAACCTGATCTGTGCTAAGGCCCACTGGTGGCTGTGTACAGGTTCACATTTGGCATGCGTTGTTCAGGCAACGTGAGCCAGCACCAAGCACCGGGGAACTTTCTAACTTGCAGGACTTTACTGCCACTCAGAGTCCAGAATCTGAAAGTGTGGCTGCAGAGTGCCAGGGAGTTTTGTTTCTTAGCTGATTCCTAGGTAACTCTTTCCCAGGGCCAAGTCCACAGCTTTGAGAGGGACTCACAAAGAGCTGTTGTAGGGAATTTGGCCAGTGCCGTTCATGACCCTTTGACTGTTGAAAGGCCGATGAAAAGCAGTTTGAAGATCATCTTAGGATACAAGGACGCTGTTTCCTAAACACCAGTTAACGCTTAATGCTGCAAGTTTCCATGGCCCCAATGTTGCTGCAGAAGATGGAAGGGAGGTAGATGGTTCTCTGGCAAACGGCCTTAAAATAGGATAGCTACATATTTATGTGGTGATGTAAGACCCCAACTCAATGTGTTTCTTAGACCCCTAGAAACGGAGCCTAGCATGGAGTTCTTTGTTCTTTCGCCTTCAGCCTGAAAGAACGATGACCACTGGGTAACCCACCCAGGTGCCTGACCCATTGTGCAAGGGACCAAGAATGTTTTCTCAACTTCCCCAGTCTTTGTGATCTAATCCTCCCCTCACTCTAGGATTCATTCTTTTAAAACCCTTGATTGCAACTGCTGGGGGTTGATCTCCTCTGCCCCTGTGTGGGTTACGAGCTCGGCCTCAGCATGCTGATTCCCGATTAAACCTCATGCGATATTGCATCAAGAATGGTTTCTCTCGAGTTATTGGGGCGTCGGCTCATCCCGGGACTTGAGTGAGGGTCTCCCTGAAACAGGGGTCTTTCAGTAACAGGGAAAACCCCACCAGTGGGAAAGGGCCTTCATAAGAAATTTCCATGCTGTCTTTCCTTAACTTCCTCATGGTTGTCTATCTTTCCTTTCTCTTCTCAGTCTGTCTCGTAACACACTATTCTAATTAGGGCACTGTTTTTTAAAGTTCAGAGATTCCCGAGGTCTGCAGTATGGTAACTCTGGGGATTACTGTTGTGATCACAGAAAGAGAAAGAGCTGTAAGGATATGTTCTGGTGGGGTGTGGGGGAAGGGGGTGTCTCAGAGACATCCTTTCCCCCTGAGGAACCAGACACACACCGGAATAGTATAAAGTTTATTTTGGTCATGAGGAGGGGAGTTAAGAGAGTAGTAGAGGCAGAGAAAGACAGAGAGAAGGAGAGAGTAGATAAGTGGAGGCCCACCATGACCACTTGGAGAGATGGGGGTGGGGCTTGAGGCAAGAGAGAGGCAAGAGTGTAAGAGAGAGGCAAGAGTGTAAGATGGAGAGGAGGGGCCAAGCAGCCCCTTTTATACTGGGCCAAGCCTACCTGGCTGTTGCCAGGTAACTGTGGGGAGGAGCTTACCTGGCTGCTTCCAGGAACTGTTGGGGTGGAGTTTAGACAGAATACCAGCAATTGCCACCAGTTTCATTTTCTGACATACTTTTTTCCACTCTCTCCTGATTGCGTCTTGCAGTCTACTGTTTCCCTTGTCAGAGATTCCTTTCACACTGTAATCTGTGTTAGAGTAAGCGAACTCTTACTAGTCAGGGAGCCCGTACAAGTCGTGCTTGTGTGCACATGTGTGCCTGTGTATATGTTTGTGTGTGTGTGTTATCATTAAAGCTATCATGGGTAAAATGTGTAACTTTATAATTCGGTGTGGGAAACTGGTGAAGCGTTTCCTACAGGATCAGAGAAGAGTAAAGAAAAAATAAAAACTCAGTGAGACAGATTCTAAGGCAAAGTTCAAAGGAAGCAGGGGTGGAGGTGAAGTGTACGGAGTTGTACAAGTTTGAGGTTTGCCTGAGCTACAGTAGTGACTTTCAGATCACCCTGAGCTGCAGAGTATGACCCTGTATCAAAATAAAGAAATAAGAGAAAGTAGTGACACTGACTTTACACATCAAACACATATAATCAGAATGCAGAATTTGACAAAGGAAATTAATAGAAGGTAATAAAGATACAAAACCTCAAAGGAAGAGAGATAAAGAACTGTAAGGAGCCTCAACTCATTAGTTCATGGTACAGACAGCTCTCCTACTGCCCCCAGTATAGAAAGAAGTATGTCCAGTAAAAGTCCAGGAACTTTTAAGCAAGTACAGACAAACGTGGAGTAAAGTAGACAGTTTGATGACAACCTTGAAAAATTACAAGTCTTGGGCTGTAGAGATGGCTCAGCGGTTAAGAGCAGTTAGCTGTTCTTGTAGAGGCTGTAAGTTCAATTCCCAGTACCCACATGGCAGCTCACAATGATCTGTAATTCCAGTTATTGGTGAACTGATACCCTGTTCTATCATCTTTGGGTACCAGGCACACACTCAGGCAAAACATTTATTCACGTAAAATAACAAATCTTTTAAAATAACTTTAAAAAGTTACAAGTTCTTGTGGGGAGCGGGTGTGGCAGCAGTCCCAAGAAGGCGCCAGGGACTGCAGCTAAGTCTTATGACTTGCACCTGACTTCCTCATACACCTGAAAATAAACCACGACCATCGTGAGAGCTGCGCAGGTGCACCAGGATACTGGCGAATCCATTTTGGTGGAGACATGCCCCTGCTGCCCTGACTAGCTGAAGCTGCATGCCTGGTGAGGTGACATGGCCTGTCGTGAGTGGATGGGGGCTGAGAGTATATAAGAGTGAGAGGCCCAGGTCAGAAGGGAGAAAGATGAGAGAGAAAGTTGAAGTGAGAGAGATGAAGACTGAAGTTTGCTGAATAAACTGCTGTTAGAAGGACTGGTGGTCGTGTCGTTCTTGCTGGTCGAGAGCGGATGCGACAAGTTCTGACACAGAATATGCAGACATACCTAAGAATGTAGAATTCCTTTAAAGATACTTTTACATTGGTTTACAGATAAATCAATGGTGGGCTTTAATATCATAATAGTTGCAAGATCAAATTATCATTTCTATTACAAGCATCAAAAACAGATTTTGGGTGGTTTAAGTAGGAAAAGAACATATTGGAAGTCACACATATAAGAATACAGTCGTTGGGTAGTGCTGGTGCACACCTTAGGTCCCAGCAGAGGCAGGTGGATTTCTGAGTTTGAGGCCAGCCTGGTCTACAGAGTGAGTTCAGACAGCCAGGGCTACACAGAGAAACCCTGTCTCAAAAAACCCCAGAAAACAAAAACAAAACAAAAACAAAAGCAAAAAAAGAAAAAGAATGCAGTTGATAAAGACATTGGAAATTAGGATCACAAAACTGAGTGGGTCTGAGGGAGATTGCACAAAGAGCCACAAATGGCTCGCTCTTACCACTGACGTCTGATTTGAAGAGAGTCCTCCCGTCCAGCCAGTGCCTGACATCCATGATGGCAGGCATGCAGAGCTGTTGTGGTCTCAGTGCAAATGCTGTTGAGCTGAGAATATGGTCAGCTGCCTCTCCCTCCCATGTTACTCCAGGCCATGGCCCCCCTGATACAATATCCAATAAGGTCTTCTATCAATATCCAATAAGGTCTTCTATCAATATCCAATAAGGTCTTCTATCAAAGTAGGGAAGAAGGTTTGGGTGCCCACAATCCCCCTCCCTGCTCCCATTGAAAGGAAAGAATAAACTCTAAAGTTCACTCGAGGACTCTTGTTTGTTTGTTTTGAAGGAACTGGACCCTTTCCTGGGATCACAGATCTTTTTGGAGTTCGAAGTAGCCTTCGAGAGTATTGGGAGAGTCTGCTGGCTGGGAAGGGCTTTGCCTTCATGGCTCTCTCTGGCTTATTATAACTACAAAGACCTCCCCAAAGACCTGGGCTGTATACACCTGGAGTATTTTGAGGAAGGAAGAAAGGTGTGTTTCTGGTACGTGTTCACAGTCCACATATACATGCAGATATCAGGCTGAGGGGTGTCTCAGCCATTAAGATCACTTGCTGATCTTCCAGAAGGCTAAGGATGGGTAGCTGGTACCCAGGTCAAGTGGCTCATAATACCCATAAGTCCAAGTTCAGGGAATAAGAGTATAGCTGTGCACATGTGAGACGTGTGCACGCAGAGACATAGACATGGCAACATACACACTCACAAGATCTAACAACAGCAACAAAAAACTCACAAAAAATCAAAACTCAGGCTTGACCCAGATCCCTTACAGTCACCAGTGTTCTGTGTTTTGTCTTCTGAGCGCTAAATGACTCATACTTGTGAAGCCCCTGTAGTAGGACCTATCATTAAGAAATGTCAATCATGGGGCTGGAGAGATGGCTCAGCGGTTAAGAGCACTGACTGCTCTTCCAAAGGTCCTGAGTTCAAATCCCAGCAACCACATGGTGGCTCACAACCATCTGTAATGAGATCTGACTCCCTCTTCTGGAGTGCCTGGAGACAGCAACAATGTACCTTTAAAAAAAAGAAAAGAAAACAAATGTCAATCACGTGGCTACAAGGGAAGAAGAAGAAGAAAAAAAAATCAGGTCCATGTGAGTTTAGAGTGGAGTGTGGGGCAAGGCAGGGATGGTTCTGGAAAAAAGAAAAAAAAAATCACTAAAGGAACCCCAGACTCAGGTAGTATTTATTCTGCAGAAACATCTAGCATGCGCGTGTTTCCGAATGACAGCCTCCACAGAGATATTGGAGTCCCTTTTTATAACAGGACTGCTTAATTGCTTCTGAGATAACAATAGACTTCCAAGACTTAGGGCACATTCCAGGGGGTTACAGAAACCATTAATGGAAGGTCACAAAGAAGATTCACACCACAGGAGCCCAGGTGCAAAAACAGGAGATAAGATATTGACCGGGTTTGTCTAAACAAAACTTAAAGGACACTTAGTTACAGTCTTAAACTTTGCCTGACCCTGGAAGCCAGTCACAGATGGTGAAAGGCTTCAACTTTGAAAAGCACAGTTCCCTGCAGGCTTTATCAGAGGTTTCGGGAGCTAAGCCAGAGGCTCCAGCCCCCAACCCCAGAGCAACTCAGACAGACAGGACAACCGCAGAAGCAGGGTACATTACACCCAGGACAGATAGCAAATGGCCCCTGGCCTAGTTTCTGAGTGGAGATACAATGGGAATATGAAAAATGAACTCCTCAGTTCCAGATATTGCTCATCTGAGCTTCATGGAGTCTGTGGGACTTAAGAGTTGAGCCTCCTCTTACCACTGATGACAGGTTTGAAGAGAGCCAATCACCTTTGAAAGCCAGGATGGTAGAGGGAGATTCACGGCTCTTCGGGCCCACCTTCGTGGAAGTCAGGTGCTGGCAGGATGGGGGGACTGGATGTTTGGCTCTTGGTGCAATCTCCGCTCAGTTTCCTGGTCCTCGTTTCCAATGTCTATCTACTGTATTATATTTGTGACCTCACAAATGTCCGTATTCCCTTTTCTTTTTCTGTCTCTTTCTTAGGTTCAAGGGTCCAGGAATTGGCCTGCTGGGGACTTCTAAAGAGGCTGAACTCTCCCTTTCCGTGGCTTCTTTCCTGAAAGGCACCACGGTCTCTGTCATAATCAATGGCGCCATGGCCACTGTTGCCAGAACCTTAAAATACAAGGCTGAGAGCCTGCCCCCTGTGGGCCCTGACATGAATCGAATCAAAGTAACCAAAGATGGCTTTTCAGATGTGGCGGATTTTCTGAATGTCCCTCTGGAAGGAGCTAACCAGAACTGCAGCATCCCCGTGGAAAGGTCTGACACGACCTTCCTGTTCCTCGTAGGTCAAGATGACGGTAACTGGAAGAGCGAGTTCTATGCCAATGAGATCTCCAAACGCCTGCAGGCGCACGGGAAGGAGAAGCCCCAGATCATCTGCTACCCAGAGTCAGGCCACCATATTGAGCCTCCTTACTTCCCGCTGTGTAAGGCTTCCGTGCACAGCCTGGTGGGTGGTCCTGTCATCTGGGGAGGGGAGCCCAGGGCTCATGCCATGGCCCAAGTGGACGCCTGGCAGCAGCTCCAGACTTTTTTCCATAAACAGTTGAGTGGGGACAAGAGGCCAAGCCCAGCAAAACTGATTTTCTTTGAGTAGTGACATTGCTGGTGCTGATCCCTCCTGAGAATAGCTGCCCCACCCCCCCTCATAGGCTCTGTATGCATTTTTTTTTATTCTTTTAATAAAGTTAAACCTTCCCCCACAAAGTTTTTAATGGACTGTGTTTGAGGAAGATTGGGTCTTACTCTCTTATGGTGCCAAGGACTGAGCCCAGGGCTTGTGCATAGTAGGCTAGCACTCTGCTGCTGAGCTAGCCCACTGTGCCTTAGCAGGCAGCGATTTTAAGCACGCCTTTAATCCCAGCACCCGGGAGGCAGAGGCAGGTCTACAAAGTGAGTTCCAGGACAGCCAGGGCTATACAGAGAAACCCTCTCTCGAAAAAAAAACAAAACAAAACAAAACAAAAAACCAACCTTAAGAGGCTGAGAAGCGTTTCTGCTTCGTGGCACAGCATGCAACTGATAATGTTTCAGTGCCTACTACATAACGCAAGCCAATAACTATTTACTAAGTGATGCTCATAAATAAATCCTTAACCTCTGTGCCGGAAGCATATGCAGTAGCCCCTGCATGTGGGCTTTGCAATGCAGATTTGCACTGCAGATGGATCGAACCTACTTGAAAATGGCACTAAATCTCCTCCACTACAGGGCCTTTTCAGATCATTTTGCCTTAAGCCTTATGATGTAGTATAGGAGCTATTTGCACAGTGTTTGTGCTATACTTAGGGTCACAGGTAATCTGGCTGTGACCTTAAATGCTTTAAATAGATTTTTCTGATTACATGCCAATTCCACACCATTTTATATGGAATATGTGAATCATTGCAGTTTTGGGGTCCAGGTACCAATCCCTCATGAATACCAGTAAACAGCTGTAGTATAAAACTCATTACAACATCAGATTTGGGGCTGGAGAGATGGTTCAGTGGTTAAGAGCACTGACTGCTCTTCCAGAGGACCTGAGTTGAATTCCAGCAACCACTTGGTGGCTCACAACCATTGTAATAGAATCCGAGGCCCTTTTCTGGTGTTTTTGAAGACAGTGAAGGTATAGTCACATTAAATAAATAAATAAATAAATAAATCTTTAAAAATATATCAGATTTTAACTTCTCTTAGAATAGAAGTCATAACACTTTAGTTACAGACTATTTACTAGTTAGGAATAAAACTAATACAAAATTTAAAGCAAATATGCATCTAGTTTTATAATATCTTCTCAAATGAATAAGGATTCTTCTAGCAAAGCAATTGTATTGGGTTCTTGTTAATACTATAGACATGTAACTCCAGTATTTCAAAATTTGGGAAAACATTTAGATTAGGATTATGTGGTTTTTAACACTGATAATTGTGAAAATATATAAAAGTAAGACCACCTGTTATAAATAGTCCAATAAACCTAAATGTTTCTTAAAACATTAACTGTATTTGCACCTTAATTTTATTATTCTTGTGTTCATTTATTATTGTTGTGTTCTGATTCTTTTTTTGTTTGTTTCTTTGTTTTTGGCTTTTTTGAGACACGGTTTCGCTGTATAGCCCTGGTTGTCCTGGAACTCACTCTGTTGACCAGGCTAGCCTCAAACTCAAGAATCCACCTGCCTCTGCCTTCCAAGTTCTGGGATTAGTTCTGGCATGTGCCACCACTGCCTGGCATGTTCTGATTCTTAAAAAAAAACTTTTCTTAAAAAAAGCAACCAACTCGTTATATATATTTTCCTTTGAAACGCTAGAACATTAGGTGTTTGTTACAGAGACCTGAAAGACTGGGGCAGCCTACAGTCTGATGCTGTAGACAATCTTGCTTCAGTTTCAGTCTGCTTTTATAAACGAATGTAACAAAGAAGGCACTGATTCAATGAAGGCTGTTTGAGTTCAGAGAACCATGTAGATAATCCCAGTAAGCACGTATTAAATATTAACAAAGCAGCCCTTTCTTAGAACTTCCTCAGGACAGTTTAAACATGTACTATAGATTATACCTTGCAGCACGAAAGTCAGGCAGAAGGCCATAGCCAGACTCAGGGTACATTGAGGAACAGTGCTCAGCATAGCCTTTCCCCAGTCTGGATGTTCCAACATCCAACAAGAGCAAACATGACTTATATGTTGAAAGTGAATGCTTTGTCACGGGAGGAGCAAAATGTACCTAAGATAAAAGACGCTCCGCCTTCCTCCTGGAGCCTCTCTCACAGTTCCCCAGTGTTTACTGTGTGTCTTCTTCTTTGCCTTATTTTCCTTTTAAATTAGAAGTTCCAAAATAGGCAGAAAAGAGAAAGACGAAAGGAGGGAAAGTTTAAGCCCCAGCGCAACTATAATAAACACATGCAGGGGAAAGATAGAAATATAGTTTTCAGCTTTTGGAACTGGGGGGTAAAACTCTTTCCCTCTCTCCTGTGTGTTCAGTAACGTGAAATTAAACCCAACACTGACACACTGGAGACCCGTGCACTGGCAAAAGGTGCCAGCTAAGTCCCAGCCAAGAATGCAGCCTTGTAGAGAGGAAGACTGAGGCCCCTGCAACTTGTCACTCAGGGAGTCCGAGAGGCAGAGACAGGAATTGAATCTTAGAGCTGGCAATATGAGAGCTCAGGTGACGGACATCCTAAACTGCCTTCCTTTTCCTCTTCAGCCATCTCTGTACAGAGGGATGGGGACCAAAGGTAGTAGTCAGTCAGTCACAAACAGAACATGGCCATTCTTGTTCTCTGGCCATGTGGTAACCTTGTCTCTCAGACGGCACCTTCCCCTCATTACCTTTGCTCTGTGTAGTCCGGAAAGGGTTTGCATAAACCAAGGTACCCCAGAAAATGTGTGGGTGATTAGCCTTGAGGTTAACTCAGAGCCAACAAACCTTCAGCTGTATGTAGTTGAAGAGCTGTCCCGTGGGTGTGCAAATCCCTCCCTACAGAAAGAAGTGCAAATGTCATTTGTAGGAGAAAGTATGAAGTGTCTAGCAAAAATCCCATCTCACACTGTAGACTGTCCTGGAACTTTCTATGTAGACCATGTTTACGTTAAACTCACAGAGATCTGCCTGCCTCTGTCTCCTAACACGTACAACGAATGCTGGGATTATAGGCATACACCTCTGTGCCCAGTCTTAGCCATAAGCATTTTACTATGTGTCATTCTTTTGACCACACTCTGGGTTCTGACACTCCTGGTGACCATAGAACTATTTTGTTGCTACTTCATAACTGTAATTTTGCTACTGTTATGAATCGTAATCTTGATGTTTGATATTTTTGATGGTCTTAGGTGATCCCGCATAGGGGTCCAGACCTACAGGTTGAGAACCAGTGATGTACCAAAAAGACAATCAGATCCCCACTGAGGTCCACCCTGGTCTAAGAGTATTCCCCACCCTTGGGATTTACAAGTATACTCTTGCTCACATTAGCACGGGGATAGCTCCAACCTTTTTTTATTTTTTATTATTATGACAGACTTTATATTAGCCCTGTTCACAGGCCTGGGCTCCTCAATGCAGATCACCAAAAGGGACTCTATGCTGAGTCTTTGTTTCCCTACAGAGGTTGGCTCCCTAGGCCGGCCCCAGGCGGGCACAGAATTCCTTTATTTCGTGCTGGTCACGTGAGAGCTCCATAGAGTCCAAGGACACACATGCTCAACTCCTGCTGCAGACCTTACTCCAAGGGTCCTCAAAATCCCCTTCAAAGCACAAACAGATAACAGCCTATCTCTAGATGCTACTGAATGCAAAAAAAGAAACAAAAAGGAAAGGAACCTGGTGCTTCTAGGTATGGTAGGGAGACAGTTTAGTATAAATATATGGGAGAGCATAGCCAAGGCACAGACATCTGGGAGAGTCCAGAGTAGACATGACCAGACTTCACTGGTCCATGAGAGGAAGGAAGATGGGGGGAGAGAAGAACCAGGTGCAGCAGCCAGAGGGAGCAGGTAACTAAAATATTTGGACTACGTAGGGAAGACCAGCCCAGGCCCCTAGGCTGGAGAATTCAGAGTAGTGAGGGTTAAGTATGCCAGCCAGGAGTGCCCTGTAACAAGTAGGACTGGGGGGTCCTGGAAGAAGCTGGCAGCCAGGTCCGCTTTAGTTTTTTGAATAGGCACCTCAGTCATTTGTCCCAGGTATGAAATCTAACATTCGCTTGTCCCCCAAAAATGTCTTTCCAAGTATTAACACAGAGCCACACATCTTTTAGAACTACTTGTCTCAATTTTATCCCTGACAAAAGAGAATCTCACGCCCTTCCTGCAGTCTTTTATTTTTAAAGATTTATTTTATGTAAATGAGTTCTGTAGTTGTCTTTAGACACACCAGAAGAGGGCATCAGATCCCTTTACAGACGGTTGTGAGCCACCATGTGGCTGCTAGGAATCGAACTCAGGACCTCTGGAAGAGCAGTCAGCGTTCTTAACCACTGAGCCATCTCTCCAGCCCCCTCTTTGTGTCTTTATTCTTCATATTCCTGCTTCTCTTGATAGCTTTTCCTTGTTGACTAAATGCAAGTTTCAATTTGAGATCCCATGGCTTAGGTGACTTTGCTGTGGCGTTCAAATCCACTGGGAAAAGCCAAAGACTTAGACTCAATTCAATTTTAGATCAAATGGATTAACTCTTACTGTTGGCAGAAGGACAGCCGCGGAAGAGTCAGACAGCACGCCACACAGAAGGGGGCTAAGGGAAGGGGTTCTAGAGGTGGAATTACAGGTATGGAATCCACAGATGGGCAAGAAAATTATTGGACTCCCTGAGTTGTTTCTCTTTCCCATTGTATAGTTAAAAAAAAATCTATAAGAGAGCTTATAAAAGGAGAAAGCAAGTGGTTAAAATACCTCCAAGCAAGAACCGGATTATTCTATTCTTATCTGTAGGTCACTATGATCTCTTAGGTATTCCAGGGTAAAGATCAACGGCCCTTAAGGGATGCCTGTCCCGTATTAAGTTTCTTTAGCCATCACAGAGGAGTTATGTGTAAATTATTACACAGGTCAGAGCACTCTGGGAGGAGTGTCACTAAGCGACTGGGATAGTAACAGTGCCATCAGGTTAGGACTGCTGGCTGTCATGTCCCCACATCTATTTCTAGGCCCCTTTTCCAGGTGCCACTTGCTGCATTCCGCAAGGCTTGGGTCTGGGAACCATGCCAGGGGCTGCAAGGGAATGAAGGAAAGACAGACACACAGACACTGTTGTGGGTCTAGGGTTGTTCAGAGATTCACTAGTCTGACTTGAGTTTCAATTTTAGTAAAATTGAAACTTTTTACTAAAAACTGGCCAGGATAGGAGCAGAGAGAGTTCTCTAGGCAAGACCTCAGTTATTGGTAGTTCAAGGATTATAAGAGCAAAAATCACAAAGTTATAATTCTGGGGATCCAAATTTGTAAGTATAACAGCTCTGAGGGGAAAGGTATTCTGGCAGTCAAGAACCAGAATACCACAAAGTCACACAGCACAGCACACTTCACATAGGAGATTTACTGGGAAAGACGCAGGAGGGCGGCTGCCTCTGCTTGGGTGAGGGGCAGAAAAGGATTGAGTGGGAGGTGGGCCTTATCTAGGGGTTTGGGGGGGATAGGCTTTTCCAAGGTAGGGATTGGTGGGATTTCAAGTCCTGACTTTGGGCTTTTTAACCCTACAAAATTAACTCATATCCTGCCTGGGCGCAGGCAAAACTTGATTTTGTAACAAATGTCCAGCAGGCACCTCAGCTATCCAATCAAGAATGCATTTAATACAATGGGGGACATAGCATGTTCAATCTTGGGTCCCATTAACTCGTAAGAAGTGCTGAGGTATTTTTTTTTATTCCTTTGTTTCCCTTTGATTTAAGTTTTATTGCATTGTGATGAGAAAAGATACATAACTTCAATTTATCTGAACTGTTAACATTTAAAAACACATTTTTGAGTAAATAGACTTACATCACATTCTTCTTTCCCTTTTGTACCCCAACTCCTCCCGGAGAGCCCCCCTTCAAAACTAGCAATACATTTTTTATCATATTCTTTAAAATTTATAAAATATTGTAACAATAAAAATGAGTATTATAAAAGTTGTTTGATATAAACCAACAATCAAGTAAACAGTCTTATATAGATGTTTGTCGACAGCAATACTGAAAATACATATGTTTTTCTCAATATAAATTTTAAATAACTCCAAATATATTAACTGTATGATATTTTAAAATAAAATATCACTATTAGTCTTTTTAATAAACATAAATAGATAAAGTCCTTTTGTTTGTTTTGTTTTTAGTAGATCTTAAAATCTTGGCTCTTACTGTGGTACAAACACAAAATAAAAACAGATTTTGGACATTGGGGTTCATTGTAATAAGGCTGTACTTGAATGTCCCTCACATCACCAAAGGATTTTACCTCCATAGTAGCTAAGCTAAGGGTTGACAGTTCTGCTGCGCCAAGGAATGAATTGTAGGCATGATTTTTGGATACAGATTTCCTGCTATGGTCAAAGCTATTTGACTTGACTGATTGTCGTCATTCTCAGCCCACAGGGAACAGGTTACATTCATGTAAGAAATGGTGTGTGTATTAAGATGGTCTATTTATGAAGTCATTCATCAACTGTTTCAATGAACAATGGTTCTGCTTGGAAGGTGGCACAGACGTTAGGTGAGGGTAAGATTCTGGTGCATTGGCTGTGATGATTTTGAAAAGCATTCATCTCAGAATAAGAGTAACTTATAAAGTCCTTTTCTTCAAAATTGATACAATAATTATAAATATCAAGCAAAGCCTTCAGTCTCACTCTTTGCTGTTCTCTTACAAGCCACCTCCCAAATTAATTGTCTACATTTCTTTTGGCTATATATTTTGAAATATGTAAGCTGTTCTCAAAACCATGCTGTAGTGTAAAAACATCAAATAAGCAATCCTACTAATAGAGAGGCTGAGATAGGAGAAGCATGATTTCAAGATCATTATGTGGCACACAGCAAGACTCTGTCATATACAAACAAGCAGAAGTGTATATGAATTGTATGATATTGGACCTATTTCTCCCATTACCAAATTAGAGAGACTACAGGATGACAGCCAACAAATTTCTAACTCCTCACATTTTTGAATTTCAATTGATTAGGATATATTGGAAATATTTTCATATTAAGAGATATTAAGGAAAAGTGATTGTTACTTCCTGTTAATTTTCTTGTTAGAGGTGGAATTATGTTTGTGTGGGTTTGTTGAAAGATTACTTTCTTGCTTCTTCTAGGGTGTAGTTTCACTCCTTGTATTAGTGTTTTCCATCTATTATCGTTTGTAGGGCTGGATTTGTGAAAAGATATTGTGTAAATTTGGTTTTGTCATGGAATATCTTGTTTTCTCCATCTATGGTGGTTTTGTTGGTTATAGTAGCCTGGACTGGCATTTGTGTTCTCTTATGGCCTGTATGACATCTGCCCAGGATCTTCTAGCTTTCATAGTCTCTGGTGAGAAGTCTGGTATAATTCTGATAGGTCTGCCTTTATATGTTACTTGACCTTTTTCCCTTACTGCTTTTAAAATTCTTTCTTTGTTTAGTGTATTTGGTGTTTTGATTATTATATGATGGGAGGAATTTCTTTTTTGGTCAAGTCTATTTGGAGTTCTGTAGGCTTCTTGTATGTTAAAGGCATCTCTTTCTTTAGGTTTGGGAAGTTTTCTTCTATAATTATGTTGAAGATATTTACTGGCCCTTTAAGTTGGGAATCTTCACTCTCTTCTATAACTATTATCCTTAGGTTTGGTCTTCTTATTGTGTCCTGGATTTCCTGGATGCTTTGGATTAGGAGCTTTTTGCATTTTCTTTGACTGTTGTGTCAATGTTTTCTATGGTATCTTCTGCCCCTGAGATTCCCTCTTCTATCTCTTGAATTCTGTTGGTGATGCTTGCATCTATGACTCCTGATCTCTTTCCTAGGTTTTCTAGCTCCAGAGTTGTCTCTCTTTGTGATTTCTTTATTGTTTCTAGTTCCATTTTTAGATCCTAGGTGGTTTTGTTCCTTTCCTTTATCTTTTGATTGTGTTTTCCTGTAACTCTTTAATGGATTTTTGTGTTTCCTCTTTAAGGGCTTCTAGCTGTTTACCTGTGTTCTCCTGTATTTCTTTAAGGGAGTTATTTATGTCCTTCTTAATGTCCTCTATCATCATGATGAGAAGTGATTTTTGATCTGAGTCTTGCTTTTCCAGTGTGATGGTGTATCCAGGACTTGCTATGGTGGGAGAATTGGGTTCTGATGATGCCAAGTAACCATGGTTTCTGTTGCTCATGTTCTTATGCTTGCTTCCTGCCATCTGGTTATCTCTAGTGCTACCTGCCCTGGCTATGTCTGACTGGAGCCTGTCCTTCCTGTGATCCTAGTTCTGTCAGAACTCCTCTGAGTCAAGCTGATTCTGGGATCCTGAGATCCTGGGTGTGACTGAGTTCCTCCTGGTAGTCAAACTGCCTTTGGGACCTTGAGATCCCAGTATGACCAAGCTCCTGGGATCCTGGGATCCTGGGATCCTGGGATCCTCTGATCCTGGGTGAGTTAGAGCACCTGGGAGTGGAGCTGCCTCTGCATAATGTGGGACTGGCTTTGGTGTTTGCGGCCAAGGTCTGCTCAGGACGGTGGCCCAGACAGACCAGAAGGAATCCGTGATACTGGTCTGGGTCCTACTGGACCTAGTTGCTCCTGGTGTTGGGGACAGATGTTGTGTCCTCCTCACCTCTGATCCTCTGATCTTGGGCTCATTGGAGTGCCTGGGAGTGGAGCTGCCTCTGTGTATTGTGGGACTGGCTGCGGAGTTTGTGCCCAAGGTCTGCCTTTTAAATTAATTCTTATTTTATGTGCATTGATGTTTTGCCTGCATTGAGGCATGTATGAGAGTATCAGATCCCCTAGAACAAGAGTTACAGACAGTTGTGAGCTGCCATGTGGGTGCTGTGAATTGAACCTGGGTCCTTTGGAAGGGTAGCCAGTGCTCTCAGTGGAGGAGGAGCCATCTCTGCAGCCTCACCCCCACCCCCACCCCCACTCAGCAGTTTGTAAGAGTATAGCTCAACTGCACTGGGAAGTTATCTATCTTGGGCAAGTTGACCAACAGGGCACATTCACATTCAAGATAGGAGAAACATCCCTGTGGCTTACAAACTAAAAACATCAAGTTGTTCTTGAAATGTCCCAGATGTAGCAGATAGGAATGAGTTTACTTCAGATTATCCATTATAACTGGCTACTGTTATTTGTTTACATGTCCCTATGGGAAAACATATTTTTGCCACATGTGTGGCTTGCATGCCCTGTGCAGCTTGCCCTGGTGATTGTATGGTTTACTCATATGATTCCTCTTAACCCTCGGAGTGGAAACTGTCTGATGGCCTCAATAAAGTTGGCTACTGGGTGAGTCTTTAGTCTGCCTCCTTTTCAGGCTCCAGTTTCCCTGTCACCTTTAGAATGGTAAACATTCTTCAACCTCTTAAGCTTCTTAAAAAATCACTGCCCTCCCTGGGAAAAAAACCTAATACCATCACTCTGCAAAAGGAATATAGCAATAAAAGTTTCCTACTGACATACAGCAGTACCCACAACCAGGGCCTTACCCAGCCTTCCTCAGTAGATGGGAATTAACACAGCGACCCACAGCTAGACACCGTGCAGAGAGACTCAGGAGCACCTAACCCGAAATGTGATGTCTTTATCAAAGCCCTCTCTCAGGGGTCAGGGGCCTCATGCAGAAGAGGTGGCTGAAAGAGACAGAAGATGGTGGCACATTCCTTGAATCCCAGAACTCAGGAGGCAGAGGGAGCTGGATCCCTGTGTTCAACTCTAGAGCAGTTCCAGGGCAGCCAGGTCTTTTTAGAGAAACCTTGTCTTAAAAAAGGTTAGAAGGAAGGAAGGAAGGAAGGAAGAAAGAAAGAAAGAAAGAAAGAAAGAAAGAAAGAAAGAAAGAAAGAAAGAAAGGAAGGAAGGAAGGAAGGAAGGAAGGAAGGGAGAGAGAGAGAGAGAGAGAGAGAGAGAGAGAGAGAGAGAGAGAGAGAGAGAGAGAGAGAGAGGGAGGGAGGGAGGGAGGGAGGGAGGGAGGGAGGGAGGAAGGAAGGAAGGAAAGAAAGAAAGAAAGAAAGAAAGAAAGGAAGGAAGGAAGGAAGGAAGGAAGGAAGGAAGGAAAGAAGGAAAGAAAGAAAGAAAGAGAGAAAGAAAGAGGAAGAAAGGAAAGAAAGAAAGGAAAGAAAGGAAAGGAAGAAAAATCTTAAGAGCCAGAGGTATTGGATCACTCCAAGAAAACTGTTTTCCAGACCTGACAAGACTATTATACATATGGACTCATGGAGACTGAGGCAGCATACACAAAGGTACAGATACAGGCCAAATGGGGTTCTGGCACTGAGACAGGGAAGTGAACACAGGGACCCACTCCTAACCAAAAAAATTATTTAGAATTGATACTCACTGACAAACAGAATGTCAGCTTTCTATAATGGAGTGTCACTGGGTATATCAATGACACTTCAGGGCAGGTATCATGCCCAGAAGTTGGCCCACAATGAACCCCATGGTTGTGTGTGTGTGTGTTTATTTAGTTTTGGCATGTTTTGTCTTATTTGTTTCTTGTTTTGATTTTTGCTTATGTTTTTGTTTTGTTGAGAGAGAGAGAGAGAGAGCAGAGTTGAGTGGGAGAGATTCTGGGAGGAGTTGCAGGAGGAGAAAACATGACCAAAATATATTACATGAAAAAAAACCTGAACAATAAATAAATATATCACTGCCCACTAAGGCACAATGGGCTAGCTCAGTGGCAGAGTGCTAACCTGCTATGCACAAACCCTGGGCTCAGTCCTTGGCACCATAAGAAAGTAAGACCCAATTCTTCCTCAAACAGGGTCCATAGAAACTTTGTGGAGGAAAACTTCAAGACTTTATTAAAAGAAGAAAACAATGCAGGCCGGGTGTGGTGGCACACGCCTTTAATCCCAGCACTTGGGAGGCAGAGGCAGGTGGATTTATGAGTTCGAGGCCAGCCTGGTCTACAGTAGGATGAGTTCCAGGACAGCCAGGGCTACACAGAGAAACCCTGTCTCGAAAAAAAAAAAAAAAGAAAAAGAAAACAATGCATATACATCCTAATTTGGTGGTGGTGGGGGGCAGCTATTCTCAGGAGGGATCAGCACCAGCAATGTCACTACTCAAAGAAAATCATAGTTTTGCTGGGCTTGGCCTCTTGTCCCCACTCAACTGTTTATGGAAAAAAGTCTGGAGCTGCTGCCAGGCGTCCACTTGGGCCATGGCATGAGCCCTGGGCTCCCCTCCAAGGAGGATAGGCTTATCAAAATAGCTGTGGGGAGCAGCTATGGACCAAGGGATGTAAGGGGGTTCAATGTTGTGTCCTGTTTTGGGGTAGCAGATGATCTGGGGCTTCTTCTTCCCGTCGGCCTGCAGGCGTTTGGAGGCCTCTCTGGCATAGAACTCGCTCTTCCAGTTGTGGTCGTCCTGACCTACGAGGAACAGGAAGGTCGTGTCAGACCTTTCCACGGGGATGAGGCACTTCTGGTCTGGAGCTTCTAGAGGGACATTCAGGATATCTATAATATCTTTAAACCCATCTTTGGTCACCTTGATCCGTTCTAGGTGCAGGCCCAAACCAGGCAGACTCTCTTCCTTGTAGTATAATGTTGAAACAACGTTGACCATGGCACCATTGATTATGACAGCAGCCGTGATGCCTTTCAGGAAGGAAGCCATGGAGAGGGAGAGTTCAGCTCCTTTGGAAGTCCCCAGCAGGCCAATTCCTGGACCCTTGACCTAAGAAAGAGACAGAGAAAGAAAGGGATTAAGCACACCTAGAGGGTGGGACAGTTAGTGATACCAAACCACGGATGCAAGGTGGCCCGGAGCCTGAATCTCACTCTACCATCCTGGCTTTCAAAGGTGATTGGCTCTCTTCAGATCACTGTCACTGTTAAGATGAGACTCACAGTCCCCAGGATGCTCAGATGAGCAATAGCAGGTAAATGCCTAAGCAAGCATATGTGTGTCAAAGAGAGCACGTGGACAAGTTAAGAAAAGCTTAGCTGTTCTTCTGTGGTGCTTTAATACTTTGGGGGGACACTGCATTCACACAAGGTGATGTTATTCATGTGAACCCAGGTGCCATTCTGTTATGAATAAAGCTCTGAGTCCCATGTGCAAGCATGGAAGAAGGGAGACTGTCTCAGGGTTACCATTGCAGTGATGAAAGACCATGGCCAAACGCAACTTAGAGAGAGAAGGGTTTATTTACCATACACTTCCATATTAGCTGTCCATCGGTGAAGGCGGATAGGACAGGAATTCAAACGTCGTAGGAACTGGAAGCAGGGTCTTCCAGGCCAGTGCACAGGTCAATGAGGGGTGCTGCTTACTGGCTTGCCTTTCAGGGCTTGCTCAGCCTGCTTTCTTAGAGAACCCAGGATCACCAACCCAGGATGGCACCACCCACCTTGGGTTGGCCCTCTCACATCCTTCACTAATTAGGAAGCTGCCCCACAGGCTCATCTACAGACCAATCTTAGGGAAACATTATGGTCCCTTCCTCGTTAACAGCTTTAGTTTTGTGTCAAATTGATGTAAAGCCAAGGAATCGATGTAGATCTGACCCATTGATCATTTCCTTCTGTGTCAGTTTCCTCAAGTAAGTGGTAGTGGGCACTGAAGGGTTTACAAAGCCATAAGCTCAAACGGCTCTACCACTTCTCACAGATGAGCTTTCAACCTTTGCAACATGAGGCCCCTCCCTCACTTGGGCTAGTTTTCATCAACGGCCTCTTAGTTTCCTTGTCAAACTGAATGTGATTCTCTTGTCCACAGCCATCCCCGCCTCGGCCCATGCTACACTAAACTCATGTGGACCTAACTTTGTCTTTCATATTTGTTTCCAGCCGGGATTAACCCCTCTATTGTTTGCCAAATGAATGTTGTTTTTATGAATGTTGAATAGCAGGTCCTACCTCAGGGACTTCACAGGAGTCATTTTGTCACTTAGTGCTCAGAAAAAAAGCATAGGCTGGAGACACACTCACACAAATCAATGACGCTGCTAAGGGACACCAGCCCACCTTCAGTTTACCTCAGCCTGATCTTAGCAGTCACTGTGCCCGTATCCCAAATAGCCCCCTTTCTGGACCAAACACAGCATCTGCTATTTGTCTGTGTGTTTCTATGATCGGACTGTCAACCAACTCTATGCTTTAGGAGGTTATCTTAGTTCAAAAACTTACTTTTCTTTTTGACGTGGGAAAAGACCAAATATATGGGGCTGGAGAAGTGTGGCCCAATGCTTAGCGCCCATATGGTAGTCATAACTTTCTGTATCTCCAGGTCCAGGGGATACAAATCCCTCTTCTTCCCCTTATAAGCACCTGGCACACACGGTACACAAACATGCAAGCAGGGAAAATACTCATATACAAAAAAACTTTTAACAACAAAATTTTAAAAATCTAAATATTTGACTGTGTCTCAGAAACTAGGTTGAAAGTCGCGCCTCGGTGGATGGATATCTCTAAACCAAAAGACTGAAATAACAGCCAACCTGAGGGTGACTGAGCAGGTAGGTCACAGCTTCCTCAAAGTACTCCAGATGAAGGATGTCTATAACCTTAGGGAGGTCGTCGTAGTTGTAATAAGCCAGAGCCATGACAGCAAAGCCCTTCCCAGCCAGCAGACTCGCCCGATACTCCAGAAGGCCACCTCCAACTCCAAAAAGGTCTATGATCCCAGGAAAGGGTCCAGTTCCTTAGAGAGACACAAGAAGGGGAGACGGTTTATCATTCACTCAGCAGCATTTGCCCAGAGGATGCATGGAGGATGTCAGCTGCTGCTGAATGCTGCAGCTAGGCCCTTCTTTGTATAGATACCCTGGATCCTCCCAGGTTTCTGATTCCAATTTCCCAGCGCCTGTTCCATTGTATCCCTAAACCAATGACCTTCCAGTATGTCTCTTTCCTACTTAAACCATCCAGAATCTTTTTTTTTTTTTAAATGGTGGTAATGAAAAGGTCTAATTAATTGAGCTTTCAAAGTATTGTGATGCCAAAGACTATAATGGATAGATAGTCTTGAAAAAGTGAGGAAAGGAATTCTAAACTTTTGGGTAGGGTCTCTACAGGCTATGCTACGGCTTGTGGTTTTCAAGATCACCATCAAAAAATGTCAAGTCAGGTTCACATTTACTGGACTTCCTTGGAAGTTCTTAGATTTTAAAAAGAAATATTAATTTGTATTTCATGAGTGTTTTGGCTACATTTATGTGTGTGCCTGGTGCCCATGGAAGGCAGAAGATGGGGTCAGATGCCCTGAATCTATAGTTATAGACACTTGTGAGCTGTCATGTGAGTTCCAGGCAATCTTTCCAGCCCCAAGGTCTTGGACTTTTTTATTTTGTTTTGTTTTTCAAGACAGGCTTTCTCTGTGTAGCCTTGGATGTCCTGGAACTCACTGTGTAGATCAGGTTGGCCTCCCAAGGCATGTGATACCACCACCTAGCTAGTGCCTGGATTTTTACAACTGGAGTAAAATGTAGTTAGCAAGGACCAAGGTCACTATTTTTCTAAATTGGGGCAGTAGAAGAAACAACCTGTACTGTGCATAAAGTGTTGATGAACATTAAAGGCATTGCCTTTTTTCAGTGGCATTTTATGTCTTTATTAATGCGTATTAATTTCCTTTGTTAAATTCTGAATTATTTGTCTTTCATTACATATGTATACATGTATGTATGCACACACACACATCTTACTATGTGCATGGTCTTACTATGTCTCTTAAGCTGATCTGAAACTTGCTATTGTAGCACAGGCTAGCCTTAACTTTGTTGCAATCCTCTACTTCACAACTGTCCCTCCTTCCTTTTATCTTATCCTTTGTCTCACCAAGGTTTGTCTATTTTGTGTTTTCTTAGTCTGCAACAAATTCTTCCTGGTTCTGATGTTTAAATGGACACATTCTTTGTTGTGATCATTTTTTATTCATTTGGGTTTTTTTTTTAAGATTTATTTTTATTTGATGTGTATGGATGTTTAGCCTGGATACACATCTGTACCATGGGAATGCCAGGTTCAGAAGAGGATACTGGATTTCCTGGAACTGGAGTTGCAGATGGTTAGGACAGCATGTGGGAGTTGTGAACTGAATCTAGATCTTTTGCAAGAGCAGCAAATGCTACTAACCGCTGAGCCATCTCTGCAGTCTGATTTCTTAACATCAGATTTTAGTTTCTGTGCATTAATATCTTGCCTGCATGTCTGTCTGTCTGTCTGTCTGTCTGTGGAAATCAAATCACTGACAATCGTGATCTGTCACATGGGTGCTGGGAATTGAACCCTGGTCCTCTAGAAGAGCAGCCAGTGCTCGTAACAGCTGAGCTATCTAAGTAGCTCCAGACTGATTTTTAAAATGAGCTTATATGCTAAACTTTATTTTTGCTTAATGGTGAATACCTACTCCAACTATGCAAATATACCTGCTTGCTTAGAAAAGTTAGATCATTTTATACATATGTCTGTAATGTGTTTCTTTCATATGCCAACAAACACCATACATTTTTATGTATTCCCACACTGTACATGCATTTACATGGTTTTAACAGCTGTAGGTCATCTCAAGTATAGACCTGTGAAAACCCCATTTGTTAATGTAAAACATAGTTCAAGGGGAATAAGAGATAGTTTATTCTGGAGCCAAAATACGAGCAAGCACGTTCCAGGAACATATATGGATTAAAGCTGCGCCAAACACCATGGGTTTTTTTGCTTTTTTTTTTTTTTTTTCCGAGACAGGGTTTCTCTGTATACCCCTGGCTGTCCTGGAACTCACTTTGTAGACCAAGCTGGCCTCGAACTCAGAAATCTGCCTGCCTCTGCCTCCCAAGTGCTGGGATTAAAGGTGTGTGCCACCACCGCCCAGCCAAACACCATGTTTTTATATGATAATCTACATGATAACATTTCCATGAGGTTTTTATGATAACATGTGATAGTCTGAATCAAAATGGAGAGGATGGTGGCACAATGAGCAGGACTTTAATCCCAGCGCTTGGGAAGCAGAGGCGGGCAGATCTCAGGCAAGTTCAAGGTCAGCCTGGTTCAGTTTAGCTAGTCCTACCCAGATAAATCCTGTCTCTAACAACAAAAACAAACAAGAGGCCTTCATAGATTCCTACATTTTGATTGGTGGAGCCATGCTTGCCTGTCTGTTATCATGCTTCTGGTCCTCTGAATTGTAAGCAAGCCCCCTCTATACCCAGTAAACTCCTCTGTAAATTGCGTTGATCTTGGCATCTTATCACAGCAATAAAAATAGTAATCAATGCATAACAAAAACTCTTCCCAGTCTCTCCTCTCCCCAATCACAAACTGGGCTGGTTAGAAGGCTAAGTACTTAACAACTCTTGTTGCCCTTCCAGGGACCCAAGCTCATTTCCCAGCACCCATGTTGGGCTCACAATTGCCTATAACACTAGCTCCAAGGAATCCGATATTCTTTTCTGGCTGCCCCGGGCACATACACACAAATACACCCTAAATCAAAGTTCTTTTAAAGCACGTTTGGAAACATCAAGAAGGTGTGTTATTTGGGCAGACATACATAGCCTCTGACTTGATGAAAGTTATAGGTCTATACGTTCCCTAAAGATTTACATAATGGTTAAAAGGTTGTCAGGTGGGCAATAAGTGGCTATTTTAGAGGCTAAGGATACTCCCAGATCATCTGGCTTTGGGTCTGCAACATTCCAGGTGTCCACAATCAAGAAGTCCTCACCAATCTGAAAATCATGGATATCTCTTAGAAGGCCCTTTCCCACTGGTGGAATTTTCCGTGTTACCACATAAATATGTAGCTATCCTATTTTAAGGCCGTTTGCCAGAGAACCATCTACCTCCCTTCCATCTTCTGCAGCAACATGGGGGCCATGGAAACTTGCAGCACTAAGCGTTAACTGGTGTTTAGGAAACAGCGTCCTTGTATCCAAGGTGATCTTCAAACTGCTTTTCATCAGCCTTTCAACAGTCAAAGGGTCACGAACGTCACCGGACAAATTCCCTACAACAGCTCTTTGTCAGTCCCTCTCAAAGCTGTGGATTAGGCCCCGGGAAAGAGTTACCTAGGAATCAGCTAAGAAACAAAACTCCCTGGCACTCTGCAGCCACACTTTTCAGATTCTGGACTCTGAGTGGCAGTAAAGTCCTGCAAGTTAGAAAGTTCCCGGGTGCTTGGGCTGGCTCACCGTTGCCTGAACAACACATGCCAAATGTGAACCTGTGCACAGCCACCCGTGGGTCTTCGCACAGTTCAGGTTTCTAGTTCTCTGAGCTTGGGGGAGCGCTGATGCTCTAATTTCCTAAGCAAAGTTGGATGGTGCTCCTGCGATGACCTCCGGTTCAGGACAAGACTCACCTAGCCACAAACCCAAGTCCTAAATGCTTTTCCAGGGAGCCCCTTGAAAAGTGTGGGAGACAGGGAAGAAGGGGACCTTGCACTGCACCCTGAAGCATCCCAGGCTGCAAGCACAGGAGGGAGGGCTGCTCACCTGGGGGTAGGAAGAGCGTGGCGCGCACCCGGCCCTCGCGCACGGGCACGCGCCGCACCCCCGGAGCCATGAAGTGACGCTCATGCACCGCCCGCGCCAGCAGCCGCCCGCCGTCGGGCTCGTGTCCGTCCAGCACCTCCAGCTCCACCACGAAGGGCGTCTGCACGTCGCGCTTGATCAGGCGCCAGAATGGCAGATCGGGCTCCATGGCCCAGAGCAGCCCCATGGGCTCGAGCCCCGAGAAGCTGCCGCCCAGCGCGGGCGCGCGCGCCAGGTCCAGCTCGCCGTGGGAGTCGGCGCGGTAGCGCGCGTGGGCTCGGAAGAGCGCGCCCTTCTCGTCGCGCAGGGCAGTGCGCAGTGTGATGGGCTGCTCGGGGGCCAAGCCGCGCACGGCGATGCTCAGCGGTTCGTCCCAGCAGCTGTGGCCCGCGGGCTCCAGGCTTACTGTTGGCACCATCCTGACAAAGTGAAAAATCAGAATACTGTCGGGTGAATAGTGTCTCTCGACTTCTGGAGGTTGTGACCATGAACCCTTATCCTACTTGTCTGCGTTGGCAATCGAGGTGCGAAACTCTCCAGACTTTAAGGGATGCGGTGACCTTTATGCCGAGGAGCTAAGCAATAGTAGTGATTACGTTTTCCTAGGTGATGTTGAAATACAGGGACAAGGACTGAGTTGCAAGGATCACTGTCCCCGACCAATAGTTTTACAGAAGAACCCCTCAGGTTACTCTGATCTGGTAACCCTGAGAAACTTGGCCTTGAGCCTTTCTTTCTTGGGTTGTCACTTACTCATGCAATCTGGGAAGGAAGCGTGACCCGGAATGCATGAGGTCACCCAGGTGAAATCATGACTCAAGCGGAGCTAGAGCTTGAGTAAGTACCTGAGTCTCCAAGGGCAGTGACCTTATCTGAAAACAAAAAACAAACAAACAAACAAACAAAAACATTATAGGGACAATTTTATGGACCAATCAGTGATAACAGGGAGCCAGAATCCCCCAGCCTAGGTACACAGGGAAAGAGTCTTTCCAACGCAACTAGCTCATCATCCATCAGAGGTAGTGGAAAAGAAAGGTTATTAGGATATGGGGAAAGTGAACCTATTTAGAAATTGTTCTTTGGAGCAATTCCCATCTGCGTTGTAATCAGTCAGCCCTTCGGTTTACAGATTTCAGCAGCGGCAGCGGCAGCTCAATCCACTCATAAGTACTTCCCAGGTAGACCGAGCAGTCCAGTCCAGTCATGTTGGGGTAGCAAACAGAAGTCAGCAGCAGTGGCACAACCCAGCAGAGACAGCCAGGTCTCCTCCGGATCTACCTGAGTCCGTGGGAGGGATCAGGACCAGCATGGATGCCAGGAAAAGTTCTCTACCTTGCCTCTCTCAATGAATCGAAGATTAACAAAGACGCGAGGCCAAGAAGACTTGGCAGAGCTAGCTATGCAAGCTCGTCCCTTGTCATTGCCCATTGGGTTCTTTAAATACGCCCTTCAAACATCACGTGTCCTCCAGGGGCCTTGCCTCAGCACGTGAGTCTGACATCACAGTGCCAATCAGCCCGAGTCGTGGAAGCAGCAAGGAGCTGCCATAACCCCCTCCAGAAGGTTTTGAGTGCGTTTCTCTCTCTGGAGTCATGGCAAATGGAGCTCAGCTACATGATATAAGATGAACCAACACATGCATGTCCTTCATCACGTGTCCTTTCATGTGCTTGCTTAAGCAGAAAGTCCTTTCGCCTGGGTCAGTGAAATGTTCCTTCATGTGTTTGCCATCTGACACAACTGACTTTCCAAAGAACCCATACATTTCCACTTCAGGTAATACCTGATGTGTCTCACAGAGACTTTCCAGTACCCCAGCAGGTGATTCATGGGGTCCTTGAGTGATGACCTGAGTCACCTTTAGTTAACTGGTAGATAGGTCTCCTGGTTGCTGCCTTGTAGAGAGAGACTCTTGTACTGTATGGAGAAATGACCCATCAATAAACATGCTGTTGGCCTATTAGCTTAGGCAGGAAATAGGGAGGTGGAAGTTCTAGGGTAGAGAGAGGATTCTGAGGGAGAGACAGGCGTGGGAAGAAGGATTTGCCCCAGGAATGCTGGTGAAAGCTGTGCAGAGGTAACCAGCCCTGTGGCAGGACTTAGCTTAGAATAAATGTAAGAATAAATAAATGTAATAAATAAATATTAAGTTATGAGCCCGCCAGGGAACGGGCAAAGCTTCGACCTACGCATTTGAAAATGTACTTAAGTCTCAGAGTGGTCGTTCCTGGAGTGCATGTGAGGGAAAAAAAAAGCACACAGCTTACAGAAAACTTGTAACAAATTCTCCCAATGTCTGGTGAAAATAAGCTCCCAACGCCCTCTTCCCTTAAAATGGGGTTTAACGGGTTAATAAGGGTCTGTGGCTTCTGCAAAAATGGAAGGGTTTGTGTCTTCCAATTATACAACTCACTGGTAGAGAGAAAGGCATAAACATGAATGGGAAAGAAGTTGAAACCCCCTCACTCCACCCCTGTCCCATGGGACTGCGGAATCTCTCTCTCTCTCTCTCTCTCTCTCTCTCTCTCTCTCTCTCTCTCTCTCTCTCTCTCTCTCTCTCTCACACACACACACACACACACACACACACACACACACGCAGCCAGCTGCCTAGAGCAGGTAGGAGAACCTCCAGAAACTCGCTCCTTCTCCCTGTGGTGGTGCTGAGAGAACCGGCAGAAGTTTGAGGTTTCCCTAAGCAACTTCACTGGCCCAAAAGGACTTGGGTCCCCAACAAGAGGGTCTCACACCAGAGAAAGTCATTTGTTATTACAGGGAAACTGGGGGTTACAGCCTTGGCTTGAAAAACAAATTGCCTGTGTAGTGGTAACAACAGCAGAGCCATCTGTACAGGGTTTTTAAAGGCAAAAACCACATCAGGGCATCTCTCTTCTCAGCTGCAGAGTGGCTTCACAAGAGCAAGCAGTTTAACAGAAGCTAAAAACTAATTTGCTAAACCTGAAACAACCTCTGCAGGAAGAATACAGGATGGAGGGACCTGAGCACTGTCTTGCTCGGTCACAGGGAGATGGAGACAAGGAAGATCATTGGAGCTTTGTCATGGACCTGAGCACTGTCTTGCTCGGTCACAGGGAGATGGAGACAGGAAGATCATTGGAGCTTTGTCATGGACCACCCTAGCCGGGTATGGGTGTCCCTGGGATGTAGGTTCTTGAAGCAGGTGGGTAAAGATTTGGCTGTGACAAATAGAAACAAACACAGAGAGAGTTTGAATCTGAGTGTATTTTGCAGCTCTCAGGGAAGGGTTTCTATACATAGAGAAACAGGCATTACAGCTCTGAAAAGCCGTGTTCAGTGAAGCACTACAATAGAAGAGACATTGCAATCATCATCTGGTACTTCAAAATGCAAAATCAGCCAGGCATGGTGGCACACGCCTTTAATCCCAGCACTCGGACCGCATGCCCAAAAGATGGCGCCCACCTCCGGTACACAGGCACTGTAAACAACGCCATTGCGCAGGCGCCAGCCCCAATCTGGCTCCAACCCCTCCCGAGCAGGTGTTACATATCAAAGTGCTGACAGACTGACGAATCCCAGGAGGACAGGTAACTCTCCCCAGTGCTGGGGTGGATATAGGCAGTCCTCCCAGGGCTTCCGGAGTTCCCCTGTAGCATGGAGGTGTTCCTGAAATAAAGAAAGGCTGTTGAGAAGAATACGACCGAGTTGCGTCTTTTCTTGCTGGACAAGGTGAGCGCAACACTTGGGAGGCAGAGGCAGGCAGATTTCTGAGTTCAAGATCAGCCTGATCTACAAAGTGAGTTCCAGGACAGCCAGGGCTATACAGAGAAACCCTGTCTCAAAAAAACCAAACAACAACAACAACAACAAAAACAAAAAAGTCAAAATACAAACTCTATCCAAATCTTACAACTTTAAAAAGGGTGTTTTCAATAAAACATCCAGGTAGAATGAATATTGTTATGATCATTTAGTATATCAAAATACAAAAATCATCTAAGGCTAGTGTCAAATTCCCAAGAATGTGTGTGATCAGTTACTGTTTGACACCTAGCTCCTGTTTTTCTGTAAATCTTCAAAATGTAAATTTAAACTGTTTTAAATCTTTTTATTTAAGGCTTTCTTAAGCAATATACCAAAACCTACTTCTGATGACACACCTGCAGCCGCATAAAGTATTATTGGTGGGAAAGTTTATATTTATCAATACTCTCTTATACATGATTTATGAAGTGAAGTGCTGGTTTTCCCGGAGATGTGGTCATGTTTCGTGACTCCATTTCAAGGGATGGTTTTGTAGCAATAATACTGGCTTAAGATCTTAGTCTAGGCTATCAGGAACAACTCACATATGGGAAAAAGAATACAAAACATAAAACAGATAAGTTGCCAAGATAATTATGACTCAATAATTTTTCTCCAGCAAAGAGTTCCACAACCAGTTGCAGTTAGTGTCCCACTTTTGAGGTCAATCTCCTCAGTCTGTGGAACTTGTCACAGAGATCCTACTGGAGGTGGCATGGCAGGGCTTGCTGGTCCAATCAGTCTAACTAGTAAGCCCCAGGTCTCAGTGAGAGACCCTTTCTCCGGAAGATTAACCTCTAGCCTTCAAAAGCTCGCGCGCGCACACACACGCACACACCTTTCTTTTTTTTTTTTTTTAAGGAAACAGACAAAATTATGCATTTTCTCAGTTAAAGAGCATAATTTTGCTCTTTAAGCTCTCACCTTTCTTTCTAGCCCTCCTTCTTTCTCTCCCTTACCCCCTTTCTCCACCTGGCCATGGCCAGCCTCTCTCCTACCAGCCTCTCTCTCTCTTTCTACCTTCTCCCTACCTTTCTACAATAAAGCTCTAAAACAAAAACCAACCAACCAAACAACAACAAAAGAGCATCGTCTCCATGGTGGGAAGGCGACTTCCTGGCACTGTCTCCTCCCTGGGCAGGAGCAGCTACAGGGCAGCATGTAGCCTCTCCTGGCAGGGCACTGATCACATGGGGCTCACAGTTCATGCCCTTCTTTTGCACGGCGCCAAACCTGCTGTGGGCTCCCAGGATGCTTATTCCTGTGTGCCTGGTCAGTTTTGTTCTCACTGGGGTGGATCAGGCCAGTTTCTGCAGGCCAAGGGGATCTGGGCACTGTACTTGTTCTATATTGCGAGCTTTTGTTCCCCTGGTAAGAACACGCTCAGGGCAACCGGAATCTTCTGCAGCAAAAACTTTATTGCTTACCCCATCAGGAGCCAGTGGAGAAGAGAGCCAGAGAGAGAGCCAGAGAGAGAGAGAGATGGTGGAGCCCCCTCCCTTTTATGGAGGACTGTCCTCCGCCTCGGACGTGTCACTCCCTGATTGGCTGCAGCCCATCAGCCGGAGTTGTCGTCACGGGAAAGGCAAAGCACATGACGTGGAAAGCTACCCCGGCACATGCGCAGCTTGCTTGTTTACTACTTAGAACATGGATGTCAGTGCCATCAGCGCCATCTTGTAATGGCGAATGTGAAGGCGGCTCCTTACAGTTCTAAAGTCACGACCTAGGTTCGTTCCTCGGCCCCTTGCTCCTTGGCTTCTGTAAGAAGATTTGTATGGTAGTCACCACCCGGGTTCTAGAAATGGGCGTTGCTCATTCTAGGGAGGTCGTTATGTATGGAGAATTATTCACCTCGACATGGCAGCAACTTTCGAAGGGTAGAAAGAACAGATTTCATATTTTGGTTTTTTTTTTTTTTCATAAAAAATGTACTTTTCTTTCTTTATTTGGAATTACATGTTTATCAGAATTGTTAACTCTAAGTATCTTTTAAAAATATATATGTAAGAGGAGCTGGAGAGGTGGCTCAGTGCTTAAGAGCACTGGCTGTTCTTCCTGAGGATCCAGGTTCAATTCCCAACACACACATGGCAACGTCTGTAACTCCAGTGCTGGGAATTGAACTCAGGTCCTCTGGAAGAGCAGTCAGTGCTCTTAACCTCTGAGCCATCTCTCCTGCCCTTCGTATGTTTTCTTATACAAAAAAAAAAGTTTAAGTGTAGAAGACATTTGTTAATATCATCAGCTATGACTATGTTTCATATCACGTTTAAGAAAACAGGGATACTTGAATTTACATTTAGCAAGTGATGACTCCGCATTATCACCTACTTTAAAATAACTCAGATATTATACATCATTTAACATAATTCATCATTTTACAAAAAGACAATTTATAAACATTTATCTAATGTATGTTTCCCTAATGTGTTTCTTTTAAACAACTTTATCTTCATCTAATGACAATTGCGATATTAGGCAGCTGTGGTCATTCTCTCAAGCTTTTCACTGTCACGGTAAAAACAACCCTGTAAGTTAAATTACTGTAGTTGAGAAGCAGGAACAATGAATATGGGATTGTTCCAGAATTTTCGAGAATATGATCCTGCCGGACAGCAAGCCCAGGAAAATGTATTTGCCATCAATAATAAAGACATCTTCATTCTTGTTTTGTTAACAGATTGAAAATCAGCTCAGTTAGCAAAAATTTACTTAATTCTATGTGAACTAGAAATAATTTGGGGTTAGTTACTATAATCTTAACAATTTTAACTTCTGTGAGTGCTCATTTATTTATAAATAGAAGTTCTTACAGAATTTTTAATGAGTGTGTATTTTTTATTTTGTGTGTGTTGGTGTTTTGCCTTCTTGTGAGTCTGTGTACCACATGCATGCAGAGACCACAGAGGCCAGAAGAGGGTGGCAGATACCTTGGGATTGGGGCTCCAGACTGGATGTGAGCTGCCATGTTGATGCTGGAAATTGAACCCAGGTCCTCTGGAAGAGCAGCCAGTGTTCTTAACCACTGGTCTCTCTCCTGCCCTTCTTGGGGGATTTTGACATGAAGATACAACCAACATATGGCAAGTGAACAGTACCACACATAAATTACATAGTATCATGATGGTATGGCTTTCATTTTGAAATTTAATCATGAGCCAAGGTAACAAAAAAAAAAAAAAAAAACCAAGAAATATAAAATTACCCATTTATAAAAAGACAATTGAATCCATTATATTTCTTACAAAATGGGAGGAGTGGAGGTTCTCTCTTCATATGGTCAAATTTTAATAAATTAATTTGTCCTATAATCTAACCTTTTGAAGGATGTAAACTATTTAGTTAGTTAGTTATGGCAGCGCTCATAACATGCTGCTTTTTAACACCTGTCCCCCTCCCCCCTTCCAGTCTCAACTGAGCTCAGTGCTTAGCTTAAGACATTGTGTCTTGGTATTTTTTTGCCTATAATCTTTTTTTTTTTTTTTTTTTTTTTTTGGTTTTCCGAGACAGGGTTTCTCTGTATAGCCCTGGCTGTCCTGGAACTCACTCTGTAGACCAGGCTGGCCTCGAACACAGAAATCCGCCTGCCTCTGCCTCTCGAGTGCTGGGATTAAAGGCGTGCGCCAACCACGCCCGGCTTTGCCTATAATCTTAATCATACCCTTGTATCACCGAAGCATACTGCCTTTGTTAGTTGGAGGTAGAAGGAAGCTGAGGCAAATGTGTGGGGAATCCAGTGACTATTTTGATTGGTGAGTTCACTTCATTCAAAGGATGGCCCTTAGCTCCTCAATTCTGCACATAGGGCTTTTGGCCAAGGTAAAGGCAAGATTTTTCATAAGGAAATGCTCCAGTCAAGCGGCGGCAAGTACAAACAGTGATTCCACGTTTGCGCATGTGTGAGGAGGTACCAGGATGACGTACCGGGACAACAACGCCCACCTGCCACGCCTCGGGGGCCCATTGGAGACCATGTGCCGTGCTCGCCGAGTTTTCCCGAGTTGTTTTTAGGGCAGGTGCATTGGGCGTTAAATGCTTTTAGCCCCTTTCCTATTGGGCCGCACCAGCATTGCTTCAGAGACATGTTTGTCTCCGTGGGTTTGTTTAGTGGCTCCTCCATCCTCCTGTCCTTGAAGAGTGTCCCCCTCCCCCGCCCCGAGAGCTGTGCAGAAGACAACATGTTAGGCAGAGAGTACCGGTCTTCTCCCTTCACATCTTGGGTGCGACTATAAAGTACCATGAAATGAGAGGGTTGGGTAAAGTCCACTCTTCTGATAGGCCACTGCTGAGCGGCTCTTGGCTTTCTCAACGGTGTGCATTTGGGTCTTTTATAAGGTAATGGTTTCCTAAAATGCAAGTATAAATTATATTAAGCCTTTTCCTCATAAACCTTGACGGTCTGTCCTCTTCTGTCCAATTAAATACATCTTTATGCCAACGTAATGCCATCTGTCATATGGGCATGCTCCTCACTGGAACTCACTTGAATATTTCTATCCACAGACTCTCTAGGCCTACCATTTTCCAATTCTTTTGTTGTATTTTTGAGACAGGGTCTCATTATGTAGCCCTGGATGGCTTGGGACTTACTATGAAGATCATCAGGCTGGCCTTAAACTCATGGAGTCCCCAACATGGGTGCTGAGAACAAACTCCGATTATCTGGAAAAGCAGAAAGTGCTCTTAACTGCTGAACCATCTCTCCAGACCCTATTTTTGAATTTTAAGGAGAAAAATATTCAGGAATTGCTTACTTTAAAAGGTGCACCAGGGGCCTGGAGAGATGGCTCAGCGGTTAGGAGCACTGACTGCTCTTCCAGAGGTCCTGAGTTCAAATTCCAGCAGCCACATGGTGGCTCACAACCATCTGTAATAAGATCTGATGCCCTCTTCTGGTGTGTCTGAAAACAGTTCTAGTGTGCTTACATATAAAAAAAATAAATGAATCTTTAAAAAAAAAAAAAAAAGGACCACCAAGAGCATTGGATTGTGGTGTCTGCCTTTAATTTCAGCTCTCAGGACACAGAGGTGGGCAGATATCTATGAGTTGAGTTCAAGGTCTACATAGCAAGATCCAGGCCAATCAGGCCTACAGAGAGAGCCCCAGTGTCAAACAAAACAAAACAAAAGAACAGCAGACAGCCACAGTGTACTTACATATAATAAATAAATAATTATTATATGTAAGTACACTGTAGCTGTCTTCAGACACTCCAGAAGAGGGCGCCAGATCTCATTACGGATGGTTGTGAGCCACCATGTGGTTGCTGGGATTTGAACTCTGGACCTTCAGAAGAGCAATCGGGTGCTCTTACCCACTGAGCCATCTCACCAGCCCCCAATAAATAAATCAAAAAAAAAAAAAAAAAAAAAAGAATAAAAAGCCAAAACCAAACAACCCTCCCTAAAAACCTAAAATGAGTATTAACACTAGGTGGCGCTGGAGAGACGGCTGAGTAGTTAAGAGCTCTACAGGGTAGTTTATGGCTGCTTGGAACTCCAGTTCCAGTTCTGGCCTCTGAGCACTAGGCACACACACATTCAAACAAAGTGGGAAGGGAACAGGAAAAGGTAGGCATGGTTGCATAGGCCTATAATTCTAGCACTCAGGAGGCTGAAGCTGAAGGACCATGAATTTACGGACAACCTGGACTACATAGTAGTTTCAGGCAAGCCTGGGCTACACAGTGAGATTCTACCTCTGAAACAACAGCAACAAAACCCTTAATATTCTTAATAAAAGAATATTATGCCGGGCGTGGTGGCGCATGCCTTTAATCCCAGCACTCGGGAGGCAGAGGCAGGCGGATTTCTGAGTTTGAGGCCAGCCTGGTCTACAAAGTGAGTTCCAGGACAGCCAAGGATGTACAGAGAAACCCTGTCTCGAAAAACAAAAGAAGAAGAAGAAGAAGAAGAAGGAGGAGGAGGAGGAGGAGGAGGAGGAGGAGGAGGAGAATATTAAGGAAACAAGACATGTTAACCATCGGAGTATTTTTATTTTAAGCATATCTAAGGCTTAAGAAATGCTTATTATTTTGGAACTATGTGTATCTAGTGATATTATTATATACATGTTTACCACTGTTAAAATTACTTGCATAGTTAAATAACATTTTATCAAGGTTTGAAGCAACAGAATCTTGTATCCCTACGCATAAACAGGAACCTAACACAATTTGTTGGCTCAGAAAAAAAAAATCCTTATTCACTCAAAAGAAAAAAACAAGAGGTAAACTGAAGTTCCTTTGAAATTTGATATTGTTGGGCTCTTATTAGTTGGTGACTAAGGTAGTAATTCCATCTCAAAAGAATAAACTCACCTGTGAGGTCGCAGCACACGTGATGTTAGAGTTGTCCTCTGGTAGTTGTAAGCATTTGATACAGATGGCAAATCTGCAATGGCTGACGTTTCTCGGATACAATAGTATTTCCAGATAATACACACATAACCTTTAAGTCACTTGCAGACTGCTCCCTCCAAGTGAGTGTGGTGTGCTGTGTAGACTGTAGCATGTGAAAGTCTATATACATAAATCTCCAGTCAGTGGAGTCCACAGGACAGAGCCCACACAGGACCATTGTTTATGACTTTGTTTTCCAGGTAGGGTTTCTTTGCTCTCTGTGTAACCCTCGATGTCCTGGAACTCCCTCTATAGACCAGGTTGGCTTCCAACTTGCAGAGATCCGACTGCCTCTGTCCCCACTCCCCACTCTCCACTCCCATCCTCCCCCCCAGCCCCAGTGCTGGGATGAAAGGTGTGTGTCACCACCACACAGATGTTTACTCTTTCAAACCATGTATTTTTATTCATGTGTGCTTGTGCATGTGTGCTTGTGTGTATATGTGTGTGTGTGTGTGTGTGTGTACACATGTGTATGGGTGTCCAAGTAGGTCAGACGAGAGCTCTGCATCCCTCAGAGCTGGAGTTACAGTCAGTTGTTCTGGTACCTGGACCAAAACTTGGGTCCTATAGGAGCAGTGTGTGCCCTTAACTGCTGAGCCATCTTTTCAGTTCCTGTCGATGTTTGTCTAAACAGCAGGGAATCATTTGTTTGTTTTTAATCAGCAATTTAGCAAGTAGTCCTTGAACTCCTCCAGGGATGTAGCAGTGACTTGGTCTTTCTTTCAGCACTATAGCTCGCTGGGAGACGGAGTTTCTGAAAAACGGCAGTTTCTGCAATGCCTTATGTTTTCTGTATAATCACTTCCCTTCAAGACTTATCAATAAGGCCTGCAGCTGAAAAAAAAGTTGGAGGAGGGAAAGAATCTACATTGATGTAAAAGAGAAACACACACACACAGTAGAAGCTTCCTCAGGAGAGAGAAGCATCAGAGATCTTAAATAAAAATCACAGTTTTGCTGGGATTGTCTTCTTTTTGCCATCCAAATGATTGTGGAAAAAAGTCTGGAGTTGCTGCCAAGCGTCCACCTGAGCCATGGCATGAGCCCTGGGCTCCCCTCCCCAGATGACAGGACTACCCACCAGGCTGTTCAGGGAAGCCTTACACAGTGGGAAGTAAGGAGGCTCAATATGGTGGCCTGTCTCTGGGTAGCAGATGATCTGAGGCTTCTCCTTCCCATGTGCCTGCAGGCGTTTGGAGGCCTCTCTGGCATAGAACTCGCTCTTCCAGTTGTGGTCATCCTGACCTACGAGGAACAGGAAGGCTGTGTCAGACCTTTCCACGGGGATCAAGCTCTTCTGGTCAGGTCCTTCCAGAGGATTGTTTAGAAGATCCACAATGTCTTTGAGGCCATCTTTGGTTCTCTTGACTCGCTTGGTGTTTATGCCCACGGAGGGCACGGTCTCATCCTTGTACTGTAATTTTCCGCCGATGTTGGATATAGAGCCATTGATGATGACAGCAGCTGTGATATTTTTCAGGAAGGAGGCCATGGCAAAGCCAAGTTCACCCCCTTTGGAAATGCCAAGGACCCCGACTCCTGAACCTGTTACCTGAGAAAGATACATTCAGAAAAGAAGAAATATGAGCCCACACAAAAGGTAGCACACTGAGGGTTGCCCACTCCTCGATCAAGTGGCCCCGAGACTGTGCCTGACTCTATACCATCCTGGCTTTGCTAAGGTGACTGGGCCAAGCTCAGTCTGCCTGCCACTCACATGAGACATCACAGTCAAACCCGGAACATGGTGCCACCATAAGCAACATTCAAACAAGCCAAGAAGCAGTTTACTATTTAGCCTGAACCCCCTGATACAGCACTGCCCTGCACTCGACAGAAGTTCATGGAACTGGGGAAGTGTGAAATCGAACCCAGGTGACACTGCATGTAAGGTGACAAGGTGCACACAGACACACTGAGGAAGAGCGTACTCTTCAAAGAAAACGCTTTCTTCCAAAAAAGTAATCGTTTTTCCTCCAAAGAGCCTTTGAGGTAATTAAGTAGATGCCTTGCAGACATTGTGTCTCTGTGCTTTATAAAATCATAATCAGCCACCTATGAGTCAAATAGGAATCAACAGAAGCCACCCGGGAAGATTCCGGCTCACAGTTCATCTCTTCCCGTGTTTACTCTCTTCCTAGGATTTAAGTGGTGATGGGGACTGAAATGTTTACAAAGTCATACCTGCTGGACTGATCTAGACCATTAACAGCGGATAGTGTTTGTCTTCAGAATGAGGCTTCCCCCCCTTATCTTGCTTGAGTGACTCCCCATCAGTTCTGCTACTTTCGTGAACACGGAATCTTGCCATCATGTTTTCTCTAGCCCCGCCCCCTTCCGCTGCGCCCCTGCTGTGTCTATGCTCACGAGTAGACATGACCTTGTCTTCTGGCCATGCTGCGTCTACATCCTCTAGTATTTGCTGAATGGGCGTCTAAGCTTCTCAGGAAATGCCAGGCATATTCTAACACCTCACAAGTATGAGTCCTTTACTGCTCGTAACAAAGCTGGAAGGTAGACATGACGTCACGGACACAAGACCGTGACATGGCTAACGAGATGAATGCCTATGACTCGTCTTTACTACCTCAGTTTGGGCGGGAAATGGACAATGCAGGAAGAAACCCTCTCTTCTCAGCAACCTAGGATGGTTGGTCACCCTATGAGCAATTCAGACTCCAAGGAATCAACCTTCCCATGCCCCCTGAGATGATCCCAGGTAAGGAACCTTTGCTCTGTAGATTTGGAAAGCACTAAATATTATTATAAACCTTCAAGTTAACTAGGTTACAGGTCCGACTTTGGCTCGAGGCATTTAGGACTCCACAAGCTAAACCAAAATACTGTAACAGCCAACCTGAGGGTGACTGAGCAGGTAGGTCACAGCTTCCTCAAAGTACTCCAGGTGGATATTGTCCATGTCCTTAGGGAGGTCCTCGTAGTTGTTATAAGCCAGAGCCATGACGGCAAAGCCCTTCCCAGCCAGCAGACTTGCCCGATACTCCAGAAGGCCACTTCCAATTCCAAAAAGGTCTATGATCCCAGGAAAGGGTCCAGTTCCTTGGAAAGAAAAAAAAAAAAAAAAACCTACCACTCTCTTTCAGACTTAGTTTCCAAATGCCTTGGTATCTTATTCTTTAATGAAAGGGGGGCAGGAAGAAAGATGTGGAACATTCAAGTCTCTTTCTGTTTTAAAGAATATGATTTTTTGGGTGGTGTATTCCTGGAGATCTAGGACCCCACCTTTCCTAAAAATGCCAGATGGGGGATCTGCCCTCCCTCAGTGGCCTAGACTCAGTCCTGTGGGTGACCCAGGTGTTCTGCGGTCAGCAGCGCAGGGTTAAATGTGCAGCAGCCCTGAGTGGACAGCACCGGGACAGAGTGGCACAGGCACCATATGTTCTTGAGCCAATGGCTCAGACTAAGTCTCTTTCCTATTTTGGCAACACAGCATCTTTTTTGGAACCTTGCACCTCAGAACTGGATGGCTTGAGCGCCCAGGTTTTGTGATATCAAACCATCACTGGCCATCTTGGACTCCTCTGGAAAACAGATTCTCCTGCAAAGTCCACACTTTCTTTTTTTTGGGGGGGGGGTCGAGACATGGTTTCTCTGTGTAGCACTGACTGTCCTGGAACTCACTCTGTAGACCAGGCTGGGCTCGAACTCAGAAATCCGCCTGCCTCTGCCTCCCAAGTGCTGGGATTAAAGGCGTGCGCCACCACTGCCTGGCAAGTCCATACTTTCTGTGTCCAAGGCTTATCATTGTCAGTTGCCACCAACACCAACAAATGGCAGCTACATTTCTTCTACATTGGCTATAATCTCCTAGGATATTTTTTAATTGGTGTAAAATGTATTTATTTATTTAGAAACAGTCTCACATAGCCCAGGCTGGTCTCTATAACCTTGAACTTGACCCTCCTGCCTCTACTTCCCCATTGCTGGGGTTGACGGAAGGGACTCCGGCATGCTAGAGAATCACTTGACTAACTAAGTTCAGTGTAGCAGAGTGTTAACTTTGAAGACTCCAGATGGTTGTTTTTATTTCCAACTGGGTGATGTGCTTTGTATCCTGGGTCACACACCAAGGGATACATGGTAATTTACTGATCCTTGAAGTTGAGGCTTTTCTTCTTTATATTACAGTGCTGATAAACTCTGTAAAGCCCAGGAGCTAGGACTCTGTGTACCAATGACATGCCCAGGTTGTTTATAGTGTTTATAAATACAAACTATTGATCTAAGAACACTGACATCTTACATTCCTGATTTTTTTTTTCACACACCAATATATCCTGCGCACCAGTCTATCCTCCTCCACCACTACACTTGGATTCACCTCATTTTTGATGGTCTCAGAGCGTCTGGAAAGCTGGCTATAGATAGAAACACTTTATTCTCTCCTGGGCATCTGAGTTGTTTTCTTAGATACCACAAACACTCAGAATTTGAGCAAGAGAGTACCCTGGAGGTGGACCTGCTACAGCAAAAGAGCATTCTGGCAGCTTTTTAAAGTGAAGCTTTTGGAGTCGGGTGGTGGCGCACGCTTTTAAATCCCAGCTCTCAGGAGGCAGAGGCAGGCAGATCTCTGAGTTGGAGGCCAGCCTGGTCTACATTGTGAGTTCCAGGACTGAAAGGGCTATGCAGAGAAACCCTGTCTCGAAAAACAACGACCAAACAAACAAGTGAAGCTGGACCCAGGGGCTTGCAGTGGTTCACTGAATACAATATGAAAGACAGAGGATGATAGGAAAGGGACCCCAGGTCTCAGGGGCTGTGGGGCCGGGAGGAGAATGAGGACCGCCCAAAGGATTGAAAACTGTAATGAACAAGACTATGGTTTGTAAATGAAGCATTACAGGGTCCTTAGGAAAATCTGACCTTTAAAAATAGTGGGGCTTTTTTTTGGGGGGGGGTGGAGGTGGGTGTGGGTGGATAGATGCCTCAGTGGTTAAGAGCACTGGCTGCTCTTCCAGAGGATCTGAGTTCAATTTCCAGCAACCACATGATGATAGCTCACAACCATATGTAATGGGATCTGACGCCCTCTTCTGGTGTGTCTGAAGACAGCTACAGTGTACTCACATACATAACACCAAGGAATACATGGTGTTCTGATTGGGAGGCAAATTAGGCCTTTAGACTAAAAACTGGAAGGAAACACAGTTGCCTATGAGGCCTGTAATAATAATTTCCCACGGAAGAGAGACCTTTTATTATGGAAAACTTTGAGTTCTTGATTTCTTTGCTTGTTGCTATTTAAATATGTAAACGAGCAAACGCATTAAAGCATTTTAAAGTTTTTAACCAGAGAACCACAGTCTCGGTTTTCCACATCGCTTCCCTATCCTAGAGCTATATGAAGGCAGTCAAACTTGCAAAACTAAATTTTACCTATTCTATAAGCACCACTTCCTTAATCCTCAGACCCTCACTAAACTGCCATTTCTGTTGGCATTTTAAAGGGACATGAAACAATTGACCAAATCTCCGGGAACAGCACTCTGAGATTCTCTGCACTTAAGTCTTTCTCAAAGCTGTGGCTCTTTTTTTTTTTTTTTTTTTTTTTGGTTTTTCGAGACAGGGTTTCTCTGTGTAGCCTGGCTCGTCCTGGAACTCACTTTGTAGACCAGGCTGGCCTCGAACTCAGAAATCCGCCTGCCTCTGCCTCCCAAGTGCTGGGACTAAAGGCGTGCGCCACCACGCCCGGCAGCTGTGGCTCTTTTACCCTGGGAAAGAGTTACATCAAAATCACCTAAGAAACAAAACTCTGCACTCCACACGCTCTGGCACTTTCAGATTCCAGATTCTGAGCGGCGGCGCCAAAGCCCTGCAAATCAGAAAGTCACCCAGTGCTTGTGCCCACTTTGCCTGAAGGGCTGTTCTTGAACAAGAGATGTCAAACGCGAACCCCTGCACAACCACCCATAGGTCTTACTGTCAGAGTGCAGATTTCTAGCTTACAGTGCTTTGGGGGAGCTCGGATGCTCTATGGTCCTAAACTCCTGCGGTGAAACTTCATTCAGTTCAGGACACTACTCACTTAGCCATGAACCCAAGTCCTTAAGGCTTTTCCAGGGAGCCCCTTGAAAAGTGTGGGAGACAGGGAAGAAGGGGCCCTTGCGCTGCACCCCTGAAGCATCCTGGGCTGCAAGCACAGGAGGGAGGGCTGCTCACCTGGGGGCAGGAAGAGCGTGGCGCGCACCCGGCCCTCGCGCACAGGCACGCGCCGCACCCCGGGAGCCATGAAGTGACGCTCATGCACCGCCCGCGCCAGCAGCTGCCCGCCGTCGGGCTCGTGTCCGTCCAGCACCTCCAGTTCCACCACGAAGGGCGTCTGCACGTCGCGCTTGACCAATCGCCAAAAAGGCCGATCGGGCTCCATGGCCCAGAGCAGCCCCATGGGCTCGAGCCCCGAGAAGCTGCCGCCCAGCGCGGGCGCGCGCGCCAGGTCCAGCTCGCCGTGGGAGTCCGCGCGGTAGCGCGCGTGGGCTCGGAAGAGCGCGCCCTTCTCGTCGCGCAGGACAGAGCGCAACATGATGGGCTGCTCGGGGGCCAGGCCACACACGGCGATGTGCACCGGCTGGTCACAAAGGCAACCACCCGCGGGGTCCAGGATCACAGTAGGTGCCATCCGGTTCGGGTTCTGGGTGGTAAATGCGTGCATTGGTTCTGATTGTGGTTCTGGCTTGTGGCTTTTAGGCCTCCCTGGACTTGCTGTTACAGCTTAAAGTGTTCCGGGTTCTCTTAGAGGGAGCCTCTGTGCTAAGCCCTTTAGCGTTTGTTAAGTAAGGGAGATGCATAATGATTAACCTTGTTTTACAACTTGGTACGTGTTGAAATTGTGTATAAAAGAAAGATTGGGAAAGATACCGCTACAAAAGTCTGGATTGTGCCAAAGCATATCAGGGAACTGTCATTCTACTGATCCATGCCAAACAAGCCCTTATTCCCTTACTTTCCTTACGCCCCTTCCAAGCCTCTTTCTAGTCTTTGTGGAACCTGGAGCCACTTCTGCTGAAACCAGACTGATTCTGCTCCTTCTTTACATTCCAGGTAATGGTGACGGTGGTGGTGGTTGTTTTGAGATAAGGTTTCCTCTCTCTCAAGTTGACCTTGAATTTTCTATGTAGCTAAGGATGGCCTGAAATTCCCGGCCCCACCTTCCTTGGGAATCAAGGGCCTGCACCACCGACTCTGCACTCTTCCAGGTCCTTATCAAGATGTGTAACTATGTCCTTAACTGAAAAGGTTTCCTAGAATGAGTCAATGGGCAGGGAGTTGGTGTTTTCCAGCTCAGCTCAGAGAAAGTTTAAGCAAACTGGGTTTTCGGTAAAGGTTTTGTAAATAGATGTGTTACAAAAGCAAGGGCAACTGCTCTGTAGAAAGGGAGAGAGTTGGGAGTAGAGGGAGAAAAGGGCTTGCAGCTGGGCGAGAGACAGCTAAGATGGGTCAGGGTTGGCAGGTAGACAGGCTTCTCCGAAGCTCCTTCCCCAAGGAAGACAAACAAGGCCTTGTGGCTCATTAACAGATTCTTGCTTCTATAATGGAGCTAATTGTAGCTGGCTAAATTTTAAGGGTGGCTTCTAAAAAAAAAAAAAAACAAAAAACAAAACCCCAAACCAAAAAAACATGACCTAATCCTATTCCTGACTGTACCTACTCTAAGCTAAATATGAGGTAACCAAGAAAAACCACAGCTATGTCTTGGTAGCAAAAGATCCAGACAGAATGTAAAAGGACACAGAAGCCCTGAAATTGGCAAGATAGACGTCAGTGTTAGCAGAACTAGCTTCACTGATTTAGAAAAATAGAGGTGCACAATGCTCTGGCCACTCCTTGAACCTGTGTGTCTGCCAATGTTTTGACCGTTTCTTGACCCATGTGTGTGCCCACTGATGAAGCCCACTGCCCACTGCCAGGTGTTTGTGATATTGGTTGCTGAGAAAGAGTCAGAAAATCTCCCCAGCAACCACAGCCCGGCCAATCCTGAGTTGCTACACCTACACCAGACTCTTTCCTTGTACCCCTCCCATACCCATTTCTTGAGAATAGACATTGTTTAGATTTGGAAATCCCCTATTCCCGCCCCCCCTTCTCCTTTCTCCCCTGAGGGCCTATAAAAACTGGGACCTCTTTCCCCTCGAGGTCGACTCCTCTACCCCTGCGTGGGATATGAGTCGTCCCCAGAGCTCTGGCTTTCCCCAAATAAAGCTTCATGTGGTTTGCAATAAGCTCGGTCTATCGTGAGTTCTTGGGTGTCCGCTATTGTCCTGAGGCCTGAGCGAGGGGCTCCTCTCGGAGTTTTTCAGTAGCTGTGATAACTGTTAACTCTCCATAGACAGTAAAGGAAAAAGGCCCATGGTCAAGCTACTAGCTGATGACATAAGGCAGAACCAAAGAGAGCATAAATAACATGACTAGCCGACCCCAGAAAGCTCTAAGACTAGCCAGACCATACAAGGCTGGAGTAGTGCAACACTGGCCAGGACTAATTACCAGCAGACAGACAAGGTCAAGAGCTAATAACAGCAGCAGTCAGAGATGGACAGAGAAGGGCTTCAACCAGCCCTAACCAGGCAAGCATGAACAGCTTTTGAGCTCCCTGTTTGGACCAGGTGACTGTGCATAGACTATGTGCCTTCCAATGTTCAACTTTCCTATACTCAGATAATCTACCTCAGTGTTGGTCCACTGTCTGTGTCGAGTCCTATAAGAAGTCCCTAGATAAGCTCAAAGAATTTCATTTTCTTCTCTTGGGGACCTCTCGGGAATTCTGCTTTCTGCTGTATTTCATCTTTATTCTGTCAGCTTTCTACCTGTAGTAATAAAATTATTCCTCAAGCGTTGTCAGTGAATTTCATTCTTCAAGTTTCTGATAAGTCAGGGAGACAGCCCCCCACCCCCAACTCCCCATTGCCACAGCGCTGGTTGCACTCACAGGGAAGCTCCTGCATTTCCATTCTTTGTAACTCTTTTTTTTTTTTTTTTTTTTTTGGTTTTTCGAGACAGGGTTTCTCTGTATAGCCCTGGCTGTCCTGGAGCTCACTTTGTAGACCAGGCTGGCCTCGAACTCAGAAATCCGCCTGCCTCTGCCTCACGAGTGCTGGGATTAAAGGCGGGCGCCACCACGCCCAGCTCTTTGTAACTCTTGAATAAACATTCTCCCAAAGATTGCAGTCAGTTGATTTCAAATGTATCCCATGGTCAATAGCCCCGTGTCAGTTTTCAAATTTTTTTGTATTTGGTCCCTGGTGAATGAGATTTCAGTGTTAGGGGAAGCTCGTGAGATGTCTAAGCACCTCTGCTGGTTTTGGAAATTTGTGTAGCTGTAAAAATTTTTTCCAAAATAGAGGTTCAGATCCCTCTATGGTAGTTTAGTCACTCTTGGAGCTGAATTTTATCCTATCTTTTGGTGTTTTGTAGAGGAGGAGGCTCGGAGGTAGATAGCTTGTGTTAGCCTAGCTTGTGCTCTGTATACTGAAAATGGCTCTTTAAAAGTCCTCACATAACTCTTTAAGGGAGATGTAAGAATCAGCTTAGCCTGTCTGTGACAAAGCACCTGAGATACCCAGCTTATTACTACAAGGGAGAAAGGCTTCTCTTAGCTCCTGGCTTCAGAGGTCCCAGGCTACAACAGCTTGGCTTTATTGCCTTGGTCTGTGTTCAGACCGAACACTATTGCAGGACACCTGTGGCAGAGCAGAGCATGCCCCCTTCCTGGCAGCTGGAAGCAGAGGGGGTGAAATCTCTCTCAAGGGCATGCTCCCTGTGGCCTCAACCTCTTCCATCAGGCCCTACCTCCTAAGGTCCATATGACCTCCCAGTAGTGCCACAGACTGGAAACCAAGTGTTTAGCATGTAGCCTTTGGAGGACTTTTGAGAGTCAAACATAACTGGGAGGTTGCCTTGTTCTAAGAATAATTAACTGAAATGGAAGGCACAGGTTTTCAAAATGACCGATGCCCCTGTGTGCAAAGTCTTGTCATCCCGGTGACGTGTTGGTTCCACCCCTCTTGATTCCTCAAAACACTGGTCTTCAGCTCACCTAATTGGGTGCTCGCCGCGACCTTTCCCTTAGTTGCAGCTGATGCTCAGGCTGAGAGATTAAATGCTTCATGGACCACTGATTGCTTTTATAATTTTATTGAATGACCAATAAGCATTCCCACAGAACTGGGATCTGGAACCGTCTCGGAGCCTTGGGAGACATGGATTTATAGAAACACATTATTCAATGACCGAGATCCACTACCGACAACATTCTTTCTCTCTGATATCTCTTCCTCTAATCACCTAGGGGAGGAATATTTAAGTATTTGGAAAATAATAAATATTTATTTGTGGGATTTGTGTTTGTTTTTATTTTTGAAGCAGGGTCTCACCATGTGGTCCTTGATGGCCTAGAACATACAGACCGTGGTGGCCTCAAACTCGGATTATTTTTTGTCTTTACTAAAATGAGGTCATCTGTAGAGTTTTCCTCCAACTTCTCATAATTAGGGTAAAGAAAGCCTCCATATTCATGAAACAGAAGAACAGAAGATCTAGCTCAGGTCCTAACTAAGGGCTGGGGTGTGTCTCAGCAGTACAGGATTTGCCTAGCAAGAACAAGCTATGTATTCCATCTCTGGTACCAGCAGTAAGTAAAATAAGCAAAAAATGTCTTTAAAAATCATAGTCAAGATCCTGTAAGAAGCTCTGCTCTCAAATTCAGACTGGCCACAGTGTCCTGCCTTTCTCCTGGAACACTTTATTAAGTGGGATAATTGAATATTTCCTGTGGTTTCTGAGGAAACCTTTTTTCCTTGAACGTTGAAGTGTGAAATATCCCAAAGTAAAATCCAAGGAGCATGCCCTCTATATTAGTCAGGGTTTCTATTCCTGCACAGACATCACGACCAAGAAGCAGTTGGGGAGGAAAGGGTTTATCCAGCTTACTCTTCCATACTGCTGTTCATCACCAAGGAAGTCAGGACTGGAACTCAAGCAGGTCAGGAAGCAGGAGCTGATGCAGAGGCCATGGAGGGATGTTCTTTACTGACTTGCCTGCTTCCCCTGGCTTGCTCAGCCTGCTCTCTTATAGAACCCAAGACTACCAACCCAGAAATGGCACCACCCACAAGGGGACCTCCCCCCTTGATCACTAATTGAGAAAATGCCTTGCAGTTGGATCTTGTGGAGGCATTTCCCCAACTGAAGCTCCTTTCTCTGTGATAACTCCAGCCTGTGTCAAGTTGACACAAAACTAGCCAGTACACCCTCCCTCCCCTAGTTCTAGGGAGGGTGAATGTGAGAGGCTTGTTTGTAGGTGAGTCCCTGACAGCTGCCCTGTTTCTTGCCAGAATCTGCATCTTGATTGATATTCAGTGTGTTCCCTCCAGTTGGCAATGTAATTGTCTCTATTAATGGCATCAGAGAGCTGCTTAACTTCAGATGTGAGACCTGTCTTTAAAATCTGCTTCCTCTTTCTAACTCTGCTTATAGGGCTTTAGGAAGGAGCAGTTCCTACTGTTAGTAATTTGTCAGAGAAAGAGGATTGGAGGAGCCCAGAATAATTTAGGGTGGGTTAATCTACAAGCAGATAATTTTACACACACATATATCAATAAAGATAGAGTCTAATGATGGGTATATTATGGTTTTTCTTAGAAATTTATGCTTCTATAATATAATGGTTGTTATGGTACATTCTAGTAATCCCACCTCTCAGGAGACAGCACAAGGGGTATTATCCTGAATTTGAGTCCAGCCTGGTCTATAGCTGCCACAGGCTGACTCAGTCCGAGTCCCAACGTGGGGGAGAAATCAGGGTCCCGGTACTCAGGTGGGCAAGGAGTCCGAGAGTGATAAACAGACATTAACACAAGGGAGTATTGGATCTGAATGTAATTTCTCAAAGTGAGCATCAGACTTATATTACAAAAGAAAACAAGGAAGTTAGGTGATACATTATCCAAGGCACATCGAGGTTATCCAATGCATAATGATTCTTTACACAAAACAGAGAAATGCATACCTAAAAGCTAACAGGAACCAGGCAGTGTTTACAGATGAGATAAGATCAGCCATATCTAATATCAGCTATTCTTAGGAGCCAGGTGATAGGGCTATACAACCCAGGTGCAATTCGAGTCTGTTGTATAACCCACCACCAGGGGTTCCTTAGTAAATACCTAAGTATGCTATTCCTCTGGGCCTAGTGAAAAACAGGCACCAGGGGGTTCTGTTCTACTAATCTTTTCATAAATAATACAATACTCTAGGTCCTCCTTAAACCACAACCCACCTTCTTTCTACTATTATGTGATGTAGTCTGCCATATATGACTGTAATGAGAATTCTAAGTTTATTTTGTTGAACTAGCCCTGAGATTTCTAGCTTTTTCTTTTCTTTTCTTTTCTTTTCTTTTCTTTTCTTTTCTTTTCCTTTCTTTTTTCTTGTTTTTTCTTTTTTTGGTTTTTCGAGACAGGGTTTCTTTGTATAGCCCTGGCTGTCCTGGAACTCATTCTGTAGACCAGGCTGGCCTTGAACTCAGAAATCCGCCTGCCTCTGCCTCCCAAGTGCTGGGATTAAAGGCATGCACCACCACTGCCCAGCGATTTCTAGCTCTTATCCAGTAAACTGCAACGCCTGATTTCTTTCACTATCAAGACTGGAGGCATTTTGTCTGAATGAGTAGCATTCTTTTTTTTTTTTTAATTTATTTTTTATTAGGTATTTTCCTCGTTTACATTTTCAATGCTATCCCAAAAGTCCCCCATACCCATGCCCCCAATCCCCTACCCACCCACTCCCCCTTTTTGGCCCTGGGGTTCCCCTGTACTGGGGCATATAAAGTTTGCAAGTCCAATGGGCCTCTCTTTGCAGTGATGGCCGACTAAATTCCAAGCCCAAGGTCGGCTCATCGATTGCCTAGAATATTGGGACTCCAATGGAGGCCAGGAAGCAATGTTCAATCTAACTTAGCTATTTGTCAAATCATTCCTTGGGGGCATGTGTAATAAAACAATACTGAAAGAAAGCATGCAAGACCCTCCATGCTATCGCAAGGACGAATCTGGACTACTTCCATGTTACAGAACACCAAAGACTCCAGGAGACCAGTTTCCATGAAACCTTTTGCCTCAGGACTGTGGCCAAGCTTTTGGACTTGTCAC